>NC_072486.1:76527722-77195209 GCF_027574615.1 Eptesicus fuscus
AAGGGACACATTCAAGAGCAGACTCAGTGAGCACCAAAGCCCTACTGGAACAAGTCCTGCCCCATAAACGTGTCTCCAGCACAGCAATTCTTCCGTTATAGACACAGCGGGTCCTCACAGCCAATTGGCCTGGAGGTCAATTCCTCCCAGTGACACCAACAACTATCAAGACTTAACGACAACAAGGCTGTAGACACAGGCCACAAAGGGGTGCACCAAGAGTGTCCACCTCAGGTAACTGGGAGGCTGACCCATTGAACCAATAGGACAACTAGTACACAAAGCTACCCTACCAACTCAGGGAAGCAGCGAAAATGAGGAGACAAGGAAACAGATCACAAACGAAAGAAATGGAGGAGAACAAATGACTGGACATAGAGTTCAAAACTACGGTTATAAGGTTTTTCAAGAATTTCCTAGAAAAGGCTGATAAATTTAATGAGACCCTCGAGGATATGAAAAAGGACCAACTAGAAATTAAACATACACTGACTGAAATAAAAAATATTACACAGAGACCCAACAACAGACTAGAGGAATGCAAGAATCAAGTCAAAGATTTGGAATATAAAGAGGCAAAGGACACTCTTCCAGAGAAGCAAGAAGAGAAGTGAATTCAGAAAGTTGAAGATAGTGTAAGAAGCCTCTGGGACAACTTCAAGCGTACCAACATCAGAATTATGGGGGTGCCAGAAGAAGAGAGAGAGCAAGACACTGAAAACCTATTTGAAGAAATAATGACTGAAAACTGGTGAAAGAAATAGACTTACAAGTCCAGGAAGTGCACAGAACCCCAAACAAGAGGAATCCAAAGAGGACCACACCAAGACACATCATAATTAAAATGCCAAGGGCAAAAGACAAAGAGAGAATCTTACAAGCAGCAAGAGGAAAACAGTTAGCTACCTACAAGGGAGCACCCATACGATTATCAGCTGATTTCTCAACAGAAACTATGCAGGCCAGACGGAAGTGGCAAGAAATATTCAAAGTGATGAATAGCAAGAACCCACAACCAAGGCTACTCTACCCAGCAAAGTTATCATTCAGGATTGAAGGGAAGATAAAAGGCTTCACAGATAAGAAAAAGCTAAAGGAGTTCATCACCACCAAACCAGTATTATATGAAATGCTGAAAGGTATTCTTTAAAAAGAGGAAAAAGAAGAAAAAAAGTAAAGATAAAAATTATGAACAACAAATACATATCTATGAACAAGTGAATCTAAAAGTCAAGTGAATTAAAAATCTGAGGAACAGAATAAACCGGTGAATATAATAGAATCAGGGGCATAGAATGGGAGTGGATTGATAATTCTCAGGGGGAAAGGGTTGTGTGTGGGGGGGGGGGTATGGGAAGATCCTGGACAAAAATCATACACCTATGGATGAGGACAGCGGGGATGGGGTGGGGGAGGTAAGGGCAGAGGGTCGGGTGGGAGTCGGGTGGAGGGGAGATATGGGGGGGGGGGAAGGAGAAACAATTGTAATAATCTGAACAATAAAGATTTATTAAATTTAAAAAAAAGAAAGAGAGGGTGATGCAAACAAACAGTAGCATATACTATGTTCATGGATTGGAAGAATTAACATAGTTAAATAGCCATACTACCCAAAGCAATGTATAGATTCAATGAAATTCCTATTAAATTTCACAGATCTAGAACAAACTCTCCAAAAATTTATATGGGACCAAAAAAACCCAAACAAATAAATAAAAAAAAAACCTGAATAGCCTCAGCAATCTTGAACAAGAAGAACAAAGTTGTAGGGATCACAATACTGGATATCAAAGTATTCTACAAAGCCATTAACAATCAAAACAGCTTGGTACTGGCACAGAACAAGCATGCTGATCAATGGAACAGACCAGAGACCCCTAGAAATCAACCCATGCCATCATGGTCAGTTAATATTTAACAAAGGAGGCAAGAGCATACAATGGAGTAAAGACAGTAAAATGGTGATAGGAAAACTGGATAGGTACAAGCAAAAAAAAACTACTTACACCACACACACAAAAATACATAAAAAAATCTCAAAGAAAACATAGGCAGTAAATTCCCAGACATCTCTTGTACCAATATGTCTGCTGACACATCTCCTAGGGCAAGAGAAACAAAAGGAAAAATAAAGAAATGAGACTACATCAAATAAAAAGCTTCTGAACAGCAAAAGAAACCATCAACAAAATGAAAAGAGAACTCACTGTATGAGAAAACATATTCACAAATGATACATCAGATAAGGGGTTCATTTCCAAAATATATAAAGAACTCATACAACTTAACACCAGGAATATAAACAAAACAATTTAAAAATGGGCAAAGGACCTGAATAGACATTTCTCCAAAGAGGATATACAGATGACCAGTACACATGAAAAAAAATGCTCAAAGTCACTAATCATCAAGAGATACAAATTAAAACCACAATAAGGTATTGCCTCACACCTGTCAGAATGGCTTCTATCAATAAATCAACAACCAACATGTGCTGAGGAGGACTGGAGAAAAGGAAACCCTGGTGCACTGCTGGTGGCCATGCAGTCTGGTGCAGCCACTGTGGAAAACAGTAGGGATTTTCCTCAAAAGGTTAAAAATGGAACTTGCTTTTGATCCAGTGATCCCACTTCTGGGAATATATCCGAAGAATCCCAAAACATCAATCAGAAAGAACATATGCACCACAATATTCATAGTAATGTTATTTACAATAGTCAAGGTCTGGAAATAGCCCAAGTGCTCTTCAGTAGATGAGTGGATAAAAAGGCCATGGTACATTTACACCATGGAATAGTACATGGCCGTAAAAAGAAGGAACTGTTATCCTTTGTGTCAGCATGCATGGACCTCGAGATTATTATGCTAGAGGAAATCAGCCAATCAGAGAAAAAGAAATACCATATGGTCTCTTAAACGTGAAATCTAATTAACAAACTGATGAACAAAATAGATCCAGAGACATGTGTACATGGAATAGACTGACAGATCTGACATGGGAGGGGGTGGACTCAATAAAAGAAGCTGAGGAGATCAGCCGAAGAACATATGTGCACAGCCCATGGGCACAGACAACAGTTTGATGAAGGCAAGGGGGGTGAGGTATGGGTGAGTTGGGCAATGGGTGGTTAAATTGGGGACATCTGTAATAATTTCAGTAATAAAAAATAAAAACATGTTACATGGACAATATGAATCCCCCATGCTCTGGCTACACTGGGAAAATGATGTGTTACTGTTATTTGAAATAATATTCAAATTATGAAATAGTATCTTAGAACAAGATACCAATAGAAAACTTAGAACTACTATGTACATATTATTAAAAGTATTTTATTTTTAAAATTAAAAAAGATAATAATCATCCTTTGCTAATTCCCCCCAAAAAAAGAACAGTCGCACTAATGATGTTTCTAACAATACAACTTGCAAGTGTATTGTGAGTACTGTTAATTCAGTAAATGAAAGCGATATAAATTCTGAAATTCACAAAATGTTTAAGAACACTTGTTATAGCCCCACTGGGTTTGGCTTAGTGAATAGAGTGTAGGTCTGCACACTGAAGAGTCCTGGGTTTGATTCTGGTCAAGGGAATGTACCTAGGTTGCAGGTTCGATCCCCGGCTCTTCCCGGAGCAACCAATCGATGTGTCTCTCTCACATGGATGTTTCTATTTGTCCCCCCGCCCGCCCCCACCTTCCACTCTCTCTAAACATCAATGGAAAAGTATCCTCGGGTGAGGGTTAACAAACAACAAAAAACAACACGGTATAAAGATTCTTCTAAGAATGCTACATGCAAACTGTTTGAGAACAGTCTTAAAGTCAAGAATGAAAGTGACCCTCATTCTGTAATGAATATAGTGAAGTAATTGTGATCTCTTAAAAAACATATATTTCTAAGAATTCTGGAAATATAAATTTAAAATTTTATATGTTAAAGTTAGTTATATCAGTGAATGTTATATCAAGAACAATTTAATAAAGACTTTTCTAAGAACGATACTTGCAAACCGCATTCACTGGGACCACACCTTCCCTGTGAAGGTGTGTTCTATTGTTAGCAGCCCCAGCCTCAGTGAATGTAAGTAATCTGATTCTTTAATGCACGTTGAAGTAAATAACTACTCATAACTAGAACATTTCTAAGAATGCTGCTTACAAACTGTGTTGTGACAAGTACTATATTACTGAAGAGAGTAATTCTCTCCGTAATGCATCACCCCCAACAGTGTTTAAGTACGCTTGTAATAAGGGTACCAGAAGTAAAGAAAGTGAGCAAGGGAGAGAGTCTATTTGAAGAATTAAGGACAGAAAACTACCCTAGCCTGGTGAAGGAAAATGGAGCAATAAGTATTACTATACCAGTGTTTTTTCCCCTGTTCTCATCCCCTCACTTTCAACCTGTGTGTATCTTTTGTTCTGAGGTGAGTCTTTTGTACACAGTATATACATACAGTATATGAGTCATTTATTCTTATCCTTTCTGTCACGCTGTGTCTTGTGATTAGAGCATTTCATCCATTTGCATTTACAGTTACTATTGATAGGTACTTATTTATTGCCATTTTAAAAAAGGCTATGTTCCTCTTTCTCTACGTCTTAAACAGCCCCTTTGGCATTTCTTGCATTGCTGGTTTGATGGTAATGAACTCCTTTCGTCTTTTTTTGCTGGGAAGCTCTTTATTTGACCTTCGATTTTAAATGATAGCCTTGCTGGATAGAGCAGTCTTGTTGCAGGTTCTTGCTTTTCATTACTTTGTGTACTTCATGCCACGCCCTTCTGGCCTGACATGTTTCTGTGGAGAGATTAGCCAACAACTTCATGGGAACTGACTGTTTCTCTCTTGCTGCATTTAAGATTCTCTCTTTGTGTTTAATCTTGGCCATTTTAATTATGATGTGTCTTGGTGTGGGTCTCCTGGTGTTTATCTTGGGGACTCTCTGTTCTTCCTGAACTTGTGTGACATTTTCCTTCACCAGGCAAGGGTAGTTTTCTCTCATTAATTCCTCAAAGAGGTTCTCTCCCTTGCTCGCTGTTTTTACTTCTGGTAACCCTATGATGTGGATGTTGTTACATTTCATGTTGTCCCAAAGTTCCTTTAAACTCTCCTTCTGTTTAAATACTTTGTCTTATTCCTATTCTGACTGAGTTATTTTCTTCTGTTTTGTCTTTTATATCTGACAAAATTGAGTACAAAACAAAGACTATAAAAGAAACAGAAAAGGTCACTACATAATAATAAAAGGATCATTGAGCAGTGTGGCCTGAAACCGCTTGGTAAGAAATGGAAATGTTTAAGGTGGCTGGAGCGAAAGAGCTCCAAGCCAAGGCTAATAATATCCACTTTCCTTGTTAGGGGATTTAATAAATAGCATAATGTTCTCATAGGTGCTCAATAAATACTTCTGTTTGTTCCTCTCTTGATTTGTTTGATTATATCAACTTCTAGCTCTGAAATTCCATGATTCTTACCATACTGCATGAGTTCTATGGTGTATTGGTTTATACACAGTCTAGCACATTGTGGATGTTAAATAAATAGTCTCTATGACGATTGGCAGAAGTCTGAGTAAAAGAGGATAAGTGGTTGAAACAAACAAACAAAAATAATAACAAAGGATCAATCTAACAAGAGGCTATAGCTCTTATTAACATATATACACCCAATATAGAAGCGCCTAAGTTTAAAATAATTTTTGGTAGATTAAAAAAAATTAAAAAAAATATATTTTTATTAATTTCAGAGAGGAAGGTAGAGGGAGAGAGAGATAGAAACATCAATGATGACTGATGTTTGAGAGAATCATTGATCGGCTGCCTCTTACACACCCCCTACTGGGGATGGAGCCCACAACCCCAGCATGTACCCTTGACCAGAATCAAACCTGGGATCCTTCAGTTCGCAGGCCAATACTCTATCCACTAAGCCAAACTGGCTAGGGCTTTTGGTGGACTTTAAGGAAGAGATCAACTACAATACAACCATAGTAGACTTTAAACCCCACTGTCATCAATGGGTAGATCTTCCATAGAAAATATCAACAAGGAAACAGCGACCTTAAATGACACACTAGATCAGGATTTAATTGATATCTACAAAACATTTCATTCCAAATGAGCAGAATATTCTCAAGTGCACATGGAACATTCTCAAAGACAGACCACACTTAAGGACACAAAAGAAGTCTCAATAAATTTAAGAAGACTGTAATTATATCAAGCATCTTTTCTGACCACAATGGCATTGAAATAGAATTCAACCATGATAAAAAAAAAAAAAAAAAAAAAAAAAAAAAGCTCAAAAATAGCCCTAACTGGTTTGGCTCAGTGGATAGAGCATCAGCCTGCGGACTGAAGGGTCCCAGGTTTAATTCTGGTCAAGGGCATGTACCTTGGTTGCGGGCACATCCCAGTTAGGGGGTGTGCAGGAGGCAGCTGACTGATGTTTCTCTCTCATCAATGTTTCTAACTCTCTATCCCTCTCCCTTCCTTTCTGTAAAAAATCAATAAAATACATGTTTTTTTAAAAAGCTCAAAAATATTGAAATACATGTAGGTTAAATAGCATGTTATTAAATAACAGAGTACCAATAAGATCAAGAAAGAAATCAAAAACTACGTGGACACAAATAAAAATGAACACACAACCACCCAAATATCTATGGGACACAGCGAAAGCAGTCCTGAAAAGGAAGTTCATAGAATTACAGGCCTACCTCAGCAAGTAAGCAAAATCTCTAGTAAGCAAAGAGGGTCACTACATAATAATAAAAGGATAGGTCACTACATAATAATAAAAGGATCATTGAGCAGTGTGGCCTGAAACCGCTTGGTAAGAAATTAAATGTTTAAGGTGGCTGGAGTGAAAGAGCTCCAAGCCAAGGCTAATAATATCCACTTCCCTTGTTAGGGGATTTAATAAATAGCATAATGTTCTCATAGGTGCTCAATAAATACTTCTGTTGTTCCTCTCTTGATTTGTTTGATTATATCAACTTCTAGCTCTGAAATTCCATGATTTTAATCTAATAATTCTACACCTGAAAGAATTGCAGGGGAAAAAAAAAAAACACCTCAGGAACAGTCCAGAGTAAGTAGAAGAAAGGAAATAATAAAGGTCAGAAAAGAAATAAATGGCATAGAAACTAAAATATATATATAAAAGATCAATGAGACCAAGAGCTGGTTATTTGAAAAGAAATAAAAGACTGATGAACCTTTAACCAGATTCATCAAGAAACAAAGAGATCAGAGTCAAATAAATATAATCAGAAATAAAACGGACAGGTAACCACAGACATCACAGAAACCCAAATGATTGTAAAAAAATATTATGAATAACAATATGTCAAGGAAATAGACAAGCTGGGCAAAATGCACAAATTCCTAGAAACACAGTCTTCCAAAATTGTATCATGAAGAAGCTGAACACCTGAATAGACCAATAACAACTAATGGAATCTAAGGACTAGCCAATAAACTTCGGGGAGACCAAAGCCCTGGACCAAATGGCTCCAAGGGCGAATTTTACCGAATATTCAAAGAACTAACAGCAATCCTCCTCTAACTATTCCAAAAATCCAAGAGGAGGGGAGACTTCCAAGATCATTTTATGAGGCCAACATTATCCTAATACCAAAACCAGATAAAGACAGAACGGAAAAAGAACATTATATGCCAATATCCCTGATGAACATTGATGCAAAAATCCTCAAAAAATATTAGCACATCAGATCCAGCACTACATTAAAAAATAATACACCATTTATCAAGTGAGATTTATTTTGGGGATTCAAGGTTGGTACTATAACCACAAATCAATAAATGTGCTACCTCACATAAACAAAATGAAATATAAAAGTCACATGATCATATCATTAGATACAGAAAAGCATTCAATAAAATCTAATCCCCATAAATGATAAAAACTCTCAGCAAAGTAGGAATAGAGGGATCATACCTCATCATAATAAAGGTCATATATGAAAAACCTACAGCCAACACCATACTCAATGGGCAAAAAGTATAAGTATTTCCCTTAAGATCAGGAAAAAGACAGGGATGTCCACCTTCATCATACTTATTCGACATAATACTGGAAGTCCTAGCCATACAGACAAGAAGAATAAATAAAAGACAACCAAGTGGGGAAGGAGCAAGTAAAACTGTTATTTGCAGAAAACATGATTTTGCATACATAAAATCCTAAAGACTCCACCCAAAACTTCTACAACTAATAAATTCGACAAAATTGTAGGATACAAAAGTAACATCCAGAAATCAATGGCATTTTTATACACCAATAATAAACTATCAGAAAGAGAAACTAAGGAAACAACTCTATTTACTATTACAACAATAAAAATAAGGTACCTAGGAATAAATTTAACTCAGGAAAAGATAAACAAATGGGAGCACAACAAGCTAAAAAGCTGCACAGCAAAAGAAACCATTGTCACAATGAAAAGGGAACCCACTGTATGTGAGAATATATTTATGAAGGATACATTCAATAAGGGGTTAATTTCCAAAATATATAAAGAATGTATACAATTCAACATCAGGAAGACAATCCAATTAAAACATGGGCAAAGGACCTGAATAGGCACTTCTCCAAAGAGGACATACACATGGCCAATAGACATGTGAAAAAAATGCTCAAAGTCAGTAATTATCAGAGAGATGCAAATTAAAACTACAACGAAGGACCACCTCACACCTGCAGAATGGCTACTATCAATAAATTAAGAAACAAGTGCTGGCGAGGATATGGAGAAAAGGGAACCCTTGTGCACTGCTGGTGGGAATGCAGACTGGTGTAGTCACTGTGGAAAACAGTATGGAGTTTCCTCAAAAATTAAAAATGGAATTGTCTGTTGACCTAGTGATCCCACTTCTGGGTATATATGCTAAGAATCCTAAAACACCAATCAGAATATATGCATCCTCATGTTTATAACAGCATTGTTTACAATAGTTAAGATCTAGAAACAGCCTAAGTGCCTATCAGTAGATGAGTGGATACAAAAGCTATGGTACATTTACACAATGTGGCTATATAAAAGAAGGAACTGTTATCCTTTGGGACAGCATAGGTGGACCTGGAGATTAAGATGCTAAGCCAAATAAGCCAGTCAAAGAAAGACAAATGCTATAAGATCTCTCTAATATGTGGAATCTTAGGAACAAAATCAACCAAGGAACAAAATGGAATCAGAAGCATGGGCACACGGAACAGACTGGTTGACATCTGAGGGGGTGTGGGTGGGATTGACTGTTTAAAGAAGATGAAAGGATTAATTAAAGAACATATATATATGTATACATACATATATGTATATGTATATGTATATGTATATATGTGTATATATGTATATATATAACTCCCATGGACCCAGACAATAGTTTGATGAAGCACAAGGAAGGGGGAGGTGGAGTGTAGAGGTGGGCAAAGGGGGTGGGGAAGGGGGACACCTGCAATAATACCTACATTAAAAATTATTTTTAAATATATTTTATTGATTTTTTACAGAGAGGAAGGGAGAGGGATAGAGAGTTAGAAACATCGATGAGAGAGAAACATCAATCAGCTGCCTCCTGCACACCCCCCACCGGGGATGTGCCCGCAACCAAGATACATGCCCTTGACCGGAATCGAACCTGGGACCCTTCAGTCTGCAGGCCGACGCTCCATCCACTGAGCCAAACCGGTTTTGGCTACATTAAAAATTTTTAATAGAAACAAACAAAAAAGATAAATTTTAAAATCACTACCTAATCAATCAATCATTAGACTCCACATAAGTGAGATGTTATTGGATTTGTATTTTTCTGACTGTTTTTTTGATTCAGCATCATAATTACCAGGTCCACCCATACATTTTTGCCAATTGAGAAATCGGGGTGGGGGGAAACAATGCCAGGCCGCTTCAGGGTTTTACTAGTATTTCTTTCATGAAAGCTCCCAGGGAAGGTGGCCAGACAAGGAACCCAGGTAAGGGTGTGGAAAGACAAGGTGTCCATCCAAAGGCGACTACGAGAGGAGGCGGCTCCAGGAGGCTCATTTCCTGTTACTAATGGAGGTGCTCAAAGAATCACCAAGACAGAGTAAGTAGAAAAATATATAGTACTGTAGATCCGAATTTGGCCACAGTCAATATCCCTGTAACTTGTGAGAGGAAAGGGGGACTAGCATGTTCTATTTGCTCCACAAAGAGATGCTTTCCTCTCCAAGAACCTTACCCTCCATCCTTTTTGAAGATAGGTTTCACTTTCAACTTCCTGTGAAAAAATAATGTCCAGCTTGTTAAGATTTCATGAGGCAAAACTCTGTTTGCTGAGTAGACTGGGACAGTGGCCTAAAAATGCTTACGATTTCTAATACACTTTTTACCTAAGCACACCAAGCAATTCAGTCTCATTTGAGAACAGAAAGAAAAATTAGATATTTTTATTGTTTGTAGGTGCATAATAAATTAAACTGGCCCTCAGTCAGAGAGCCTTTAGTAAAATAAATCAAAGCTCATCCTCTAGAGAGCTAGGAAATAACCATCTGGCATCCTGGCCCCACCAGTTCCACGTGACCTGTGACCCCCCCCTAAAACTGACCTGTGAAGAGAAGAGATCCTTTCAGCAGGTCTTTCCCCACCACTTCTTTTTTCAGGAACGCAAACTCCTCCATCAAGAGCTCAATATGTTCCTCATGCAAGACTTTCCCTGTGACGACAAAAATGGAATAGGAAGGCAATCGTCATCAATTGCGTAGAGCCATGCATCCCAGAGTATAAATCTGTGCTTCCCCAGCACAGAAGGACACACAGACCTCAAAACCAATTTGGGAACCACTACACTTTTCAACATCCCAGCTGTAGGTAGTGCCAATTCTAAAACTAAAACAGGAATAAAAATCTAAGAAAGCAAGATTATATCCACCTGCCTCAAAGGCAAGATGAGATCAGGAAAATATCAGAATGGTGTAGCATAAAATTCTAAGACACAAAAAGAAGAAAAGGGATTGTCGAGATTAAAGGAAAGAAGCTAGAACTAGACTTTATTTCAAAGAATTGAAAAAAAAAAACAGATGACTTTTTAAATTATCTGGGTTAGAGGGAAAATAAAACCTTAATATTTATAATTTTTTAATTCTAAAAGAAAACTATTGAAACATTTTTGCTCTAATGGCTTTTTCATACCTAAGCCAGGAATTTCATAACAAACCCAAACTATTTTGTAATTAAGTGCAAAGTGTGGTTATGACCTACACTTTCATTGAAACAAAGAGAGGAATCTGGGCCGCTGGAAGACACTCACCAACCTTTGCTTAACCCAGACTCACAGAAAACACTGCAGAACGTACTGGGCTTGTTTTGCACCTCACTGAGTGGGCGGGAATGTCTTCCGAGTCTCCAGAGAGTGAGGTGTGTGGGAGAGTGCGATTCCTCCCACCCACTCCCTCACCCATAAATAATGTCAGAGCTTCTTACGGTGAAGAATCGTTCTCTCCTCTGGGTGATTCTATCACGTGCATGAGCATGAGGGGAGGCTGGGCGTCTGGGAAGTTTAAACATGTTTCAGAGCCTGTTGTATTCTCTCCAGCACTATTTCTATATTTCCATTTCTGCATTTCCATATCCATGGTTATTAAGAAAACTTTTATCTTTCAACTGCATCTTTGGTTGTTTTTCTATCATTCACTCAATGCTCTATTGTGATAAATGTGGCAACTGCAGTGTACACATATACACATGAATACGCGCGTGCGCACGTGCACACACACACACACACACACACACACATCCATATACATATTTTCTTTAGATCAGTTCACTGAAAGGACTTAGAAGCAAAGATAACTGAAAAGAAAAAGCAATGAGCACACCTAGCATATAAATATTGGCATCAAAATATCATTACTTCACCGTTGGGAATGTAAATTAATGCAGCCTGTGAAAAACAGTACAGAGGTTCCTCAGACAAGTAAAGATAGAACTACCATGTGGTTCAGCTTCTGGTTATTTATCTGAAGGCAACAAAAACACCAACTCCAAAAGATATATGCACCCCTATGTTCAGTGCAGCATCAGTCACAATAGCCAAGACATGGAAAGAATCTAAGTGTCCACTTACGGACGAATGGAAAAAGAAAATGTGACACACACATACTGAATGGAATTTTATTTAGCCATAAAAAGAAAATCTTGCCATTTGAGACAATATTGACCTTGAGGGCATTATACTAAGTAAAATTAGTCAGAGAGAGAAAGACAAATATCATATGATTTCACTTATATGTGGAATCTAAAATAAAAGGAACAAAAACACTCATCGATACAGAGAAGAGATTTGTGGTTGCCAGAGATAGGAGGTGAGAAGTAGGGGAAGAAGGTAAAAAAGGTGGTCAAAAAGTACAAACTCCCAGTTATAAAATAAATAAGTTTGGGAATGTAACATACAGCATGGTGACTATAATTAGTACTTACCTGTGTATTTGAAAGTTGCTAAGAGAGTAAATCTTTTTTTTAAAAATATATTTATTGACTTTTTATAGAGAGGAAGAGAGAGGGATAGAGAGTTAGAAACATCGATGAGAGAGAAACATCATCGATCAGCTGCCTCTTGCACACCCCCTACTGGGGATGTGCCCGCAACCAAGGTACATGCCCTTGACCGGAATCGAACCTGGGACCCTTGAGTCCGCAGGCCAACGCTCTATCCACTGAGCCAAACCGGTTTCGGCGAGAGTAAATCTTAAAAGTTCTGGTACAGAAAATTTTTGATGCGTAGTAATAAATCTTAACTAGACTTGTGGTGATCACTGCACAATATATATAAATAATAATTATGTTGTATACCTGAAACTAATATGTTATGTGTCAATCATATCTCAATTTTTACAGATTTTAATTAAATATTTTTAATTAAAAAAGAGCCCTATTTACCATTAAATGACTAGGGCTCCTTGAAAAAATGTCTAGTTGCAGGGCTGAGGTAGAAAAAGTTTACCATGAACATAAACCATTTCAAACAATAACAGAAATATAACAACATGAGACAAGAGGTAGCAAGAAGAGATTCCCCATTGACAGAATATGAAAAAATTTGAGTATCAAAATAAACAATGAAAATGGAGTATAAAATGAAGCCATACTGATATAAAGACATAAGCAGAAAGTGTGATAAATAATGAATAATATCAGGTTTCAAACTACCTCCCCACAAAATAATCATTAATTATAAATGGGAAAGAATTAGCTTTCATTGGAATAAATAGCCTTGCAGACACCACTTTAATCAAATGCTATCATTAATGATGGACAAATTGAAATTGAATGGCACCTGATAGGATGTAATGCAAAAAACATAAGATCACCTCTATGAAATTTCTATAAAAGATGTATGTCCAAAAATAATTATGAAAAAAATATCAGGCAAACTCAAATTTAGAAACATTATACAAAATATCTGGATAGTAAATCTTTTTAAATACCAAGGAAAGACTGAGGAACTGTCCAGATCAGAGGTTAAAAGTGACATGACAGGGCATGAGAAGAGATAAATCAAAGAACTTATATACTTACTAGAGGCCCGGTGCACGAAATTCGTGCACTGGGGGGGTGGGGGGTGTGCCCCTCAGCCCAATCTGCACCCTCTTCAATCTGGGACCCCTCAGGGGATGTCCAACTTCCAGCAGTCGGACATCCCTCTCACAATCCAGAACCGCTGTCTCCTAACCACTCACCTGCCTGCCTGCCTGATTGTCCCTAACCCCACTGCCTGCCTGCCTGCTCGCCCCTACCTTGATCTCCTGCCAGCCTGATTGCCCCTACCTTGCCCTCCCCTATCAGCCTGATCACCCCAAACTGCCTGTGCCTTGGCCCCCAGTCTGGCCTCCCTCTGGAGGCACCACCCCCATAACCCCAATGCTGCTGCCACTGCAGCTGGTTATGGCTGCCTGAGCCTTGGCCTTTGTAGCCACTGCGGCTTTGTCTGGAAAGATGTCCGGAAGACAACCACTCTAATTAGCATATTACCCTTTTATTAGTATAGATTTGGGGACCATTACAACCACGCAGAACTTGAAGAAAACACATGGCCCTGGTCAGTTTGGCTTAATGGAGAGAGCATCGGCCTGTGGACTGAAGAGTCCAGGTTTGATTCTGATCAGTGGCACACATGCCTGGGTTTCGGGCTCAATCCCCAGTAGGGGGCCTGTGGGCGGCAGCTGATCAGTGATTCTTTTTTTTTTTTTTTAATATATTTTATTGATTTTTTTCACAGAGAGGAAGGGAGAGGGATAGAGAGCTAGAAACATCGATGAGAGAGAAACATCGACCAGCTGCTTCCTGCACACCCCCCACCGGGATATGTGCCAGCAACCAATGTACATGCCCTTAACCGGAATCGAACCTGGGACCTTCCAGTCCGAAGACCGACGCTCTATCCACTGAGCCAAACCGGTTTCGGCTGATCAGTGATTCTTATCATTGATGTTTCTATCTCTCTCTCCCTCTCCCTTTCTGAAATTTTAAAAATATATATTTTTTAAAGAAAACACATGATCTTCACTTTGGGCTTTGTCATCTTACAATATCCTTTGTGCAGTGTTTTAACTTCCCTCAACTTTCCTTTACCCACCTTTAAAGTGCAATCTATTTTGGGGAAGATGATCAGGAAAGTGATTCCAATGGGTAGAAGTTTTTTTTGGAGGGGATGGGTCATGAAGATATTTAAAAATTGAGCATGGTGATGGTTGTACCACTCTGAATTTACTTTAAAAAACCAGTTCATTGTACACTTTAGGTGACATGTACAGTATATGGGTTATATCTCAACAAAGCTGTTCTTTTATTTCTTTTTAAATAAAGACCAGTCTTATAATCAATTGCAGATGTTTTCAGAGGCCCCTCAAGATTTGCTCACCATGTCCCAAATCACGGCTGTGATTCCCAGTTGCCTCCAGTCCTGGTGGATCTGGATGGTGTGGTTTGCAAAGGAGAAGGTGGCAAGAGGCTTATGGAATTTCGGCAACCCCATTCCCCCGGTCTCCTCATAGGGCACCAGGGCCATTCCCACTGTGCCAGCTCTGCTCCCTTTAACCTGTTGGGCAAAAGAATCCTGCGTGCTCTGGCCAGAAAGTGCATTCTTTCTTAGGTGGCCCGGATGCTTTTTTTAAGGTCGTTTTATGGATTCAAAAGAATAAACAGAGATGTGGAAAGCTTTTGTCAAAATCCTTTTACATGGTTCTTCCAGTCTCATGGGAAATGAGATGTGGCTCTGAATTCATCCCAAAGTGTGTCTTTGGGCAAAAGCACCCAGAAGGGCACAACTCCTGCAGAATGCCCCACACACTTTGCTGTCAGGACTCAGGGGGGCTTGAGGGTGAGCGAGGCGGAGGTGCCAGCACAGGACCTGGGAGAAGGTAGTGCTTTCTACACTGCCCAGGCCACGTGGACTACAGCAGTACCCGCCCAGGTGGGCAGGGTGTTTCTGCTGTTTTGTTTTGGTCTGGCCTCCACCCCGTCAGCCACGGACCTGTGCCTGCACTGAGACTGAATGGTTTGATGGCCCTACTTTTTGGTGGACAGTGGATGCACTCCCAGAGACTGGCAGTTAGACTCTGGTGGCTTCTGAGTCCCTTGCGGGGAGAGCCCGGCCCTAGGTCAAGAACAGACTCAGGCGTCCTCGGCCAGGAGGCCTCCTTGGGCTAGGGGCCGCCACAGTTTGAAGGCTGGCCATGACCCCAATCCTGGCAGGGGTCTCCTCTGGGGTGCTGGCAGGCCTGGGCTAGGGCTGCGGGCGGTTTAGAGGCTGGTCACGCCCCCGATCCTGGTGGGGGTCTCCTCTGGGGTGCTGGCAGGCCTGGGCTAATGGCCACCCTGGTTTAGAGACTGGTCAAGCCCCCGATCCTGGTGGGGGTCTCCTCTGGGGCGCTGGCAGGCCTGGGCTCTGGCACCGCAAAGGGAGAGGTTCCTGAACCTGCTTCCCACACACCTAGGCTAGGATACATCTTGTAGGAGGCGGCTTCAATGCCCGGGGTCTGTGACCAGGTCCTCCGGAGCCTCGCTTTCTGGGCTGCAGTCCCACGTCTCCCAGTGCCCCAGCCTCGGATGCGCCCACGCAGTTGCCCCCACCACCAGCCACCTCAGCGCAGGCCACAGCAGCTGAAGCCAGCCTCTTGGAAGCCAGGCCACCACACCCACCACCTCTAGTCGCTCTCTGCTGCTTGCTCTCTGTGCCCTGTCCACTGGGGTGGGGGAGTGCTCCCAGCCCTGAGGCCCTCCCTCCCTCCGCAGCCTGGCTTGGGAAGTTGGCCTCATGCTGGGGCTACTATGCCAGCATGCCCACTCGGCTACTATGGGTGCGACACGGGCCCGACGGAGGCCAACCTGGAGAACATGGACCCCAGCTCTGCATCCGGCTGCTGCAGATGGCCTCGGTGGTCAACTACCACCTGCTCCTTCCACTGGCCCCATTGATCCCTCTCAGCACCAGCCATTTAGGCGAGGGTGGCGATCGCCGGGGACCCTGCCCCAGGAGCAGCTGGCTGGGCCTGGCCACGCCACCCGGGGTCGCGATGGGTCCCGGGACCCTGGGGAGGCTGCTGGCCATGCCCGGCCATGCCCCCCCGGGTCGCGATCCAACCCGGGACCCCTGGGAGGCTGCTGGCCAGGCCCAGCCATGCCCCCCCGGGTCGGGATCCGACCCGGGACCTTCGGGAGGCTGCTGGCTGTGCCCGGCCACGCCCCCCCGGTCGCGATGGGTCCCGGGACCCTGGGGAGGATGCTGGCCATGCCCGGCCACGCCCCCACGGGTCGCCATCCAACCCGGGACCCCCGGGAGGCTGCTGGCCGTGCCCGGCCACGCCCCCCCCCCGGTTGCGATCCAACCCGGGACCCAGGGGAGGCTGCTGGCTGTGCCCGGCCACGCCCCCCCGGGTCGCGATGGGTCCCGGGACCCTGGGGAGGCTGCTGGCTGTGCCCGGCCACGCCCCCCCGGGTCGCGATGGGTCCCGGGACCCAGGGGAGGCTGCTGGCCGTGCCCGGCCACGCCCCCCCCCGGTCGCGATGGGTCCCGGGACCCTGGGGAGGCTGCTGGCTGTGCCCGGCCACGCCCCCCCGGGTCGCGATGGGTCCCGGGACCCAGGGGAGGCTGCTGGCCGTGCCCGGCCACGCCCCCCCGTTGGCAATCCAACCCGGGACCCCCGGGAGGCTGCTGGCCGTGCCCGGCCACGCCACCCCGGGTCGCGATCCAGCCCGGGACCGCCAGGAGGCTGCTGGCCGTGCCCGGCCACGCCCCCCCGGTCGCGATGGGTCCCGGGACCCAGGGGAGGCTGCTGGCCATGCCCGGTCACGCCCCCCCGGTCGCGATGGGTCCCGGGACCCAGGGGAGGCTGCTGGCCATGCCCGGCCACGCCCCCCCGGGTCGCCATCCAACCCGGACCCCTGGGAGGCTGCTGGCCGTGCCCGGCCATGCCCCCCCGGGTCACGATGGGTCCCGGGACCCCTGGGAGGCTGCTGGCGGTGCCCGGCCTAGCCCCCCATTGGCAATCCAACCCGGGACCCCCGGGAGGCTGCTGGCCATGCCCGGCCACGCCCCCCCCGGGTCGCCATCCAACCCGGGACCCCCGGGAGGCTGCTGGCCGTGCCCGGCCATGCCCCCCCGGGTCGCGATGGGTCCCGGGACCCCTGGGAGGCTGCTGGCCGTGCCGACCACGCCCCTCTAGGGTTGCCATCACTCCCCAGGACCTCCGGAACTAAGAGGATTTGGCGCCGCCATCTTGGTTTTCTCAACGGCCAGATAGGCCACCCGGAGTCCCGCCCCCAGCCCCTCGCAGGCCCAATCATGGGCATAGCGGAGGTGCGGTCAATTTGCATGTTTCCCTATTATAAGGTAGGACTAGAGGCCTGGTGCATGAATTTGTGCATGGGTGGGGTCTGGCTGGCCCGCCCTGATGGGGGCCCATTGGGCCGGGCCGGCTGGGGGAAGGGGCTGCAGGCAGTTGGCTGGCTGGCCCCGCCCCCGGTCGGGGTATTGAGGGCTGATCAGAGGTGGCACCGGCCGGGGCGGGGAAGACGTGATCGGGGCCCAGATCAGACTTGTTGGCTGCCACAGTGGGTGTCATAGCCACTGGTCGTTCTAGTCATTCTGGTTGTTCTGGTCGTTCCGCCGTTCCAGTCACTGGGCTTTTATATATATAGATATGCATAGCCCATGGATATGTGCAATAGGGTAGTGAAGACATAGTGGGGTGGGTAGGGGCTGGGAAGATGGAGGTAAAGGGGGGAAGGAAGATATCTGTAATACTATCTATATATATAAAAGCCTAAGTGACCGAATGACCAGTCGACTGGTTGTTATGACGCGCACTGATCACCAGGGGGCAGACGCTCAGCGCAGGAGCTGCTCCCTGTTGGTCAGTGTGCTCCCACAGTGGCGCACTGCTCAGCTGACTGACGGGCACCAGACACCGGACTCATGGCTGGCAAGCAGCTACAGCAGCGCGAGACTCTCCCTCCTCTGCGGCAGCGCTACCAAGCAGTGGCGGCGGCAGGTTCAACAGGTCTGGGATGAGTGGGAGCAGCGTGACACCAGGTCTGGGCTCGGGCTCCTCCCCAGCTGCCTGCTACTTTGCACACTACTACATACCTCGGGGGATGTCAGACTGCTGGTTTTGGCCCAATCCCAGGCCTACGGGGGTTGGACTGAAACCAGCAGTCCAACATCTCCCGAGGGGTCCCTGATTGCAAAAGGGCGCAGGCCAGGCAGAGGGACCTCTAGTGAACAATAAAAAGTTTATTTAAAAAAACAAAAGATAACTTCTTAGAATAAAATAAGAGGGCAATTGGCAATTAATGGACTTAAATTCTCAGATCGTTTGTTTTCTCAGTTTTTTGACAGAAGTAGTATGGGTGTTTTGTCTATTATAGGTGTAATAAATGAGGATTTTTAAATTTAGCAGAAAAAGAAGAGATCTCCATCTTTATAATTCTACTCCTTACCAACTGAAGCAGTGAACAATATAATTCTATCCTCCGCCGACGGAAGTAACCTATATATATAAAAACCTAAGCAACCAAACGACCGAATGACTTGTCTTCCAGTTGCTATGATGCACACTGACCACCAGGGGGCAGATGATCAATGCAGGAGCTGCCCCCTGGCGGTCAGTGCTCTCCCACAGCCAACCTCCCCAAGCTGGCCCACCTCCTGTGGTCCCTTCCCCCATAATTGCAGGTGTCTCCATTGTTTCTTTCTTCTTCTAAAATATATTTTCATTGATTTCAGAGAGGGAAAGAGAGATAGAAACATCAATGAGGAGAGAGAATCACTGATTGGCTGCCTCTTGCATGCCCCCTACTGGGGATCAAGCCTGCAACTCAGGCATGTGCCATAGACTGGAATTGAACTCAGGGCCCTTTAGTCCACAGGCCTACGCTCTAATCAACTGGCTAGGGCCCATTGTTTGCTTATCCTTGTGTTTCTATTTGTTGTTTCAGTTTGGTGGTATTATATAATTTTTTTCTGTTTCCTCTTTTTTTAAGTAATGTGTTTTAATTTTAGGCTTTTGTGTGTGTGGTTATCATTAAGTTTATGCAAAAGAAAGTTTCATATATACAATAGTCCTTTTTATTCTGAATGTATCTTTCCTCCAGAAATATTTGCAAATTCAGACCTTTAGCCTTCCACTTTTATATTTTTTCTTGTCAGAAATTTTCCTTATTTATGCTGTGAGTTAATTTCCAAATTGCAGTAGATACTGTCTTTTTCACTGTCTTCTTTAGTATTTTTACCTTCTTTAACCGTAGTTATATTTAAATGTATAATACCTTGTTCTGAAAAAGGGTTGCAATATCCTGTTTCTGTCTGACTGTTTGTAATCTTGCTTATGGTTTTGTATAATTTTACCTTTTATTTCAATATTTCCTGTAGTGGAGGTCTTAAGGTGGTAAATTCCCTGGGCTGCTGTGTGTCTGGAAAAGTTTTTATTTCTCCTTTATATTTAAAAAATAACTTTGCTGAATATATTGTTCTTGACTGATAGATAATTTTTCCCTTTCAATAGTTTGTGTATTTGATTCCATTCTCTCCTAGCTTGTAGGGCTGCTGCTGAGAAATCCGATGATAACCTAATGAGATTTCCTTTAGAGCTTATTCTCTTCTTTTCCCTGGTTGCCTTGAGAATTCTTTCCTTGTTATTAATTTTTGACAGTTTTAATACAGTGTGCCTTGGAGAAGGCCTTTTTGGATTGAGATAGTTAGGAATTCTGTTTGCTTCTTGGATTCGAGCATCTAGCTTTGTCCATAGGTTTGGGAAATTCTCATCAACTCTGTGTGAATAGGACCTCTGCTCCCTTCTCCTTCTGTGCTCTTTCTGGTATATCTATTGCTTTAATATGTCTCTTTGATTGAGTCAGATAGTTCTCATAGAATTCTTTCATATACTCTCAAGTTTCTCTCTCCCATCTGCATGATTACTATCTTCAATTTTTAAAGATTTGTCTTCATTATCACTAATTCTTTTCTCCAATTGGTCAGCATTATTTCCTGAGCCTACTAGTTCATCACTATTTATCAAATTTCTAATTGTGTTTTTTTTAAGTTTCAATGTCTTTAGTAAAGTACTGCTTTTATTTGTTAATTTTATTTCTGAGTTCATTAAACTGCCTGTGTTTTCTTGTATTTCATTGAGGGTTTTTCCAAAATTGCAACCTTAACTTCTCTGACATTTAAATCACATATTTCTATGTCTTTAAATTTATTTTCTAGAGATTTGCATTTTCTTTCTGAGTTGCCTCATTACCTTGGCTGTTCATGGTATGTCATAGATTCCTTCTTATCTAGGCATCTACAGGAATGAGATCTGCTTTCTTTTCCTTTTGTTTTTTAGTGTCACTTCTCGAGTAGGTTGATAAGAAGTCTCGTTTCCAGAACGTGGCACTGAAGCACAAATTTTTTAGTTTCCCTTTTGCTGCTCTAGCTTCTGGGATCCCTGCAGAATGGTTGAAAATGTCCGGTATCCCCTAGTCTCTTCTGTAGCCAGGTCACCTTGGTCTTAAGGCACCATGCCTATTGGGGAATGAGGTGGACGACGGTGTTACAAGCCTGTGAAATCACAAGGGTGAGGTGTGGTAAGCTGGGAGAGGTCAGCTGCTGCACTTGTGCTTTGTCCTCCCAGTAACAGTAATTGCCAGACCTCAGCTGCTTCACCTCTGTATCTCCACCCATCGCTAGGATTAACTGCAGCATGTACCTGCCATCTAGGGGGAAAAAGATCCTTCTGTCACTCCAGTCCTAGGGTTTGCAGATAAGGTGTTTTATAGCCCAGTGCTCACAGCTGTAGCTTCTTCTAGGGCCGCTGCTAACTCTGGAAGGGTGAAGGGAGCTGGCCAGGCTTCATGGCTTGTTCTGCCTGACAATAGGGGCCACCAGACAACGGCATCTCTGTGCTTCGTTTCTGCCCTGGTCGCTGGGTTTAGTGCCAACCACTCTGGCAGGAACGTTCACTGTATCTTTTTGCTCCTCTGGGCTGCAGGAAATACAGATGGCAACCTGATTCTCCCCTCTTTCAAGACCCATAGGGCTGCATCTGTGGTACCGGTCTCTGCTCTTCTACCCTTCTCCCTCCCCCCCGCCTCGTTTCCCACTTGCTTCCACTCACCCACTTTCAGCTGTTTCAATGCACAAATCTCTCAGATGTGTTCGTATTCAGCAGGGAATTCTTTGTTTAATTATCACTGTTCAAATTATTGTAACTTCAAAAAGAAAGACCAGGGCAACTTCTCATGCTGCCATTCCTCTGTAGTCTTTCTCCCTTATACGGGTTTCTCCAAATATACAGGTTTCTATATTTGTCTTTACATTTACCTTTACCAGGGAGCTCTTTTTAAAATTTTGTATGCCTTCCTGTTGCTGCCTAGTATCCTTTTGTTTTAATTTGAAGGAACTTCCTTTAGCAATTCTTCTAGGGTAGGTCTAGTGGTGATTAATTCACTCAGTTTTTATTTGGGAAAGTCTTAGTTTTATTTTCATTTCTGAAGGACAGTTCTGCTCAATACTGTATTCTTGTATGGAAAGTTTTTTTCTTTCAATACTTTGAATACATCTGACCTTCATCGTTCTTGCTGAGAATTCTGTTGATAATCTTAAAGGAGATTTCTTGTATATAATGAGTCACATTTCTCTTGCTTTTTTTTCAAGAGTCTGCCCTTATCTGTGACTTTTGAAGGTGTGATTATAATGTATCTTGGTGTGAGACTCAAGGTTTATTCTAGTTAGAGTTCACTAAGTTTCTGGAAATTGTATATCATTTCATTTATCAAATTTTTGCAAGTTTTAACCATTATTTCGTTAAATACGCTCTCTGCCCTTTTCTCTCTTTTCCCTTTGTGACATATATTGATCTGCTTGATGGTATCCCATAAATTCCTTAAGATTTCTTCACTGTTCTTCATTGTTTTTTTCTTTTTGTACTTATGAATCAAATTTCAAATGACCCATCCAAGTTTGCTCTTTTCTTCATTTGGTTGATCAAGGCTGTTGTTGAACCCTTCTTGTGGGCTCTTCAGCTCCAGAATTTGTTTGGTGCTTTTTATAGTTTACATCTCTTTGTTGGTATATTTTCATTTTGCTCAGGTACTGTTTTCCTGATTTTTGTTTATTTGTTTGTGGTCTCTCTTAGCTGACTGTGTATCTTTTACAGTTATTTTTAATTATTTTTCAGATAATTCATTGGTCTGCATTTCTTGGGGTCAGTTTCAGAAAATGTTTCATTGGGCTGTTTTCCTCTTTCTTTGTTTTCCTTGTGATTATTTGTTGAGTTTTGAATATTGGACAAAACAGGCACATTTCCCAGTCTTTACAGACTAGTTTTGTAAAGGAGACTTTCACCACTCAGCAAAAAAATTCTGGGGAGGAGGGATTACCAAAATTTTCTTGGGAATATATCACTCTGGGATTATATGTATAATTTCCAAATTAAAGAGATTTGCCCCTGTTCTCAAGAAACTGTAATCTCTTCCTCCCCCTGATGGCTGTTTGCAGTAATGCACTCTCTCTGGCTCTCCTTGTTTTTAACAGTCCCCAAATCGGCATTCAAAGGATAAATGTCTTTGAGAAAATTTGACAGATATGTACAACAAAATTAAACTAGAAAAACTTCTTACACCATACACAAGCATAAGCTCAAAATAGATTAAAGTCTTAAATGTTAGACTTGAAAAACTGCTAGAAGAAAACCTAGGCAGTAAAATCTTAGACATTTCTCATAGAAATATTTTTTATAATATATCTTCTTGGGCAAGAAAAACAAACAAAAAACACTTGTTTTTTAAAATATTTTCATTGATTTCATAGAGGAATGGAGAGGAAGAGAGATATATATGAATATAAATGATGAGAGAGAATCATTGATCAGCTGCCTCCTGCATGCTCCCTACTGGGATTGAGCCCGCAACCTGGGCATGTGCCCTGACCAGGAATTCAACCATGACCTCTTGGTACATAGGTCAACACTCAACCACTGAGCCACACCAGTTGGGCTAGCTTTCCTTGTTTTTAATGACCTTGACATTTTTTAAGAATACTGGTCAGGTATTTTGCAGAATGACCCTCAACTGGGATTTTTCTGATGCTTTTCTTATAATTCGCCTGGGGTAATGTGTTTTAGAAAAAGAGTAATCACATTCTCATCAAATCATATCAAGTACATGCTATTAACATGACTTATCACTATATCATGACCACCTGGCTTAGGCAGTTTCTGTCTATTTTCTCCCACGTAGTTCCTCTTTTTTCTTCCTTTTCATCTTGTACTCTTTGGAAGATACTCACTACATGCAGGACATTATCTTCTTGAAAAAACTTAGCCAGTTATCTTGCAGAGTATTCCACATTCTAGTTTGTTTGATTTTATTATTTGGTGTCACCTTTATCACTATGTTTCCTGCAAACTGGAAGTTTAATTTAAATGGCTCACAATGTCAGAATGATCCATATTAGCAGTTATTTGGTTAGGATGGGAACAGCAGAGATCTTCATTACAAAGGGGAAATTTTATTTTTTGTAATAAGCAAGAAGTCTAGCATATAATATTATAAATAGTATTTCCTTAAGGAAAAAGAAAAACTATAAAATGTGAATAGAAAACAATTAATTACTCTGATCTGGGAATTTTTCCATTGGCAATATAAATATCATATGAATAAAACTAAAATCATATCATGATACTACCACAGGTGGAAACTAATGCATATTTTTAATTAGAGTAAAAGAAGCTAACAAATCTCAAAAAAAAAGTTTGCAAATTCCCACCCATCCCTCCGCCACATTGGCCCTCCACATATCCTTTTAATATGCCTACAGTAGTGAGGTGGAGTGTTGGGAGTCTTTTGTATCAGTAATATATCTGATATGGGGATAAACTATAAAGGAATAAAGATGCCACAGAATTCTTAGTGATGGTAACTCAGTAAGAGCAACTGTGCTCTAGACAGATAGAACATACATCACCTTTCTGTTCAGCCAGCTCCCACAGGTCCTGAGCTGCTGTCCAAGACAGCGTCATAGGGTATTCCACAAGGACATGCTTGCCAGCATTAAGGAACTGCCTTTGGAAACAAGAGATATAGAGAGAATACACTTCAAATAAGCTGCACTGAAATGCCTGGCATGAAAGAGTACAAAATGTTATAAATGCACAAAAGTCTAGGTGTGCAAATGTGCCATACAGGTGAATCAAAACCAGAAGATAAGGGTAATGAATTGTACCTCACATTATTTTCTACTATGCTGTAAGAGAATGACTTTCTGATTATGTGATCATTTAAAAATTTTGTTTATTCAACCACTCACATATTCAACCAGGTTCTATTTACCAGTTATTTTCGAGAAATAAAGACACGTTAACAGCTAAAAGCCAGTTACCACATGAGAGCTATAAATGAAAACAACAAAACCCACGGCAGCTAGCTCTGTCTGAGGCCGTCTAAAAAGATTTCACTAACAACAACTGAACCGACTCTTGAATTATGAGTAAACATTTTTCAGGTGCAATGGAATGAGCATATTTCACTTTATGCAGAATATGCAGGGGCTTGGGCATTTTGTGGGGTTTGTTCATTTGGATCATGATCAGAATTTCAGCATGAGCTATAGGGAGTAAAGGAAAATGAGGTAATACTAGTAGCTGGGAGCCTGATTGTGAAGGATTTAGGATGCTGTGCTCAGAAATTTGGACATTATTCTCTAGATAGTCTAGGGCCATGGTTGGCAAACTGCAGCTCGCGAGCCACATGCGGCTCTTTGGCCCCTTGAGTGTGGCTCTTCCACAAAATACCACGGCCTGGGTGAGTCTATTTTGAAGAAGTGGTGTTAGAAGAAGTTTAAGTTTAAAAAATTGGGCTCTCAAAAGAAATTTCAATCGTTGTACTGTTGATCTTTGGTTCTGTTGACTAATGAGTTTGCCGACCACTGGTCTAGGGTATAAACGTTTACAGTTTACCCTTGGACAATGCACCAATCTCCCACACAGTTGAAAATCTGCATATAACTTTGACTCCCCCCCAAACTTAACTACTATTAGCCTACTTTTGACTGGAAGCTGTATCAACAATATAAATAGTTTATTACCACATATTTTGTATGTTATATGTATTCTTACAATGCAATAGCTAGAGAAAAGAAAATGTTGAATGACATCAGAAGAATGGCAGCATGAGAGATGACCCTTTGAAGTTTAAACTATTTGAACAGCTATAATTTAACCAAAGATTCCCTGTTCAATGCACAAATACACCTGAGAGGTCATGTGTTGAAACATTTAAAGGTGGGCAAGTGGGAGCAAACCAGGGAGGAAAAGATGTTGAGCTGAGCCACAGACACAGCCTTATAGCTGGGAGCTCACATTGGGGCTCAGCCCAGAAAGGGGAGAAATCTGGTTGTGGCTGACACTCCTTTCAGCCAGGGGGAGGAAGGGAAGGCAAAGAAATTTGGTGGGCATTGCTGCAGAAGTGGGCAGTCTGAGCTGTGGCTGAGCCCAGATGCCTGAGCAGGTACACAGCACAGAGGTGCAGCCATGGTTGCCTGGCTGTCAGCATCCAGACAGAGAAACAAAACCACAGAGCATGGCCACCCTGAAGACTCCTAGAGCTTGCCTCCCTTTGACCTTGGGGTTGGGTTGTAGAGCACATTATCTGCAAACCCAAGAACTAGTACTACAGAATCACTATTCCCTGAGCAAAGGATGGGCTCTGTGACTGGTCCTGGAATCAGGGGCACAAGGGAGACTCCACAAAGGTCCAAGGTTGCCATTACCAGTAGGGCAAAGCAACTTAAAAGGCAGACAGGTTACCCCAGAACAACATACCCCCATGCACTGCAGTTACCCAGGTGGCAGTGTTCAGCTGTGAAAAAACAGCACAGGGATTTCATGGATTTGGAGCCCCACTGCCCACTGTATTCCCCTACAGGGTTGGTAGCCTGGGATTGGGATGATCGAATCACTGGGGAGGCACCCATATCCCATTCTCCACCACACCATGGAGATCTGAAAAATCAGAGAAGTGCAAGACACCTAAAAAACGTGTGAATTAGTGCAACCTATTGGAAAATAATAGGAAGACTTCTTCATATCAGTCTACTGGACAAGGGCCACTCATACACAGATGCATAGACAGAGAAGAAATTCATCAAATGCCATCAATAACCAAAGTAGCAAGACAGCTTGGAAAGAAAATGAACAATTTCCAGAAAACAAACTGAAAGACATGGAAATATGTGATTTAAAGGACAGAGAACTCAATATTGCATTTCTGAAAAACCTCAATGAGATGCAATATGTATATTAGTTACCATCACTAATTTGTACTTTACCAAAGAGATTAAAACTTTAAAACAAAAAACAAGCATAGAAAATAGAGCAGACCAAATGGAGGAAAAGATAAATGATATAAAAGGTAGAAATCTAGTAATGATGCAGAGAGAAGAGACTTGAGAAAAAAAAAAAAGAAAAAAGAATAAAACTCTAGAACTATCTGACTCCATCAGAAAGAGCAATCCTACCTAATAAAAGAGTAATATGCAAATTAACCACCACTCTGCTACACCCACAATCCACGCCCACCAGCCAATCAGGCGCAAGTATGCAAATTAACCCCAACCAAGATGGTTGCAGCCACGGAGTGAGCAGGAGGGAGGCTTGGGTTTCCCCAGCGATGGAGGAAGCCAAGCTTTCCGCACACCCTGGCAGGCCCAGGCATCCAGTCAAGGCTACAAAGCTTCAATTATAGAAGATAAATAAATCCCAACAAAAATGGCAGCAGCCACAGAGCTGGAAAGAGCAGGAGGCTAGGGTTGCCCCCGGTGATGATTCTGTAGTACTAGTTCTTGGCTGTACCTCTGTGCTGTGTACCTGCTCAGGCATCTGGGCTCAGCCACAGCTCAGACCCCTCTGTAGCTTCTGCAGTCCTGGCCTGTCTTGGCCTTCACTTAAGGCTACAAAGTTTCAATTATAGAAGCTAAATAATTCCCAACAGAAATGGCTGTCACCATGGAGCAAGCAGGAGGCTTGGCTCTGCTCCAGGCTATAAAGTTTCAATTGTAGAAGATAAATAAATCCCAGATACCAGGGCCTACACTTGGGTCGCAGGGGGGGAGTGGCCAGCCTGAAAACCACCACAGGCCCCTTGCCCAGGCTGCCCCATGCCCCAAACTGCCCTACCTTGCAGGCATGGTCCTTCCCAACTGCCCTCCCCTGCTGGCCTGATTGCCCACAACTGCCCTCCCTTGCAGACCTGGTCCCTCCCAATTGCCCTGCTCTGCTGGCCATCTTGTGGTGGCCATCTTGTGTTCACATGGGGGCGGTATCTTTGACCACATGGGGGCAGCCATCTTGTGTGTTGGGATGATGGTCAATCTGCATATTACTCTTTTATTAGATAGGATAGAGGCCTGGTGTATGGGTGGGGGCCAGTTGGTTTGCCTGCAGGGGAGGGCAGTTAGGGGTGACCAGGCTGGCAGAGGAGGGAAGTTGGGGGTGACCAGGCCTGCAGGGAAGGGCAGTGCAGGAGAGAGCAGTTAGGGGTGACCAGGCCTGCAGGGGAGGGCATTTAGGGGCAAACAGGCTGGCAGGGAAGCAGTTAGGCATCAATCAGGCTAGCAGGGGAGTGGTTAGGGGGTGATCATGCTGGCAGGCAGAAGCGGTTAGGGGCAATCAGAAAGGAAGACAGGCAAGCAGTTGGGAGCCAGCAGTCCTGGATTGTGAGAGGGATGTCCGACTGCCTGTTTAGGCCCGATCCCACTGTGGGATCGGGCCTAAACAGGCAGTCGGACATCCCTTGAGGGGTCCCAGATTGGAGAGGGTGCAGGCTGGGCTGAGGGACACCCCATTCCCCCTGTGCACGTATTTCATGCACCGAGCCTCTAGTATAACAATAATAAGCATACCAGAAGAAGAATAAAGGAGAAAGGAATGGAGAACCAAGTCAAACAAAGACTTGACAAGAAATTCCCACAACCACATAAAAATTAAAACTAAAATACAGATCAATCATCATTCAGAATCACCCGAAAGCTAGCTGAATGGCAATCCTACAAGTAGAGAAGTAAAAAAGAAAGCACATTGAGACTGGGTGGAGGGGTGGAGGTGCAGAAGAGGCTGGTTCAACAACCACGTGTGCTATTTTTTTAATCAGGAGGGAGATCATCTCTGCAGAGGCTTTCCTTGAGGAGCCCCACACTAGCCCCCAAGCCCAGGGTTCCAGATCTGGGAAGAGAAGTCCCCATAATTTGGGGCTGTAAAAACCAGAGGGGATCGTGACACAGAGGCTGCTGGAGACTCAGGAAGTTCCTCTTAAAAGGTCAAAACACGAACGTACACAGTCTGGCTCCCTCCAGGGCTCAGTGGCAGCACTGGGGGATCCAGGAACATATGGGGAAGAACTGGATTGTCTGGCATCAGGGCAGGAACTCAGGGTTAGCTTTCTCCCATATGGGAGTACACACAAGGATCAATGTTCCTGTGCTGGGACATCCCCTGTTGCAGGGCTGACGCAACCATATCCAAGTGTCCATCAGCCTGGCTCACACTGCTTGCTCCACCCTGGTGATTCCCTGAGACTCTGCCCCATCCAAACTGTTTGCAGTAGCTTTTGCATATGAATGGCCTGTCCTGGTTCAGGCTTCAGACTTTGCTAAAATCTCTAAAACAAGATGCAGCTGGTGTCAGCATGCCCCAAACCTATCAATGAAGGCTTAAGACCTGGCACCTGCCCTGCTTCACAATTGGGACTTGCCTAGGCACTTCCAAATGCAATACAAATAGAAGCCATCCACAGACCCTTCTGTAGCTCCTGCTGGGTGACTTTGCACCTCCTTGAAGGCCCTAGAGCAAGTGCACCTGGTGGACAGCTTCAGACCATATCGGATTACAACTCTGCACTCCACAAGCAACACACTCAAGGGGCAGACTCAGTGAGCACCAAAGCCCTGCTAAAGCAAGTCTTGCTCCATAAGGGTGTTTCCTACACAGCAGTTCTCCCACTGTAGTCGCAGCTGGTCCTCACAGTATATTGGCTGGAAAGTCAATTCCTCCCAGTGACGCCAATAGCAATCAAGGCTCAACTACAAGGATGTGCACACAACCCACACAGGGGAACAGCTAGAGTGCCCAGCTCAGGTCACTAGGGAGGCTGAGCCAATGGACCCTACAGGACACCTACTACACAAGGCCACTCTTCCAATTCCAGGAGAAATAGCAGCTCTACCTAATACATAGAAACAAACACAGGGAAGCAGCCAAAATGCAGAGACAAAGAAACATGTCACAAATGAAAGAAATGGAAGCAAGCAAACTGCTGGATACAGAGTCCAAAACCATGGTTATAAGGTTACTCAAGGATCTTCATGAGAGCTTCAATGGATTTAGTGAGACTTTCAATGATCCCAGTTAGAATGTCAAAGTCATGAAAAAGGACCATTCAGAAATTAAGCATACACTAAATGAAATAAAGAATAATTAACAGGGATTCAACAATCGAGTAGAGGTTTCCGAGAATGAAGTCAACAATTTGGAATATGAGGAAGCAAAAAACATCCAATCAGAAGAGCAGAAAGAAAAACAAATAAAAATATATGAAGATAGTATAAGGAGCCTCTGGGACAACTTCAAGTGTACCAACATTCGCATTATGGGGATGCCAGAAGAAGAAGAGAGAGAGCAAAACATTGAAAACCTATTTGAAAAAATAATGACAGAAAACTTCCCATATCTGGTGAAAGAAATAGACTTCCACGTCCAGGAAGTACAGAGAGTCCCAAGAGGAACCATAAAAGGCCCACACCATGATTAATCATAATTAAAATGCCCAAAGTTAAAGACAAAGAGAGAATCTTAAAAGCAGCAAGAGGAAAGCAGTTAGTTATTTATAAGGGAGCACTCATACAACTGTCAGCTGATTTCTCAACATAAACTTTGCAGGCTAAAAGGAAGTGGCAAGAAATATTCCAAGTGATGAATAACAAGAACCTACAACCAAGATTACCCTACTCCACAAAGCTATCATTTAGAATTGAAGATTAGTTAAAGAGATTCATAGACAAAAAAGAAGCTAAAGGAGTTCACCACCATCAAACCAGTATTACATGAAATGTTGAAGGGTATTCTTTGAGAAGCGGAAGAAGAAAAAGGATAAAAAATATGAACAATAAAATGAAAACAAATACATATCTATCAATAATAGAATCTAAAAATCAAAATAAATGAACTAGAAATCTAATAAATAAAATAAACTGGTGAATAAAATAGAATCAGAGGCATGGAAACATGAAACAGACTGATTAATCTCAGAGAGAAGGGGGAGAAGGGATGGGAAGAGGTTAACTAAAGATCTTACCTGCAGACACAGACAGTAAGATGGTAAAGGCCTGGGGTGGGACAGAAACCAGGTGGAGGGGGACAATGGAGGGGAAAAGGGGGACATCTGTAATACTCTCAACAATAAAGATTTTAAAAAAATAAAAATAAAGGCATGAAGAGTGATAAATATCATATATATATATGTGCAGAGGACCTGAACAGACATTTCTCCCAAGAAGACAGACAAATAGCAAACAGATATATGAAAAGATGCTCAACTTCACTAGCTATTAGGGAAGTGAAAATCAAATCTACAATGACATAGCACCTCACACCTGTTATCAACAAAACAGATAATAACTTGGGTTGGAGAGGTTGTGGGGCAAAAGGAAGAGGGTCCAACTGGAGAGGATCCAAGATGCCCATGGAATAGGTGGTAGCTACACACAACACCAACCCAGATTTACAGCTAAATTGTGGAGCAATCGGCCTGAAGGACCAACTGAAAGAGAGCTGAACAGGAGTATTATATTCAAGAATTTATAGAAGAAGCTACACAGAGACTGGTAAAGAAGGACAGATACATGGAGAGGGCTGGCACCTGCACCCAGGGGCAGCAGCTGAGTAGCCAGAGTGATAGCTCAGCTGCAAAAGTTGTTTCTGAGGACTTGGGGTCTCAATCCTATACCAAGCCTCCCAAACTATAGCACCAAGACAAGGAAGAGGAGCCTGCATAGCATCTGGCAACAAAAATCAGTGTGGAATCTATCTTCTGGAAAGAGTAGAGAGAACCCCAGCAGCTCTCCTAAATGGCCAAAACATAGGAGCTGGCTCTCGGGCACTAACCCGGGTTCTAGTTGAGGAAAAGATTCTCAGGCATACAGAAGCCATAAAGAGAAGATCTAGTTGTTGTGGCTCTGGAAAGATATCTGGAAGGTTAACCACTGAGGTCCTGGTCCTGAGGCAACATCCCACATTGCCCTGAGGAGCCATCTTCCACTGTTGGACACTCCTATTCTTATAGCACCAGGTGCGGGGGGTAGTGGGTGCACTAACCCCATCCTCCAAATACTGGTGACACCACCCTGCCAAGCTCGAGTCTGGCAGAAGGAACTGTTAGTTGCACCCAACAGGAACCTGAGGTGCACTCTTTTTCTGGAGAAACTATAGGCCGACTCTCAGATGGTCATTTAACTGTGCAACTTTGGAACAGGAGCCAAACTTCCCCCGCTTCTGCAGGCTGGACAGGCACCACCCCCAACAGAAGACTCCCTTGCCAGGGTCTCTGGTGGCATCACTGCAGAGCTAAGGGGACGTCTGCAGCTTGCTCCCTTTCTGTGGACCTGTACTACCCTCCACTGAGAGCTGCCTTAATTCTACAAACACCGTCCTGCTGAGCTCAGTCCCACAGGGGAAGGAGGCACTGCTAAGATGTGGGACCTCCAGCACAACCCCTTTGAAGGCACCCACCAAGGGCTTTGGTGGCTCGCGGTAGAGTTAGGGGGAGGCATTTAGCTCACTCCCATCCTGAGGGCCAGTGCCACTTTGTGGGGCCCTGTCTAAGTATACACCGGGTGATTCAAGGCTGCTTTAACAATGAGCCAATCGGGGGCACTCAGGATTAGATACTTTATGCAGGTGCAAAGTCGCTGCAAGCCTCACACTGAGCAGACACGCCTTTCTGAAGCAAAATGCTGATGTCATTGTTTGGAAAAGTGCCTTCTTTGTTTGGACCTGTCTGAGCAAGTAAATCAGCTGTCACTGACCAGCCTGTGATGGCTGCTTTTGTGTGGAATAAATCATGTCCCCTTTGCCTGCCTGTACACGCCTGTTTTTCCAATTTCCCTCACCGAGGAGGGTCAAGTGGCTGGCTGAAGAGCTCACACCCGACACCCCTATAGCGGACTGCCTTGATCTGCTCCTCCAAGTCCCACTGGCCCTGTCCTGCTGGACTGGGTTTCATGCGGGGGGGAAGGTAGCTCCTCTCAGAAATGGGATATTTGGAAAACTTCCCTCTCAGAGGCTCCCGTCCGGGCTCGGTCAGGCATGTCTACAGAGCTAAGGGGAGGAGTGAAACTCCCTCCCTCCCAGGGCCCCGTTGCTGCAACCCTCAACAGAAGGGGCTCTTGATCTGTTGGCCAAAGTTCCAGTTGGCCCTGTCCTTTCTTATAAGAATCTTGTCCCTTCAATACAAGGTAAAAAGGTATTTCATAAAAAAGTGAAAGGTTTTTGTGTCTGCGCAATAGCTTCACAATTCTCTTTTCTTTTCTTTATACTGGACTCATTTAACTTGACATGGCGGACAACTGCAGCTGCAGACTTCAATCTGAGGTACATATCAAGCAATTCAACTTTGTCCTGTAATGTCATATCTTTCCTCAGCTTCTTGGGAGCATCTCCAGCATCACTAGTGGCATTTCCTATGGGTCCCATGGTCTCATTCAAGGTTTGCAGAATCATACTAAACACAATGAAAAACACACAAAAACTGCAAGGCATCACTTTTTACAGTGACAGGCAATTTGCCAGAGAGACGAATAGCTAAGCTTGAGATAATCAGTGTCATGTGGCATTCGAAGTAGATATGTGAAATACTTAAGCTCATTGTAAAAACAATAGGAGGTGGCTACAAAATTATTACAGTAATCTAGTATGTACTACAGCTAATTTTATACAGTTATGATTTAGTACTTCATCTTTACATTTGTCTACATTTCTCTCAACTGTGAATGGTACCATTTACAATTGTGCTTGTGGAATAAGTTTGGATAAAATTTGGCTTTTTATAATAGACTAGAGGCCCGATGCATGAAATTCATGCAAGGGGCTTGGCCTTGCAGCCCCTCGCAGCCTCGGCCGGCCCTCGCAGCCCTGGCTTTGCCCGGAACATCATCTGGACAGTCGTTCTGCTGTTTGGTCTAATTAGCATATTAGCTCTTTATTATATAGGATTTGTGTATATTTTATGGTAGTAAATGATAAAATAGACTACCATCTATATATATTTTATGCATTCATGACATACCTACCTTTTTATTAAAGTTTTTGATATTTTCTAGGCTACATAGCTTATCTACAAATTTTTTCAAATTATCTCAAATCTCCAAAAAACATTTAAATGTATTTATTGAAAAATAACTTCATGTCAGTGGACCTGTGCATTTTAAACCTGTGTTGTTCAAAGGTCAACTATAAAAGCATATAATTATATGATCACTTTTTTTTTTTTTTTTTTAAGAAAACACCACGCTGGTCCCAAAAAAGGTTAAGGAAAACCAAAGAAAGGTTTTCCTAAACACACTCTGTCCACACAACAATCGGCTGATAAAGAGGGAGCACCTTGCTCCTGGAAACAGCAGATGCAGTTTAACATAAGGACCTAGAAGGGAAGCTGAGATGCAGGGAGACAGCTGGCTAGGTCCTACCTGGGCTCCATCTTCCAGCCTCAATCCCACAGAATGCCTGAAGAGCTCTAGGCCAGTGGTTCTCAACCTTCCTAATGCCCCGACCCTTTAATACAGTTCCTCATGTTGTGGTGACCCCCAACCATAAAATTACTTTCGTTGCTACTTCATAACTGTAATTTTGCTACTGTTAATGAATCGTAATGTAAATATCTGATATGGAGGATGTCTTAGGCGACCCCTGTGAAAGGGTTGTTCAACCCCCAAAGGGGTCGCGACCCACAGGTGGAGAACCGCTGTTCTAGGCTTTTCACTCAAAGGCGGGGCAGGGGACACCTAGATTCTCTTGCTTTGTAAACAGTCATCTCCCCTCTCTGATGCCACCACTACTTCCTTACTTATCTCATGGCAGAACCACTTCATAGTAAAGGAGCTCTCAGAGATATTTCACATGTTGAAAGTGCAAAGGATAAAATGTTTGAAGCTTATTCAAACTTAGAAAAAACAATGACAATTCACCAAGGCACGGAAAAGATGCTGGCTCTATATCCTAAGTTATATGATGAGAAAAAGGCAAACACTGTTCAAACTACTCTCAATAAATTTTTTACAAAGAAATAAAACACTTCCATTCTTAATATTTCTAATGTTTTAAATTATAGTATACTAAAGAAGTATTAACTTTACTATATTTTTTATTTCCTTATACATTTATAACCAATAGGAAAGTTTTGACCATCTTTTTATTGTTGACATTATTACAAATATCCCCTATTCTCCTCTCTTTCCTCTCCTCCACCCAACTCATCCCCCAAACAATTTTTAAAGGTGATGGATCCATTGTAATTTTCCCCATTGACTTTTAAGACCCATTTGTCTTCAGCTTGCCCAGCCATTTTTATAGTCCTGCACTACCGTGCAAGGCAAGGACTGCCTGCATTGAAACCCACCTGATGTAGTCCTCATGGCTGGTGTTTTCACTGCAGATATAAGCAACATCAACCTCTTGGCTAGAAAGAGCATCTTCCAAAGAAATCTGCTGGACTTCATCAATGCACTTGAGCTCGCGTCTGTTTGAAAATAACAAAAATGGAACTTAAAAGTAGACAGATTTAGAATAAATGAGCATCATCTTTCTCCCTCCTCCCAAAAATGTCTTGATGATCATCTTTAGGAAGTGAAAAAATTAACTTCCTCCCCCCACTTCAGGGCATTTTCCGTGATGGAGTGAAAACAACCTCAGGTTTTAAATCAGGGGACCAGGCATTGAGTGCTGATACTACTGCTAACAACCAGTGTGATGTGGAAGTCTTTGAATCACTTAATATCTAAAATAAAAAAGAATTGGTCTTTTTCCTCAAGAAGAATAATCCCTATGGTCACTGCCAGCTCCAAGTACCTGGCCAAACACTATGGCTATGAAACCTAACTCAAATCCAATATACTAACACCTTAGAGGTGCAAATTGCTGTGTGACTTCAAGCTCCTTCACAACCATCAGTGGCCTTGTGATGGTCAATGGAAGGCAGGTGTCACTGCCTCCTTTACAGGTGAGCTGACAAAGCCCAGAGGGGCGGTAGTTGCCATGGCTAATGAGTAGCAGAAGCAGGACAGGAACCCTAAGCCTTTTGACTCTTACAGGGTAAGAAGAAACTCCTTACTTAGAAGATCTGAGGACTTTGGCATTCTGCACGGTAACCTCGTGCAGAGACTGGAGCAATAGAGCAGTCCTCTGATGAAGGATGTAACAGAGGAGAGGGGGCGGCCAGCAGAAGGCTCCCATCCATCGCAGAGCTCCACTTAAGCTGCAGCAGGCAGAGGGCATTTGGGCAAGTTTTGCCAAAAGAGATTATGGTAGGTTTCGTCCTACCCAATCTACACTGCTCAATTTGACCAATACTTATTGTTTGTCTACTGTGTGCTAGGCACCATGGGGAGGATCATAAAGAATAAACAAGAAGTCCTCAGCTTCTATTGAGCTCACAGTCTTGTAGAGAGAGGAAGTCACACATACACATAAATAACATCACACGACTAACACGAGAAATGTGCTGGAGTACATGTGGGAGACTCAAGGAGGGCAGGAAACATCAAGTTTAGGGTTTCAGAAAAGGCTCTCTGGGGAGAAGGTAGGACTTAGCAGATAGACCGTGAGGAACAGGGTATGTGAGCAGGGGAAAAGTGTGACAATGGCAAGAGTGCAGTAAAGCAGCAGGTATGAGCTGGCCATCTTCTCACACAGATTGAGTACTTTAGGAATTCCCATTGCTTCAGCCATGGCAGCCGGTTGGCAGAGGATGGGGGCTTAAGCCAAAAGGAGAAGCTTCACTTCCTCATGCAAATGAGAGCTTCAAACAGGGGCACAGCGGGAGTTATAGTACGGCTAATGATCTCCCATTTGTATGCAGCTCCCTTAGAATCTTACTGGGAGGGGAGGCTTGACCAAGGGCAGATTCCCAGCACTTCTTGGTCACCCTAGTGACGCAAAGTCCACTTTAAATATTTAAAGGAACAGCCAAATTTTGAGACAAGCAAACTGGAACAAAGTAGGACCCATAAATTAAAATATTAAAAGACTGTACATGGCCCTAGCTGGTTTGGCTCAGGGGATAGAGCATTGGCCTGTGGACTGAAAGGTCCTGGGTTCAATTCCAGCCAAGGGCACAGGCCCAGGTTTCGGGCTCGATCCCCAGTAGGGAGTGTGCAGGAGGCAGCCAATCAGTAATTGTCTCTCATCATTGATGTTTCTATCTCTCTCTCCCCCTCTCCCTTCCTGTCTAAAATCAATAAAAATATGTATTTAAACAAACAAACAAATACATAAAAGAATCTGCATGGACTATCAAATAGTTAAATATGCTTTCTAAATGTATTTATATGATTTCTCTAAACCACTAGAAAGGAGAGACATGCCTACCTTACTCACCACCACATTTCCTCAGCCAACACAATGCCTGCAGCTAGTTCACAATTAATATTGATAAATGATATTACATAGCATTAGTTTGGTGAGCAGTATGTGTGTGAGAAGCAGTGAGGTGTGGAGAAAAAAGCTGAACAAGGGGCAATAAGTAATAAAAATGGTGATAAGTTTGATTTTGGTTGGTTACATGATAGAAATGAAGCCCCCCAAAAGTGGGGCTCAAAATTATCAAAGGAAAAAAGAACACATGGTGTTTAAAGATGGACCTTGGAATCAAATAGACCTACATTCAAATCCAGTTCTTAGACTTTCCAGCTGTATGACCTCAGGCAAATGACCCAACCTTTCAAAAGGTGGCTCAGTTTCTCTAAAGTGGGGTTGATAATGGTAATGGTATCTATGTCAAATGGCTGGTAAGGCTCGTAAAGCTCAGGGCTACTGCATGGGTAAGTGATGTAATGATTAACTGCTGCAACCTAAAGCCTTCTTTCAGGCCAGCCCTTCCTGTGTTCCCTGTGCCCGTTGGGTGACTACTGGCCCTGTGCTCATCTTCCCTCCTTTGCTTTTGTAGTCCCTTCGAGGCTGGTCCACTGCTCATCCCAGCATGCTTCAGTTCCCAGGCCTATCTGAACTTGAGATCTTGTGGGACTAAACGCTGAGCAAAGTTTTCTGGAATAACTGTGGAGCCGATTCTCTCTCCTGGGTCAGGAGAATCTCCGTGTCCCAAGAATCTCCATCCCACTGGATTACAAGGTGAAAAGCAAGTGTGAGCCACCTGGACACAAAGCCAATCAGGTTCAGGAATGCTGAGGAAGCATGTGGGCTCCGCAAGTCTCTCATCCGCACAGAGCCGGCTCTGCCAACGCCCACCACCACCACGCCAAACTTCTTCTCAGGCTAAAACACAAGAAACCAAGAGTTTAAAAACAGTCCAGAGTTCAACGCAATTCCTATTAAACTACCAATGGCATATTTCACAGGTCTAGGTCAAATATTCAAAAAATGTGCATGGAAGACCCCAAAAGAGCTGCAACTATCTTGACAAAAAACAAAGTTGGAGAAATCAAAAGACCTGATATTAAACTATACTACAGACCACTGTAATCAAAACAGCCTGGTACTGGTATAAGAACAAGTATATAGGTCAATGGAAAGACCAGAGAGCCCAGAAATATACCCATGCCGCTTTGGACAATTCATATTTGATAAAGAAGCCAAGAGCATAAAATAAAGTGAAGACAGTCTCTTCAATAAATAGTATTGGGAAATTTGAACAGATGCATGCAAGAAAATGAAATTATACCACCAAATTATACCATATACAAGAATAAACTCAAAATGGATAAAAGTTGGGAAACCATAAAAATCTTAGAAGAAAACATAGGTAATAAAATCTCAGACATCTCTCATAGCAATATTTTTGCCAATATATCTCCTAGGGCAATGGAAACAAAGAAAAATTAAACAAATGGTACTGGGGGCTGGGGGCTGGGAACTGGGGACTGGGGGCTGGGGGCTGGGGCTGGGTAGAAGTGAACAAAGGGGGGCAAAAATGGGAGACATGTGTAATAGTGTCAACAACAACAAATAAATTTTAAAAAATCAAAAGCTTCTGCACAGCAAAAGAAACCATCAATAACATGAAAAGGAAACCCACTGTATGGGAGAACAAATTTACCAATGATACATTTGATAAGGGGTTAATTTTCAAAATATATAAGGAACTCATACAACTTAACACCAAGAAGACAAACAATCCAACTGGAAAATGGGCAGGGTTCAAAATGGCAGCGGAGTAGGTGGACCTTGCTTGCTCCCAGAACAGAAGGGAAATCACAACTAAATTAAGGAACAATCTACCCTGAATCACCAACTAAAGGCTACCTGACTGCCAAAGACTGGCAGAAGAAGCCACCTCAAGACGTTAGGAAGGGCTAGACGGGTAAGAAACTGGCCCCATCCCACGGGCCAAGGTTAGGGAAGGGATATCTCAACTGCAGGAGGTTAACCTGTGAGGCCTGAAGCCTAGATCCCAGACCACACTCCCAGCCTGGATCCCCAGCCTCGTGGGGGAACAGTTCCCATGTAGCATCTAGCTGTGAAAGGCTGAGGAGTTCCTGTCCGCCAAGGAGAGGTGGGCCTGATGGAGACAAAGTGACCCTTGTAAAGGGCCAATGAGCAAAACTGTTGCCGCCACTCACCCTGGGCTCCAGCAGAGAGAGGGTGATGTGGACTGAAATCACCTGAGGAGAGACTGGGAAGAATGGCTTTGGGAAGAGACATGGCAGAGTGGCTGCAAGGATCCCTGAGCTCGGCCATCCCCTCGTACCACAGCAGCCATTTTTCTTACAAGGAGCAATCACCTCCAGCGCCATCAGCATGGGAAAAAGCATTACCCAACCCTCACGAATCCGGTTCACCCACCCTCTGGAATCCTGCATCTTTTTAAAAATTGTTGACAGTATTACAGATGTCCCTCATTTTGCCCCCTTTTTTCTCCCTCCCCACTACTCCCCCCTCCAGGCCTTCCCCCACTATTGTCTGTGTCCATGGGTTATGCATATATGCATTATATGTTCTTTGGCTAATCTCTTCCCATCCCCTCCACCCCCCACCCACCTCTGAGATCTGTCATTCTGTTCCATGCATCCATGTTCATCAGTTTATTTTGTTCATTAGATTTCACATATAAGCAAGATCATGTGGTATTTGTCTTTCTCTGACTGGCTTATTTCACTTAGCATAATAATCTCCAGGTCCCTCCATGCTTTCGCAAAGTTTAAGAACTCCTATTTTACAGCCCCATAGTATTCCATGTGTGAATGTACTATAGATTTTTTTTTTAATCTATCCACCTATGGATGGACATTTAGGCTGTTTCCATATCTTAACAACTATAAATAATACTGCTATAAATATAGGGGTGCATATATTCTTTTTGATTGCTGTTTCTGGATTCTTAGGTTATAGTCCCAGAAGTGGGGTCACTGGCAGTTCCATTTTTAATTTTTTTGATGAAACTCCATACTGTCTTCCACAGTGGCTGCACAGTCGGCATCCCACCAGAAGTGTACTAAGGTTAACTTTTCTCCATATCTTCACCAACACTTGTTTATTTATTTATTGATGGTAGCCATTCTAGCAGGTGTGAGGCAATACCTCATTGGTGAAAAACTGAAAGATTTTCCTCTAAGATGAGGAAAATATATGTCCACTCTCACCATTGTTATTCAACGTAGTACTGTAAATCTTAGCCAGTGCAACCAGACAAAAAAGATAAATCAAAGGCATCTAAATTGGGAATGAAGAATTAAAATTGTCAGTTTTTGCAGATGACTTGATTTTTATATACAAAACTATTAGAAACAATAAACAGTAGAGTTGCAGAATATAAAACCAGTGTACAAAATTTTATTTCATTCCTGTATAATAACAATGACATTTCATAAAAACAAATGGAAAAAACAATTACTTTTGCGATTGCAACAAAAAGAATAAAATACCTACGAATAAACTTAATAAAGGATGTGAAGGACATACACTGAAAACTACACAGTATTATTAAAAGAGATTGAATAAGACACAAATAAATGTAAAGATATTTTGTGTTCTGAATTGGAAGAATCAGCAAAGTTAACATGGCATATTACCTGTTAGACAGACATAAGTAGAGTAAGGATGATGGGCCAGGTACAGAAACTCACCAGGGTAGAAAGCCCCGGATGCTAAAAACTGGGAAAACAAGAACCTCGCCATGATGGTAGCCTATCCCCCCTAGCATATCACGGGTCATGCGGTTTGGACTCCTTATCTTTCATATCCCTGGTCAGGCGGTTTAGACCCCTTGACATTTTCCTTCCTAAAGATAGGTCTCAGTTGTATTTCCGCTCCAGGCCCAGAAAAGTAGCAAAACCAGACAAGTGATGTGGCTGCCTCAGGACCAGCTACATTGACTAATGACCCTCTGCTCTGGCACCAACCAACCAGAGGAGACCAGGACCCTGAAAAAACACTCCTGGAAAGCTGATGAATATTCTATTAAGACCCTCCCCTAAGAGCTCCCCTAAGATTTCCACCTGCAAGAAAGAGATAAATATGCTTTCAGGACAAAGGACCCAGTGCCTGCTCTCCCTCCAAGGAGCCCACCAATGTCATTTCCTTCACCTTCTCCTCCCCGCATAGGTACATGTCCCCTAACCTCTAAGAGACCCCATGAGACTTGCAACCAGGGAGCAATGGGCAGCTGCAGCTTGTCCCAGGGTAATCCCCTGAACCTGTCTCCAAGTTCCCCTTTTCTCTGACTTCTCAGTGAGCCAAAGCAGCCCAGCCTAGGCTCTCCTGTTGCTTCTTCAATGCCCTTCCTTGTGTCACTGCCCTAAGAATATTTTTGCTGCTATCATGGACCCAATACCCTTTGGCTCAGTACTGTGTAACTCTTCCCTTTGGATATCTCCATCCCCCATTCCCTTTTATTTAAGTAAATTTAATTTTTCTTTAATCACTGTCTGATTTAACCTTGCCTGCACACCACTGACTTTAACCTTTCATTACCCAATGCAATATACAAAGCTAATACAATCTTCATAAAAACCTAATGGCATTTTTAAAAGAAGCAGATAAAAAAATTATCAGATTTGTATAGAACTACAAAAGACCCCAAATAGACAAAGAAATCCTGAGAAAAGAGAGCAAAGCTGGAGGTATCAAATTCCTTGACTTCAAATTATACTACAAAGTGACAATAATCAAAACAGCATAGTATTGGCAGAAAAACAGACACACGGAACAATGGAACAGAATTGAGAGCCTAGAAATAAACTAACATACATATGGGCAAATAACTTTCGACAAAGGAGCCAAAAAATAATACATTGGGAAAGAAAAATCCTGTTCAATATGTGGTGCTGGAAAAGTTGGAAATCAACATGCAAAGAATGAAACTAGAATACTGTTTGTCCCCATTTACAAAATTAACTCAAAATGGATCAAAGACTTAAATTTAAGACCCCCAAAAATAAATTCCATAGAAGAAAATGTAGGTACTAAACTTATAGACCTTGGTCTTAAAGAGGATTTTATGAATTTGATCCCAAAAGAAAGTAAAGTAAAAATAAATGAATGGGAATATATTAAACTAACAAGCTTCTGCACAGCAAATGGAGCTGCCCACAAAACAAAAAGGCAACCAACCGAATGGAAGAAGATAGTTGCAAACAACAACTCCAAGGTGTTAGTATCAAAAAATATAGAGAACTGATACAACTCAACACCAAAAAACAACAACAAACAATCCAATTGAAAACTGCGCAGAAACCTGAATAGATACTTCTCCAAAGAGAACATACCGCTAGCCAATAGGCATATGAAAAGATGTTCAACATCACTAATCATCAGAGAAATTTAAATCAAAACCATAATGAGATATCATCTCATACCCGTCAGAAGGGCTATCATCAATAAATCAACAAGCAACAAGTGTTGGTGGTAATATGGAGAAAAGAAAACCCTATTGCACTGTTGGTGTGAATGCAGATTGGTGCAACCACTATGGAAAACTGTGTAGCAATTCCTCAAAAAATTCAAAATGGAATTGCATTATGACATGATAATTCCACTGCTATGTATATATCCAAAGAAACCCAAAACACTAATTCAAAAGAATATATGCAACCCCATTTTCATCGAAGCATTATTTGCAATAGTCATGATATGAAAGCAACCCATGTGCCCATCAATAGATGAGTGAATAAAAAAGTTGTGGTACATTTTACATGATGGAATACTGTTAGGCTATAAAAAAGAATGAAATCTTATTTGCAACAGCATGAATGGACCTAGAGGGTATTATGCTAAATGAAACAAGTCAGAGAAAGACAAATTCTATAGGATTGCACTTACATGTGTAATCCAAATCCTATATAATAAAAGCCTAATATGCTAAGCATTTGGACATCCAGTTGTCTGTTCAACCAATCAAAGCGTAATATGCTAATGATATTCTAAGGCTGCTCAACTGCTTGCTATGACATGCACTAACCACCAGGGGGCAAAGAGATGACTAGTTGACCAGTCGCTATGACGTGCACTGACCACCAGGGGCAGATGCTCTGACTGGTAGGTTAACTTGCTTCTGGGGTCCAGCTGATCGGGACTGAGCGAGATGGGCTGGACACACACGAAGGATGGAGAAATGATAGACAAAGAGAAAAAGCTGGGTCTAGGTGGATCTTCTGTGCCTGGCTGAGGCCACAGAACAGATCCAGACTGCAAAGCTGAGGCTTTATTTATAATCAGGGACAAACAAGGTAATCTATAATGTTGTTGTAAGTTTCACTTGTTTTGGTAGCACTTGCTGCCCCTCCCACAGCCCACTAGCTACCCAGGAAAGATAACCAGGGAGCAGTTACAAGATCAAGTTTAATTATGCTTAGAGGACTGTGCCCTCCAAGCTGGGACTTGTTTGCGACTTTGCCAGCAGGTCAGTCCGAGGCTTAACCCTATAACCACTTCCTACATGAGGGACCCCATTGGTGCATGAATTCATGCACCAGGCCTCTAGTCCTATCTAATAAAAGAGTAATATGCAAATTGACCATCACTCTAACACACAAAATGGCTGCCCCCATGTGGTCAAAGATGGCTGCCCCATGTGGACACAAGATGGCCGCTACAAGATGGCCAGCAGGGGAGGGTAGTTGGGAGGGACCAGGCCTGCAGGGGAGAGCAGTTGGGGGAGACCAGGCCTGCAGGGGAGGGCAGTTAGGGGTGACCACACCTGCAGGGGAGGACAGTTAGAGGTGGTCAGGCCTGCAGGGGAGGGCAGTTAGGGGCAAACAGTCTGGAAGGGGAGCAGTTAGGCATCAATCAGGCTGGCAGGGGAGTGGTTAGGGGATGATCAGGCTGGCAGGCAGAAGCGGTTAGGAGCAATCAGGAAGGAAGGCAGGCGAGTAGTTGGGAGCCAGCAGTCCTGGATTGTGAGAGGGATGTCCCAGATTGGAGAGGGTGCAGGCTGGGCTGAGGGACAACCCCCCCCCCCCGTGCACGAATTTCATGCACCGGGCCTCTAGTATTGTAATAACTATGTATGGTGCCAGGTGGGTACTTGGGGGGACACTTTGTAAAGTATACAATTGTCTAACCACTGTGCTGTATACTTGAAGCTAATGCTATCTAATAAAAGAGAAACATGCAAATTGACCATACCTCCACTATGCCCACCAGCCAATCATTGCAAGTATGCAAATTAACCCAACAAATATGGCAGTGGCCACGGAGCTGGAGCAAGCAGGAGGCTTGGGTTGCCCCCATTGATGGAGGAAGCCAAGCTTCCCGCCTGTCCTGGCCAGCCCTGGCCTTCGCTCAAGGCTATGAAGTTTCAATTATAGATGATAAATAAATCCCAGATACCTGCTTCCAGCCGGCCCTGGCCTCCACTCAAGGAGATGCAGGAAAAAAAAAAAAAAAGAGGGGCTGGGAGCTTGGGTCATTGGGGAGCATGGCCAGCCTGCAAACAGCCATCAGCTGCTCACCCATGCTGGCCAGCACTCCAGCAGGACCCCTCACCCTGAAGGGGCTGTGGCCAGCCTGCAAACAGCTATCAGCTCTCACCCAGGCTGACCAGGAACCCCAGTGGGGACCCCCACCCTGAAGGGGGTGTGGGCAGCCTGAAAATGGCCCTCAGTCCCTCACCCAGGCTGGCCATGACCCCCCCAATGGAGACCCTCACCCCATCGGGGCATGGCCAGCCTGAAAACCACCACAGGCCCCTCACCCAGGCCATCCCACACCCCAAGGGATCCCCCACCCTGATCCAGGACACCCTTCAGGGCAAACTAGTCAGCCCCCACCATGCATCAGGCCTCTATCTATACTAATAAAAGGGTAATATGCTAATTAGACTGGGAGACCTTCCAGGAGACCTTCTGGATGTTCTTCTGGACAAAGCCATGGTGGTGGGGCCGAGGTAGAGGTGGTTAGAGACCAAGAGGGGAGGGCAGTTGTGGGTGATCAGGCCAGGATGCGACGGCAGTCGTGGGTAATCAGGCTGGTGGGGGGCGGGGTTGGTGGGGTAAGTAGACCAGCAGGGGGGCCAGTTGGGGGTGAGCAGGCTGTCAGTGGGGATCATTTGGAGGTGATCAGGACAGCGGGTGGGGGGGAGAGGTTTGGAGTGAGCAGTCCAGCAGGGAGGCAGTTGGGGGTGAGCAGGCTGGCACAGGGGGCAGATGGGGGTGATCATGATGATGCGGGGGCATTTGGAGGCAAGCAGACTGGCAGCGGGGGGCAGTTGGGGGCGAACAGGTCGGCAGGCAGAGTGGTTAGGGGCAATCAGGCAGGCAGGCAGGCAGGTGAGCGGTTAGGAGCCAGCAGTCCCGGATTGCGAGAGGGATGTTCGACTGCTGGTTTAGGCCTGATCCGCAGTAGGACATTCTTCAAGGGGTCCCAGACTGGAGAGGTTGCAGGCCAGGCTGAGGAACAGCACCCCCTGCCCCAGTGGATGAATTTCGTGCACCGGGCCACTAGTACAAAATAATCCTATCTAATAAAAGATTAATATGCAAATTAACCATCATTCCGTGACAAAAATGGCAGCTCCCATAGGAGACGCTGGTGGTGTCTCCCCGGCAACGCGAGCCCAGCATCTGCTCCTTGGCCACGGAGGGAGAGAGGGGCCTCTGGCCAGAGCCCCCGGTGACACAAGCTCAGCGTCCCATGCCCAGGCTGCTCTGTACGGAGGGAAGGGAGGGGCCTCTGTGGACGCGAGCCTGGCGTCCCTGCCCCCGCTGCTCTGCGTGGAGGGAGGGGAGGACCCAGAAAAATGGATCTTTCCAGTTCCTGATGCTGACAGAGCCCTATGGATGCCAGGGTCCTTGGCCTGAAGCCCCCAATTGCAGCCCAGCAGCCCGTCGCAGACTGGGAGCCCCCTGCCCGCAGTGCGGACGTGGCCAGCATGGCGCCGCAGCGAAGGGGTGTCCGGCGGGCACGCTACAGACATCAAATCACTGCTGCAGCGGCCGCTCCCCCTGCCCCCCCGCACTTGCAAGTAGTATGGTCCAAGGGGGTGACTCCTGAGGCATGGCTCCCACAGCAGCTGATGTGCACCAAGCCAGGTGGGGGAACCGGACCTGAAAGACCAACCCGCCCCCCCCGGCCCCCTGCCCCAGAGTACCTGAGCTGCCGGGTGTCATGGGTCAGGGCCCTGAGGAAGCCCCAGGACAAGCATCTTCCCAGAGGCTGTGAGGAAGGAGGGAGGAGCCTCTGGCTAGAGGCCGGGGTGAGGGATGCTGGCATCGTTGCTGGCCGGGCTGAGGGACATCCCCCCTACCCCCATACTCCCTGTGCACGAATTTCATGCACCGGGCCTCTAGTGTTGAATATAAACTGTGACTGAAAAAGAAGGCAGTGATAAAAGACCACTTTGAAGCCAACAATCCAGGTCTTTAATTTGCACCAGCATCTTCACCTACACCTCTCCACCCTCACTGTCAAGCCCATCATTCATAAAATGACACATTTCTTCAAGTTTTAGAGAGTTTCCCATTATTATCAACTTTGGCATTATTATAAGGAGCCTACTGATGACCACCTTCTTTCCTAACAGAAAATCATCCAATTTGCTGTACATAAACCAGTACATCCTCCATTACGATAATGAGCTGACTATAGAAGAAAAAAAATATTCACTGCTAAAGAGAACTGCATCTCCTGGGAATGTACATCCAGTCTAGCAAGTTTCAACTGACATCTTCACTTAGCACTGGACCTCCCTGTGCATTCATTTGAACATTGACATTCGTGTGTATTAATTTTCTTGAGCTACTAGGTTTGGAGCTGGTGGGTATTATTCTCCAGGGACATGTGCCAGCTTCAGAAACTGTGAAGCAATAGGGTGGGCTGGGCTGACATTTGTTGCCTGAGCTTAAACTGTGGCTTGAAATTGCACATAATAGAGCATAATAAGAATTAGCCACCACACATCTGCATTGAGTTGAAAGCTGGCTACACTAGAGAACTAGATAGAAGAGCTTGCCTAAGAAATTAGTTGTCTACATTTCTTTGCATTGAATGTGGGAACTGATTAGCCTACAGGGCATGGTTTTTATGTAGAAGGTTATGTTGCCTCAATCATTCTGAGGAAGAACTGATAGTTCTAGACAATGTTTCTTGACTAGAGGATTAAGTAGTTGATTTTGAAGCATTTGAACTAGAATTGCTGCTGGATGCTAATGTTGAATGACTTTCTCTATTAGTGCTGTGTGTGAGGGAACTGGGAATTCACTGAGTACAAAAATGATAAACCATTTGATGCTCATCTTGTCTTCTGACAATGTCTTTCGGCTATCAATGATGGGGAAGGAGTCTGCCCAGTACACCAATCTATGATCCTTTGCCAAATTTATTATCTCACATTCTCTGTGGGTCAGGAATCTGAACATGGCTTAACTGGGTCCTCTGCTCAGATTTTACAAGGCTGACCAAGTTATGTTCTCGTCTACAGCTCAAGGATCTCTGCTAAGGTTGTGTGGTTGCCAGCAAAATTCAGATCCTCGTGATTGTAGGAGAGGCCCTCAGCTCCTGGAAGCCTCCTGCAGTTCCCTGACAAAGGTCTCTGTGCACAGGCATTTCACATCATAGCAACCTGCATTTTCAATCTAGCACAATTTCTCTCTGAAGAAAGGTTTTTAACTACAGGCTCAATTTATTTAATAGGCATAGTTGCTCATTTATTTTTTTGTTGTTGTTAATCCTTATCTGAGGATATTTTCTCCATTGATTTTTAAAGAGTGGAATGGAGGGAAGAAGCAGGGGGGAGGGGAGAAATAGCGAGAGCAAGAGCAAGGGCGAGGGCAAGGGTGAGAGCGAGGGTGAGAGCGAGGGTGAGAGCGAGAGAGAGAGAGAGAGAGAGAGAGAGAGAGAGAGAGAGAGGTGAGACACGTTGACTGGCTGCCTCCTGTATGTACCCTGATAGGGGCCGGGATTGAATCTGAAACCCAGGTATGTGCCCTTGACCAGGAATTGAACACTTGACCCTTTGGTGAGTGGGCTAATGCTCTAAATACTGAGCAACACTAGCCAGGACAGGTTGCTCATTTCCTTTATTTTTTAAACCTTTATTTTTGAGAGTATTACAGATATCACCCATTTTTACCCCATTGCCCCCTTCTACGTGGTCCCCCACTCCCACTCCCATCCCAGGCTTTCATCACTCTATTGTTTGTGACCATGGGTAATGCATATAAATTCTTTAGTTAATCTCTACCAGGCCACCCTTTCCCCTTCCCTCTGAGATTGTCAGTCTGTTCCATGTTTCCATGCCTCTGATTCTACTTTATCCACCAGTTCATTTGTTTATTAGATTCCTTGTTCATTTATCTTTATTTTTAGATTCAATTGTGGATATGCATTTATTGCCATTTTATTGTTCCTACTTTTTCTATTTTATTCCTCCTCCTCTCTTCCTCAGCTTCCTCCTTCTTTTTCTTCAAGAATACCTTTCTTCTTTTTCTTCAAGAATACCCTTCAACATTTCATATCATACTGGTTTGGTGGTGGTGAATTCCTTTAGTTTTTCCTTGTCTGTGAAGCTCTTTATCTGACCTTCAATCTAAATGAGAGCTTTTCTGGCCAGAGTAATCTTGATTGTAGGTCCTTGCTATTCATCACTTTGAATATTTCTTTGCTACTCCCTTCTGGCCTGCAAAGTTTCTGTTGAGAAATCAGCTGACAGTCATACTGGAGCTCCCTTGTAGGTAACTAACTGCTTTTCTCTTGCAGCTTTTAAGAGTATCTCTTTGTCTTTAACCCTTGGCATTTTAATTATGATGTGCCTTGGTGTAGGCCTTTTTGGGTTCCTCTTGTTTGGGACTCTCTGTTTTTCCTAGACTTGTAAGTCTATTTCTTTCACCAGGTAGAGGAAGTTTTCTGTCATTATTTTTTCAAATAAGTTTTCAATATCTTGCTCCCTCTCTTCTCCTTCTGGCACCCCCATAATGTGAATGTTGGTATACTTGAAGTTGTCCCAGAGGCTCCTTACACTATCTTCATATTTTTAGATTCTTTTTCCTTTTTGCTCTTCTGATTGAATGTTTTTGCATCCTCATATTTTAAATTGTTGATTTGATTCTCATAATCCTCTACTCTACTACTGAATCTCTGTAAATTATTCTTTATTTCAGTTAGTGTCTGCTTAATTTATGACTGGTCCTTTTTCATGTCTTTAACATTATCACTGAGATCCTTGGAAGTCTCACTAAATCCCTGAAGTTCTCATGAAGATCCTTGAGTAACCTTATAACCATGGTTTTGAACTCTGTATCCAGTAGTTAGCTTGTTTTCATTTCTTTCATTTGTGACATGTTTCTTTGTCTCCTCATTTTGGCTGCTTCCCTGTGTTTGTTTCTAGGTATTGGGTAGAGCTGCTCTGTCTTCCGGAACTGGTAGCATGGCCTTGTGTAGTAGGTGTCAGGATGGTGGTTGTTCTGTATTTATTGTTTTTTGAGATCATCTCTCCAGGCAACTCAGAAAAAAAAATCAAAAGTAAGGAAAAGAGCACTACCACAGAATCAAAAAATATTGAAAGGATAATATGAGACTATTATGAATATCTTTATAGCTAGAAATTCAACAATTTGGATGAATTAGTCATATTCCTTAAAAGACTCAAAGTACCCAGTTGATTGAAGTGCCATTCCCTACACCAAAAGGTGGCAGGTTTGATATCCAGGCTCATATCCAGGTTGTGAATTGAATTCTTAGTCGGGATGCATGTAGGAGGTAACAGATTAAGGTTTCTCTCTAACATCAATGTTTCACTCTCTTGCTCTCCCCCCTTCCTCTCTCTAAAAATCAATTTTTAAAAAATAGAATGCAGAAGGGCCTAATTCTTCCCATATCACCCAGAGCCATGTTGGAGGGGAAATGTTTTCAAGTTTGTGCTGATGTTTCTGAAAGCTCTTAGGGAGAGAAGACACTCTGTGAAGGAAAAATGAGGAACACTGCAAGAAAAACATTCTTTAAACTGGCACTTTTAAAGAACTCACCTTTGTGTTCATCTTGGTCTCTTCTTCAGTGGCTGTGAAGACAAAAAAAAAAGTAGAGGTTCAGAACCCTGGAGGCACCTGCCACAAACTCCATGCAGATGCTCCACTTGGCCAGTCCCACTTTCTTCTCTACTATTTCATGTCCTGTTGACCACATGCTCCCCAAATGCCTTTACTATCTTGTGCTCTCCAGCAAGGATACCTAGACCAGTGTATGATTCTGAGGCTGGTGGTGGCTAACTTCCCTGGGACATCATGCCAGTGATGTTTCTGTAAAGAAGACCATTTCGAATCCCCAAAGTCCATCCCCTACACTGGAATATAGCTGTGAATAATATACTTCTGTGTACTTGAAAGAATGATGCACTTCCAAAAGCTGGTGCTCAGAGAGGATAGCTTTGTATATAACCATATTTTATGGGAACAAGCAAGGCAGTAAGAAATACATACATTTTCCCCCTCCTAACTGAGTTCCAGAGGACTTATCCTATATAATAAAGAGATAATATGCAAATTGACACTCACACCCTTGCACAAAATGCCCCCATGTGGTCAAAAATGGCTGCCACAAGATGGCCGGTGGAGAGGGTAGTTGTGGGCAACCAGGCCTGCAGGGGAGGGCAGTTTGGGATAATCTGTGGGCCAATGCTTTATCCACTGAGCCAAACTGGTTCTGGTCAAGGGCATGTACCTTTGTTGTGGGCTCAATTCCCCGTAGAATCAATGTTTCTCTCTCATCGATGTTTCTAACTCTCTATCCCTTTCCCTTTCTCTCTGCAAAATCAATAAAAATAAAAAAATAAAAACTGTTCTAATTTAAACAAACAAAAAAAGCACAAATATGAGGAAGGTGATAACAGTGGTGAGTCTACTGGTGTCAGCTACTTTATATATATTAACCCTAATCCTTGAGACCTTGACAAAAAACCTAGTATTAATTCAATTTTATAGATGAGGTGCCTGAAGTTCAGGGTGGCTAAAAACACTTGTCTCTACAGTCAAGGCACTGTGACATTGCACTGTAATTTCCAGACTTTCTAATACTAGAAACAAACCCCAGACGGCCACAGAGACCTTTACAAATCCTTATTGTCACCAGAAGAGCTTTTATAATAACTAGGAGCCCTGGTGTGTTTGGTTCTGCTTCAATCAAAGACTAGCCAAGTGACCATGGCCAAACAGGTTCCTTATTTGTAGGCTGAGCAGTTGGACTTCACCTTAAAAGTCTATTTCATCTATACAGTGTTTCTCGGATTTCCAGAATAGGAAATTCAGGTGACTCTTAAACTCTGAAGGTTGAACAATGCTCAACCTTAGTCATGATAACTGAATGCAAATTATTATTTCACCAAGATGCTCTATCAGACTGAAAGATACCAAAATGTGTGCCACAGTGTGCTAGTCAAAGTGCGGGGAGAAATACACTCTCTGACATTATTAGGGGCCCAGATGTGGGTACCATCTCTACTGAGGGCAGTTTAGCAACATCTATTTAAAGTCCAAATACACGCAACCTCTGACCTAACAATTCCACTGCTACCTATTTCTGTCTCTAGCACCAAAACAAAAACAAAAACAAAACAAAACAAAAAACACATTCAGGAGGAAATCATTAAATTTCTTTGTGTCCTTTTTCTTTGAGAAACATTACTCCTGCTTGCCTTCTCTTTCTAATGAGAACTTTCAGGAAAGCTTTCCAATGAAATATAGTCTACAAAGCATTACTTAGGAACTGTACTGCTTTCCAACAGAATCTGGGAAAAGCAAAGCAAAACAAAACAAAACAAAAAAAAAAAAAAACAATTTGGAGAGATAAATATGTGTGAGAAAGAATCTACCCATAAATTCTAATGTATTAGCCATCAGTGGTCTACTACCTGGGAGCATATTCAAATGCAGTATCCCGGCCAAATCTTTTCCATGCTCTTTTCCCTTCTATTATATTTCAACTCCCCTTATAATAAGATGGCAGTGTCAAGGGAGGCAGCAAGCCCAAGCCAGATGAGGCCTTCCTCTACTGTTCAACACACTACCTGCCCATCCCACCTCTCTTTCTCCTTATCTTCCCACTGTTCTGTCAAGTCCAGTTAAAGTGTGAACAGAACCCTGAGAGAGACTTACTCTACATTTAAAAATATTCTGAAAGGTCTAAGACCAAAACTTATAACAAGAAAATTTAGGTTTATTTGTTTGTTTCAAGGGTTTAATATTTAAATGGTCAAAAACTAAAAGATTCTAAGTTTCTGATTTTAGTATTATGTTTATAAAAATTTATAGCACATTTTTATTTGCTTTTAGGTTTTTAACTTTTTACTTATTTACATTTTTATTTTTTAATCAATCTAAATTGTATTTTGGTATATGGCATAGGACTCTAACTGTACTTTCCCCACATAGCCTTGTTCCCAAATCATTTATCAACTATTCCATCCTTTTCTGCCAATGATCTATATTATAAAAGGCCAATGGCCATAACGCTGTAACAACCAAATGACCAGTTGCCAGGTGGTGCATTGATGGGTCTCGTGACATGGCACGGCGGGTTTGGCGTCACACCCACATGGTATGTCTGGGGGCTTGCACTAGTTCACACACTGGACCTCTAGTTCATAAATTCTCATGAATATGATTATTCTTTTTTCACTGACTCTGCTGTGTCATCAACCTAGGCTATTCCCATGGTCTAATATATTATTTACATGATTGTGACTTTACAATATGTTTTGATATCCGGCAGTTCAAGTTCTCTCATTAACTTGTTCAGTATTCTTATCTATTTTTGCTTGCTCATACCTCCAGATTAATTTTGGAACATCTTTGTCATGTTGTCCCAAAATTAATCCACTGGAACTGTGTCTATGATAGAATAATATTTATAAATTAAATTAGAATTCATTAATAATTATTGCTATCTAGAAATATATGGTATGCCTCTCTAGGAGCAGCCTCTTTAAAAAAAGAAGAAGAAGAAGAAGAAGAAGAAGAATGAGAAGAAGAAAAACAAGGGGAAGGGGAAGGGAAGAAGAAGAAGAAAGAAGAAGAAGAATCATCTTGAGTAATTTCCTGAATTACTACATCATGACAAATGGCAGGCCAGTCTGCAGTGGTTTATCCAAAAGTTAAAAAAAAAAAAGTCACCACTGGATGTTAGAAGGATAGTGGCATATGAAGTGCCCATGGGCTCGCTCCTTGAGATTTCAACAAATTGAACAGTTATAATTCAACAAAGAATTCCCTGCTCAACACACAACACGTCACATTGAAACATCTGAAGGGATTAAGTAAAACAAAAGTCACAAACACAGACAAGTTTGGTGATTACCAGAAGGAAAGGGTAATAAGCAGGAGCAGATGGTAAAGAAATGGGGACAGGAGACCTGACTTTGGGTGGTGACCACAAAGTATAGTTGATGTATTACAGAACTGTAACTTGAAACTCATACCATTTTATTAACTAATGTCACCCCAATAAATTCAATGAAAGTAAAAAAATAAACATCTGCAGGTGGGCAAGTGGAAGCAAACTTGGGAGATGAGAAGGGAGAAGAGCTGAGATGATACTAGGGAGGCAGCCTGAAGCTCCCAGCGTGGAGCTCACTGCAGGACACAGCTCGGAGAGGGGAGGAATCAGGTTGCCACTGGCTCTCCCTTCAGCTGGGAGTTGATACAGTGAGTATTTCTGTGGGAGTGGCCAGTACCTTATGCAGCTGAATCCAGTAACCTAGGCAGGGCCAAAGCACAGAGATGCTGACACAGTTATCTATCAATTCCAGACAGAAAACAAAGCAACGGAACCTGACCACCTCCCCTCACACTCCCAGAGCCCGCCTCTGCTCATCTCCCCAGAGACAGAAGCAGGCCCTAGAAGAAGCTGTATCAGTGTGTCAGGTTACAAAGCACATTATCTACAAACCTGAGAATTGGTACAAGAGAAACATTTTTCCCTGAGTGACAGGCTAATCCCAGTACTGGATGGAAATACAGAGGGGAGGCCACTGATGAATGCCAGTCACCATTACTGGAAAAACAAAACAACAAAGGCACTCTACAGCCATCAGTTCACCCAACCCCCACCCATCCAGCTGCACTGCTAACAACATCTGGCTGCAAGGGATAGCACTGGGATTTCACAGATTTGGAACATTATCACCCATCACTTACCGCGAAGGTATGGTCAATTTGCATCTTTCTCTTTTATTAGTGTGGATGAGTGGGTTACCAAAGAGATCAAGAAAGAAATGAAAAACTTTTTGGAAGCAAAGGAAAATGAACACACAATAACCCTAAATCTATGGGACATAATGAAAGCAGTCCTGAGAGAGAAGTTCATAACATTACCTCAAAAAATAAGAAAAGCCTCTAATAAATTATCTAACCCTGCAACTTAAAGTTTTAGAAATAAAACAAGAAAAGCCCAGGGTAAGGAGAAGGAAGGAAATAAAGATCAGAGTGGAAATAAATGACATAGAGACTAAAAAAAACATAAAAAAGGTCAATAAAACCAAGAACTAATTCTTTGAAAAGATAAACAAGATGGATGAACATATAGCCAGACTCATCAAGAAACAAAGAAAGAGGACCCAAATACACAAAATCAGAAAAGAAAGTGGGGAAGGAATAGCTGACCCCACAGAAACACAAAGGATCGTAAAAAAAAAAAAAAAAAAAAGATACTATGAGCAACCATATTCCAACAAGCTGGACAACCTGGGAAAAATGAACAAATTCCTAGAAAAATACAATCTTCCAAAACTCAATCAGGAAGAATCAGAAAACCTGAATAGGCCAGTAACTACTGATGAAATTGAAGCAGTAAAAAAACACTCTGAGGAAATAAAAACCCTGATCCAGTCGCCTTCACAAGGGAGTTTCACCAAACATTCAAAAAACTAACACCTAGCCTCCTCAAACTATTCCAAAAAATCCAAGAGGAAGGAACACTTCCAAGCTCTTTTTTCAAGGCTAACATTAGCCTAATTCCAAAACCAGATAAAGACACTACAAAGAAAGAATTACATGGCAATATCCCTGATGAACACAGATGCTAAAATCCTCAACAAAATATTAGCAAATCGGACCCAGAAATACATTAAAAAGATCATACACCATGACCAAGTGGGATTTATTAAAGGGATGCAAGGCTAGTACAATGTTTGAAAATCAATGAATGTGATATATCACATTAACAAATTGGAAGACTAAAATCACATGATCATATCAATTGATGCAGAAAAAGCATCTGACAAAATCCAACAGCCTTTTTTGAAAAAACTCTAAGTGGGAACAGGGATCATACATCAACATAACAAAAGCTTTATATGACAAACCTACAGCCATCATCATACTCAATGAGAAAAAACTAAAACCATTTTCCCTAAGAACAAGAACAAGACAAGGATGTCCGCTTTCACCACTCTTATTCAACATAGTATTGGAAAACCTAGCCATGGTGATCAGACAAGAAGAAAAAATAAAAGGCGTCCAAATTGAAAAGGTGGACATAAAACTGTCATTAATCACAGATGACATAATAGACCACCAATAAACTACTAGTTTAATGAATGAATTGGCAACATAGCAGGATATAAAATCAATACCCAGAAATCAATGGCATTTTTATATGCCCATAATGAACTCTCAGAAAAAGAAATTTTAAAAATCCCATTTATCATTGCAATAAAAAATTAAGATACTTAGGAATAAATTTAACCAAGGAGGTAAAAGACCTGTACTCAGAAAAATACAGCACATTGAAAAAAAGAGATAGAAGAAGATATAAACAAGTGGAAGAATGTACCATGTTTATGGATTGGTAGAATTAATATCATTAAAATACCCATTCTACACAAAGCAATCTATAGATTCAATGCAATCCATATCAAAATACCAAGCGCATATTTCACAGATCTAGAACAAACTCTCCAAAAATTTATATGGAACCAAAAAAGACTGCAAATAGCCACAGCAATCTTGAGAAAGAAGAACAAAGTTGGAGATATCACATTACCAGATATCAAGCTATATTACAAAGCCACTATCCTCAAAACAGCCTGGTACTGGCACAAGGAATATAGATCAACTGAATGGAACAGAGAACCCAGAAATTGACCTAAGCCATTATGCTCAATTATATTTGACAGTGGAGGCAAGAGCATACAATGGAGTCAAGACAGTCTCTTAAATAAATGTGCTGAGAAAATTGGACACGTAGATGCAAAAAAAAAGAAACTAGACCACCTACTTACACCATACACAAGAATAAACTCAAAATGGATAAAAGACCTAAATATAAGTCGTGAAACCATAAAAATCCTAGAAAAAAAACATAGGAAGCAAAATCTCAGCCATCTCTCATAGCAATATATTTGCAGATACTCCCATGGCAAAGGAAACTAAAGAGAAAATAGACAAATGGGACTACATCAAAATGAAAAGCTTCTGCACAGCAAAAGAAACCACCAACAAAGTGAAGAGAGACCACTGAATGGGAGAACATCTTTGCCAACGATACATCGGATAAGGGGTTAACTTCTTAAATATATAAGGAACTCATATAACGTAACAAAAGGAAGACAAACAATCCTATAAAAAATGGGCAAGGGACCTAAATAAACATTTCTCCAAAGTGTATATACAAAAGGCCAAAATACTAGTACATGTGAAAAAATGCTCAAAATCACTAATCATCAGGAAGATGCAAATTAAAACAACAATGAGTTATCACCTCACACCTGTCAGAATAGCTGAAAGGGCAGAGCAGGACAGCACAAAATGTACTGTACCCTCCATCCCGTGTAACTATGTATATTACTCCTTTTTCTTAGAAAACCGTGAGAATGTAACAGTTGCATAAACCTGCCAATAGGAATGTAGAGAAGTAGACTCAGTCCAAATTAGGCAATCTCTGTAACCCACGTCACTTCCCTAAGCCCACCCAAATGACCAACCCTTTATAACCTAAAGCTCTCCCGGGGTTCGCGCTCTTTGGTCTCACTGCTATGCCAGAAAGAGGCTGGGAGCCAAACCCGGGTTTGAATAAAGACTCTTTGCTTTTGCATCGGAGAAAAGGCTCCCTGGTGGTTGATTATTGGGGACCCTGAACTCTGGGCATAACATAGCTATCATCAACAAATCAGCAAACATCAAGGTGAGGATGTGGAGAAAAGGGAACCCTAGTACACTGCTGTGGAAATGCAGACTGGTGCACCCTCTGTGAAAAACAGTATGGAGTTTCCTCAAAAAATTAAAAATATAACTCACATTTGACCCAGTGATCCTACTTATAGGAATATATCCTAAGAAACCAGAATCACCAATCAGAAAGGATATATGCACCCCTATGTTCATAGCAGCACAATTTACAATAGCTAAGATCTGGAAACAGCCTAGGTGCTCATCAGCAGATGAGTGAATAAAAAAGCTGTGGTATATTTACATAATGGAATACTACGTGTTGGTAAAACAGAAAGAACTCTTACCATTTGCAACAGCATGGAAGGACCTGGGGAGTATTATGCTCAGCGAAATAAGCCAGTCAGAGAAATGTAAGTATCGCAAGATCTCACTCATATGTGGAATCTAATGAACAAAATAAACTGATGAACAAAATAGACCCAGAAGCATGGAAGACTGATGAATTTCAGAGGGATGGATAGCTGGGGTGAGGAGGTGGTGGGGAGAGAGCAACCAGGAAACTTATATGCATAACCCATGGACACAGACAATAGGGTGGTGAATGCCTGGGAGGGGTGGGTACCCGGTGGAGGGAGTTAATGGGGAAAAAAAAAGTGGATGTCTGTAATACTATCAATTGATTAATTGGCATTTATTCCAGGGATCCAAGGATGGTTCAACATCTGCACATTACTCAATGTAATACACTATAATATCGAAATGAAGGATAAAAATTATAGAGACAGAAAGAGCATCTGACAAAATTCAATATCTTTTCATGATAAACACTCTCAAAAAACTGGGCATAGAGGAAATTAACCCACAGGTAACATCATACTCAAAGGTGAGACACTGGAAGCTTTTCCTATAAGTTCAGGAACAAGAAAAGAACAGAATATTGGAAGTCCTAGTCAGAGCAATTAGGCAAGAAAAAGAAATAAAAGGTATATAAATCACAAAGGAGGAATTAAGATTGTCCTTATTTGCAGATTATATCATATATAGAAATCCCTAAAGACTCCACCAAAAAAAAAAAAAAAGAAGAAGAACTGTTAGACTTCATCAACAAATTTAGTAAAGTTGCAGAATACAAAATTAATATACAAAAATCACTTGCATTTCTATATACTGACAACAAAATATCAAAAAGAGAAATTAGCCCTAGCCGATTTGGCTCAGTGGATAGAGAGTCAGCCTGCAGACAGAAGGATCTCGGGTTCCATTCCAGACAAGGGCACATGCCAGAGTTGCAGGCATGATCCCCAGTAGGGGACATGCAGGAGGCAGCCAATCAATGATACTCTCTCATCATTGATGTTTCTATTTCTCTCCCTCTCACTTCCTCTATCTGAAATCAATAAAAACATATTTTTAAAAAAGAGAAATTAAAAAAACAATGCATTTACAACAGCATGAAAAACAAGTACTTAAGAATAAATTTAACCAAAGAGGTAAAATATCTGAACACTGAAAACTATAAGATCTTGATGAAAGAAACTGAAGAAGGCAAATAAATGGAAAGATATTCTGTGCTCATGGACTGGAAGAGTTAATGTTATTAAAATGTTCATACTACCCAAAGCAATCTACAAATCGAATGCAGTCCCTATCAAAATTCCATGGTATTCTTTTCAGAAATTGAATAAAAACCCTAAAATTTGTATGGAACCACAAAAGAGCCCAAATAGCCAAAGCAGCCATGAGAAAAATGAGAGACATCTGTAATATTATCAACAATAAAAAACATCCTACCTCATAAAAGAGTAATATGCAAATTGACCCTAACTCTGCTATACCCACAAGCAATGCCCACAAGCCACACCCACCAGCCAATCAAGAGCAGATATGCAAATAAATCCAACCAAGATGGCTACAGCCACAGAGAACAAGGTTTCCTAGGCAACAGAGGAAGCCAAGCTTTCCGCCTGCCCTTGCAGGCCTAAGCCTCCACTCAAGCTGCAAAGTTTCAATTATAGAAGGTAAACAAATCCAAACAGAAATGGCAGCAGCCACTGAGCTGGAGAGAGCAGGCCAGGGTTGCCCCGGCAACGGAGGAAGCCAGGCTTTCCATCTGCACTGTCTGGCCTAGGCCTCCACTCCAGGCTACAAAGTTTCAATTATAGAAGGTGAATTAACCCCAACAGAAATGGCTGCCGGCCATGGAGCAAGCAGGAGACTTGGCTCCACTTCAGGCTACAAAGTTTCAATTGTAGAAGGTAAATAAATTCCAGATGCCAGGGCCTCCACTTGGGTTGCCAGGGAGCGTGGCTGGCCTGCAAACCACCAGAGGCCCCTTGCTCAGGTCGCCCTACACCCCAAGGGAACCCCCATCCTGAACCCCCATCCTTCAGGGCAAACTAGCTGGCCCCCACCTCTGCACCAGGCCTCTATCCTATCTAATAAAAGAGTAGTATGCAGATTGACCATCACTCCAACACACAATATGGCTGCCCCCATATGGTCAAAGATCCTGCCCCTATGTGGACACAAGATGGCCACCACAAGATGGCCAGCAGGGGAGGGGAGTTGGGAGGCACCAGGCCTGCAAGGGAGGGCAGTTGAGAGGGACCAGGCCTGCAAGGGAGGGCAGTTGGAGGCAATCAACCCTGCAGGGGAGTGCAGTTAGGGGTGACCAGGCCGGCAGAAGAGGGAAGTTGGGGACAAACAGGCTGGCATGGGAACAGTTAGGCATCAATCAGGCTGGCAGGGGAGTGGTTAGAGGGTGATCAGGCTGGCAGGCAGAAGCGGTTAGGGGTAATCAGGAAGGCAGGCAGGTGAGCAGTTGGGAGTCAGAGGTCCTGGATTGTGAGAGGGATCCCCGATTGGAGAGGGTGCAGGCTGGGCTGAGGGATACCTCCCCCCCGACTCCGTGCATGAATTTTCATGCACCGGGCCTCTAGTATATATATACTGAATTAAAGCAAATGGAAAAGCAAAAAAAGAAGAAGAAGGAAAAAAAAGAACAAAGCCAGAAGCATCACTGATTTCCACCAGGGGGCAGCTCCTGGGTTGAGCATCTTCCCCGATGGTCAGTGCATGTCATAGCAACTGGTGGAGTGGTTGTTCCGGTTGTTCCGGTTGTTCCAGTCATTCAGTAGTAATGGTCACTTAGGCTTTTATATAGAGAGATATATGGCCAATTAATTTTTGAAAAAATAGACAAAAATATAAAATGAGGAGAGGATAGTTTCTCAATAACTATAAGGAGCTGGGCAGGGAGTGTGGAGGATGGGCCGAGATCTGCCCCTATGCCCGCCAGAGCCTCACAGCCCACAGTTCCTTTTAAGGTGCACTGGGCCCTTAGTCTGTGAATAAAAACCATGTTGTTCAATGGACATATACACTAGGAGGGCGAGGGCATGAGTGGGGGTGGGGTGGGGGGCAAAGGGGGAATAAGGACACATATGTAATACCTGAATCAATCAATAAACAAACAAACAAAACAAAACAACCCTGTGGTTGCCGTAGCTGGTTTGGCTCAGTGGATAGACCATCAGCCTGTGGACTGAAGAGTCCTGGATTCGATTCCAATTCCAGGCTCAATTCCAGTCCCGGGTTTGAGTCCCGTAAAGGGCACATGCCTGGACTGCAGGCTCGATCCCTAGTAGGAGGCGTGCAGGAGGCAGCTGATCAATGATTCTCTCTCATCATTGATGTTTCTATCCCTCTCTCCCTCTCCTTTCCTTTCTAAAACCAATAAAAGTATATAGATATTTTTAAAAGCCTGTTGTTGCTGGGAGACAAGTCTTAGTGCACTTAGTTCATTTAAAGGCTCAAAACAATGTCTATGAAATACATACTATTTTTCCAGTTTCCAAAGAAAAAAGTGCGGCCAGGGGAGGTTGAGTGTCTTGGGCAGGACTGAATCCCAACTCCCTAGCATGTCCTCAGATTCCCAGGGCCCTGCCTGCACCCTAAACTGGAGATGCCCCCATAGAACAAGCTCTCTCAAGCCCAACCCTAGGCTATACAAGGACGCAGCAGCGGAGTTATGTCTACCTAAGAACAAAACCATAAACATTTTGTAAATGAAATATAGATTTAACTTTTAAAATAATTTGTCTTTTGTTTACTTTAGAAAGTGGAGCACGTCTTTTTTGTTTTGTTTTTGTTTCTAATGTGGAAAGCCACATTTTTTTTTCTTAATATTTTTATTGATTTTAAAGAAGAAGGGAGAGGGAGGGAGAGAGAGAAAAAACATCAATGATGAGGGAATCATTGGTGGGCTGCCTCCTGCACGCCCCACACTGGGTGGAGCCCACAGCCCCCAGTGTGTGCCCCTGACTGGAATGGAACCAGGGACCCTTCAGGCCGCAGGCCCACGCTCTCTCCCCTGAGCCAAACTCGCTAGGAGCAGGGAACAGGTCTCCAGGCTGCCAGGCCCATGCGAGGGCTGGGGTGCGGTGCCAAGACTGCGCCAGAGGCTCCAGGCCGAGGCCCAGCCCGCTCTGGCAGTGCGGGTCTCCCGCGGGCATTGCTTCCAGGTGCTGCCGGGAGGGTCTCTAGAGCCGCAGAGACGCCCCCGCCCCTGCAAGGGCCTTACCTGCCGCTTTTCCAGCCGCTCCCAGGCTCCGACCGCCACGGCCCCCGCGAACGGGCCGGTGCCGACTGGATTGGCCGCCTGCGTGGAGGAGGTGGGGCCCGGGCCAGCCCCAGGGAAAGCGGGGAACTTGGGAGAGCAGGGGACCCCGCCCACGCCCAGCTCTGTGCAGGGACTTGCAGGGCTGCGAGCGGCTGTGTGAGCACTGCTCCTGGCTGTGCGCTGCCCTGTTCCCTGCGCCCTGCTTGGCAGCAGTGAGGCAGTGGGTGTTAAACAGCAAAAATGTAACTCCCAAGGCTGAAAGTTTTTTTGTTTTTTTTTTTTTAAAGAAAGGGTTATGCCATTGCTAGAAAAAAAAAAAAAAAAGGAAAAAAGAAAAAGGACCGGTCCTGCCCTGGCCGGTTTGTCACTGTGGTTAGAGTGTGGGCCTGAGGGCTAAAGTGTCACGGGATTCAATTCCTGGTCAAGGGCATGTGCTCAGGAGGCAAGCAGCTGATATCTCTCTCTCTCTCTCTCTCTCTCTCTCTCTCTCTCTCTCTCTCTCTCTCTCCTTTGTTAAGTTCATACCTAGATATTTTATTCTTTTTGTTGCAATTGCAAATGATTTTTCTTTCATTTTTTTTGAAATGTATTGTTAGTATATAGAAACATAATAGATTTTTATACATTGATTTTGTGTCCTGCAAATTTACTGTATTTATTTACTTATAGTAATTTTTGGTGGAGTTTTTAGGGTTCTCTATATGAAACATCATGTCATCTGCAAAAAGTGACCCTTTTACTTCTTCATTCTCAATCTGGATGCTTTTCATTTCTTTCTCTTCCCTAATGGCTATGGCCATGACTGCCAATACTATGTTGAGTAACAGTGGTGAGAGTGGGCATCCTTTCTTGTTCCGAACCTTAGAGGAAAAGCTTTTAGCTACTCAATATTCAGTACACAATTTGAGGGTTTTCCATAGATGGCCCCTATTATGTTGAAGTAATGTTATTCTTTTTTGGAGGTACTTTTATTCTATACCCATTCTATTAAGTGTTTTAATTATAAATGGATGTTGCATTTTTTTCAAATGCTTTTGTTGCACCTATTGATAAGATCATATGATTTTTATTTTTACTTTGTTAAGGTGGTGTATCATAATGATAGGTTTGCATATTTTTCCCCCCGTGAACGTGAATTCTTTTTTTTAAATTATTTGTATTGTTGAAAGTAGTACAGATGTCCGCTTTATTTCTCCTATAGACCCCTCTACCCTACCCCCTACTTCTCCCCAAGCTTTCCCCACACTATTGTCTGTCCATGGGTTATGCATATATGCATATAAGTTCTTTGGTTAAACTCTTCCCACTTGCCCCCTTCTTCTGAAATTAGTCAGTCTATTGCATGCTTTCATGTCTCTGGATCTATTTTGTTCATCACTTTATTCTGTTCATTAGATTCCACAAATGAGTGAGATCATGTAATACTTGTCTTTCTCTAACAAGCTTATTTAGCTTAGCACAATATTCAAGGTCCCTTCATATTGTCTCAAAGGATAATAGATCCTTCTTTTTTACAGCTGCATGGTATTACACTTTGTGAATGTACCACATCTTTTTTATCTGCTCATCTACTGATGGGCACTTGGGCTGTTTCCAGATCTTACCTATTATAAATAGCACTGCCATGAACATGAAGGTGCATATATTTTTTGTGATTTTTTTTTCTGGTTTCTTAGGATATATTCCTAGACGTGGGATCGCTGTGTCAAATGGTAATTCCATTTTAAACTTTTTGAGGAAACTCTACACTGTTTTCCATAGTGGTTGTACCCGTCTACATTCCCATCAGCAGTGTGCTAGGATTCACTTTTCTCCAATATGTTATCTACAAATAATAACAGTTTTACATCCTCTTTTCCAATTTGGATGCCTTTTATTTTTTCTTCTTGATTGATCACTGTGGCTAAGACTTCCAGTACTATCCTATATAATAAAAGCCTAATATGCTAAGTGTCCAGTCGTCGGGTTGACCAGTTGACTGTTCAACCAATCAAAGCATAATATGCTAATCATAGGCTAAGGCCGCTCAACTGCTCGCTATGATGTGCACGGACCACCAGGGGACAGACAGTCGACCAGTAGGTTAGCTTGCTGCTAACATCATTTGTAGATCTTCTAGAAAAAACAACCACCAGAAACAAGGGATACTAAACGACACACTCCTGTATATCAGATGGAATTAATTGACATTTATAGAATCTGTCACCCCAAAGCTACAGAATATATATTCTTCTCAAGTGCCCATGGTCAGGAAATTCTGCTGACTAGATGTTCTTAGCATATCCGTAGTCTGATGGGTTCTTAACCAGACCTTCTTCATCACCCAGCTGAGTCATTGAAGTGGTCTCGTTCCTGATATCCTTGCAGTTTATCCCCATGTAGCAGCCAGAGAAGCCTTGACAAAGTTAAAGACCCCTGGTGGTCAGTGCACATCATAGAGACCAGTTGTTCAGTTATTCCACCATTCTGTCTATTTGCATATTAGGGTAATATATATATATATATATATATATATATATATATATATATGTATATATATATATAATTTACTTATTTATTCACTCAGTTCTTTTGCTTATTGTTTATTATCTGCCTATTCAATCATCTTATCCCTACTCCTGCCTCTTGGGCCATGATATGCATTTTTAAAAAAATAACTGTCACTACATCTCTGGAGGAAAGCCATATTTTCACTGGCCAGGCCTAGATCATAAGCCAAATTCTGGTATCTAAATGTGAAACCACTTTAAATAAACTACAGGGAGAAGAGGTGGTTCCCCAAGAGGGGAAGCTGGATTCTGTTACTGGGGAAGAGATGCTAGCTAGACAAAAACCACGGATGTTTACTTGCTGAGTCAGACTAGCACATCCAGAGGAGCTTTAGGAAAACGTGTGAGGCCACCCATGCTCTCAAGTGCAGAGTATAAAGGTGGGACTACCAACACCCTAACTTCCTTATAATGATGTGTTATGAATATGTTAGTTTATTTATCTTAACCATAGCGAAGTCTGATTTTATGTTTAGTTTCTACTCCTTTTTTGAGTAAGAACTTCCTATTTTACAAAGTAGTAGCCTTTTCCAACTTGAAGGACTTTGTGGTATGCTGAGGGAACAGGCTGTCATAGGCCTCACGTATTAGAAAACCCTCATTCAAACAGCACTAAACAATAAGGAGCTATGTGAGGGCTCCAGCTCCATTTCTCTGTCATTCTCTTTGATCTGTTTTTCCCCATGAGTAATGGATTTTGTATGACTTGGCATAGATTTTTATTAAGACAATAGGGTCCCCTAGATGTGAAATTCTAAAATAAGACCTCCAAGGATGTAAGATGGAATAAAAGTGGAGAGAGGATTTGGTGAAGAATTATCTGATGCTATGCAGAGAGTTCTGCTTCTCCCCACCTGAGGGAAGCTGCAGCCAGCCCATGTCCCTCATGCCATGCCAATAGGCTTTCAAGAAGACCACTTGGGGAATTTCATAAATGTGTCAGTATACGTAGGGGACTCTCTGAACTATCTCCCCCCCCTCCCCCAGGAGAGACAGGCTACAGAAAGCTGGAGTGGCAGAGTCACCAGCATGCTGCTGTGCTGAAGTTGGAGTTGATCAGCACACACACAGGGTGGCAGTTGTGTTTGCCATGGATCAGATGTGTGCCAGGCAGGAGATACAGTCCTTTTAGGTCCAGCCCAATAACTCTCTCTGGGAGAGCAGAGGGATCCCCTTAGCAAGAAGCTAAAGGTGGCAGGTAGGTTCGTAGGGATGGAGGGAGAAATCACAGTGAATGTGCCTAAGGCAGGAGAATTGCTGGAGAGACGTCCTCTGTGATGGCCATCTCCTAAGAGTGTGAAAATTTTAGAGCAAACTTAATAGAAACTGTTCAACTAAATCTCATTTACTATCCCTTGCCAGTCAGAATGCTTTCAGGATCTCCCTCCTTCACAGAATCAACAAGTTGCTTATAAGTCATTTTGCTTTATTGTAGAGAGTTTTTAATTGACAGGCATTTTCCCCTGCATTTTGTTCCATCCAAATGCCAAGACCTATTTGATTTTTAAGACTCGGAGATGATGACACCTACAACATAAATGGACCTAGAGGGTATTATGCTAAATGAAACAAGTCAGAGAAAGACAAATTCTATAGGATTGCACTTACATGTGTAATCCAAATCCTATATAATAAAAGCCTAATATGCTAAGTGTCTGGTCATCTGGTCGGCCGTTCTACCAATCGAAGTGTAATATGCTAATGATATGCTAAGGCTGCTCAACTGCCTGCTATGATGTGCACTGACCACCAGGGGGCAATGCTCTGACCAGTAGATTAGCTTGCTGCTGGGGTCCAGCTGATCGGGACTAAGTAAGATGGATGGAACACACAGTAGAGCCTTCTCTCAGTCCCTCCCTGGCTGGCCAACCTCCTGTGTCCCTTCCTAGCCCCGATCGTGCAACGGTGGGGTCCCTCAGCCTGGCTTGCACCCTCTCGCAATCCGGGACCCCTTGGGGGATGTTGGAGAGCTGGTTTCAGCCTGTCCTGCAGGCCAGGCCAAGGGACCCTACTGATGCACGAATTCGTGCACTGGGCCTCTAGTTACAAAATAAAAAGGTTTCTGTAGCCTTAGCCTCACCATTATAACTTCATTTTAGAGCAGATCAAGCTCCAGCTCCTTTCCACAAGGACATCTGCTTGCAGTTTTAAGGCTTTATCGCTATGTGTTAAAATTATTCCTGTGGCTCCATTGAACTTCAGGCTAGGTTGGAAAATATATGACCAAATAGAATGGTTAGCAGGATTTATTCTCTCTGCCACCTAGGAGCAAAATAAAGTTCATCATTCTACAAATATTTATTGAACACATACTATGAGCACTGGTACAGGGCATTAGGGAAACGTGTTAAGTAAACATTTCTAGATGTCAGTGCTTCGAGGGTGTTGTAGTTTAGGAATCTTCTCTAATAGAACAAGGAGACTGCAGTACCCAGCATGCATTGGCCTGTATAGGAACCTCTCTGTGGCACTGCCTGCAGAAGGAGCACTGTACAATATCGTGTAGGTAGGAGTGATCAGCTCAAAAAAAAAAAAAAGATGAGTAAATGTAAATGTAACATTGTCTATAGACACAGAGAAGTTTGAGGACATCAGAAACATATCTACATATTCTAAAATTTTGAATGTGGGGGGCACACCGCTGAAAATGGATTACCACATTCTCGTTATACAGGAAAACATCCTTGCATTCTTGAGAGAGCTGCACCTGGATCCCCTTTAAAATTTGGAGAAACTCCTCACTTCCAAGGTAATACTGCTTAGGAAAACTAACCTCCTTTTAATAAAAAACAAAAACAAAAAACCCACAGTGATCTAATATGCTATTTTAATTGCCTACCCAGAAAAATGGTTCCTCTATCTGCCTCATCATTTACCTTTCCACCCCTGCTAGAGGGAGACGGGTTCTTTTTAAAAAATATATTTTATTGATTTTTTTACAGAGAGGAAGAGAGAGAAGGATAGAGAGTTAGAAACATCGATGAGAGAGAAACATCGATCAGCTGCCTCCTGCACACCCCCTACTGGGGATGTGCCCACAACCAAGGTACATGCCCTTGACCGGAATCGAACCTGGGACCCTTGAGTCCGCAGGCCGACGCTCTATCCACTGAGCCAAACCGGTTTCGGCAGGAGACGGGTTCTTGGGGTACCGTTGGAATAAGCATTTCCAGATGCCCCCACAGGATGATGAGATACGGTAGAAAGCTTTGTTTTCATGAAATTACGTTCCTGGGTTTCCAAAGTCCCATATCCCTTTGTCCAGTCATGGAATAAGTGTAGCTAGAAGGGTTTCAGTAGAGCTAGAAACAAAGCCAGTGTCCAGTTCCCTTTGCATGTTGGAGCGGGTCCAGTTCAGCATCAGGCCAGCTGCAGTCCATTAGTCCATTGTGTGTGGGGTCCACATGGTCGTTGGCCATGTGAGCAAATACAGGAAAGAGCACCTCAATCAATAAGAGTCCCAAGAGCATAAGAGGAACCAAGAAAGTGGACTCCTTTGTTTGCAGGGATGGGGAATGTCTGGCCTGTGGGCCATATACGGCCCTCGAAATCATTTGGTCTGGCCCTGCCAAGGCATTAGGGGTGAGTCAATTCAATGTTTGACAAAATATAGCAGGCTAATTTTTAAGTTGATAATTTAGCATCGCCCTCGAATGATGTTATAAATATCCAAATGGCCCTTGGCAGAAAAAGGTTTTCCCACCCATGGTTTAGAGCCGTGGTCGGCAAACTGTGGCTTGCGAGCCACATGCGGCTCTTCCACAAAATACCACAGCCTGGGCGAGTCTATTTTGAAGAAGTGGAGTTAGAAGAAGTTTAAAAAATTTGGCTCTCAAAAGAAATTTCAATCGTTGTACTGTTGATATTTGGCTCTGTTGACTAATGAGTTTGCCGACCACTGGTTTAGAGGATTAAATATCCCAAAATCCATGCCCTTGCAGTGGCCACACCGATTCTGGTCCATAACCTGTTCCCAGGTATGGTTAACAGACAAGTACCTTCCTGCCAACACCCCAACTTTCCTGGGCATTCCTCTATTCTCCTCCCTGTCCAGTCACTTGCCCCAGGGATCTGCGGGGAATAGACCAGTAGCTCCTGGGGGAGTGTAAAGCTTTAGCTTCCTGGTGAAGCTGCCCAAATAACATGCCTATAATATTTGATCTTTCCTTTGCTCCTTTCCTGTTATTAGTAACTAGTTTAATTACAATGGTATTAATTCGAGTAAGCTCTAATAAAGTATCACTGGAGTTCTTATGGGGAAAAAAAAAAAAGAACAGACGGGAAGACAGACATATAAAGACAGAATTAAAGTGCTGCAGCTACAAGCCAAGGAACACCATAGATTTCTGGCAAACTATCTGAAGCTGGTAGGAGACAAGGAAAAATACTTCCTGTACAAGTTTTATGCGGAACGTGGCCCTGATGATACCTTGATTTCAGACTTCTAGCCATAGCTATGAATCAGTAAATTTATGTTTTTCCAAGCCACTCAGTTTGTGGTACTTTATTATGACACCCACACAAAACTAATGTTAAGGGTATAAATAGAATAGAGGGAATTAGCTATAATTATAAGAACTATTAATCATGCTCTGTTAACCATGATTGTTCTGTTCTGATTAGAGAAAGCACATTCTAACCTGGCTGAGAGTTGTATGCCCCGAGACATGGGAGCTAACATCGGAATGCAGTCCATCTTCCTTTTTCAAGAATTGCCTATTATCATGAACCAATTAACAACTGTGTGGTTGAAATAATCTGGTCCCGGAGGTGCCTACCCTTTGCCTGCCGTTTGCTACCTCCAGCCAAATTGCCTGTAACTTGTAACCACCTTGCCTACTTCCCCATGCCTGTAATTCCTACTTTCCCATGTAATCTTTGTCCTTCTACCCAATGTAAACAGCTGGCTTATGGGGAGGGGTAGAGCAGATTTTTGTGGATGACCTAATGTTTTCCCATACTGTTGGCATTATTGGAATAAACATTCATATATGATTCGACCCTGTCTTTGCTTAATTGGCTCAAGTAATGACAGGCAGCCTGCACCCACTGGTTGTCTGGTTTCACTAATACAATCGATTTATGCCAATGCCAATTATATTAGTATTTGTAATTAATTAATTTAAGTAAATATATAAACCAAATAATTAATGCAAAAAACAACACCACTTGATGTTGATTTAAATATGGGCAAGGAACCGTAAACTATTAGAAGAAAAAAATATTGGGTTCTGTATTCAAATTGCTTTGAAAGTATCTTAAAGATCTCCTTTAAAGAAAAAAAATACCTAAAAGTTTTTCATGAAGCCTGGCATGGTTCATGCAAGAAAGATGATATGAAACTGTAATCATTAGTCACATACTCAAATGAATGCCTTGAACCTACAGAAAAGGTTGGCAAACAAATAAACATTTGTGTTTTAAGTTAAAATGTGAGATATCTGCATATCATTTAAAATTATTTATCCACTTGACCTTTTTGGTTAATTGATTATTTATATGCAGATTACATAAGTAAAATGGTTTTTACTACATTGTGGGGGGTGTTTGTAACTAGATATGACATTAAAACTTTGTTCAGTGAGCTGTGCATCTGTGCAAGGTACCAAGTTTTTCTAAGTTTCAGTTACCTCATTTAAAATGAGAATAGTAATACCTATAACACACAAGTGCTTTGAAATTAAATGATATAATGTAGTTAAAGTGTTTAGCAGTATTGAATATTTTTCTGTTGAAAGTGGGAACAAATTCAATCTACCACCGTTTAAAGGAAAGAACGTGTGTTGGTTTGTGACATTAACAAAATTCTAGGGGTAGTGTTGGCTTCAGGCACAGCTGGACTCAATTCTGCAAGTGAAGTCCCAGAACCTGATTTCTCTGTCTATGTCTATCAACCACTCCTCCAGGGCTTAATCCTTGAACAGAATATCTTTGATGGCCACAACAGTCATTTTTGCATATCCTCCCAAGTTCAAAACCAGTGGCAGAGTACTTGCTTTACTCTCAGAGCCGTGTAAAGTCCTTGAATCTATGTAGATTATGTACCTATCTCTGGGTTAATCATTATCCCAAAGGAATGCAGTAATTTGATTTGGGAGGACTAGGTATAAAGCATGTGGACTGAATAGGAGGAGGGAGTTCTCTTGAGAGAAAATGGAACAGTATCAAAAGCAGGAGGAGTGAATTTGGGATAGGGAGAAACTAAATGTTCTAAATGTAATGAACTAAATGTTCATTAGCTGTAAAGATGATGCTTTCTAAACAATCAGAATTAGCTACCTCATTTCAGTGTTCTGCAGCCCTAGCCTCGAACTCAGACTTCCTTTTTGGCTCTAGTTAAAGTACTAACTTCATTAGGACAAATGCTCCTGGCATGACTCAGCTCTGTTCTTCCTTCTGCTTTCACATTCTTGGCTGTGACCCCAAATAATCTACCAGACCAACGTGTGGCAAATCTCCCCTGGCCCAGTTCTGCTTTTCAACAGCCTGGCAATGTGCTTAGTCATTAAGACTATTATCAGCCAATCATTGTCACTCATCACTGCAGTTCAGGCCTCTTTCAAGTTTTAAGGTTGCCCTTCTAAGACATTAGGATGTGGTAAAGTACTGATCTCTTCATAATTTTCATGACTTTGAACATTTTACTCTTATCCTTACCATTTTTCTTGCTAAACTCAAATCTGAATTTTTAAAGTAACATACGGAAATGTATTCATCTGCTATCGTTTGCATTGGAAAGCAGGAAGTTGTCTACCAATTTCCTTTGAAGTGTTTGCAGTAGATGTTCAGGCAATAATCACAATGAGCTATAGACAGAATGCCGAGGTAGCAAGTACTAATCAACTCCAATGTCCTCCTGCTTTTGGTGCCCAAATTTTAGCTGAGTGCATGCTGCTTAGACAGAGTGCATTAACCTAGCCATCTTTCCAGCAAGGTGTGGTCATGAGATTAAGTCCTAATTGAAATTACATGAACTGAAGTGACGTGTACAATTTCCAAGGCATGTCCTTAGAGAACAAAGGCATTCCCTCAACTGCAACATCCTTGGATAGAAGACAGCGTACTTTTTCTTAAAGGGCCAGATATTAAATATTTAGAGCTTTATGGGTCATATGAGCTCTGTCACAATTGTTTAACTCTATGTTGTTTGGTGAAGACAACCATTGGCAATATGTAAATGAATGGGTGTGGTCGTGTTCCAATAACACTTTATTTATAAAAACAGATGGTGAAAGATAGGAACATGTGGCAGGCAGGTCTGGAGTGAGGGTGAATGTGGAAGTGGGTGAGTGTGGAAGAGGGAGAGTGTGTGTGGTTGTGAGAGTGGGAGGGAATTTTTTTTTGGGAGCGTGAGCTTAGGGAGTCGACAGGGGTGCTCCAGGCAGGAGAAGCAGTATGCTGCTGGCCGAGCACCTCTCTCCACTTCAGGGGAAGAGCCTGCCATTTTGAGGGAGCCACAGGGAGCCCTGAAGCTCCAGGAACACAGACCAGTCATACCAGCTCAGTTAGCCTGAACTGTGAAGGACTGGCTGGCTAACTTTACTGGCAGTGTGCGGGGCCTGCCCCTGGTGAACGGAGCACCCGACCTGCCCAGCCTCCTCCATGGCAGAGTGACAGGCCGGCCCTGCCATTTTTCCTAATAGGGCACCCGACCCAACTCCTCCTCGGCAGCAGAGTGCCCAGCTTGCCCCAAAACCTCAGTAAGCAGAGTCAGCAACTGGGCGGCTACCTCCTCCACAGGGGAAAGACTGTCCCACCTGCTCAGCCTGACTCTGCCCTCTGTGAGTAGAGGGGCCAGTCCACCCTACCATAGAGGCGAGGGGGGGCTCCTGGCCTGATGCCTGCACCAGCAGAGCAGCACCCAGCCCACCCCACCACCCTGACACATGCCCAGGCTGGATACAGGGACCTGCCACCCTGAACCAGCACGCCTGACCCAGTGCCCCTGGACGACTGATCCAACCACCTTAACGTAGTGCTCCCAGCTCTGCCAGGGTGACCCAAATGCCCCCAGATGCAGGGACCTGTCACTGTGACCCACTGTGTCATATGTGGTACCCCTGGGAAAATGGTCCTGCTGCCTGACCCTGTCCAGTAGATGTGAACTGAGACACACCAGATGCAGGGACCTGTCACAGAGACTGGACACGCCTAACCTGGTGGCATCAGAAGATCAGACACATTGCTGGGATCCTGTGGGACCAGTCATCTCTGAACACATGGAACAACACGGTGAACCCACCCGCCTCACCCAGCTCCCCAGACTACTGGACTGCTAAAATGGGAAGACGAAGAAATAACCATCAAATGAAAGAAAAGGAGGAATTGCTACAAAAGGGACTAAATGAAATAGAGGTAAGTAATTTGTCAGATAAAGAATTTAAAGTAATGGTAATAAGGATGCGCAAACATCTGAGTGAGAATTACAAGCAACTTAATGAGAATTAAAGGGAGCTGAATGAGAAATACACCAATATGAATAAGAATCCAGAAGAAATGAAGAATATCCTGGAAGGATTCAACAGTAGATCAGAGGAAGCTGAGGACATAATCAGCAAGTTAAAAGACAAGGTAGAAAAAAACATCCATTCAGAGCAGCAATAGGAAAAAAATTAAAAAGCAGGAGGAGAGTTTAAGGGAGCTATGGGACAATCCTGTCTAATAAAAGAGAAACATGAAAATTGACCGTACCTCCACTATGACCACAAGCCATGCCCACCAGCCAATCAAGAGTGAGTATGCAAACTAACCCAACAAATATGGCGGCAGCCATGGAGCTGGAGCCAGCCGGAGGCTTGGGTTGCCCCTAGCGATGGAGGAAGCCAAGCTTTCCACCCACCATGGCCTGCCCTGGCCTCTGTTCAAGGCTACAAAGTTTCAATTATAGAAGATAAATAAATACCAGGTACCAGGGCCTCCCCTTGGGTTGCCGGGGGGCGTGGCCAGCCTGCAAACCACCACAGGCCCCTCACCCAGATCTCCCCACACCCCACGGGAACCCCCATCCTGATCTGGGAAACCCTTCAGGGCAAACCAGCTGACCCCCACCTGTGCACCAGGCCTCTATTCTATCTAATAAAAGAATAATATGCAAATTGACCATCACTCCAACACACAAGATGGTTGCCCCCATGTAGTCAAAGATGGCTGCCCCCATGTGGACACAATATGACCATCACAAGATGGCCAGCCGGGGAGGGCAGTTAGGAAGGACTAGGCCTGCGAGGGAGGGCAGTTGTGGGTGATTAGGCCAACAGAGGAGGGCAGTTGGGAGGGACCAGGCCTGCAAAGGAGGGCAGTTGGGGGTGATCAAGCCTGCAGGGGAGGGCAGTTGGGGGGACCAGGCCTGCAGGGGAGGGCAGTTAGGGGTGACCAGTCCTGCAGGGGAGGCCAATTGGGATGACCAGGCCTACAGGGGAGGGCAGTTAGGGGCAATCAGGCTGGCAGGGGAGCAGTTAGGCATCAATCAGGCTGGCAGGGAAGTGGTTAGGGGGTGATCAGGCTGGTAGGCAGAAGTGATTAGGGGCAATCAGGAAGGCAGGCAGGCGAGCAGTTGGGAGCCAGCAGTCCTGGATTGTGAAAGGGATGTCCGACTGCCCGTTTAGGCCCAATCCCAGTTTTGTGCACCGGGCCTCTAGTCATTATAATAGATTAAGAACTTGGAAAGATTATTGTCTTCCCCAGATCTTTCCCTGAAACTCAGTTTCTTCTTAAGTTGATTTTTATTTTCCTGCCTTCCTTTTGTTATCTACTTCTCTGTCTTTGAGAAAAATTTAAATTTGAGATTTAAAAATATACAACTCGACCATGATTTCAATTAATTTCTTTTTAATTATAAATTTGAGTCCTTTAACATACTTCATGATTTCTTATTTTTTACTTTGCTTCCATTGCTTCTTATAATTTCTTATTCTTTTAAAAAATTTTAATTTTAATTGTGTTTATTGTTGACATTATTACAAATGGCTCCCATTCCCTCCCTCCTTTTGCCCCCTTTTACCCAACCCCACTCTCCCTCTCCCTAGGTCTTCACCATGCTATTGTTCGTGTCCATGGGTTTTGTATATAAGTTCTTTGGTTTCTCTCTCCTATGAGTTTTTTTTTTTTTTCTTTGCTTAATCCCTTCACCTTTTTCACCCAGTCCCCCAAACTCTCCTCACATCTGACAGCTGTCAGTCTGTTCTCTGTATCTATAAGTCTGTTTCTATTTTGTTAGTTTATTTTGTTCATTAGATTCAACATATAAGTGAAATCATATAGCACTTGTCTTTCTCTGACTGGAATATCTTTATCACTTCATTTAGCTGTCCTCAGAAGCAGCTTTATTTCCTGTGGTTGGCAGAATGGCTTCCAGTGGCAGTGCGGGCTAGATATTTCAATGTCAAGAGGCTATGTTAGAAACTGTCTCCTAAGCATGAAATGGAAGTTCTTACCTTCAGTCTGATTAAGCCAACTTGTGTCACTTGCTTATCCCTTGACCAATAACCAGTCATTCCTAGAGGAATTCTGAATGGTGACTGGTTTAGAGATCAGTATCATTTTTTGATATTGGGAGTAGGGTGGCTATCCGAACAAAAATGGGTTTTGTTACAAAGAGGTCAGAGGGGAATAAATATTGAGTAGATACATAGTAACATTATTCACTATGGACTATTTTTTAAACCATATTAAAAATGTAAATAAAACTTTGGCAGATTTAAGTCCAGTGATAGAAATGTAAATTAAGAGATTTCAAGCAAACGGTCAGAAAAACCTATTTTATACTTTCTTAGTTACAAAGTAAGTATGTTTCTATTTCTGATATGGTACCAGAGCTAATTGATCTGGGGTTCATTTTCATAAATACTATATAAAGTACATCTATACAAAACCTCATAAACTTTTTGTTCATTTATTTATTCTGTAAAATATCAAGTTAGTTGTAAGGCATTGCAATCTTTGGAAATTTAAGAAGTCAATCATCAATGTTGGAGCAATGAAGATTACTCAATGTATACCTATTTTATTTCTTCATTTCCTCTAATGTAAGACACCATTCAGATAGTCCTTATGTTCAAGCAACTCAAATATGATTAGTTTACATTATTTCTTCATAAAAGAGCTATTCTGGGGATTCATAGTTTAATGATAAGCCCCCGTGATAATGTGCTCAATTAGCCAATAGATTTCAAAGTGATGGAATCTATGAATGACAAACCTATTTGTTGCATGGAGAGAAAATAATAGAACTTATATTCATATTTTTATCTCATCCTTTTAAAGTTCTATATCTTAGGACAGTTTTATAGTATGCATGATATATCAATACCATACAGAGTACTTGTATACAATCTAGTTTTTTTCCCTAGTAGAGGTGTGTGGTTTGAAGAGTGAACTTGGTTAGTCTGGTTTTGGAACACAATTTAGGTGACCTATCAGTCCTGAGACTTGTTGCTTCACGGAGGAAAGGTGTTTGAACTTCAAGCTTGACACTAAAAAAGTAAACGATAATAACAGTGATTATAATGATCACGGAATTGTAATCGGAACCAAGGTTTAGCTGCCTGCACCATGAAAACCAAACTTGTGAGACAAATGCTGGTGAAAAAGGTTTGTTCAAGTACTGGTCACCTGAGAAGATGGGGGACTCTTTTTCCTAAAAATTATTCTTTATTGTTGAAAGTATTACATATGTCAAGATGGGGGGCTTTTGTTACAAAGCCCATCTCAGCATCTCAGTGCCGGCAGGGGTTTTATATGGAGGGAGAGGGAAAGCAGAACAAATAGATCAGTGGCAATGTCCTTGCTGGCCCCAATATGGACCTTTAATGGCAGCATACTGGAACTGGTCAGTGCTAGCCCAGTTCCTGCATTTGGGGGAGCTGGGTCAACCAGAGTCACGGTCATGGCCCTTTCTGGTACAAGCAGGAACTGGAACTGCTGATGCCTGCAATATGCTTATAAGGAAACTGCAGTGTGTGAGTTCCTTTTATCAGCTTGTTGGTACATTTTATTCTAATTCCGTTTCATGGTTAGTTAGAGTAGAATAAAGTTTTTATTCTCTGTTACAGAATGATGAAGACGAAAACAATAATAGCTAATGTTTACTGAGCACTTACAAGACACCAGGCACTATTCTAGATACTTTGCATCCTTTACAAATCTCTGAGGTAAATACTATTACCTATTTTACTATCAAATTCCATGAGAACAGAGACCACTCCAGTATTTTCTCTTTTTTCTAACTTTCCAAAATGTATTTACTCATTTTTGATAGATAGATAGAGAGATATCGCTGCATTCATTGGTTGATTTTTGTATGTGCCCTGACCAGAAAGGAACCCACAACCTTGGCATATGGGTCAGCACTCTAACCAACTGAGCTACCCGACCAGGACTATTTCAGTTTCTTCTACCCGTGCATTCCTTGATTTAGTAGGCACTTAATAAATAATTGGTGAATAAGATAAATTTTATTGCTGCCAGCTTTCCCTGAAAGGAGCAACATGGATTTCAGGGCCAGAGTGCGGGGGTCAGGTGGCCTGTGGTTTCGCGTCCCTGGGGGTCAGCCAAGCGCGAGATCCCTGAAAGGAGCTATGAGAGGCTGCAGTTTCAATGTCCGCGCCCAGCGCTGCAGGACTGAATGTATGTTGTGGGCTGCCGGGACCCAGAAAACAAAAAGCGGGGATTTGAGGAGGCGAACCCCTTCCTGGCATGAGCCCAAACACGTAGGAAGCTGAAGCCCAGCCGCCCGGGCGGGGTCGCTCTAGTCTAAGTGGGACAAGCAAGTCCGCAGCCTGACGCTCTAGCCTCCAGAGGAGGCGCCGCCGGAAGTCTCGACTGCTCCCGGGGGGCGTGCTGCCCGCAGGCTCGTTCCGCCCACTCCTCACCGGCGGCTGCAGCCTCGCTGCTCTCCGCCACCTGATCCTTCTGTCCTTGACCAGTTAGATTCACCCCAGGGAGAAAGCCTGGTCTCTCCTTCGCCCCGAAAGGTTTGTTCCGGCAGCCGGGCGGCCGCGTCTGCGTGCGGGGCGGGCTGCTGTGAAGGGCGCCCGGCCCCGTGAGGGACATCCCGCCGCGGTCGCTCGCTCCCTCCGCTGCGCGTGGCGCCGGGAGGCAGGCCGTAGGCCCCGCGCCTGGGGATGCTGCTCGGGGGCCTCTCACCCCCGAGTTGTGAAACGTGTGTAGCTGATCTTGGCCTTGGCCTGCGGTCCTTGCTGTGCGGTCTCGGGAGCACAGTGTGAAGAGTCGGGGTCCCCTGAGAGGTGTAGCCGGGCACTTGGTGGTCCGAAGTTACACTGCGAGAAGGACCCTGCCGAGATCAGTGTAGACTTTTCTGGCCCGGTGGTCACAATGCCTTCTGGCCCCGACCACACTTGAGCTCCCTATAGGGTCTGACTGTAGGTATGATTTCAGTGTAGGGTACGATGCACGTACGTGTCTGTGTATGAATGTCAGTCTTTGTGCATGTGAGTGTGCGCGCGCATGCGCGTGGTCCGCTGAGTGTAATTTAAAAAATCTATTAAAAATCTTACATTTTGGTATTTGCTTGTCTGTCTTCCCCATCTCCGCGTTCTCACCCGAGGGGATATTGCTCTACTTCAGGGTTTTTCTGTTGGTCTGCTTCCACTTTGGATAGAAGTAGCACCTCTCCATTTAAACCGCACATCAGAAAAGCAGCCCCTGTCCCTCTGCTCAAAATCGGACTGGCACTTCCATGGATTCAGGTTAATAAGAAGTCCTTAGCCTGGCTGCACACCCTTCAAGGTCTTGGTTCTGCCGAACTTCTCCGTCTCACTCGTCAAGGAAAACACCCCTAAAAGTACACACTTCTCCCTCCATGCCAACCTGCAGTAATTTCATCACTTTGGATATGACAGAGTTTGATAATGGTTTACCCATGTTTTGAAATTTACTCTTTCATTTAGTCAGAATTTGTTGAATGCCTAACATTGCCAAACTATTTTAGGAGCTGAGGATATAAGGGGGGCGGGGGAGGGAATACAGTCTACAGCTCTTTAAAAATACAACAACAAACAGCTTAATTGTGATATAGTTCACATACCATAGAATTAACCCATTTAAAATGTACACTGATTTTTTAAAATACATTCACAAAGTTGTAAAGCCATTGACACTTAACCTAAAAATAAAAGACCTTTCTAAGTGAGAGGCAAGCTGCATTTTTTGTGTGCCCAAAGCATTCAGGTAGAAGCCCAGGGTTATTTATGAGAAAGGGAAGGGGAACAATTACATCAATAGAAGGAAGGCATTTCTGTTGGTGCAGAAAAGTTAACATAGTGATGCTAATTCTAAACAATATTTTAAATTTTCAATTCAGATGTCATCAGTCCAGTAGTCATAATATCTGCTTTCTTGTTATCTTTGCAGACAGTTCCTTTGGGGCTCAATGTTGCTTTCTGCCCAATCTAAAGATTCTTTTGCTCTGTTTTAATACTCCAAGATTTGAGGTATAAGACATACAAGGCAGTTTCTCTGGGATAGCAACTGCATTTACACCATGATCAAGTTTAAAACATTTTCTTAACCCCCGAAAGAAACCCTGAACCCATGAGCCTTCTCTTCCGATTTTCTCCCCAACCCCACTACACTCCTAGCCCTAACTAAGTACTACTAATCTACGGTCTATATATCTGCCTACTCTGGATGATTTATATAAATGAAATCATACAGTATGTAGTCTTTTTTGATTGTCTTCTTTCACTTCATATTCATGTCATCCATGTTGTAGCAGGTATCAGTACTTAATTTCTCTATATTGCTAGATTATATTTCGTTTTATGGATATATCACCATTTATCCATGGGTCAGTTGATGGACATTAGTATTGTTTTGGATGAGTAATGCTGCTATGAACGTTTATGTGTACGTTTTAATGCAAGCATCATGTTTTCCTTTCTCTTGGGTATATACCTAAGAGTAGAATTGCTGGCTCTTAGGGAAACTACATTTAACATCTGAAGGAATTGCCAGGCTGTTTTCTAGAGCCGCTGCACCGTTTATATTCCCATCAGCAGTGTATGCTGGTTCTGATTTCTCCACACCCTTGTCAACACTTGTCAGTGTTTGTCTCTTTTATTCTAGCCATCCTACTGGGTGTGATCTGTGTCTGGTGGTTTTGATGTGCATTTCTCTGATAGCTAGTGATGTTGAACATCTTTTCATGTACTTATTGTCCATTTGTATATCTTTGGACAAATGTCTATTTATATCCTTTGTTCAGTTTTAATCAGGTTTTTATTCTTTTCATCATTGAGTTGTAAGAATTCTTTATATATTCTAGAGTGTTTCTTTAAAATATATTTTTATTGATTTCAGAGAGGAAGGGAGAAGGAGAGAGAGAGAGAAACATCTATGTTGAGAAAGAATCATTGATTGGCTGCTTCATGCACACCGCCCACAGGGGATCCAGCCCACAACCCAGGCATGTTCCCTGACTGGGATCGAACCTGTGACCTGGTTCATAAGTCAACACTCAACCACTGAGCCACACCGGCTGGGCATATACTATATTCTAGATGTAAGTTCCTTATCAGATATATGAAAGCCTTGTAGATTATGCTATAGTTCTTTTAAATGAAAAGCTTGTGAGGTTAATATTTACTCTCTCTGAGGACCATGTTTAAGGTCTGTAGGGGCAATTCAGTGAGCAAGTTGAACAATAACTACTGTGTGTGGAAGACCAGGCCCAGGAAAAAGAGCTGTAAAGAATATGTGTACAGCATTATGAGATTTGAAAATGAAGCCGGAAGAAATAGTTTATATAATTTATTTATTCCCTATTGAATTTTGTGTTTTCCTTACTGATTTGTAAGAGTTGTTTGTATAGCCGAAACCGGTTTGGCTCAGTGAATAGAGCATCTGCCTGTGGACTGAAGGGTCCCAGGTTCAATTCCGGTCCAGGGCATGTACCTTGGTTGAGGGCACATTCCCAGTAGGAGGTGTGCAGGAGGCAGCTGATCGATGTTTCTCGCTGATCGATGTTTCTGACTCTCTATCCCTCTCTCTTCCTCTCTGCAAAAATATCAATAAAAAATATATATATATAAAAGTTCTTTGTAGAGAGATGTTTCCTATTTTGACTGTTAGATATGTGGCAAATATTTTCAGTCTATTTGCCTATTAAATTTTGTTTTTTATCTTTTACTCTACTGATGTTTTACATTTTTTGTATAGTCAGGACTGTCAGTGTTTTCCTTTTGTAGGCTTTAGTGGGTGTAGTTTGGGATACTGCTTTAAACTATATGCGTTACAGAAACTAACATAGTAGTTCCCTGGTTAGTGTGACATTTGCATTCCTAGTACATATTTAACTTAGAGTGTTTATTATTATAGACACTGCCTCCTTATCTCCCTGCCTTGAAAAATATGCTATAATCTGCTTCAGTTTTGTTGGTTCATTTAATTTTCTATTTCAAACAGACTTGTAGAAGTAACTCCTTTATTCTTTTATTCATGTTTAATATACTGTATTCTTTTATTCATGTTTAATATACTGTATTGGACAGTTGTCTTCAAGTAGTGGTACTTATTTTATGCTAGTAGGAGTTTATTTGAGGATTTAAAAAATATATTTTTATTTATTTTTAGAGAGAGAAGAAGAGAGAGGAATAGAAACATCAATGAGAGAGGAACATCATTGACTGACTGCCTCCTGCACTGCCCTTAGGGGAATGAGCCTGCAACTGAGGTAAGTGCCCTTGACCAGGATTGAACCTGGGACCCTTTAGTCCACAGGCCAATGCTCTATCCACTGAGCCAAACCGGCGATGGCTTTTTGAGGATTTAATATGTATAGAGCTTGGATGTAACTATATTGGTTCTATATTGATAGGGACATGCTGGGAATAACAGTTTTATAAAATCTTATTAATTTTTATATTTGTTTCATTTCATAGGTTTAACTCAAATATTTTTATATTTTTCTTATTTTATAGTGGTAATTCAAATATTTTTAAGGTCACTGAACATTTTGAGAAACTGAAGAAAGTTAATATTACCGTAGCTCTCTAGAAAAAGTTGCATATATTTATTTTACATACAATTTCTAGTTCTCCCTATGGCCTGACTTGTTAGGAGGATTTTGTGTTTCTTGCTTAACTGCTTAAGTTGTGGTAAAATATACATAACACAAAGTTTAGCATTTAACCATACAATTCAGTAACATTAAATACATTCATATTGTTGTGCAACTTTCTGAACCATTCTCTCACATCTTTATCTTCCCAAACTAAAACTCTGTATCCATTAAATAACTCCCCATTGTCTCCCTGCCACCCAACCCCTGCCAACCATGATTCTACTTTCTGTCTCCATGAGTTTGACTACTCTAGGTATCTCATAAATGGAATTCTGTAAGGTGCTCTTGGCACCTCGTAGCATTTGGCATCTACAAATGCACTGGAAAGGCCCACAGATGGATTTGAATGCTGCAGACCCTTGGAACTTCAACATAAATTAGATTTATATGTGACTTGCTTAGTATCCTGCAAATACCAAGATTACAAAGATGCTAAGCACTCAGCTCAGCCTATTTATACCCCAGCTTTTTGAGAGAAGCAATACACAATCAAATAAAAATGCCTTTATAAGACTTTCTTTTCAGGGTACCAGAATCAAGGTTAAATACTGATTCCTAGTTTCCATTATTAGATTGTTACCTAGCATCACACCTGTCTGTGTTAGGAATAGAGTGAGATAGCACCAGTATTGTTGAGATGAGATATATCTTCATTATAATAGTAGTTACACAAATCTGTACTTGTGTTAAAGTTCATAGAACTGTAAACAGAAAGGCAAAGTAGTCACTTTTACTGTATGATAATTTTTAAAAAGGTACAGAATCAGAGGATAAAAAGAAAATCATAAAACATTAGAATGCAAAAGTATTGGCAGAAAATTGAACAGTTTTGCCATTTAAAAAAAAAATATTTTATTGATTTTTTACAGAGAGGAAGGGAGAGGGATAGAGAGTTAGAAACATCGATGAGAGAGAAACACCGATCAGCCGCATCCTGCACCCGCCCCACAGGGGATATGCCCGCAACCAAGGTACATGCCCTTGAGCGGAATCGAACCTGGGACCCTTCAGTCCACAGGCCAACGCTCTTATCTACTGAGCCAAACCGGTTTCGGCCAGTTTTGCCATTTTTAGCTCAAAAGCCTAAAGCCCAAACAAAATTAGAAAGATCCTAACCTGACAAGCATGTTGAAATATTTAAATATAGACCTAGAAGTGTTTCTAAAAGTTATGGATGTACACTAGAAGTATTTAAATATATTTCAATATTTCGTATTTCAAAAACATTAATTTGGCAAAACTTGAATTTTCTGGGAATACTTCATAGTCTAACTTTTTATGATTTCCCCCTCTTTTTAAAAAATATATGGTAAGTCAGCTGGTGTGACTCAGTGATTGAGTGTCGACCCATGAACCAGAAAGTCACAGTTTGATTCCTGGTCAAGGCACATGCCCAGAGTTGTGGGCTCGATCCCCAGTAGTGGGTATGCAGGAGGCAGCTAATCAGTGATTCTCATCATTGATGTTTCTATCTTACCCTCTCTTCCGCTCTCTGAAATCAACCATATATATATATATGGCACTTTTTATCCTCTTATTCCGTATCTTTTTGAAAATATTATAATACAGTAAAATTGACTATTTTGCCTTTTGGTTTACAGTTCTATGAATTTTAACACGTGTATAGCTTTGTGTAACCATCACTATAATCAGATACACCTCATCTCAAAAACTCATGCTGTGTTTTTATGGTCACATCTTTCCCTCACCCAAGTAATTAAAACCAAGAAGTAAATATCATGCTGTGCTTTTTAATTGTGGAAATTGGTGATGTTGAATTTATTTTCTGTATACTAATGGTTTTATCCAAGTGTAATGGGCTAGAAAGGACAAAATCAACTTAGTCTTTTAAAAAAAATTTTAAATTACAATTTACATTCATTATTATTTTGTCTTAGTTTCAGGTGTACAACATAGTAGTTAGATAATCATGTTTTACAAAGTGTTCCCCCTGATATTTCCAGTACCTAAGTGGCATTATACAAGTTCATAGTTATTACAGTATTGACTATATTCCCTATGCTGTACTTTACATCCACATGACTGTTGTATAACTACCAAGCTATATTTCTCAATCTCTTCATCTTTTTCTTTCTTTCTTTTTAATATATTTTAATGATTTTTTACAGAGAGGAAGGGAGAGGGATAGAAAGTTAGAAATATCGTTCAGCTGCCTCTTGCACACCCCCTACTGGGGATGTACCCGCAACCAAGGTACATGCATGCCCTTGACCAGAATCGAACCTGGGACCCTTCGGTCCGAAGGCCGATGCTTTATCCACTGAGCCAAACCGGTTAGGGCCCCTTCATCTTTTTCATCTAGACCCCCAATTTCTTTCCCCTCTGGCAACCATTATTCTGTTCTCTTTTGTTTTCTTTCAGAAACTCATCAACTTTCTCAGAAATAAAACTATTTTTGTAGTGATATCGTCCAACAGGTGGCAGTGTTGTGCTATAATAGGACATTAATAAAGATTGTGATGCTTCTTATTGGCTGAAAGTAATTACTTTTAAGTTTTCACTTCAGAAAACCAGGACAGTTAATTAAGAGTTAACATTAACTCTTGAATCTATTTACTTGGATCCTTTCCAAAATCTCTCTTACTCTTGTAATATTCCTAGCAAACAAGTTGTGGATTATTTTCAAATGTTTTAAAATACTTGCTGAGTTATGAGTTAACTCTTTACTTAAGGTTAACCTTTGTGGCGTGAATAACTCCAGCGTTAAGAATAAATCCGTGAGTCATATAATCTTACCAGTGAGACAGGATATTTTATATTCCAGCTTTTTCTATCACATGTAGGAAACTCATCTATCATTTCTCAAAATTGGTGGCATTAATTAATCAGCAAATGGAGCAGATGCAGAAGAAAGATACAGATGTCAAAATTCAGCATCCTGAGTTTGAAGCTTTAACAGATATTCAGTGGGAAATGATGATGTGTAGCTTGTGAGACATTCACACTTAGATGACTCATAAGTTTTCAAACATAACGCACTCAAAAAGGGACTCCCCTTTTCTTTACACTTCTGGCAAGTTACACCTGCCAGCATATACTCCCCTGGGAACTGGAACCACCATTTATCCAGTTGCTCATGAAAACTGTCTCTGACCATCTTTAAGACCTTTCAACATTTTCTTTATTCTTCCTCTTACAGTTTCTGAAATGTCACTTCATCTCTTTCTCTACCACCTAGTTCAAACTACCATTATCTCTGGATACTGCTTCCTAATTGGTCTACTGAAAAGTATTATTACCTCCATTTTATTTTTCATATAAAGCTATTTTTTTTTCCCATCACTACTTATTCACTCCTACCCTCTTCCACCTCCTCTTCCCCTCTATCCCACAATCACTGCATTGTTGTTCTCCATGAGTTCTTTTCTCAATCCCTCCACCCCCACAACAGCGCTATCTGCCTGTTGAGTCTGTCTCTGTTTTGCTTGTTAGTTCAGTTTGTTCATTAAATTCTACATATGAGTGAAATCATATGGTATTTGTCTTTCTCTGACTGGCTTATTTATTTCATTTAACATAATGCTCTCCAGGTCTATTCTTTTTAGAGCTGAGTAATAGTCCATTGTGTAAATGTACCATAGCTATTTTATTCACTCATCTCCTGATGGACACTTGGGCTGTTTCCATATCTTGGCTATTGTAAATAATGCTGCAGTGAAAATAGGGGTGCTTATATTTGTCTGAATTAGTGTTATGGGTTTCTTCAGATAAATTCCCAGAAGTGGAATTGCTGGGTCATAAGGCAGTTCCATTTTTAGTTTTTTGAGGTAATTCCATACTGCTTTCCACAGTGGCTGCACCAATCCACATTTCCACCTACAGTACACAAGGGTTTCCTTTTAAAAGCTATTTTAAAAGATATAAAATCTGCCTGACCAGCATAGCTCAGTAGTTGAGCGTTGACCTATGAACCAGGAGGTCACGGTTCGATTCCTGGTCAGGGCATATCCCCAGGTTCCGTCCCCAGTGTAGGGTGTGAAGGAGGCAGCTGATCAATGATTCTCTCTCATTGATGTTTCTATCTCTTTCTCTTTCCCTTCCTCTCTGAAATCAATTAAAAAAAAATATATATATAAAGATATAAAATTGGATTATATCAGTTTGCTGCTTGAAACTCTTATTTACCATAATACTTAAACCTGAAATATTTAATTTGACCCACCACATTCCTCCCTTCTCCCAACCTGTGATATGGCCTCACTGCTTTCTGCTAAAGCCTCATATTATGTCTCTTTTCCCTTGTTCACTGTGCTCCATCCTATCTTGTGTCCTCTCTGTTCCTTAATTGGAGGAGGTGAGGAGAATAAATTCGAGGAGACCTGTTTTTAAGCCAACATGTTCCTTAGGTAAGGAAAAGATGCTTAATAATTAAGTTTGTGGCTCAGAAATTTTCATAGCAGGAACTCATCACTTTGTCACTTTTTATCTGCTCATAGTAAATCAAGGAATAAATGCACATGAGTGTAGTCTGTGTGGACAAAAAATATATTCCAACTGAGAAAAGAAAATTTAGGACCAGGCAGTTATTATCTTTATATTTGGTAGCTTTCACTCAGTATGCTTAAAATGACTTTATTTCTATAATACCATCCATCTAGCATTTAATTATGTGTTAATTTTGTTTTTCATGTGTTAACCTTGCCTCAGCAACTAGTTGGACCGCAAAACTATCCAGGGCTTAGATGCTGTTAGTGTCATCCTGAAAATGATCGTTGTGCAACCTGTTCCTGAGTATGTTTCCCAAGGCAGCTCATTCCTTCCTTCTTGGGATAGTTTTGTCTGCTGAGAAATTCTTCTCAATTTTACCTAATCTCTCGCCTGCAGTTCCATATACTGGCTCTCGTTTTCTGTGGAAGCATAGAGAACAAGCCTAACTTCTTTTATGCCATTAACCTTTTAGCTAGTGAAGTAGCTGTTGTAGCTCCCAGCATTTTCTTTCAGTTAAACAACTCAGCTTCTTTTACTATTTATAGTTATATTTACTATTCTGGGCACTTTCTACTGATGATCCACTACTTCAGTGTTTGAAGGTGTAATTTTGGGACCACCCATGTCTGAATCACTTAAGATACTTGTTTTAACAACTCCTTTGGGATTAAGATGGTAGATTGACTTGGCGAGGGCAGGTAGAAGAGGTTAAAGGGGGGATAAATAGTGACAGAAGGAGACTTTGGGTAGTGAACACACAATATAATATAGAGATAATGTATTACAGAATTGTACACTTGAAACCATTACATTTTTATTAACCAGTGTCACCTCAGTAAAGTCAGTAAAAATTGTGATGTTTCTTGTCATTGGAAAATAATTGCTTTAAGTTTTCACTTCAGAAAAACTGGACAATTTACTAAGAATTAATATTTGACTCTTGAATCTATTTAAAAAGATGGTACATTGACCTTTCTAATCTTGTTTACTATTGAAACCCGCTAAAGCTACAATAAAAACCCAAAAGGACAATAACTTCAGGAAAGGAGACAATAGCAATACAATTTAGAAAATGAAATAGCCCAAGAGTGAGTGGAAATTAATTTAGATTCCCAAGACTCGTGGTCAGCCTAAGTTGGCAGAAGGGAAAACCGAAACCAATCATATTTGCCGTATAAATCCTCAAACAAGCCAAGAACCGGCAATACCAGGTATGTCTAGAAATTGGATACAGGGAAAGAAGATAGGATGACTATTGCTGAGAAGTAATTCTCCCAATGGATGCTGTTCACCGTGGGACACAAAGCAGATAATTTCTGAATAAAGTAGCATTTACATAAGGGAAGACATTCCTAGCATTTCTCAGGAAATTTGTGTTTATTTGAATCACAAATCCTGAGGAAAGTTATTTATAAAGTAAGGAAACAAAAAATAAAATTTTCTTAAGTATTAAACCTCAACAGTTAATATTTTGGGATACCATTGGTTCTAAGAGCTTCACTGACATCCAGTGGAAAGCAAAAGCAAACCATGCAGACACACTGAATAGATTGTAAAGGTGCACATTTCTGGGAACTAAGACAGGAGCATCTATGAAAAAAATTATGATCTAAGCATCAGATTTACTTCTAGCTGTTGTTATACATATGCTTATATGTTCTTCCTGTTGCCAATAGTTATAAATAGAATGAGTATTAAGGTTATGTGCATTTTATATTTCATAGAGATCCTATGACCAGACATAACAAGTTTGGGAGTAAAATAAATCTATAAATTAGCAGTTACAACATGTTAATTCTGTTTAGTACTGTTGCTACGATTTTTCATACGGTACGCCATGTGTATGTACCATAGAGTCAATGTCCAGAGATTCTGTGCCATATTAAAGCTTAGTCCCAGTCCTGCATTTGGTGAGTTTAACTTGTGTTCCCGGCTGCAGTTTGTTGCTTTGCTGCTGTACCCAGGTTCCTGCCTGGAGCCTGCTTGAGGCGTTGGCCATGCGGCTGTTATGCCCATATGGCTCTAGAGAGAACAGGTGAGCGCTTGGGTGGGGTGAGCATGGGTCAGGGGTGAGTATGGGTATGGAGTAAGAGAGCGAGAGCTTTGTTCTAGGTTTTAACCAGAAGCCTTTTCAAAATAACTAAATATCTTCCCAAGATTTCATAGGCTTGCATTGGGGTCCACCCCCTAACCAATTATCTTTTTCCCAGGTTAGACTGACAAGCCTCCATGATCCAGCACCTCCCCCTTGGCCATTTTGACTTATTGTGTATGTCTTTATCTCCCCCTGTCTCCCTCTTCCGTACACACAATCTGGTACTGGAGTGGGGAAGGGGGGTGTTGATCCTCTTGGAGGAGCAATGCCTGTCATAGTTTCTTGGGTGTGAAGCTGTAGCTTCCTGGTGAAGCAAACAGGCCTCTGCTTCCCAGCTGAGTGGGTAACAATGTCTGACCTTCCTTTGCTCTCTTTCTTTTAGTAATTAGCTAACAATGGTAACACTTTACTTCAACTGCCTAAATGCCTGCTTCTAGCATATTAAGATGAACCATGGTTTTAGCAATTTGGCGGGGTAGGGTAGAGAAAATAATTCACTTTGATAGACTCAGCTTGTAAGACATAGCCCAATGACAGGAGTAATACAATACAAAATAATACACAGTAGAGTCCAGCAGGGTAGACGGCCATTCAGGGCAGTGACAGCCTCCATTTGCAGGCCCATTTCCTGTGGCTCCCCACCAGCTCCCACAGTGCTGCAGCTCCTGTTTCTGCCTCGAGGCTTTTGCTTGCTGTTTTTTACTGATCTGAAGCCCTTCTCCCACTCCTCCACCTTTCTCTTACTGGGAGTCAGTTTCCTTTGCTGATCTCCTCTAGACAGGGCTGACCACTTTCTTGGTGTTGCTTCCTCTCCTGGTACACCCTCTGGTCACACTAACCAGGCTTCTGCTTGCCTATTGGCACCTTTGTGCAAATGAGAAAAAAGGCACCCACCCCTTCTTCAAGATTCTTTAGAGAACTTTCAATTGTTAGAAAACCGTCTTAATAAATACAGGGTGGGGCAAAAGTAGGCTTACAGTTGTTCATAGGGAAAATAATACATTAATAAATAATAATACAAGCGTAAACTCTGTGTTGCACCTACTCACGACTGTAAACCTACTTTTGCCCCATCCTATCTAATAATAGACAAATATGCAAATTGACCACACCTCCGTCACACCCACAAGCTACGCCCATCATCCAATCAGAGCGAGTATGCAAATTAACCCAAACCAAGATGGCTACAGCCACAGAGAGCAAGGTTTCCTAGGTAACAGAAGAAGCCAAGCTTTCTGCCTGCCCTGGCCAGGCCTAAGCCTCCACTCAAGCTACAAAATTTCAATTATAGAAGGTAAACAAATTCAAACAAATGGCGGCAGAATGGAGCTTGAGAGCAGGCCAGGGTTGCCGCCAGCAACAGGGGAAGCAAAGCTTTCCACACACCCTGGCCGGGCCCACCCACTTAAGGCAACAAAATTTCAATTATAACCCCAACAGAAATGGCTGCAGGCCTCGGAGGGAGCCCCAGGCTTGGCTCCACTCCAGGCTACAAAGTTTCAATTGTAGAAGGAAAATAAATCCCAGATACCAGGGCCTCACTTTGGTTGCCAGGGGGCGTGGCCGGCCTGCAAACCACCACAGGCCCCTCGCTCAGGCCGCCCCACACCCCAAGGGAACCCCACCTGATCCGGGACGCCCTTTAGGGCAAATCAGCTGGCCCCCACCCCTGTACCAGGCCTCTATCCTATCTAATAAAAGAGTAATATGCAGATTGATCGTCACTGCAACACACAATATAGCTGCCCCCATGTGGTCAAAGATCCTGCCCCCATGTGGACACAAGATGACCACCACAAGATGGCCAGCAGGAGAGGGCAGTTGGGAGGCACCCGGCCTCAAGGGAGGGCAGTTGAGAGGGACCAAGCCTGCAAGGGAGGGCAGTTGGAGGTGATCAACCCTGCAGGAGAGGGCAGTTAGGGGTGACCAGGCTGGCAAAGGAGGGAAGTTGGGGGCAAACAGGCTGGCAGCAGAGTGGTTAGGGGGTGATAGGCTGGCAGGCAGAAGCGGTTAGGGGCAATCAGGAAGGCAGGCAGGCAAGCAGTTGGGAGCCAGCAGTCCTGGATTGTGAGAGGGATCCCATATTGGAGAGGGTACAGGCTGGGCTGAGGGACAACCCCCTCCATGCACGAATTTCGTGCACCAGGCCTCTAGTCTTGTATATGAGTCTAACTTGTTTACCCTGTCGGTGGCACTCTGGTAGGGTTGTGGCATGCCCAGTTGCACATCTGGTTCTATCTGTGTTGTAATTATAGTGAATTATCTGGATTCCCCTCATCACTGTTTTAAAAGCCCGCAACATCCAAAAGCAAAAAAAAAGAATAAAGGTACATATACATGCTATATTCTTGCCTGGAAAAATAGTAGGGAGGGCATACCTGACAAGGCTTTTGCATTGAATATTATGAATATACTAGAGGCCCGGTGCACGAAATTCGTGCACGGAGGGGGATTGTCCCTCAGCCCAGCCTGTACCCTCTCCAATCTGGGACCCCTCAAGGGATGTCTGACTGCCCGTTTAGGCCCGATCCCAGGGATCGGGCCTAAACGGGCAGTCGGACATCCCTCTCACAATCCAGGACTGCTGGCTCCCAATTGCTTGCCTGCCTGCCTTCCTGATTGCCCCTAACCGCTTCTGCCTGCCTCTCACAATCCAGGACTGCTGGCTCCCAAATGCTTGCCTGCCTGCCTTCCTGATTGCCCCTAACCGCTTCTGCCTGCCTCTCACAATCCAGGACTGCTGGCTCCCAATTGCTTGCCTGCCTGCCTTCCTGATTGCCCCTAACCGCTTCTGCCTGCCTCTCACAATCCAGGACTGCTGGCTCCCAAATGCTTGCCTGCCTGCCTTCCTGATTGCCCCTAACCGCTTCTGCCTGCCAGCCTGATCACCCCCTAACTACTCTGCTGCCAGCCTGTTTGCCCCCAACTTCTCTCCTCTGCCGGCCTGGTCACCCCTAACTGCCCTCTCCTGCAGGGTTGATCACCTCCAACTGCCCTCCCTTGCAGGCTTGGTCCCTCTCAACTGCCCTCCCTTGCAGGCCAGGTGCCTCCCAACTCCCCTCTCCTGCTGGCCATCTTGTGGTGGTGATCCTGTGTCCACATGGGGGCAGGATCTTTGACCACATGGGGGCAGCTATATTGTGTGTTGCAGTGATGATCAATCTGCATAGTACTCTTTTATTAGATAGGATAGAGGCCTGGTACAGGGGTGGGGGCCAGCTGGTTTGCCCTGAAGGTGTCCCTGATCAGGGTGGGTTACCCTTGGGGCGTGGGGCGGCCTGAGCGAGGGGCCTGTGGTGGTTTGCAGGCTGGCCACGCCCCCTGGCAACGCAAGAGGAGGCCCTGGTATCTGGAATTTATTTTCCTTCTACAATTGAAACTTTGTAGCCTGGAGCGGAGCCAAGCCTGGGGCTCCCTCCGAGGCCCGAAGCCATTTGTGTTGGGGTTATAATTGAAACTTTGTTGCCTTAAGTGGGTGGGCCTGGCCAGGGTGTGTAGAAAGCTTTGCTTCCCCTTTTGCCGGCAACCTGGCCTGCTCTCTCAAGCTCCATTCTGCCGCCATTTGTTTGAATTTGTTTACCTCCTATAATTGAAACTTTGTAGCTTGAGTGGAGGCTTAGGCCTGCAATGGCTGGCAGAAAGCTTGGCTTCCTCTGTTACCTAGGAAACCTTGCTCTCTGTGGCTGTAGCCATCTTGGTTTAGGTTAATTTGCATGCTCGCTCTGATCGGATGGTGGGCGTGGCTTGTGGGCGTGGCTTGTGGGTGTGTCAGAGGTATGGTCAATTTGCATATTTGTCTATTATTATATAGGATTGTAATTCAGAGACATGATTTTTTTTGACATTTCAGTATTTCTGAAATCAGTGGGTATCTTAAAGTCAGTATATCATGGTTGAAAGCACAGTCCCTAGAGATAGACCATCTGGGTCTGAATCCCAGTTCTACCACTTAATACGCTTATTTGTGTGACATGAGATATGTTACTTAACCTCTCTGGAGATGATAATAGTTCCTACTTTGTGGGATTGTTATACACATCTTTACACATCTTTTTCCCTCTATCAGGCACCTAATAGTAAGAGATACAAATATTTACTGTTATTATCAATATTATTAAAGGCTATGTATATTTTTATTTCTTTTTAACCCTGAAAAGCTGTTTTTAATCCAGGGTGTACAGCTTACATTGATAGCATCTTGTTTTGGTGGGCTGCTCACAGGACCCATGATTGTGTGCACTGAGGTCACATGCCCACTGTCGCTGCAGTGACCCTCCCCTGCCCACATCAGTTTTCTGGTGGCTGGATTTGGATGTTCTTCCTAAGGGCAGAAGAGAAAGGGGAAAACTGGGGCCCTTTACAGACAAGGCTTGTTTTAGAGGTTAAACTTAACTTCACGTTCACGTTCTAAAGCTTGGGTTGGTAATAAATCTTGGCTCTATAAAATTAGACATCAGAGAGAATTGGGTTTGAAAAAGTGATTTTAATATAAAATCATTATCTAATTGCAGGGCAAATTTCCTTTGATGATTTTCAAGAAAGCCGTGTTACAAAGTGGCAAAAGGTAATGAATGTTCCTGGCCAGGTTCCCCATTAGAATCCTCCAGGGTACCCTGAAGTTAGACAGTAGATGAAAATTGCTGCCTGAATAGCTGTGAGTTTCTTCTGGTCATTAATTTTCACTTGTGGTTGTAACTTCACATGAAGGATGGGGTGGCTGTTCTCTGCCTTGTTCCAGGATGTCTTTTATTTCATGCCTCCTGCTAACTTTAGAAACTACAATCTTGTGCAGAACTCTGCAGAGCTCTTGCTCATTGTCCTACTCTGTTGAAGACGCTTTCAAATTAGGAAAGATCTGATTAATGCATTCTTTGGAGATGTTCAGATCATTTTCATTATTAGATTAAATGTTTTTTTTTCCAGATTACTTTAATTGACTTTACATTAAACTTTGATAAATATTCTTGCGGGAAACCAAGATGGCGGCATAAGGTAAACACCTAACTGTTGCCTACCACAACAATTTTGAAACTACAACTGGAAAACAGAGCGCACACCGTCCAGAACCACCGGAAAGCTGGCAGAGTGGAAAACCTACAACTAGAGAAAAACAGAGAGGGGGACGCTGAGCCTCAGGAGCTGTGGAGGTGCGGAGATCTGTGAGCACGGAAAGGGCGGGCGGCTGAATACGCGGCAGGCGTGCTCGCAGCACAGAGAGGGAGGGCAGCAGACGCTGCGTGGCTAGCTTTCTCGTTTGGGAGAAAAAAACAACCTCCCGACTGCACTGAAATCCAGCTGCGGTCGGGGAGAAACTGGGCTGTTTGGCAGCAGGCGATGCTTGAGAGCAGCCTTCTCTCAGAGGCACGCAACCATTAATTCGGGCACGGAGAAACCGCCCCTCTAAGGGCGGAGCAGACGGGAAACCAAAGCTTGTCTGCGCCACCCTGAGACTCCGCCCCATCCAAGCTGAGCACAGAAGCTCTCCCAGCGGAGACACTGCTGATCCTCACAGCCAACTGTCTTGGAGATCAATTCCCGCCAGTGATACCGACAATCCCAACCACTCTGAAGTCCAGGGGGGGACCCAGATGCTACGGGACTCTCGGCCGGTCGGAGAGTGAGAGTGACTTTTCTGTCGGTGTGGGCGACACCAGATTTCAACCACTCTCATAAGGGACACATTCAAGAGGCAGACTCAGTGAGCACCAAAGCCCTACTGTGTCTCCAGCACAGCAATTCTTCCGTTATATACACAGCAGGCCCTCACAGCCAATTGGACCGGAGGTCAATTCCTCCCAGTGTACCAACAGCAATCAGGGCTATTAACTACACCAAGACTTTCCACTCAGCCCACAAAGGGGAGTACCAAGAGCGACCACCTAGGGTGATTGGGGAAGCTGAGCTACCGGCCCCTATAGGTCACTGACCACACAAAGCCACTCCATCAACACAGGGAGGCAGCCAAAATACGGAGACATCGAAGTATGTCACAAGTAGGAGAGATAGATGAAAGCAAACTAATGGACGACACAGTGTTCAGAACCATATTTATAAGGTTACTCAAGAATCTTCTAAAAACCGCTGAGAAACTTGAAGAGACCTTCAAGGACCTTAATGAGAATACCAAAAAAATGGAAAAGGACCAGTCAGAAATTATACATACACTGTTTGAAATAAAGAATATACAGAGTAGACCACCGCACCCGAAGAGTCAAACCAAAGATCTGGAATATGAGGAAGAAAAAAACACCCAACCAGAGAGGCGGAAAGAAAGAAGAATCCAAAAGTGTGAGGATAGCATAAGGAGCCTTCGGGATGGCTTTAAGTGTACCAATATCCGAATTTTTGGGGTGCCAGAAGAAGAGAGAGAGCAAGATACTGAAAACCTATTTGAAGAAATAATGACAGAAAACTTCCCCCACCTGGTGAAAGAAATGGACTTACAAGTTCAGGAAGTGCACAGAACCCCAAACAAGAGGAATCCAAAGAGGACCACACCAAGACACATCATAATTAAAATGCCTAGGGCAAAAGACAAAGAGAGAATCTTACAAGCAGCAAGAGAAAAACAGTTAGTTACCTACAAGGGAGTACCCATATGACTGTCAGCTGATTTCTCAACAGAAACTATGCAGGCCAGACGGGAATGGCAAGAAATATTCAAAGTGATGAATAGCAAGAACTTACAACCAAGACTACTCTATCCAGCAAAGTTATCATTCAGAATTGAAGGGCAGATAAAGAGCTTCACAGATAAGAAAAAGCTAAAGGAGTTCATCACCACCAAACCAGTATTATTTGAAATGCTGAAAGGTATTCTTTAAAAAGAGGAAAAAGAAGAAAAAAGTAAAGATAAAAGTTATGAACAACAAATATCTATCAACAAGTGATTCTAAAAATCAAGTGAATTAAAAATCTGAGGAACAGAATAAACTGGTGAACATAATAGAATCAGAGGCATAGAATGGGAGTGGATTGATAATTCTCAGGGGGAAAGGGGTGTCTGTGGGGGGGTATGGGAAGAGACTGGACAAAAATCATACACCTATGGATAAGGACAACGGGGGGGAGGGAACCGGGTGATGGGGAGATATGGGGGAAAAAAGGAGAAACAATTGTAATAATCTGTACAGTAAAGATTTATTTAAAAAAAAAATAAATTCCTGATTAAAAGAAAAGAAATTCTTGCATGCTATATTGCACCAGCTGAAACTCTTTACAGCAGTTTTAGTACATTTATTTGTTGTTTCAGCTGCCTTTTCTTAAACAAAACTATATAATACATGGATAAAGCGAAACCTTCACCTTGCCTCATTTTATAAGTTGATCAAAATTCTTTATATACATAAACCTGGATTCAAGGTTATTTTTGTATGAAACTAGTCAATGTTAGCACTGCTTAAGGGTCTGTTTAATTGTTGGTTTCCAGAAGGAATATTCACATGAGGATTCATTTACCTTCTTATTTCTGGAAATAATAGGTAGACAGTTGTTATTACTCTCCATATTCTAGAAGTCAGAGAAGTTGACAGTAAGAATGTGTTCACCTTATCTCACAGATTAAGCATTATACCCAGTTCTACAATGTAATGCCTCCCACTCCATTAAGCCACATCAAAGACTTTGTTTTCTAAAGAAGCTCATAAAATCTAAGGTTAATTGTTCAGGACATAAATACTTATGGTCATTTTTTCCTTTACCTAAACTTGGAATTTCCATGTCAGCTCAAAAATCTCTCTCTCTTTTTTATTTTATTTTATTTTATATTTTATTTTATTATTTTATTTATTTTATTTTATTATTTTATTTTATTATTTTATTTTATTATTTTATTATATTTTATTATTTTATTATTTTATTTTATTTTATTATTTTATTTTATTTTATTTATTATTTTATTTTATTATTTTATTTTATTTATTTTATTTTATTTTAATTTAATTTATTTTATTTTATTTTTTTATTTATTTTATTTATATATTTATTTTATTTTATTTATTTTATTTTATTTATTTTATTTTATTTATTATTTTATTTTATTTTATTTATTTTATTTTATTTGATATTTTATTTTATTTTTTTATTTTATTTTATTATTTTATTTTATTTTATTTTTTTATTTTATTTTAATTTAATTTATTTTATTTTATTTTATTTTATTTATTTTATTTTATTATATTTATTTTATTTTATTTATTATTTTATTTTATTTTATTTATTTTATTTTATTTTATTTTATTTTATTTTATTTATTTATTTTATTTATTTTATTTTATTTTATTTTATTTTAATTTATTTTATTTTAATTTAATTTAATTTAATTTGTTTTGAGAAATGTCAACCAAGATAGACAAAGATGAATTTTTCTCACCTAGGGTAAGGATGGCCTCATGCTGCTTGAGCCATCTTAGCAAACTAGAAGCCCACAGAAATAATCTGAATCACAGATGTATTTTGTTAGTTTTCTTTTTAAATTGGTTATCAAATTTTAGAATTTAGGCAATTTCACATGAAAAACCATTTGAAAAAAATTGGAAGACTCATTCAGACTTGGCCCACATGTCTGCTCTCATTTGTGTGACTTTTTCTAGCCCTTTGGGCTTTTGAATTATAATCCCTGATGTAAACCCCTATACTACTCTGTTTTATGGTTGAGTATTTTACAGCTTTGAATCTGGTTGAATGGTCTCCAAGAAGGAGGAGGTTTGGCCACATCAAGGCCTACATCTTGCTCTTAGCCCCCCCCCCCCCGACCTTCAGGGGACAGGAGTTATGCAAGGGTTGGTTATGGTACTCTGAATTGGCTGAGTTGACTCTTCTCTGTCTGTTCATTCAGCCTGAATGTCATGACCACAGTTTCCTTATCCCCAGTGTAGGACATTTTTCCAGATATGAAAGAAAAGCAGTCAGTGGCTACCCATTCAATGGCTTACAAGATCAACTTTTGCTACAAAAGGAGCCAGCATGTCACAAAGTAGTTGTGAGTTTTGGCTGGGCAGCATTTGGCACACAAGTTGGGATTCTGTCTGTCAAGACAGCAGGGCTAAATGCTTGCTGTGTGCTCAGCCACTACCCCCATAGCATGGGTCCTGAATTGGGGCCCCCTCAGAAGGACACTTTTGCTTTGGCTCTGGAACCAGCCCTGGCCTCTGACAGGAAGCAAAGGAGGAAAGATGGCCTTGTCTCCTTGTAGGCTTCCTTTTTGATTTTTTTTCCTTTTGGGCCCAATCTAGACCAACAAAGCCCTTCACACAATCTGAATCTAACAGTCAATTTTAACCTTTTGTTTTTAAGGCTCTATGAAGCAGGATGCCGCAAATGCCTCTGGGAAAAGTGGTCCTTTATACCAGTGTGATGTCTAGTGGGGTCTGTGCCCTTGTGTATTACCTTACACAAAGTAAGTATCCAGCAAACTGCCTGAGGCATGGCCTTTCCCTAACTCTCTTCCCTTGTTCCTCAATCATAGGAAATAACTTCACATGCTCTCTGCAGATTAGAAAGAAGAAGGGGGTTGTTTTTAGAAACCAGAACACCATTCCATTCCTGTGGCCTATTTCTTATCCTATAATCCCAGTTTTTTAGGAGCCACAAGTGCAAATAAAAGTGTTGCTGGTGGAAATGGGTCCTTGCAGTGTCATGAGAATAGCATTTCCATGAACCCACGTAGGAGGATGAGGTCTGGTGGTAAGATTTATTTGGGTAGAAATAGAAGGCAACCCCCAGGTCCCCAGTGTTTCATCTCTGTCCATCGCCATGAAAATGCTTAGCCTTGTCTTCATAAGCCCAGTACAAAGTCCTGTGTCCAAAAGTTCTGTCCCATGTCGAAGCTTCATCCAGTTTCGGCCATATCTGTCCTCATCCAGCTAGCGTAGTTTGTTCCCAGCTGCACTCTGGCTGATGCTGCCAGTGGTTGGAGTCTGCACAACTGCTGGCTGCATGGCTGCTATGGAGAGAGAATGCCAAACAAATGGGGTGAGTGTGTGTTACCAAGCAAGAGAGAGAATGCAAGAGATTTGTTCAATAAGCTTGGGTTATATTATCTCGGGCTTGGGAAAGACAAGGTGTCCTTTTAAAATAACCAATGAACTTTCCCAATCCTTTGCTTCTGCTGGTTTCATCCCCCTAGCCAACCCATTTTCTAGGTTTTTTTTTTTTTTTTTTTTTTTTTTGTGGGGGGAAGCCCTGTGTCCCTTATCCAGTCTGATCCTCTTTCCAGGCTAGAAATACAGGTCTTTATGGTTTCAATCTTAGCTTTTTCTGTGCATGCCTCATAGTAGAATCACTTCCCCCTATACAATCTTGACTTCTACTAGGTATGTGTCCAGCAGAAGAATTTCTTCTTTATTGTTCTGTCCCACCCCTAGTAATCCAGGGGGAATGGATCGATTGTTCCCTGGGGAATGTGTGAAGCTATAGCTTTCTAGTGAAGCAGGCCCAACATTAGATTCAACTTACCAGTTTATTAGGCTTCATAATTTCAAATTCCCTTTGTTCTCTTCCTTTATTAATATCTTGCTACCTACACTAACATATTTCCCCCCCGAAGAACCCTGGGCCTTATAACTTATAAGGCTAGTAAATGGATGGAGATCTCATCTTTGTAACATCTTCTTGTTGTTAGAGTGCATAGTCCTGTCGGTCCACAGACCCAGAGATTCTTCCTATCTGCCAAAGAAAGAAAAGAGCAAAAAGGGGGAGACCTCACACAGGGAAAAGGGGTTATTATAAAATCCAGGTTAGTGAGTTGCTGTCCTTGGGAGGTGGCACATGTTATATCTAGAGGATGGCGCTGTTGGACAGGCTGTCATTCTTCTATTCTGGAGGTGACAAATTTGACAAAAAGGTTAAAAAGGCTTAGTTCAAAAATGAGGGGAAATATAGCAACTAAAGGGGTGGTGGTGAGTGGTAAGAACCAGATGATAGAAGGAGTTTTCCAGATTAAATTGGAGGAGGAGCTTCCCTGTAGAAAGATGTGTCATATGTTTGAATCTCTCTTGTTTATCATACTTAAATTGAAATGAGGCTAAAGGGAAAATTCTAAGATTTCCCTTCTGAAGCAGCCTTTCTTTCTGCACAACTTGGGCAGAAAGGGAAAGCAGTTTCAAGTGAATCGGACAGATCACTTTATACTTCACTGACACAATTTAGTCCTTATAATAAGTCCATCCAGCCAAACCTGAGTCTCATTTTCAGATGTGGTGATGAGATGGGCTTTCAAAGTGAGTCTCATACTTTGTAAACAAACCATCCTAATAAAAAGGGAATATGCTAATTGACCCTCACACAGTTGCAAAGATGGCGGTGCCCACAGCCAATAAGGAGGGAATATGCTAACTGACTGCCCCGCCCTCAAAGATGGCAGTGCCCACAGCCACAAGATGGTGGTGCCCAGTCCCCTCAGCCCCGCTGGGGTGGCAGGCATGTGGCAAGGCTGAGCCTGCCCCCATTTGGGCCTGGCCACTCTGCACTCCTACCTCCGGAGTTCTCCAGTCTCCTTAGCCCACCAGCCGTCCAGGGCCGGCCCGAGGTGCAGGCAAGCCTCGGATGGTGGCTGCCCAACTGCCCAGGGCTGCCCGAGGCTCAGGTAACCAGGGCCGGCCGAGGCTTGCGCTGACGGCAGTGACAGAAGTGTTTCCTTCCCCTGATTGCTGGGTCACCTCCTGCCCTTGAGGGCTCCTGGGCTGTGAGAGGGGGTAGGCTGGACTGAGGGACTCCCCCCTCCAGTGCATGAATTTTCATGCACCGGGCCTCTAGTTTGGTAAACAATGTCATAGACATATAAGCTGTGAAAATGGAAGAAAAAAAAATACAATGGTTAGTGAACACTTCTAATCATAAGTCAATTTCTGAGTCTGTATGACTGCCAGTAGAAAAGATTTCTAGTCCTGGCCAGATGGCTCAGTTGGTTGGAGTGTTATCCCATATACCAAAAAGTTGCAGGTTTGATTCCTGGTAAGGGCATAGGTTTCAGGTTTGATTCCCAGTTGGAGCACTTATGTGAGGCATGCAATCAATGTTTCTCTCTTTTCCTTCCTCTCTCTATAATCAAGAAACATCTCCTTTGTTGTGAATTAAAAAAGAAAGAGATTCCAAAATGGTGGTGGAGTAAATGGAAGCTACACTGATACTCTGCCACGAACAAACTGGAAATACAACTAAAGTATAGAAAAACCACTCTGAAAGGCCAATGAAAACTAGCTGGAGAGAACCCTAATAACTAAGGATGGAAAGTAGAGACTGCATAGAGACTGGTAGGAAGGATGGAGGCACGAAAGGGCTGGCCAGGCTCCCACAGACAGCAGCTGAAGTTCCTGATGGATATCTCAGCTGTAGAGGGTTCCCATTGAGAACTCTGGGGACTAAACCAGTTGGGTGCCCCAGCCAGCACACCAGAACTGAGCAAGGCATGCACATAACATGTGGTTGTGAAAAGAAGGTACCTCTTAAAGGGCCAACCCACAAAACTTCATGTGGGTTGAGCTCTGGCAGAGGGAGGGCAGAGTGAGGGCAGAGTGAGCTGGAGCTGTGTGAGCAGAAGCCAGGTTTGGGGCCTTGGGTTGGAACTTGGAATGCAGCCACCCTGGTTTGCAGTGCTGTCATTCCCTCATACTGGAGAGGACATCTTTCTCTGGTTAATCTTTGCTATTCAGGAGGTGTTTGCCTTGGAGGAAGGCAGTTGCCTCACCCTATTGGAGGACCTATTGCCCTACCCTGTGGTATATAGTCTGAGGCTATTCAAAACTGAGTGTCATTGGACTGCAGGCAGTGGTGGGTCTCTGCAGGCTTTGGGTCTTTGCTTGTTCTAATCCAGGGCTAGGAAAAGCAGACCCTGGTGCACATCTTGGTCCTTTCCAAAGGCATCCAGCCCAACAGAGATAGCCACCAGCTGTTGATTGCTGATAGCTCCAAACAAGGTACTCAGAACAGTAGCAGCATCTGATATTGTCCTGCACTGGCGATTGGGACTCATATCAGATCATTAATACAGAGACACAAACCCAAACAGACAGCCAAAATGGGGAGACAAAAATACAAGGCCCTAATTAAAACAAGAGAATTCTCCAGAAGAGGTAAATGAAATGGAGATAAGAAATTTATCAGACATAGAGCTCAGAATAATGATGGCAAATATGCTCAACAGCATGATAAAATATATAGTAACTATGAAGAATGACATAGCACTAAGAAAGCACATAGTGGAAGGAATACGCAGCGGGTTAGGGGAAGCCTAGGATTGGATCAGTGAATTAGAACATGGGAGAAAAAAATCAATCAGAGAACCAAAAAGAAAAAAACAAAGAAAAAACAGGTGGACAGCTTAAGGGAGCTGGAATACCATGAAACATAACAAATTCACATATATAGGAGTGTCAGAAGGAGAAGAAAGTGAGCAAGAGATAGAGAACCTATTTGAAGAAATAATGGCAGAAAATTTCCCTAACATGGTGAAGAAAAAAGTCATATAAGTTCAGGAGGCAAAGAGAGTCCCAAGCAAGAAGAACCCAAACAGGGCCATGCCCAGACACATCATAATTAAGATTCCAAAAATTAAAGACAAAGAGAAAATCTTAAAGGCAGAAAGAGAAAAGCAATTTGTTACTTACAAAGGAGCTCCCATAAGACCAATACCTGATTTCTCATCAGAAACTCTACAGGCCAGTAGGGAATGGCATGAAGTATTCAAAGTAATAAAAACCAAGGATCTGAAACCAAGATTACCATTTCCAGCAAGGCCATCATTCAAAATATATGGTAATAGAAAAAGCTTCTCAGAAAAGAAAAAAGGCTAAAGGAGTTTATCACCACCAAAACCAGCACTGCAAGAAATGCTAAAGGAACTGCAGTAATGAGAAGAAATCTATAGGGAGAGAAACATAGGCATAAAGAATTAAAATGGCAATAAATAAGTACCTATCAATAATAACTTTTAAGTGTAAATGGATTATATGCTCCAATCAAAAGACATACTAGTAGGTTAGCTAAATGGATATAAAAACATGACCCAATTATATGCTGTCTACAAGAGACCCATCTCAGAACAAATGACTCACACAGGATGAGAGTGAAGGGATGCAACATTTTTCCAGGCAAATGGAAAAAAAAAAAAAAAGCTGGGGTAGCAATATTCATATCTGACAAAATCTATACTAATAAAAGGATAATATGCTAATTAGACTGGACATCTTCCGGACGTCCTTCCGGACAAAGCCAGGGTGGTGGGGCCGAGGCAGAGACAGATAGGGGCTACCAGGCCAGCAGGGGAGAGCAGTTAGGGGTGACCAGGCCGACAGGGAAGAGCAGTTAGGGGTGACCAGGCCAGCAGGGGAGAGCAGTTAGAGGTGACCAGGCCTGCAGGGGAGGGCAGCTAGGGGCGACCAGGCCGGCAGGGGAGGGCAGTTAGGGGCAATCAGGCAGGCAGGCAGGTGAACGGTTAGGAGCCAGCGATTCCAGATTGTGAGAGGGATCTCCAACTGCCAGTTTAGGCCCAAACTCGCAGGCATATCTATACTAATAAAAGGGTAATATGCTAATTAGACTGGATATCATTCTGGACATTCTTCTGGACAAAGCCAGGGTGGTGGGGCTGAGGCAGAGGCGAATAGGGCTATAGCTTTCCAGTTAAGCAGGCTCAATATTGAATTCAGCTTCCCAGTTTGCTAGGCTTCTTCATGTCTGGTTCCCTTTGCTCCCTTCCTTTATTAATAACTAGTTACCTATGCTAACAAAAGGACCCCAGTTTCTCTGCATAAGAAGCCTTGCAAAAAGCAAGATGGGTGTCTGCTCCAGAGTATACACAGGAGATCCAAGATGGTTGAGATTATGTAAAAACAGAGAGATACCAGATGGTTCACAGGTGGGGAAAACTCTATTTCTCAAGTGTGTTCAGCCTGTTGGTCCTGCCATTCTTTGATGTTGGTTTAGTGGAGGAGGGGACCTTGAGCAAGGGATTCTGGTGAGAGCAGGAAGTAAAAATAGAGTCCAGGATGGCAAAATCTTGAAGATGTGGCTTCCAGCTCCACTGCATTCAAGTGTGAATTTGTAAAGACCAGCCATATTTATTGTAACCAAGACATGTAAGGTCATTTAATTGCCATTGGTTGTGAAGCAGCAGCATTTTTTTTCTTTCCAGAATGATTTTCTTTGAAGCTCCTCTATGCCCTCTCAGCTTGGCTCTTCACCCTCACTCTACAGCATTTTTGCTTTTTGCCAGAATGTTAGAACCACCAACAGATAGCCGAACAAAGCACAGTGTCCTCTCCACCATTCTTTCAGTTGACCAAGAGGCTATCTCCCCAGTACCTTGCAATTGTAGGGAGGTGCTTCTTGGAGTTCCTCAAAGACTTTGGGCCAAGAAGGGTACCTGAGACAGAGCAGGTTATAACTTAGCTACATGAATGTCAGCATAAACCTGTAAACTTGAGAAAATAGCATTTTAATGTTCTATAATCTTGGCCTGAGGGTCTTGTTGTTAATGATGTTATGGTCTATTTCATGCTGGTTTATCATGACCTTCATTTTATTGGAAGTTCAGTCATAGATTCTGGCTGCAGCTCTACCTTGAGCCAGGTGTGTCTCTTTGAGAAAATTATGGTTCTAGGACCAAAAGGAGCTTGAGAGAAGATCAAACCCCTTAGGTGAAGAAATGAGGTAGTAAATGAGGTGAGGAAGTGAGAGATGAAGAAATTGAAGCACGGAGCCCTAACCAGTTTGGCTCAGTGGATAGAACGACGGCCTGCAGACTGAAAGGTCCCAAGTTCGATTCCGGTCAAGGGCATGTACCTGGGTTGCGGGCACATCCCCAGTAGGAGGTGTGCAGGAGGCAGCTGATCAATGTTTCTAATTCTCTATCCCTCTCCCTTCCTCTCTGTAAAAATTAATAAAATATATTTAACAAATGTATTTAGCCCTAACCGGTTTGGCTCAGTGGATAGAGCGTCTGCCTGCAGACTGAAGGGTCCCAGGTTCCATTCTAGTCAAGGGCATGTACCTTGGTTGCTGGCACATCCCCAGTAGGGGATGTGCAGGAGGCAGCTGATTGATGTTTCTCTCTCATCGATGTTTCTAACTTTTTATCCCTCTCCCTTCCTCTGTAAAAAATCAATAAAATATATTTTAAAAAATGTATTAAAAAAAAAAAAAAAAAAAAAGAAATTGAGGCACAAAAAGGTTAAGTACTTAGCCCAGCATTGTTGGCCACATCCCCACAGATCCTGACCTTGTAGACTTTGATTTTGGAGTCTCTAAAATGGACAGTTTAGAGTAGATTTTCCCTAATTCTTCCATCTATAAATTTCATAATTGTATCTGTTTCCATGTTGTACATATATTGTATCATCTAACTTTCTACAGAGAGTCTGCCTGACCAAGTTCAATAAAGACAACAGAAATGTAACAACTATCTTTTTCACTTAGAAGCTTTTTCCAGGGCTTCCTACTACCAGCTGGGATTGGAGCAGCTGCATAGCCACCCTGAGGCCCTGGAAGCTCTGGGAACTCCTCTCAACACTCACTATCTCCAGCTCATGGACAAGGACAACTTTGTGGACATTGCTGATGCCAAGGTAACATGCTCCTCCAGCAAACTAGGCTAGGTGCCTCCTGAAGGATAGGAGGGGCCGCCCTAATCCGAGAGGCAGCAGGAGTAAGGATTTGGGATAGGTACTACTTGGGACCTTTTTAAAAAAATTGGGGATTAATTTATTTTTGTGCATTTTTCTTCTTTTTAGGACAATTGATGTGGCAGAAAATGCAGTGTTTGTGCTCAAGTGCCATTTTGAACTGATAGAGAAATGACCAGTGTAGTTTGCCACCACGTATTTCAGCTTCGAACTTTAAATATATCTACAGCCAGTTAACTCTTATTCAAATGTAAACAACTTCTTTAAATTTTAGTTTTGAAGCTTATTTGTTTACATTGATTGTCTGGAATGCCAATCTATTTTTTCCAGCTATATTTTGTCTTCTTTCATAGTTTAGCTGTTAAACCTCAGCAGAATATAAAATGCATTTGTTCTTCTGTTTAACAAGAATGTGTTGTGCTAGAAAAGTGATTCTAAGCTGTGTGGGGAATATAGAAATGCAGAAGGCTTTCTGGGAGTTTGTAGTTTAAAATTCCAAACACCAGAATAAGACAGGGTGAAGCAAATACTAGAGTAAAGGCCATGGGTGGAGTGGTTAGTGGACTGGGGGCAACTAGAGGGCTGCAACCTCACCATGTGAGGTGCACACACTTGATTCTGTGGCCAGCAGGAGCTCTGAAGTATTTTTAAAATAAGAGTGTGATGCTTTGACCTAGTTTATTTTTTTGTTACTGTTTTTATTATTTTTCATGGAAATAGTTTCTTTCTTAACTATAGTAGCAATTTGTGCTCAAGTATTCTGATAAATATTTGATCTGGTGTGCCGCGCCAGCACAGCCAAAGATTCAGTGAGCCTGAGGGAGGGCCGGTGAAGGATGAAGAAAAGACAGAGAATAAGCTGGGTCTAGGTGGATCTTCTGTGCCTTGCTTAGGCCACAGAACAGATCCAGACTGCAAGCTGATGGTTTATTTTATAGTCAGAGGTAAACAAGGTAATTTACAATGTTCTTGTAAGTTTCACTTGTTTTGGCAGCACTTGCTGCATCTCCCACAGCCCATTAGCTACCCAGGAAAGATCTAGGGAGCAGTCACAAGATCAAGCTTAATTATGCTTAGAGGGCTATGCCCTCCAAGCTGGGACTTGTTTGCAACTTTGCCAGCAGGTCAGTCCGAGGCTTAACCCAATAACCGCTTTCTACAGTCTGGTTTTAAAGCATGGTAATTCATTCAGATTGGGAATACCCAGGGACTGGAAGCCTTTAGGAGAGCATTATGGGTGTACAGTGGTGAGAGCATGATCCAGAGCTGTGGTCTAGAGGAATGAGAGATGGATATGAAGAGTGTGGTGGTTGCCAGGTGATAGGACTTAGGACTAGGTAACAGTTTTATAGCAGGAGAGAAGTGTGTCAGAGATGATGCTCTAATGTCTAGCATGGATGAGTAGAAAGACAGTGGTGCCACTAAGTGAGAGAGGGAACCCCGAGGAGAAAAGGGAAGAGCGTGAACGTGTATTGAGTGCTTGTTCCGTGCCTGGTCTTATTTTCATTGTCTTCAACTTCCTCACACTATGTGGTGTGGCTCCTCTGTGTTTCGCCATCTCTATTCACTTGGCTGGATCCCTGCAAACACAAGGACTCTGAATGGCTAGGGATTGGGTCTGGCTACTCAGGGTATCTCTCAGCTCAGAGCACAGGGCCTGGCTGCGATGCTCAAGAAGCCTGCAAGCACCTTTGCTGAAGGCAGGTTGATGCAGCATCAGCTCTCTGATCAGGTGATCCAATGGCTGGTTGATGCAACGTAGTTTTAGTGGAGAACCTTCTCTAAAAGCTGTCCAGGCCCAGCTTTTCCTTTGGCCCAGTCTTCTAGCACATCGCTGCTGCTGAGAGGCTTCTTCCGCCTGCAGCCCAGGCCCTCGGTGGCACTGTGTGACTGTGTTGGCTGTGGTGCCAGGCACTGGCCTCTGCTGCTGCTGAGTAGTGTGAGAGCACAGTGACAGGAGTTCAAGGCCTGCTCCCCAGAGCCTCCTCTCGACCCAGCCTTTGCTTTGCTCTTCCAGTTTGTGAGGTATGTGTGACATCCTGTCAGGGTTCTTCACTTCTTTAGAATCGGCTATTTATAAGGATGCCTCTATATAACACAGGGCATCCTATCCCCAGTCCCTATTTGGAGTTTCTTTATTTTGTTCAGAGGCGAGAAGTTTCAGTTTTTCATAAGGAATTTTCATATTGAAGGGTTTTCCTCCCAAGTGTATGTGTGAAATTGTCTCTAACTACCAACACGTTGGCTTATTAGACCTCCTGCTTTACTCTTGGCAAAGTCTGGGCAGTGAAGAACCCAGTCTGTAAAGCACCTCATCACCCACAGAGGCACAACTGCCCGAAGTTCAGACACTGATCCCTCTGTTTGCTGTTCTTCAAAATCCTACTTCTGCCCTTTTATCACACACACATACCCCTTTTTTTGTTTTTCTTTTAGCATGCAGAGACGCTCAATGTATGCTCTCTTGCTTAATTGTATAACCCGCTGAGAAGAGCTGTGGCTTGATTCCAAAAGTAGGACTCTGAAGAATCACTTTGGTGTGACTTGGGGTGTGGAGCCATCATTCCAAAGTCTGTGTCTTTAAAGTATATTTAAATAAATGAAAGAGGATTTTGGAAAACACTAATATGTGTACCCAAGCACTCTTTCTCTTGGTGACAATTTGCTGTGGATGAGATACACCATCTCTTAGCCCATGAAAGTACCTTTGCCTATCGCCTGGGGCACAGGAAGGCACCCTGGGAAGCACCTTATGATGGGTTTCCTTGTTACAACATTGTGTCCCCTTCACTTGGCTCAAATTGTCTTTAGTTTTCATTGAGAAACAAAAGGTTGCATTCAATATTTTTTAAATATTAGTAAACACCTACCAGCTCACTCTGAGGTTCCCAGGCTGACTCCCTAGGCTCGGGGCCTGGCAGCATCCAGGCAGCACCTGGCCACGTGGGGTGAGCCCAGCCTGTGGTGGGTGACTGGTGAGGATGAACTAACCGAGATTTTCTTGTCTTTCCCAAACGAGCCTTTACATATTTTTTCTTAAGACCTGCTCTTTATGGTCCAGGTTAAAATGTGTACCAACTTGCTGGTAATAGTTTCCCCTTTTAAACAGTGGCCTTTTTTTCTTCTTCTTCTGTATTATGAAAAGTCTTAAACATATAGAAAAAAATAAAAGAATGTATGCTGTGGAACCCACATAGTAGCTACCTGAATTCTACAAATAGTATTTTGCTCTACTTGCTTTATCCCATACCTATTCGTCTAGCCATAATAAGGTTTGTCCATGAACACCTTATTATTTTCAAACATCCATACACTTTATCTTTAAACACATAAGAATGTATATCATTAATTAGAGTTTAATATTTGTTTATAGCTCTTTTTTTTAGGTAAAATTTACATTCTGTGACAAGTACAAATCTATGTGTCTTAGTTGATGAATTTTAATAAGTACTCTTCAAGCCCCTATCTAGATGTGGACTGTTCCCAACATCTGAAAGTTCACTCATGCTGTTCCCAGTTGGTCCCCTCTCACATCCGCCAGCCCGAGCAGAGGCAATCACTTCTCTGATATTTCCCCCCAGTGTACTTTAGCCTGTTCTAGAGTATGGAATTCCTCTTGGGTGAGGCTCTTTTCACTCAGCATGTTGTTGATACTCATCCGTATTGTTGCATGTATCAGTAGTTTGTTTTTTTCTAACTGGATTTTTAAGTAATCATTGCAAGTACTTTGAGTATTGAGTGTGGCATATAAGATTTCCTTGCTAAACAAGAGGGCTGCCTTTGACCTCACCAAATCATCCAAAGAGGAGCAGGACATTTGGAGGGGGCCGGAAAGAAAACCAGGTGGATTCTCCAGGAAGGCTGAAGTTAGAAAATAGCCAGATTCTGTAGATAAGCACTGGTTTTTATAGGGTTAGCTCTGTATCATTTTGTCATCTCTTGAGGGGACAGAAACATATCCAATTATATCTCTCATTTTACACTTCTAGTTGAAGATTCCTGTCTCTGGATCCAAGGCAGCAGGCCATCTCTATGTCATCTCCTCCAGAGATGCCCCCTTTAAAAGGTATTATGGGAAAGTGAGTGGGTATGGAGGAAGGGGACCTCCTGATGGAAACAATCCTGATTCCCATTTTCATTTGTAGTTATGTAATTACGGTAATAAGAATTACTTTTTCAAAGCTTGGAAAGTTTTACAGCCAGGACAGCAAGCTAGTGCTTTGGCTCTTAGTCCAGACATTTTATCCAATGCAATCCATCAAATTGTCTACCTCTTATTCTGTTGAATATGAAGAACTTTACAGTTATAGTGTAGGTCTACAATTTTACACTTCTAACACTACTGCCTCAGTCATTACATATAAATAAAGACATAGATTCCTATTCCAAAATCATTTAACACATTCTTTATATAAGTTTTGCATACCATTAATTGGCTTTTCTTGTCCTGTTGCCAAACGCTGTATTCACTCGTTTCCCCAGGGAAGCTTTCTCAGAGATGTTTGCTGTTTAGTCAGGATGTGTTTTAATTCCCCAACACAAAATGAGTAGGCACGGTTAGGCGGCCCCCTCGTGCCTCCCCTGAGCACATTGACTCCAAAGTCTGGGATTAGTGGAGGAGCTGGCCAGGTTCCAGCCAAGAATTGAAGGCCCAAGTGAATTAGGACATGGGAGTAAGGTGCTCCTTTTTCCTGAGGCCCCTTCAGTTTACCCATCAGTCATTCATTGGTAACTTGCCTTGAAATGATGCTGGTTAAATAATGAGAGTCTATAATAAAACTTTTGTTAAGTCCTAGCCAGTGTGGCTCGCCCTAACCATCATTCTGGCCCAGGAGTTTGCTGTTTAGATTCCTGGTCAAGGGCACATGCCCTGGTTACAGCTTGATCCCTGTGTATGGGGTATACAGGAGGCAGCTAATTGATTTTCTCTCTCTCTCCTTCCTGCCCTCCCACCCTTTTTTCCTTCCTCCCTCTCGCTTGAAAAATCAATAAACTATTCTTTAAAAATAAATAAAATGTGAAAACGTTATGTTCACCTAGTTATAACATAAATTAGTGTTTAAAAATTTAAGACAATATTCCAAACACCTGTTTTCCCCTCCCTTTTGACCATGTCATTTGCCAGTGTTTTCTGGATTACTTTTGGTTTCTATCAGGTGGCACCTTGAGGAGGTCTTCTTAGAGCTCAAGGATGGCCAGCAGATTCCCGTGTTCAAGCTCAGACAGAAGAATGGTGATGAAGTAAAAATGGAGTAAAGGTGATCAAAAAGACCCAGCTTTCTCCAAGCATGGCCTTCCCTCATCAACATGTACCCTCTATGTCCTCGAGCCAGTTTTCCAACCACCAGAGCGATGATTATGTATGCTGGCATATGGTAATTTTGTTTTAATTATGATTTGACTACAATAAACACTATTGAGGTTTTATTTAATCAGACAGAAATGTTTACTACAAGTTTATAATTATTTGAAAGTTCTCTACAAAGGCACAGACTAAAAGCATCAGTATTAATGAGATGTTTGTTGATTTGCTTGTTCTCACTTCTTTTCTTTTCCTCTCCCCAATTGCTCCTATTTTTCAGCTCCATGAGTGAGGAGAAGAAGATTTACTAAAGAGGTTTTCAATTGTCAATGTTAGAATGCTCAGGAAGTACAGCCTTTTCTATGGGTCACTCTACCCTGAATTTATATTGTTAAGTAGCTTGTGGACATTCTCATTTTGTAACTTATTGCTTCATTGTTGTTTTATTTTCTAACTTGTTTTTTAGTTATCAACTGTCTGCCCAATTAAAGGTTTGAAAAATAGCTGCTTTACTTAAAACATTTGGAAAGCCTAAAAAATTTGTTTCAGTACATAAGCACATGTAAAACATAGGAAAGTTAGAACTAACAGGTCCTTATCCTCAGCTTTCCAGACAACTTAACCACATATTAGAGAACCAGACCTTTAGCTTTTTAGTGGTTTTATAAGGGGATTGTTTTATAAAGCCAAAGATCTTCCTTCCCACTGAGCACCAGAGCCTACAAAAACTAGAGGTCAGGTACCTTTGTTTTAAAGACCTTAACATGGATGTATACATAACCCACAGACACAGACAATAGTGCAGTGAAGGCCTGAGGATGGAGAGGGAGCAGAGTAGAGGGATTCAGTGGGGGGTGGAGGGTGGGGAGCGGGAGAACTATAATATAACTATCATTGCAAAAGTTTGGCCAAAAGATTATTTTGTGTAAATTAAATTTAGAGATTTTAAAAACTTCTATTCTCTTTTTGTCTTGATTTAAAATATCTGTCATATCAGACTTAAGGAGTAAACCATCTGATGACTCCTTAACTAATATTGTTACTTCGTACTGTAGTTGCAGGGTGGGGGAAGTTATTACTCAGCTAGTAGCCCTGGGCATGAATCTGTGCGCCAGCAGCTCTCTGCGGGGCCTGGCTGCTCTGCGCCCACTGCCCAGAGGCTCTCCGTGGCCCAGAGGCCCATCCGCAGCCAGACATGGAATGCTTGCCTCATCACCAGGGTGATGACACAAGCGTTCCCCCCCCACCCCTAGCCACTCCGTGCCTGCTGCCCAGAGGCCCTCTGCAGGTGGAATGCTTGCCTTGTCATTGCAGCAACGAGGCAAGCATTTCACCAAGCCGCTCACGGTGCCCACTCTCAGTGGCCGGTCCCCCCGCCCCCGGGACTGGGGGACTCGGGCAGGGCTGAGAGGACTGGGCCCCACCACCTTGTGGCTATGGGTGCCACCATCTTTATGATGGAGTGATGGTTAATTTGCATATTGCCCTTTTGTTAGATAGGATATGCCCTTAGTGGTTTGCCTGAGCTGAATAGAGATGTTATGAAAGTTTATCTGTGTTAAAAATACTTAAAATATGTTTCCATTTTATAAACTATGTGCAAAATAAGCCATTTCCAAGGACCACATTTTCAGAAAATTCACTATTTAAAACAAAGTAGGCAGGATGATGGAGTACACAAATTTCATATTTTTCCCACTAAGTACAACTAAAATCCTGCACATGTATGAAATATAAGAAAAGTTTGAAAGATGAAGAGAAACAGGCAAATTGGCTAAGGACCTTGGGATGCAAGTAATAACACAGCAGTGAGTTCCCTGGGTTTTCTTTTGCCTCTTTTATCCCATATGGGGTGCTGGCAAAACAAGCTGCCCAGAAACACCAATGGGAACAGACAAGAAAAGCCTGTTCTCTTCAGCCAAAGGACCAGGAAAAACAACCAAGAAAGGCAAAGAACTTCTGCTCTTACCAAATACAATAAAAAAGACCACGGTACCCACCCCTGCTTGGCTGTAATGAGGCTTCCTTGGATTCTCTGCTTGGGTGGGAATAGAGAAGGACTTTTATTCCTGCCTGATGGTCTACCCCATCCACTATGGTGTCAGTAGAGGCCACTTCTGGAGCCTACTTTTCCAACCTATTAATCAGGAATAAGCCCTCCCACCCCCATGGTATCAGTACAGCCTACAGTAACGAAGTACCCCTTCCCCTGCCTTGGTGTTAAAAGAAGCTTAGTGGTGAGCCTGAATCTTCCTACCACCTAGCAGAAGTGAGGAGGCACACTACATATCTCCCTACTTTGATTAGGTTATATGATGTCAGAGAAAGTCTGCTAAACCAGAAGATTTAAATAAGATACAGAGTATTGGAGATCCAAGAAGGCAGCAAAGTAGGTGGAAGGTACACTTACCTCCTCCCAGGACCAAACTGGAATTATGACTAAAATATAGAACAATCAACCTGAATTACCAATTGAAGACTAACTGAACAGAAGTCATATAACGAAGGATTTGCAGAAGAAGCCACACTGAGACAGGGGGGAAGGGTGGAGACATGAACAGGGCTGGCCCCACTCCCACAGGTGGTGGCTGAGATTATAGAGTGATATCTCAGCTTTAGGATCATGGGTCAATCCTACACAGGGCTCCCTATCCCAGAGCACCAGACCCAGGAAGGCACCACATAACATCTGACCATGAAAATCAGTGGGGATTCAGTCTGTCAGAGACAGAAGCCTTTGAGAAGCACAGGATTCCCCTTAAAAGGGCCAGTGCACAACATTTCATTTGCAGCCATCCAGTCTGGTTTCCAACAGAGGCAGGCTGAGTGGGCTAGAGCCATGTGAGGAGAGACCAGTTTGTGACACTAGGAAGAGAGCTGAGGGGACAACCACCGGATCCCTGTGCTAAGAACCTTTCCCACACTGCAGACATCATTTTTCTTGGATGGAGAACTCCCCTCCTTATGGATTCAACCTGGGGAGATGCATTAACCCACTGTCCACACTCCCTGTCTCTGCACCCTGCAAAGGTCACACCCTATGGAGAAGTCAGCTACTTAAGCCTGGAATGTAGAAGTCCAGGCAGACTCAGGGGATACCAGTGACTGACCTTTGCTGCTCTAAAGCATGGGCCATTCCCCCACCTTCCTGTGTGTCTGACAGGCCTCCTCCTCACAGGAGATTCACCAGCTCCATCCTTTGGCTCTCCAGGAGGATTCAGCAAAATCTGAAACAGACTGAGTTGTGTGGCTCAAGAACAAGGGTTATATTTTCGTGGAACATCCAACCAGAACCTCCCTTCACATGGCCAAATCTTGGTCTGTTAGAGGCTGATAAACTGCTGGCCTCGCCCTGAAAACTCCCTAAGACCCAAGGCCACCACAAAGGTCTGTGGGCACTTGGGGGCCGGGGGGAGCTAGACTTGGGATACCCTGGAATTTGGCAGAGTTGTCTCAGACCCAACACTGGGATCAAGTTTGAACCTATAATAATCTGGTGAACACTGCTTGCCCCTATCTGGTGACTGGCTGAGAACCCACCATGCAACTTGAGTACTGCCAGAGGCTTTTTCAGTGACAACCTAGCATGAAGGCAGGCTGGGGGCCTTGGGCCTTTAGCTCACCTTCCCTGGTGCCTGTGGAAGCAAAAACTTGACACACAGCTTGCTCTTTTCCACATAACCCAGGCCCAGCAAAGACAGCAAAAACTGTGGATTGCTTTGTATGTCTAAACAAGTTTCCCAAAGCCAATCATAGTCAGTGTCTGACATTGACCTGCACCAGAGACCCTCCCCAAAGTTTCTGAAACCAACACAACCAATTGCCAGTTTCAGAAAACATCGGAGCAGGATCCAATTAGTTTAACAAGCAACATATCCCAAGAGTGATCTCAGTAGGCACAAAACCCCATGAAAAGCGAAATAGGCTCTGTGTAGTCAGCATTTGCACAGCAGGTCACACACTGCCGTGAAAGTCAGTCCTCACAATCAGCCAGCCTAAGCTAAGGGTCCTCTTCACACATGAACAAGCCAATAGCAATAAAGACTCAAGTACAACGGGAAGGCTCGCAAAACCCACACAAGCGACATCCATGGAGCACCCAGCTTAGTGATCAAGGAGAGTGAGCCAAAGGGTCCCACAAGACACTTACTACATAAGGCAACCCTACCAAGACCCGGGGACCTGGCAAATCTACCTAATACATAGAAACAAACAGAAAGAAGCAACCCAAATGGGGAGACAAAGAAACATGCCCCAAATGAAATAACAGGAGAAATCTCTGGAAAAAGAGCTAAATGAAAGGAAGGCAAACAATTTACCAAATATAGAGTTCAAAAAAATGTTTATAGGGTTGCTCAAGGAACTTAGCACTTAAACAACTTAAAAAGAGAGAATCCATAAAAAATAACCAATCAGAAGTGAATACTACACTAATCAATGGGATTTTTATACAACTGTAGTCTTGAATTCTGTGTCATTTACATCACATATTTCCAGTTTGCTTTCTGAAGATTTTTCATTTTCTTTTTGAGCTGCTTTGCTGCCATGGTTATTCATGGCATTTGCTGGTCTCTGTGTAGGCATCTATTACTGGCTCTAACAGCTTTCTCTGAAGAGGTCTTGCTACTATTTTCCACTAGATGGCACTGGATCACAAGATTTTTACCTCTGCAACCTCCCACAGTTGGCCTCCTTGGCTGCCATGGGACAGTACAGTCACACTGCTTGGGGTAGGGTTTCTTTTTGCCCTCATCCTAATGGTGACCCTGGACCTCCACAGGTTCCCCTTCCCCATGTGCCTCAACTGGGGAAACAGTGACTCTGCTGCAATGGTGACCCTGGACCTCCACAGGTTCCCCCTCCCCATGTGCCTCAACTGGGGAATAGTCACAGAGGGAAACAGTGACTCTGCTGCATTCTCTCTCAGTTTACAGATAATGTGCTCCTCCACCTGACACCAAGAGGGACAGGAGGTGAGTTCAAGGGGGCAGCAGAGCTCTGTGGCGCCATTTCTTTGTCTGAAACACCAACCACCCAACAGTGGACAGCCACAGCAGAACCCCTGCGCTGTGTCCTTGGCCCAGTCTCTCAGCTGGCTCGGCCACTGTTTGCCTTGTTCACCTTGCTGGAGTGCCCACTAACATAGCATTCAGTGGAAGGATCCGCTTGCTCCCACTGGCTTATTTCACTCTCCAGGCTGAGCTGGCCATGAGCTCCCACTGCAGCACTGCAGAGTGGCTAAGGTTTCCTTTTTTCTTGCCTCCCCATTTCTTCCCATTCCTCCTTCCCCTCTCCACGCCCTCCCTTCCCCCTCCCCTGCCCCCCCCCCCCCCCCACCGCCGCCGCCCCCGTAGGTGCTTCAATGCCCAGGTCTCTCAGGTGTGCCTCTATATTGAGCAAGGACTCCTTTGTTGAGTTATAGTTGATCAATTTGTTAATGTTTCAAGGGGAGAGGCCAAGGGGATCTCTCATGCCACCATTCCTCTGACTGCTAAAGAAGATGAAGAATATTTTAATCAAAGGGTGTATTCCCTTGGGTCTCCCACTTTCCTGGCCTAGGAAATCAATGGAAATTTAAAAAAAAGTAGTCTTGGAACATCAGGATGAAAGAAAAATAGAGCAAAATTGTGGCTAAATATAATAGACTATCCTTCTCCCTTGAGTTTTCTAAATTTTTTGATGGTGGAAAGAAAACGTATAACATTCTCTAACATACTTTACTCAAAGTGATACAATGTTGACATCAATTGATCTTTGTTGGGATGAAATACTTCTGTATCTTAATTGTTGTGGTGATTCCTGGAATCTACATCTGATAAAATGGCATAGCACTATACCCACACTTTGAACTAATGTCAATTTCCTGGCTCATATATTGCTCTAGAGTTATGTAACATGTATCTTTACTGTCTTTTCTACTCCCTATAAATACATATTTATTTGAACATAAAAAAGTTTTCAAAAGTATAGGACAAGAATATTGAATATGATGCTATGAAAGGGGCAGTGATAAAGTGAAGAGAAAAGGTGATAATCTTCCCCTCCTGAATAATTTCTAGCTCTCTTAGAATTAAAACTATCTCTTCCCAAGTATCTTAATTTATTTTATTCTAGGCACATTTTTCTCTATTGATTAAGGTATTACCTATGTGTCTTTATCCCCCCATTGCGCCCCTCACTCCCTTGCTCATGCCCTCATCACCCTGGTGTCTGTGTCCATTGATCAGGCTTATATGCATAAATACAAGTCCTTTGGTTGATCTCTCCCTCTTATCCCCACCCTCCCCTACCTTCCCTTTGAGGTTTGAATGTCTGATTGATGCTTCTCTGTCTCTGGATCTGTTTTTGCTCATCACTTTATGTTCTTCATTATAATCCCCAAAATGAGTGAGATAATGTGATATTTATCTTTCTCTGACTGGCTTATTTTGCTTAGCATAATGCTCTCCAGTTCCAGCCATGTTGTTGCAAATGGTAATAATTCCTTCCTTTTTACCGCAGCGTAGTATTCTATTGGGTACATGTACAACAGGTTTTTAATCCACTCATCTGCTAATGGGCACTTAGGCTGTTTCCAAATCTTAGCTATGGTAAATTGTGCTGCTATGAACATAGGGGTGCATATATCCTTTCTGATTGGAGTTTATAGTTTCTTGGGATATATTCCTAGAATTGGGCTCACTGGGTCAAATGGGAGTTCCATTTTTAATTTTTTGAGGAAACTCCATACTATTCTCCACAATGGCTGCACCAGTCTGCATTCCCACCAGCAGTGCATGAGGGCTCCTTTTTCTCTGCATCCTCACCAGCACTGGTTATTTGTTGATTTGTTGATGATAACTATTCTGATAGGTGTGAGATGGTACTGCATTGTTGTTTTGATATGAATCTCTTGGATAATTAGTGACTTTGATCATGTTTTCATGTCTCTTGGCCTTCCTAATGTCCTCTTTTGAAAAGTATGTATTTACGTTCATTGCCCAGTTTTTGATTGGGTTGCTTATCTTTCTTTGGTTAAGTTGTATGAGTTCCCTGTAAATGTTGGAGATTAAACCCTTATTGTTGATAACATTGGCAAATATGTTCTTCCATGCATTGGACTTTCTTGTTGTTTTGTTGATGTTTCTTTTGCTGTGCAGAAGCTTTTTATTTTGATGTAGTCCCATTTGTTTATTTTCTCTTTAGTTTTAATTGCCCTAGGAGTTGTATCGGTGCAGATATTGCTTCAGCATACGTCTGAGATTTTGCTGCCTGTGGATTCCTATAATATTTTTATGGTTTCCCATCTTATGTTTAAGTCCTTTATACATATTGAGTTTATTTTTGTGTATGATGTAAATTGGTGGTCTAGTTTCATATTTTTGCATGTGTCTGTCCAATTTTCCCAACACCATTTATTAAAGAGACCGTCTTGACTCCATTGTATGGTCTTGCCTCCTTTGTCAAATATTAATTGAGCATAATGGCTTGGGCCAATTTCTGGGTTCTCTGTTCTCTTCCACCGGTATATGTATTTGTTCTTGTTCCAGTACCAGGCAATTTTGAGGACAGTGACTTGGTAATATAGCTTGATATCTGGTATTGAGATCCCTCCTACTTTGTTCTTCTTTCTCAGGAATGCTGTAGCTATTTAAGGTCTTTTTATTATTCCATATGAATTTTTTGAGTGTTTTTTCTTGGTCTGTGAAATACGTGCTTGGTATTTTAATAGGGATTGTATTGAATCTATAGATTGCTTTGGATAGTATGGACATTTTATTGATGTTGATTCTACCATTCCATGAACATGGTATATTCTTCCACTTTTTTATATCTTCCTTTGTGTCTTTTTTCAACGTCCTGTAGTTTTCTGAGTACAGGTCTTTTACTCCTTAGTTAACTTTACTACTAGGTATCTTAAATTGTTGTTGCAATGGTAAATAGGATTTGTTTTTAATTTATCCTTCTGTGAGTTCATTATTGGTGTATAAAAAAGCCATAGATTACTGGGCTTTGCCTGTTAATTTTGTATCCTGCTACATTGCCGAATTCATTTACTAAGTCTTGTAGTTTTGTGATAGTTTTTAGGATTTTATATGTACAATATCATGTCATCTGTGAATAATGACCATTTTACTTCTTCTATTCAAATTTGGATGCCTTTTATTTATTTTTCTTGTCTAATCGTTATAGCAAGCACTTCCAGTACTATGTCGAACAGGAATGATGAATGTGGGCATCCCTGTGTTGTTCCTGTTCTTAGATGAAAAGGTTGTAGTTTTTGTCAATTGAGTATGATGTTGGCTGTAGGTATGTCATATAAGGTTTTTATTATGTTGAGGTATAATCCCTCTATTCCCACTTTTCTGAGAGTTTTTATCAATAAATGGTGCTGGATTTTGTCAAATGCTTTTTTCTGCATCAATTGATATGATCATGTGATTTTTGTCTCTCAATTTCTTTACGTGATGTATAATTTTTATTGATTTGCAGATATTGTACCAGCCTTGCATCCCCGGAATAAATCCCACTTGGTCATGGCGTATGATCTTTCTAATATAATGCTGGATCTGATTTGCTAGAATTTTGTTGAGGATTTTAGCATCTATGTTCATTAGGGATATTGGCCTGAATTCTCTTTCTTTGTAGTGTGTTTATCTGGTTTGGGGATTAGGGTAATACTGGCCTTATAGAAAGAGCTTGGAAGTGTTCCTTTCTCTCAAATTTTTTAGAATTGTCTGAGGATAATAGGTTTTAATTTATTTGAATGTTTGGTAAAACTCCCCTGTGAAGCCTTCTGGCCCAGGGCTTTTGTTTGTTGGAAGTTTTTTGGTTACTGCTTTAATTATCTTCATAGTTATTGGCCTATTCAGATGTTTTTATTCTTCCTGATTGAGTTTTGGAAGGTCGTATTTTTCTAGGAATATGTCCAGTTCATCTAGGTTGACCAATTTGTTGGAATAGAGTTGTTCATAATATTTTTTTTTTAACAATATTTTGTATTCCTGTGTCGTCTGTTGTTATTTCGCCTCTTTCATGTCTGTTTGTTTCTTTGAGGCCCTCTCTTTGTTTCTTGGTGAACCTGGCTAGAAATTCATTAATCTTGTTTATCCTTTCAAAGAACCAGCTCTTGGTTTTATTGATTTTATTTATTTATTTATTTATTTATTTATTTATTTATTTATTGTCTCTATCATTTATTTTTACTCTGATCTTTATTAGCTCCTTCCTTCTGCTCACTTTGGGCTTTTCTTGCTGCTCTCTTTCTCTTTAAGTTGTAGAGTTAGATAATTTATTACCAGTTTTTCTTTTCTTTTTTCTTTTCTTTTCTTCTTTCTCTTCTCTTCTCTTCTCTTCTCTTCTCTTCTCTTCTCTTCTCTTCTCTTCTCTTCTCTTCTCTTCTCTTCTCTTCTCTTCTCTTCTCTCTCTTCCTTCCTTCCTTCCTTCCTTCCTTCCTTCCTTCCTTCCTTCCTTCCTTCCTTCCTTCCTTCCTCTCTCTCTCTCTCTCTCTCTCTCTCTCTCTCTCTCTCTCTCTCTCTCTTTTTCTTTCTTTCTTCTTTCTTTTTAGGTAGGCCTATAAAGCTATGAATTTCCCTCTCAGGACTGCTTTCACTGTGTTCCATAGATTTTGGATTGTTGTGTTTTCACTGTCATTTGTTTCCAGGATGTTTTTTATTTCTTCTTTGATCTCCTTGGTAACTCAGTCATTGTTTAACAGCATGGTATTTAGCCTCCCAGTATTTGATTTTTTAATTGTTTTTATTGTAATTGATTTATAATATTATGCCTTTGTGATCTGAGAAAATGCTTGATATGATTTCAGTCCTCTTAGATTTTGAGAGATTTTGCCTGTGTCCCAATATGCGGTCTATCTTTGAAAATGTTCTATGTGTACTCGAGAAGAATGTATATACCATAGCTTTGAAATATTCTGAAGATGTCAATTAATTTCATAGGATCTGGTGAGTCATTTAGGATTGCTGTTTCCTTGTTGACTTTTTGTCTAGAAGAATTAATCCAGTGATGTCAATGGGGTGTTAAAATCCCCTACTATGATTGTATTTCTGTCAGTCTCCCTTGATAACTTGCAGAAGTGTTTTTATGCTTTTGGTGCTCCTATATTTGGTGTATATATGTTTACCAGAGTTATATCCTCTTGTTTTATTGATCCTCCTAGTATTAAGGAATGACCTTTCTTATCTCTTGTTATAGCCTTCACTTTGAGGTCTATTTTGTCAGATATAAGTATTGCTACCTCAGCATTTTTTCATTTCCATTTGCCTGATAAACTTTTTTCCCCCATTTCTCCTATTTCAGTTTGTGTCCTTTGTTGTGAGGTGGGTCTCTTGTAGACAGCAAATATATGGGTCATGTTTTCTTATTCTATGTATTTTTAGTGGAGCATTTAATCCATTTACATTTATGGTTTTTATTAATAGGTATTTATTTGTTCCCATTTTTATTCTTTATGCCTATGTTCCTCATTCCCGTTCTACTTCTTCTTTTTATAACAATCTTTTTTGCATTTCTTGCATTGTTGGCTTGGTGGTAATAAATCCCCTTAAACTTTTTTTTTGCCTGTCAAACTCCTGATTTCCTCTTCAATTTTGAATGATAGCCTTGCTGGATAGAGTGTTCTTAGACTCAGTCCCTTGATTTACATCAGTTTGTATACTTCATTCCATCCCTTTCTGGCCTGATGTGTTTCTGTTGAGAAATCAGTTGGTAGTCTAATGGGAGATCCCTTGTAGGTAACTTTCTGTCTCTCTACTGTAGCCCTTAAGATTCTCTCTTTGTCTTCAAGTTTGCCATTGTAATTACAACATGTTTTGGTGTGGGTTTTTTTTTCAGTTCATCTTGTTTGTGACTCTCTGTGTGTGACTTTTTTCTTCCCCAAGTCAGGGAAGTTTTTCTGTCATTATTTCTTCAAATAGGTTTTCTAATCTGTGCTCCTCTTCTTGTCCTGGCACCCCTATTATATAGATGTTGCTTCACTTCATGTTGTTCAAAATGTAAATTTGTGCATCCACTATGAAGAATAGTATGAAGAGCCACCAAAAATAAAAAAATAGCACTAATATAGGATACATATGGAAATATGTCCAAAGACAATAAAAACAGGATCTTGAGGAGTCATTAGCATTGCCATATTCACTGCAGCATTATTCACAATAGCCAAGATATGGAAAGAATCTGAGGATCTGCCCACGTGTTTGTGTGTGTGTGTGTGTGTGTGTGTGTGTGTGTGTGTGTGTGTGTTTGAGAGTGTGTGTGTGTGTGGTGTATACTCTGCCCTGAGGATTGTAAGGACATCTTTTCATATGAAGATGGAACTTGAGAGCAATTGTTAAGTGAAATTAGTCAGACAGGTGATAATAAATACTATATGATATCCTTTTTTATGTGAAATTTTAAAAAGTCAAACTCATGGAAATAGAGAGTACAGAGATGGTTACCAGGGGCTGGTGGATGGCAGTACTGATGTTGGTCAAACAGTACTAAATGATAATTGTAGATGAATAAATTCTGAGGATCAAAAGCATAGCATAGGATTCTCTCTCTATATCTATATCTATATCTATATCTATATCTATATCTATATCTATATCTATATCTATATCTATATCTATATCTATCTCTATCTCTATATCTATATCTATATCTATATATCTATATCTATATCTATATCTATATATCTATATATCTATATGAGCCTAAGTGACCATTATGATTGGACGACTGGATGACTGGCCAGTAGCTATGACGTGCACAGACCACCAAGGGGCAGATGCTCAATGCAGGAGCTACCCTCTGGTGGTCAGTGCGCTCCCACAGCCAACCTCCCATGGCCAGCCAATCTCCCACAGTCCCTCCCTCCACCAGCCGGCCAGCCCCCATCGCCTCCAAGAAGGAGTGGGTGAAATGGCCCCAATTGGCCCTGATTGGCTCCAATCACCCCGATCGCCAGCCAGACCAATGGACCCCTCCCATGCACGAATTCGTGCACTGGGCCTCTAGTTGTTAATAACACTGAATTGCATACTTGAAAGTTGCTAAGAGAGTTGATCTTAATGGGCCTCATGCAGGTGTTAGCAAATAGTAATGATCATTGTCAAATATATAAACATACCTAATCAACACATTGTATACTTTAAACTTATACAATGATACATGTCAACTATCTATATATATAAGAGCCTAGGTCACCATTATGACTGAACCACCAGTTGCTATGATGCACACTGACCACCAGGGGTTAGATGCTCAATGCAAGAGCTTCCCCCTAGTGATCAAGTGGTCAGTGAGCACCCACAGCAGGAGCACCACTCAGCTGACAGAACCATCCCAGAGGCACACAAGCCTGGTGGCAGCCACTCCCTCAGTAGTTCTGCAGGTCCAATCTTCGAAGAACAGGCCAGGCACTGATGGGCCAGTGCTGCCGGCATGATCCCGATAACAATGCCAGCTTCCTGGAAGCCAGCTTCGGGCACTGAGGCCACTTCCCCGCCCTAGACGTTCCACAAAGAAGAAAGGATATAAAAGCGGCTGCCGGGTGGCTCCCGAAAACTGGCGTGGATGTCAGCGGGACGGATCTGGATCCTGGGCTGGCAGGGGCAAGGGCATCCCACTGCCTGCCCAGAGGGCTGATGGCATCCCAGTCCCCCCCCCCCACCCTTGGGACCACACCAATGCACAAATTCGTGCACCAGGCCTCTAGTGTCTTAATACAGCTGATAGGGTAAAGCTAGGTGGTTCTTCACTACAGAGAAGGAGCTGGCAAGAATGGGTAAAAAGTAGAACCCAGCTGATTGGCTTCAGATTAAGTGAAACACCTCACTATGGACAAATTCAATTCCAGATTGAGTGAATTAGACACATCCTTGCTAACCAGGTCAGGCCCCCATCATCATAATCCTATTCTAGCCTCCTTCCCTCCATACAGTAACTGGTTATTTCTCTCACCTTTCTCATGACCCTCTTGTGGGAAAGACCTACCAAGGTGGCTAGAGTAAGCCCTGAGGGAAAGTTTTTATCCTCTCCCTGTTCTCCCATTTTGAATGGTTGCAAATGCCTTCCTTTCCTTTGAGAATAATGGGACTTTGCAGGTGATGTCCTGGCACCAGGACCACCTTGGTGGCCCTGTCCCAGGGAAAGCGGCTTGCAAGAGGCCATTTTATAGGAAAAGACCTAAAATCAAAAGGATTTAAGATTAGTGATCAAGACTAGAAGTGAAAAGAGGCTCAGAAACCTAAAATGCTCTTCTCTTCTGAAGTTATAGCCCCTGAGGCAGACAAGTGCTGGTGTCACAGGGACCTTATGAGGAAATCACCACAGTCCAAAGCAGGGTTTCTTAGTGGAAACTTTCCATCCCACTCCCTCAGTGGCAAATGTTCCTGTCTCTTTAAGTTGTCATCCCTGGACCTCCCTCCCTGGGCTTCCTTCCCTCTGAGGTCTGAGAGGCGGGACACTTCCCTGTGTGCTTGGAGAAAGAGCACTCACAACCAGAGGACAGCAGTAGGTCAGGGGCTTCTGGGGCCAGCGTCAGACAGAGCCTGTCACCAATTCTGCAGGAAAGGTGAGTACCAGGAGGGGAAGAGAACTGGCCAGGGAATAGGAGTTGTGAGGACCTGGAAGAATTAGTGCCTGCAAGAAGCTCACTGAGTGAGCACCTCCATTCTAGTAGACACCAGGAAGGGGAGTGGGAGCTAGAAAGAGTAACTCTATACTCCCAGGTGTGTAAGGATGTTTGAATTTAACAGTCAGTAGGGTCAGGATCAGCATTAAACATCTGCAGCCTGGATGCCCACACTCTAACTGGGGACTAAGCCATCTCCTAACCTATCCCGCTAGCAAGGAAAGAAGGGGGCTGCTCGCTCACTTGCAGGGGCCAAAAATGCTTTAGAAGGCTGCAAACACTCCTAAGGTGCATATTCGGCACAGGCAAGGAGATTTCTGAAGATATAGAAGCAAGGCTAACCTCAGAGCTTCTGGGCTAAATCACCAGGAAGTCTCATTTCCAAGTGTCCACAAAGTGTCTTGCAGGAGATGGCTAAAGTCATGGTCATGGTTATGGTCTACAATCCCTTGCCCTACCTGTCTGTGTTCTTAAACACCTGCTCCCCAGCCCAAATTGCCCAGGAGTGTGTGGGTGGCTGAGCCCTTTGAACCCCCTCCCTTCCTCTGCATGACTAAGAGGTTAGACTTGGAAAACTGATTCAGAAACCCAGATCTTGGACTGAGTGCATCAGAATAATGGGTTGGGGCATGGAGGTGCTTATGCTCTAAAATTATGGATATGTGAACTAAATCTCCAAGAAACACACATTTTCCAGAATCTCCTAAATGATTCCCAAAGACAGGAGGTTCAGGAAGCCCTGGACTCGGTGAATAGATTCGGTACTTTGGAGGTTTAACATATAAGATCCTCAATGACATTCGTCAATGACACAATGTGTTTGTAACCCCAGATTTCAGCTCTCTGGATTTATAAGAATTTTCAATGTCCCACTCCAAATTCTGAGTGAAGTTCTAAATGGCTTACCCCTGGGTACTGGCAGTCCTGTACCTTCCCATCTCCACTGTTGACCAGGACTCCTAGCTTTAGCTAAATTCCTGGTCTTTTCTCTGAATCGGTGGCTCTTTTTCCATTTACATTCTGGTGTCCATCATTAGAGTGTGTTGATTTAAAAGGGTTTTTGTGGCTTTGCAAGGTAATTGTTCTATGTTCACTGCTCCAGTTTTGAATGTGTGATCAGGTGACAAATAGAGGAACTATAGCCCTGCTCCAACTGCCACTGGAATAAATAGAAACACAACTTTCCAGTCCCCCTAAGTCCCACAGGGCTGGTGTGTCAGATGACAAAGAAGAGGCAGCCAGCACTCATGGTTTGGGGAGCCCATCAAAGTCACACCATCAGGTTGGATTTCCAGGCCCTCTGTGGACCAGTAGTGCTGCTCTGTCCCTAGTAAACAAGTCCATTCTAGAAGCAGAGCTTTGAGAATAGCCCAAGGGAAAAAGGCTGGGCAGGTAGGAGCTTGTGGAATGGGTGCTGAGGGGGGTGGCTGGTGCCCCATAAGAACTTTCTTGTGTCCAGATTCTGTTTCTGAACATGGAGGGTGGGGTGTGGGGATAGTGTCCCTCATTGCTTTTATAACCTCCTCTTCCAAATATTGCTCATTTTGATGTCATAAAAAGGAAAAGTGAGGGGACATGGCAGCATAAAGGCTCTTACAGGAAACATCCCTTTAAAGTAACAGACAGCTTGTACCCTCACAGTTCTCCAGGGCCTCGTTGTACCAGTTTCCCTGCCCACCATGAGGTCATGTCCCCTTCAGCAGTGAGTGGGGCTCAGGGCAAAGTTGGCACACCTCTTTTCTACTTCCTTCTCAGCAGCCCGGTGCCCTGGAACACTGCCTATCCAAGCAGCTCCTTTTTTACAGCATCTGTCTATAAAGGCAGCTCCTCTTTACAGCATGTGCCCACTGCCTGTCCCTTCCAGAGACCACCCATCACCTTCCTCAGGCTGGCTAGCACCATGCCCACAGCACCAGGCCAGGGAAGGGAACTCAGGGAAGGGTCCAGCACATTGGGAATTTGAGAGCCTGAGATATAAGCACAGCCACTCTTTGCAGGTGTGACATCACACAGGTAACCCTACTGCTGGTTTCACTCATCGGTGAAATGGGGTCATTATGGTGGTGCAAGTTGCATCAGTGGGTTTAAAGGAGGGGAAATAGGCTTGGGAACCACTTGCCCTGAGCCCACAGCCCAGCACATTCCACAGCACACTGGGGTTCCAACTAATTGCCTACTGCTTAGCCCACTGCATCTTCAGAGGACTCACAGGATTTCAGGAAGGTGGACAATTATTCTCATCGCATTGGACAAATAAGAAAAATGAATCTCCCCAGGTGCCCAGCTAGGTGGCGGCATGCTTCTCATTTTACCCTCTTAATTCCTTAACTCCAATGAGTACACATTGTCTCGTGACCTTGTCCTTCTGGAAACCACTCCATTATCCTCTCCAACAGCCCACACCTTTCCTCTGACACGACATAGGACTCAGCTACATGGCAAACAGACTCATGTTCAGGCACAAGGACAACCCCTCTGCTGAACCTTATGTGAGAGAAGTATGCAGAAATTGCAAAAATTAAACTACAAAATAAGGGAATGTAATCCTAGGGATTAGGGGGACTGTGTCATATGAGTGAAGGATACACTTATGAACACGGCAGACAAGAAATAGTTTGATTTTCCTAAAACAGCAGGAGGGAACCTGCTTTCTCATGGTTTGATAAAATAAGGTATCATCATAATAAAATCAGGCTCATGTAATTTTAAAATCAGAAGGTACATTAATTTCCTTCAACCCCCTGCCTGAATTAGACCCTTTTATTGCCTTGCCAATGCTGTTATAACTTCAGCTTGCACACTGCCTGCCACTACCTGGCCCCATTTTGGAGAAGATGAGTAAAATTTTCCTTTTAGAGAAGGAATCTGCCTCCTTTCTTGATCTTCACATTCTTGCCTCCTCTGACACCTTTGTCTGCACTGAGATTGACCTGCTCCACATTGCTGCAGGTCTGCCATGCTTCCTCCAGTCTTTTCCTAGGCTTTATTCCGTCCTGTTAATATTTTGTCTGTGACTCATTATAGCATCTTCATCACTATGCTTTCTGACTCTCCTGGGACATTTTGTTATTTGTTAATTTCTGCCTAAAAGCCAATTTCCCTGTGGGCACATCTCCCCTGCCACCTGACACATTCTGAAGATGGTCCAGGAGAACTACTCTGCATCTTGGCTAATGTAACCTGAATTTGATTAACTTTTCTGTGTCAGGCAACTCGCTCCATTTGGATCACACGGATAAGTCAGTTAAACACCAGATTGTTTTACAATGAAGTGTTCAAATTCAGAACAACTCCGCCCCCTACTGCCTTTTCTCTGAAGAATATTTTCTTGGAAAAACATGTACTGAAGATTTTGCAATACAATTTTTTTTTAATCATTTCAGGACAGGTTTACAGCATGTCACCTTCAATTTATGTCCTGACCATAAGATGGCCACATTGAATGTGTGACACCAAGAGGCTGTGGACTTATTTAGAATAATCAGCTTGCTTTCTGTGGAATAAAGGAGAAAACATCTGCAAAAAGAGCCTCTTTTTAGGTCTTAGCTCCATGGCAATTCTGTGACCCTGGGTAGATCATTTGTTGCTTAGTTTCTAAACATTTTAATCAAAATTTAAGATTTACCTTAATTATGGAGAACAATTAAAATAATGTACATGAAAGAACTTAGAAAGCTATAAATGACCACACAGAGAATTTCCACAACAATGAAGTTCACAATCAACATGGTCACCACTGTCATTATCATCTTTACCACATCGATAGATAGATTGATTCCTACATATTATCGGAGGTTTCCAAATCTCACAAAAGGTCATCTAAAATAGAAAAGTTGTCACATAATTTGAGCAGGTTTAGCAAGATCTAGAGTATAATTTCCCAGAATCAAGGACAGCATATGGGAGAGGGTGGTGCTGGGCTTAAGAAAGTGAGGAAGCATTGAAAGGGAAGGAAAAGCAATAAGAAAGGATGAAAGAAAGGAAGGAACTTGTCTTAGTATATTCTAATAGTGTGGAAATTTGAGGTTTTCTTAAAAAGGACCCAAAAAAACCCCTCATTAAATGAGTAGAAAAATATCATGTCTATATAATAGAAGCAATCTGATTAACAAACAAACCATGAAAACCATTCTTGAATTCAATGCTAGTCAGTAAAATGAAGTGTAAACCAATTAAGACATCCATATTTATGCCCCTAAGGGTGATGAAAACATGGAAAGTCCAATATCAGCAAGTGCAAATGCAGATTTAGGGACTTCTCACACACAGCTGGTGTCAGCAAGAATTCGCACGAGTGCTCTTTAGTCACATGGGACCTGTCAATATGTAGTCAGATGGGACCTATCTTTCCCAGATCAATTCTTGCACATGTGCACAGAGATAAACAGCATATGGGGATTATTTTGCAACAACCATGTATTTGAAACAGCTTAACTGTTAATAAATAATTGGAGCCCGGCTGGTGTGGCTCACTGGTTGTGCATCGACCTATGAACCAGGAGGTCATAGTTCGATTCTGGGACAGGGCACTTGCCCTAGTTGCAGGCTCGATGCCCAGTAGGAGGCATGCAGAAGGCAGCTGATCAATGATTCTGTCTCATCATTGATGCTTCTTTCTCTCCCTCTCCTTCCCTCTCTGAAATAAATAAAATTAGGTTTAAAAAAACACCAATTGGACAAAATGTTTACTCAAATGTGTTAGCATCCCAAGGTTTGCTTAAAATTATTTATAGATGTGTGCAGGTATAATGTGAGTTAGAGATTAGCCATGGAAATGACTTCTCAATGGAGCATTAGTCTTATGAGTCTGAACTGGAGGTGTCCTCAGGCCTTATCAACTCCCATGTGGACACTTGCTTTTTATTCTGTTCCTGTTTTTATTCCAGAAGAGAATGGAAGAACTTCCAAAGACCAGATATGGAACTATGACTGAAGGTAAGAAAGCCTCAAGTTCTCAAGAGACACTGTCCCTCACCTCAAACACAGTGACATAAACCCAGTGATTTTAAACTGAAGAAGAAAAAGAAAGTGCTCATTTGTTCTTTACCTTCCCCACCATCATCACGTCCCCACCCAACTGACACCTACAATACGACACTCTCTGTGCACGTGATGTGAGGGAATGTGGAAATGAAACTTCAATTCAGAAGTTGGAGGATTTTGAAATGAATTATGAATAAAATTTCTGTTTCCTTGTCTGCTCTCAGCTGAAGAATAGAAAAGTTCCCCAGAGAGATTTAGTAATTGTGTTTGCTGCAAAACTTCCCAGAATACTGCTGGAAAGGAAGAATCAACACAGAGTAGAAGGGTTAAAATACTACATTTTAGGAGCCTACAATGAACTTGGAATTCACTTGGGCTCATAAGGACTCTAGGACTCCTCGGGTTCTCACCCTCTAATGCTTGACAGCTTTAATTCTTGGGTCAGTGTCACTCTCTCAACACCAGTTTTGTTAACTTCCCGTAATTCAATCAGCCAAGTAGGTGAACTTTCCAACACATGTACTACTAATGGTCTTAAATTCCAGTCCTCTTCAGCCACTCATCCAGGATTATCTCCTGTACTTTACCCTTGACATTAACTATGACCTTTCTGTTGTCTCAGTTTCAGACTCCAGCTCCCCACCCTAAGAGCTGTGACCCAGGGGCCCTCAGCTGACATTTCCTTTTCTCACAAGGTTTAGGTGAATGTGTTGAGCACTTCTACACATGTATGCCTGGGAAGATGTCAGTGAAAAAGAGGTGGTATTGCTTTCACATATGTGACTTATCATTCTCTGCCTCCTTCTAATCTCACATTTATTTAGCATTAAACTAGCCCAAGCACCATCCCTGGAAACACAGGGACCACTTTTCTTGCAGAAAATCTTTATCTTCCCTTGTCTAGGTGAAGGGCTTGGAGCATCCTCTTCAATGTAGCAGTTCTTACTCTTAACTATGGCTCTAAAGTGGGATTCCGATGTGGATTTTCTATGACTCTCATGAAGTTGCCAGGCAAATTATTGTATGTATTTAGATACGACTGTTTCCTGGGAGGAAGGTCCATGGCTTTAATGAGATACCACGAGGGTCCATGACTGAAAAATCTTAAGCATCACTAGCTTAGTAAGACACACAATTTTTCTCTTTCAGGCAGTGTAGAAGATAACCGGTTTGCATCATTATCCTCACTGAGGCTGGTCCTGGTGGGCAAATCCGGCTGCGGAAAAAGTGCCACTGGGAACAGCATCCTCTGCCAGCCTGTGTTTGAGTCCAAGCTGGGGGCCCAGACCGTGACCAGGAGCTGCCAGGTGGCCACAGGCACGTGGAATGGCAGGAACATACTGGTGGTTGACACACCCTCTATCTTTGAGGCAAAGTCCCAGGACCAAGAGATGTACAAGGACATTGGGGACTGCTACCTGCTCTCAGCCCCAGGGCCCCACGTGCTGCTGCTGGTAACGCAGCTGGGACGCTTCACTGACCAGGACACGATGGCAGTGAGGAGGGTGAAGGAGGTCTTTGGGGAAGGAGCCATGAGACATGTGGTGGTCCTCTTCACCCGCAAGGAGGACTTAGAGGGTGGGTCCTTGGATGAGTACATAGTCAACACAGACAACCACAGCCTGAGGAGCCTGATCCAGGAGTGTGGGAGGAGGTACTGTGGCTTCAACAACTGGGCCACCGGGGAAGAGCAGAGGGAGCAGCTGGAGGACCTGATGGCTGTAGTTGAGAGCCTGGAGAGGGAGCACCAGGGCGCCTTCTACACAAATGACCTCTACTCTGATGCACAGAGGCTCCAGGTGGGGAGGGGCGGTGCCCTTGGAGAAAAGTACAGGAGCTACCTGGCCAAGGTGCAAGTGCATGTTGAAAAGCAAAGGGGAGACCTGAAGGAGACCCGGAGTCACTGGGTGTGCAGGGTGCTCCTCAGAGTCGAAAGGTGGATGTGTTCTCACATTGGGTTAACTGCCTTTTTTGTGATATGCATTCTGATTTTTCTTGCCATTTTAATTAATGTGTGTATTACTCCTGGATACTGATCACTTTCAGCTGACTTCTACAATGGCTTCTCACATCCCACCACAGAATCACCATCTTTGTCTTGAGAAGGCTAACCCCTATTTTGTAAAACTACTGTTTGGAATTCTCTGCTGTTTTTCTTAGACGGACTCTTATTCTAAAAAAATAACTTTGCTTTCTAGCCTGCTTTAGCCTGCTGGAATAATGAGGAAGATAAATTAAGCTGTCTGACTGTATAGGCCAGAGACTAGATATGCCCATATTTTCAATGCCATGCCAGGTGCATTTTTTAATTGGATAGAACTGTGTTGTTTTCAAGGTCAGCAGCAAGATAACCACTCAGTGCATGTAGAGCTGTCTCTCTAATAAAAAGGGAAGTCCTGCTTGTAGCCTTCTTATAATTTGAATTCATTTTCTCTAAGCCCACCATGGTGAATAAAGTGTGACTCCAAACTCTCCAGCATTGTTTGATTATTCCAGTTTTCTGTAACAGTCTATGTTTCTAAGGTACTTGACTTGCTTTTTGCTTAGATTCAGTTTGTTTCTATTTCTTGTATCAGACATGTCATGTGCTTCTAGATAAATAAAATCTGAAGGAAAAATATTTATTTTTGTGTGTGTGTTTTGTTAAAAATCATGGAGGTAAATAATAAACTAGCTACCATCCTAAAATCTCTTGGGTGGGGTTGCAAGAAGGAAGGTGAGTGGACTGCAGTATTACATGTTGAGGGAAGGAGCATGTTCTATCAGAAGGTGGCAGCAGAATTTCTTATTTAATTAAAAAAGGGGTTCTTATTTCATTGTAGGATATAAGGGATGACACTCTGAGAGGTTGGTGAGGATGTTTTGGGGATAATTCAGGAGGTGTGAAGGTGCTAGGTGTGAAGGGGGGAGGGGAAATGGACATGTGGGAGGTGAGAAAACAGGTCACAGAGGTGGGATGGGGTGAGGCCTTCGAGAAAGCAGAGTCAATGGCTGGGAAATAAAGGAACTGGGATTCCATAGAGCAGAGCCAGATAGTGAATTAGCCTCAACAAACTATACGATTTCAGTCACTTACAGAGGAAACGATGCATGGACAGTAGGTAGTGATGTGCTGTACTCCCATAAAACTTTGTAAAAACTGAAATTTGAATTTCATGTAAATTTCATATGTGGAGGTAAAACATTATTCTTTTGATCCCTTTTAAAACATAAAAGCCCTTCCTTCTTAGCTGGGAGGCTGTAAAACTGGCGGCAGGCCAATGTGGTCCTGCCCCATTTACAGTAAATTTCCGTTGTTGGTGGAGCTGTGTTTTAAAGTAGCCTCTTTAGGCCCTAAGTCATCATGTGTTTTGTCTGGGAAACTGGGGTGGGAGAGGTGTTCCACTCTTCCATGGCAGCAAAGAGAAGAGGGCAGGCATTGGAATGACATCTGGGCAGAGGTCACGAAGTCAGTGGAAATAGGAAGCCAGATGAAGTCCTCAGGTGGCCCCTGCTCCACCCTCTTCTTCTTTTGGTAGCTGTTCGCCCTTCTCTGCTCATTAGTACCCTGTAAGGGAGAGCTGCAGTTGGCCCAGACGGCCTGTGACTGGGTGGGTAAATGACTAAATCTGGGGTCAGTCTTAGGTAATCCACATGATGAGTCACCTTTGTAGATATCAAGGGGTGTCAAGCTGGAGAGTTTCCCAAATATATTTTATGGCAGAGAAGGAGAAAGGGTCACATTAACCCTTTGCTCACACATGAATGTTCTCCTAAGTAATTCCTTGGAAAGTGTTGAAACATGAGCTCTGTTTCTCCGCTGAGCATAACAAAGTGCAAATACCTGCTTGGAGGTGATCACCTTTCTCCACCCTCACTGTCCTTTTTCAATAATAATGCTACTAAAAGAGATTCCACTTTATTCAGGATTCAGTGAATGTCTCCTATGCTGTAGGCACTTTAATAGTAGAAGGTAGTCCTTCCTAATTCATGGAAAAGAAGAGAGACGTTATTTATTCTACATGCCTCATCATCAGAGTATTCATGTAATGAGCACAGGGAAGTTCTGAGAAAGTTAGTAACTTTTTAAAAGAAATATGAAGAGCACTGCCAAATGCTCAAATGCTTCCAAATGCAGTGAGAAAAGACTGCAAACTCAAGTTGCTTAAACTGTTAGGGAAGTCACTGGCTGAAGGCTAGAGATGGGTAGCCTTCTGGGCTGGGTGATTCAGGGGCTCATCTTTGTTCCAACTCTGCTCTGAGGCTGGTGGCTGGAAGGTGGCTTCAGTTCCAATCAGCACAGTCAAACCCAACCATGGCCAGAGGAGCAGGGGAACTGTGTCTCTCTGTGGGCCTCCCAGGAAAGCAAAAACCTCTGTCCCCACCTCTGCAGACTTGTACTCCCTTCTTCTTGTTCAGCCTCTTTATATCACTAAGGCTGCAGATAAAGTGCACAGAGCATGGGTTCTCACTCAGGAAGCCCTGCCTCTGGTGCTCCCTCCCACTTCCTGCTTCTCTACCCATAGCAGACAGCCACTTTTCCTAGAGCAGTTCTTGGCTGGGCTTTTGTTCACATTTTGCGGAAAAACACAAGCAATGTTCTCTTTCTGCTTCAGTACCTACAGTGGTTTCTTCCACTTCTTCCAGACAAGGTCCCTCCATGTGTCAGCCCCCAAAGGAGAAACCAAGAACTCACAGGAGCCTGTGGTGCTGGGAGGCAGGGGAAATGGCTATTGCTCTTCTTGAGTGTCCAGTAACGAGTTAAGTCCAAGAGTGTGAGTTGATAGAGCCAAATTACCGTGCTGCCCCTCCCTGTAGACTGCAAGAATGTATCAGTTGCATGTACCTGCCAATAGGAATGTAGAGAGATGGACTCAGTCCACTTTAGGCAAGCTGCCCAGTGTGCCCCTGTGTAACTGGACCCCTCACCCTACCCCTGACCAATCATGGGGGTCATAAACACTCTCCCTGCCCACTGCTTGAGACCCCCTTTAAAGCCTTTGTTGTGGCGAGAGAGGTCCTCTTTTTCCCCGGTGAGCGCTGGAGATGAGAGCTCGTGCTGGCACGAATAAAGGTTCTCTTGCAGTTACAGCGGGTCTTGGCTCCTTCCTGGGGGGTTTTTGGGGATTCTGAACACTGGGCATTACAAGTGAGTGTGTCCGTATGTGTTTATTTGTGTTTGTTCTGCTTGCATGTGTTGCTCTGTATGTATATGTATGAGTTATGCTTGTGAGTATATGCATGTGAAGTATGTATTGTGTTTGCGTACATGCTATGTTTGTGTGTTTCTATATTTTGAGTGTGCATTGTGTGTGTATTTGTGCTTGTGTGTTATGTTTTTGTATATGTTGTGTATGTCTGTTTGTATGTTGTATTTCTGATTGTATGTCATAATTGTGTGTATTATGTTTTTGTATGCTATGCTTGTGTGTTGGTATGAGTGTGTGTGTGTTGTGTTTAAGTGTATATGTGTGGATAGTATACAGTATCATGTTTTTGTGTATGCATATGTGTGGTGTATATGTGTATGTATGTGTTTGTATGTTTGTGAGTGTGTGTTGTGGATGTGAGTCTACTGTGTGAGTGGTGTGTGTTGTGTTCATGTGTGTTAAATTTGTGTGTATGTGTGTTATGTATATGTTTTTTGTGCTATGTTTGTGCATATATTGTGTATGTGTTGTGTTTGGAAATATGGGTGTATTGTGCATATTATGTTTGTGTATGTTATGTTTGTTATGCATTTTTATGTTTGTGAATGTATGTGTGTATTGTGTTTGTATTGTGAGTGGTGTGTGTGTCATGTGTGTATGTTGTGAATGTGCATATCTGTGGATATTAAAATGAGCTGTGACTAAAAAATCAGGAGAACTTTGTATGCTTTGTGCCCTGCCTCAATCTCACAGTTTAAATTGGGGAAGATTTGTCCATGAGTTTTACTTTATTCCAGAGAAACATCAGTGCAATGTGCCTACTCCATGTTCTATAATGGAGACAAAACTAAAAAGTCTGGCAAAGATGTGAAGCACTGCTCAGGGCAGGATCTACAGAGGGCGCAGGAGTCAGGTGTTCCCATAACCCAGAGCCTTCATTTGGAGATGGTCCTGACTGTGAACGTCTCAGAGTGTCCAAGTGTCCTGGCAACAGTCCTGGGGCCTTGCACTTTCCTTCCCAACCCCATAGACTAGGATGGACTCGAGGAACAAGGAACGATGTTAGTCTGCGAAGTGAAGCGGTGCAGATGGCAGCAGTGTGCACTGTCCTCTCGCCAGAAGGATGATGAGAGTTTCTCACCACAGCCCCTCACCACAGCTTCCTGCCCCAGCCCTGAACACTCTGACCACATCCTCCCACTGCTCCCGGGACACAGTATCAGACCTGTTTCTGCATCTCTGCTCCTTTCTCCTCACATGGCAGCTCCCCCACCCTGACCTGGGTCATCCTTCAGGGCAAACCATCCAGCCCCGACCTGTGCACTAGGCCTCTATCCTATCTAATAAAAGAGTAATATGCAGATTGACCATCACTCCAACACACAAGATGGCTGCCCCCATGTGGTCAAAGATCGTACCCCCATGTGGACACAAGATGGCCACCACAAGATGGCCAGCAGGGGAGGGTAGTTGGGAGGCACCAGGCCTGCAAGGGAGGGCTGTTGGGGGCAATCAACCCTGCAGGGGAGGTGACCAGGCCTGCAGAGGAGGGAAGTTGGGGGCAAACAGGCTGACAGGGGAGCAGTTAGACATCAATCAGGCTGGCATGGGAGTGGTTAGGGGGTGATCAGGCTGGCAGGCAGAAGCAGTTAGGGGCAATCAGGAAGGCAGGCAGGCGAGCAGTTGGGAGCCAGCACTCCTGGATTGTGAGAGGAATGTCTGACTGCCCCTTTAGGCCAGATCCCACCAGGATAAAGAGGGTGCAGGCTGGGCTGAGGGACACCCCCCCCCCCAGTGCACAAATTTCATGCACCGGGCCTCTAGTCTATCAATAATTGAATCTATTAATCATAATAAACAAACAAAAAATCTAATAAACAAAATAAACTGATACATAAAATAGAATCAGAGGCATGGAAACATGGAACAGAATGAGGACTCTCAGATTAAGGGGGTGGGGGACTGGAAGAGATTAACCAATGAACCTATGGACACAGACGAAGGCCTGGGATGGGTGGGAACCAGGTAGAGGGGTACAGTGGGGGAAGAAAGGGTAACATCTGTAATACTCTTAAAAATAAGATTAAAAAAATAGGTAAAAGGTAATGCTCAGAGGATGTTATTAGGAGGTGCATCATTGGGAGGTTCCTCATTACTGAGATCCATGCCCTTGTAAAGAGACCCCAGAGAGCTGACTGGTCCCTTCCACTGAGGACACAAATGGAAGTTGTCTGTCTGCAACCCAGGCAGAGTCCTCATCAGAACCTAACTATGCAGCAACCTGATCCTGGACTTCCAACCTCCAGAGGGTGGAAGATGCATTTTTGTTCTTTTAAAGTCACTTTGCCTGTGATAGTAATATGTTTTAGAAGCCCTAATGGACTAAGACAATGTCCAAATTTTTCAAAAAGCTCAAAATAAAAATGATTATTTTCCCTTTGTGATGAATTCATTTTCTTCTTAAAACTACCAGCCATTTCACTATTGTTCAAGAGAGGAAAGATGCATAAACAGTACTAAAAGGTTTTAAGCATGTTTTATTGTTAGACAAATTTATTTTAAAGCTGTGTACCTCTAGTGTTAAACGGGAGAATGAAAAACTTAAAAAATGAACTTTGGGCCTTTGCAAAGTTGATAGTGTTCAGTTTTCTGTGTGGTTGAAACTGTCTGAAGCTACAGGATTCCTTGATGAATGAGGTTTTATTTCTGTTCAGCTCCACGACTCCTTTACTGCCAGGTTACCTGCATTGTTAGACCTGCACTGTGGGTCCTGAGCCTGGGAGGAACAGGCAGAGCAGGACCAGGGCTTCCAGCAGCTGGGCCACACATCATCCACTCTGCAGCCAGCCCAGCAGTCCCAGGCCCTGCTATGCCTGGCCATCCAGGTTTTTGATCAATAGGTGCCATGGCTCCACCTGGCAGAGGAAGCCTCAGACTTCCCTACAGATCAGACTTCCCTCAGATCAGAAATTTGTAAGGGAAAGAGAAGAGGGGACTGGTTAGACAAAGAGATCCTCAGACCTGGCAAAGCCTGTGCCAACTCAGCAGAGAGTTCTGGGAACAAAGACTGATCCATAGCCACGTCCCACTTGGGCAGACACTGGGAGCTCTGCTGAGCTGGGCTTGGGGAGGGCATGGCTTTGGCTCAAAGGTAAGGTGGGTTCTGACAGTATTGCTGCTGGAGGCTGTGAGCCAACTGCACAAAAAGCCAAATTTTCTTTTCTTCTTTTGCTTTTTATGCTGTACATTCAATTCCTAGAAGGACACTAACTACTGAAAATGACTCAAACAGAAATAAAATCTGAATATACATATAACAAGCGGTTACATTAGTAATTAAAATAAAATACTATCACCAAAGTAAAGTCCAGTGCCAGATGGCTTCACTGGTGAATTCTACTGAACATTTAAGAAATTAACACCAATACATTGTAAACACTTTATAAAAAATAAGAAAGGCGGAAGTACTTCACCATTCATTCCAAGAGATCAGTCAAAGATATTACAGGAAAATAAAACTTTAATCGATATTCTTTATGAATATAGACATAAAAGTTCTCAACAAAATACTAGCAAATAGAATATGGTAACTCAAATAGAAGAACATATGTGAGAAGTATGTACCATATATAAGTATAGATATCTGAGATTTATAATAGTTTACTTATTGAATTGCATCCCAATATTCCTTATGTCCAAGGCCCTCAATGTATAATTTGTCAGTCGTATGTCAGTTGAGTGTCCCCCACCCCTTGGTGACTTGATGAAATTGGTGCAAACTATCATTACACAGCATGGAAGACTCCAGAGTCCTCCCCTCTGTTTCTAAGGGTTCCCCTTCCTTCCCCTCAGCCTCTCCTGTCTCCTCATTCCTGTGACATTGTCCACTGTTTCTACTTCAGCCTGTGACTCCAAAAACCCCAAATGCAGCAGTTTTACTTTTTCCCACATATTCAGAATATTGGACAAATTAGAGACAAACAGCAAATATATTTGTGCTTATTTGTAGCATCTAGTTTGTTTTCTTCTTTTTAAAATTGATGTTAGAGAGAAGAAGAGAGGATTAGAGGGAAACATTGATGTGAGAGAGAAACATCAATTGGTTAAGTTCTGCAACCTGCCACCTGCACAACCTGGGTATGTGCCCTGATGGGGAATGGAACCTACCACCTTTTGGTGTAAGGGATGGCACTCTAATGAACTCAGGCACGCTGGCCAGGGCCAGTTTGTTTTCTGCGACTATTTAAAAACTCAATCCACACCTCCTAGCTGCATGGAAAGGGCTGTCTCTTTTTGAATTTTTTCCAACTGGCTTTCCTAGCTGTGCTAGCTGCTGCTTGTTAATGCAGTTGTTTGATTACTTTCAGTTTATTTTTTATATTTGATTTTTTTCTCTCTATCTCACAATCTCCTAATGCTGGCCAAGAAACGAGATTTTGTGATGTGCCTCCTGATTTGCTGCTTTCAGCCTCATCTTATTTTATTTTCTAGGTGAATGTGCTTGAGGTTGGCTTATACTTTGGCCCTTGTGGTTTTATATTCTGGGAGGCTTCTGCTGCGGCTAGAGACCAGGGATTTATTGGTGTTATAAAAGTCACTCCAACATGGGCTCTTCACTAACTGCTTGATAAGTGACCAGGCTCATAGGTCTGAAAATTTTTGCAGGAAAAACTAGTATAATGCAGATCCATGTACATATTATTAACACACTGGGGGCCCAGTACAGAAATTCATGCACCTTGAAAGGAACTGTGGGCCGCAAGGCTGCGGTGGGCACAGGGGCGGGTCTCGGCCCATCCTCTGTGCCCCTGCCAGCCTCTCCTGCCACGGTCCCCAGTCCCTTGTCTGCTGGCAGTCCTGCTCCGTTGACACTGCTCCCATCCACTGATGGCACAGAGTGATTGGGGCTGGAGCCAGTAGCAGGTACGTGTGGGGCCAGCGCTGTCAGCAGGTGCGAGTGGCAGCTGCCCCCCTGATCACCCCTCAGGAGCAGAGGGAGGTGGAGAAACCCTCAGGAGTGACTGGGACCGGCAGCCACCACTCGCACCTGCTGACAGCACCGAGTGATCGGGATCTGTGCTGAGCGCCAGCAGTGAGGGAGAGTGGTGGTTCCAGCACTGGCTGTGGGTGTGAGTGGGGCAGGTGCCAGCAGCGGGTGTAAAGGTTGGGTGGGACCACAGTGCATGGGAGCAAAGAATTTTCAGTAACCACCAGAGGCTCACCCCAATGACAGAAACCAGTGCCCCGCCTTGGTCTGGTGCCCTCGCTCACCTGCTCTACCATCCCTCTGCAGCCGATGCCTGGAGTGTTCTGCACGTGCCCCTTGGTAGTCAGCACATGTCATAGCGAATGTTTGTTTGGTTGTTTGACCGTTCAGTCTATTTACACATTAGGGTTTTATATATACACTAGAGGCCTGGTGCACGAATTTGTGCATCAGTGAGGTCCCTCGGCCTGGCCTGTAGGATTGGGCTGAAACCAGCTCTCCGACATCCCCCAAGGGGTCCCGGATTGCGAGAGGGTGCAGGCTAGGCCAAGGGATCTCACCAGTGCACAACCGGGGTCGGGGAGGGACGCAGGAGGTTTGCCAGCTGGGGAGGAACCGGGAGAGGGCTAACCTACTGGTTAGAGCATCTGCCCCCTGGTGGTCAGTGCATGTCATAGTGAGTGGTTGAGCAGCCTTAGCATATCATTAGCTTATTAGGCTTTGATTGGTTGAATGGATGACCGGACACTTAGCATATTAAGCTTTATTATATAGGATAGATAGTCTGTGGCATGTGTAGCAGTTACATTGAGCTCTTTCTCATGTGGGAACCAGGAAAAGTACATAAAATTAGAAGCCACTTTTTCATAAATAAATTTGTGTGTATTATTTATTTATTTATTTATTTATTTATTTATTGCCTAAAGTTTTACATATGCATCTGAGAGATGCAAATCAAATACTATAGTGACGTAGTATTCCATTGTGTAGATGTATAAAAGTTTTTTTAATCCATTCATCTGCTGATGGGCACATAGGCTGTTTCCAGATCTTAGCTATTGTAAATTGTGCTGCTATGAACATAGGGGTAGATATATCCTTTCTGATTGGGGTTTCTGGTTTCTTGGGGTATAGTCCTAGAAGTGTGATTTCTGGGTCAAATGGGAATTCCATTTTAAACATTTTGAGGAATTTCCATACTATTCTCCACCAGTCTGCATTCCCACCTGCAGTGCACTAGGGTTCCTTATTCTCCGCATCCTCACCAGCACTTGTCGTTTGTTGATTTGTTGATGATAGCCATTCTGACAGTTGTGAGATGGTACCTCATTATTGTTTTCATTTGCATCTCTCGGATGATTAGTGATTTTGAGCATGTTTTCACATGTCTCTGGGCCTTCTGTATGTCCTCTTTCAAAAAGTGTCGCGACCCTTTAATACAGTTCCTCATGTTGTGGTGACCCCCAACCATAAAATTATTTTCATTGCTACTTCATAACTGTAATTTTGCTACTGTTATGAATTATAATGTAAATATCTGATATGCAGGATGTCTTAGGCGACCCCTGTGAAAGGGTCCTTCGGCCCCCAAAGGGGTTGAGACCCACAGTTTGAGAATTGCTGACTTAGATCCTTTGCCCATTTTTTGATTGGATCATTTATCTTCCTTTTGTTAAGTTGTATGAGTTCTCTGTAAAATTTGGAGACTAAACCTTTTTTGGAAATATCATTGACAAATATGTTCTCCCATGAAGTGGGCTTTCTTGTTGTTTTGTTGATGGTTTCTTTTGCTGTGAAGCAGTTTTTTATTTTGATATAGTCCCATTTGTTTATTTTCTCCTTAGTCTCCATTGCCCTAGGAGCTGTGTCTGTAAAGATGTTGCTACGACATATGTCTGCTATTTTGCTGCCTATGGAGTCTGGTAGGAATTTCATGGTTTCTCGTCTTACATTTAAGTCCTTTAGTCATTTTGAGTTTGTTTTTGTGTATGGTATAGGTTGGTGATCTAGTTTCATTTTTTTTTTTGCATGTAATCTGACCAAATTTCCCAATACCATTTATTGAAGAGACTGTCTTGACTCCATTGTGTGCTCTTGCCTCCTTTGTCAAATACTAATTGAGCATAATGGCTTGGGTCGATTTCAGGGTTCTCTGTTCTGTTCCATTGGTCTATATGTCTGTTCTTGTTCCAGTACTAGGCAGTTTTGAAAACCATGGCTTGGTAATATAGCTTGTTATCTGGTATTGTGATCCCTCCAACTTTGCTCTTCTTTCTCAGGATTGCTGTGGCTATTCATTGTATTCTTTTATTCCAGATGAATTTTTGGAGAGTTTGTTCTAGATCTTTGAAATATGCTGTTGGCATTTTAATGGGGATTGCATTGACTCTATAGATTGCTTTGGGTAGTATGGACATTTTAATGATGTTGATTCTACCCATCAATGAACATGGTATGTTCTTCCATCTGTTTATGTCTTCCTCTATCTCTTTTTTCAATGTCCAGCAGTTTTATGAGTATAGGTCTTTTACCTCCTTAGTTAAGTTTATTCCTAGGTGTCTTATTTTTTTTTTTTTGTGCAGTGGTAAATGGGATTGTTTTTGTTGTTTCTCTTTCTGTGAGTTCATTATTGGTGTATAAAAAGGCCATAGATTTTTGGGTGTTAATTTTGTATCCTGCTACATTGCTGAATTCATTTATTAGGTCTAATAGTTTTTTGATGGAGTCTTTGGGGTTTTCTATGTACAGCATCATGTCATGTGTGAATAAGGACAGTTTTACTTCTTCTTTTTCAATTTGAATGGCTTTTATTTCTTCTTGTCTGATCACTATGGCTAGTACTTCCAGTACTATGTCAAACAGGAGTGGTGACACTGGGCATCCCTGTCTTGTTTCCATTCTTAGGGGAAATGGGTTTAGTTTTTGCCCATTGTGTATGATGTTGGCTTGTAGGTTTGTCATATAAGGCTTTTATTATGTTTAGGTATGATCCCTCTATTCTCACTTTGCTGAGAGTTTTTATCAAGAAAGGATGTTGGATTTTATCAAATGCTTTTTCTGCATCTATTGATATCATTATGTGATTCTTGTCTCTCAATTTGTTTATGTGATTTATCATTTTTATTGATTTGCAGATATTATACCAGCCTTGCATCCCTGAAATAAATCCCACTTGGTCATGGTGTATGATCTTTCTAATGTAATGCTGAATCTGATTTACTAGAATTTTGTTGAGGATTTTAGCATTTATGTTCATCAAGGATATTGGTCTATAGTTCTCTTTTTTTGTGGTGTTTTTATCTGGTTTTGGGATGAGGATAATGCTGGCTTCATAGAATGAGCTTGGAAGTGTGCCTTCCTCTTGAATTTTTTGGAATAGTCTGAGAAGGACAGGTTTTAGTCCTTTTTTGAATGCTTGGTAGAACTCCCCTGTAAAGCCGTCTGGACCTGGACTTTTGTTTGCTGGAAGATTTTTGATCACTGCTTCAATTTCTTCAGTAGTTATTGGCTTATTCAGGTTTAATTTTTTTTAAACATTCCACATCCCCTTGTTTTTATTTTTTTTTAGTATATTTTTATTGATTTCAGAGAGGAAGGGAGAGGGAGAAAAATGTAGGAACATCAATTATGAGAGAGAATCATTTATTGTTGCCTCCTATAGGCTCCTAATTGGGACCAAGTATGCAAGGAATCAAACCTGGGACCCTTCAGTCCGCAGGCTGACACTCTATCCATTGAGCAGAATGAACTACGGCCCTCCTGCATTTTAAATTTAGGACACAAAGCAAGTAGTAACAAGGGAATTGTTGCCTTGATAAGAGTTTGACTAAAAGGCCAAACTCATCATAAATGGGGTCATTTTTGGGTAATTACACTAAAGAACTTTCTTCATTTGTTGCAAATAAAAGAATGTTCATTGTCTACACCTGGAAACTGTTGTTTTGTTGCAATCTGTACTGGCTATTGTTAACTCATCATAACTTTTAGATCCTGTATCTCTGAATGTCTTGGCCTGAGACACTTTTGTGGCTAAAGTTTCATGCTGTTACTGAATGAACTCCAGGAGTGTTCTATTCAAGAACAAGATATGGTTGTTTCAAGGTAGTAGTTTTATTTCCTCCAGAAAGTAAAGGAGTTGGGAGATTCACATACAAAGCTCTGTCTCCATAAACGGAGGCTTAGCCATTGCTTTTCTACAGTATTTGGTCTATCACAATTGGATTTCTTCCTTGCAGTTGGCTATACTGGTGGGGTGTGTTGGGTTCCTGTCAAGCTTATCTTGTTTAGGTCTATGCTCGCAAAATACTGCACTACACTTAACATTTAGCAAAAATGCATTTAGCCCTGAATGGATAACTCAGTTGGCTAGAACATAGCACCATATGCCAAGGTTGTAGGGTCCATCCCCTATAAGGGCACATACAAGAATCCCTCAATGAATGCTTAAATAAGCCAAACAACAAATCGATGTTTCTCTCTCTCCCACTTAAAATGCATTTGCTAAGAGCTGCCCAGACCTTGAGATACTTGTCCTAAAAATTATATCCACCGAAGTAAGGTTCAGGTTTACTCTAATAAAAAGGGACATACCGGTATTTAAAACCCACTTGATGGAATGGGTTTGGAGTATGATCCTTTTAATATGTTGGTGTGTTCAGTTTGGTAATATTTTGTTAAGGATTTTTGCATTTATATTCATCAGGAAGATTGACCTGCAGTTTTCTTTTCTTGTCCGGTTTTGATATGATTATTTTGGCCTCATAAAATGGGTTTGGAAATATTCCTTCCTCTTCAATTTTTGGGAGAGTTTGAGAAGAATAGGTATTATTTTTCTTCAAATGTTTGCTAGAATTTACTTGTGAAACTAAATGGTATGGGCTTCTTCAATCTCTTTACTCATTATTGGTCCATTCACATTATCTGTTTTTTTATGACTTGGCCTTGGTAAGTTGTATGTTTCTAGGAATTTTATCCATTTCTTCTAGTTTATCCACTTGTTGGCACATGATTGTTCATAGTTGTCTCTTATGATCTTTTGTATTTTTGTGATATCAGTTGTAATGTTTCCTCTTTCATTTATGATTTCCTTTATTTGAGCCTTCTCTCTTTTTAAAATAATAATTAGTATAGTTAAGTGTATTTTGTTTATTTTAAAAAAGCTCTTAGTTTTGTAAATATTTTCTATTGTTTTCTGTTCTCTATTTCATTCCTCTGCTGACTATGGATTAGTTTATTCTTTTTTCCCTGGTTCCTTGATGTGAAGCTAAGTTGTTTATTTGAGATCTTTCTTCTTTCTTAATGTAGTATCCATCATTATAACCTTCCTCTTAGAATTGCTTCTGCTATATTCATATGCGTTTGCATGTTGTATTTCCATTTCAGTTTGTTGCAAAATATTTTTTATTTCCTTTTTTTATCCTCATCTAAGTATATTTTTCTCATTACTTTTTAGAGAGAGTAGAAGGGAGGGAGGAGGTAGAGAGAAAGAGAGAGAGAGAGGAAAACATCTTTGTGAGAGAGATACATAGATTTGTTGCCTCCCACATGGGCCCTGACCAGCCTGGGAACCAAACTTGTGACCCTTCAATACATGGGCCAATGCTCAAACCACTGAGCGATAGTGGCCAGAGTTTTATTTCCTTTAGAGTTCTTCCTTAGCCCATTGGTTTTTCAGGAGTGTATTGTTTAATATTCATGTCTTTGTGAGGTTTTCAGTTTCCTCCCTGGTACCGACTTCTCTAGTTGCATAGTATTGTAGTCCGACAAGATACTTGGTGTTTTTTCAATATTTTGAAATTTGTTAAGACTTATTTATATATACACCATTTCAAGACACTGAACAAAAAGCTGCTCAGGACTGATCCAGAGATGATGAGTCAGGTGTGCAGAAAATGAAAATGGGTGACAGCTGGAACCTCCACAAAGGATTGAGCCACCTAAAATAGTGAATAGGTGGATAAACAGAAAAGATTTTTTTTATCATTTAAAATTTTCTTCAAAAGGCAATTGAATCTTAAAATCAAAATAACAATATATGGTTGTGTTGATATTTTACATACATGTTCAATGTATAATAAGACTAATGCACAAAATGGGAGGAGGAAGGAATAATATAATGTTATAGAGATCTTACAGTATTTGTGATGTGATATAATATTCACTGAAGGTAGATTATGGTTATTAAAGGAGCATATTGTAAACTGTGGAGCAACCATTAAGAAAATAAAATGAGGTACAGATAGTAAAGCAATATTTGAAATTAAATGGAATTTAAAAATTCACCAAAGAAGCAGAATAAAGGGACAAAAGTAAAATAAGTAGCAAGATGATGAATTTAAACACAACCATATCAATAATCCTATCTAATAAAAGAGTAATATGCAAATTAACCATCATTCTGCTACACCCACCAGCCATGCCCACCAGCCCAACAGGAGCAAATATGCAAATAAACCCAAACAAGATGGCTATGGCTACAGAGAGCAGGAGGGAGGCTTGGGTTTCCCTGGCAATGGAGGAAGCCAAGCTTTCTGCCTGCCCTTACCGACCTCCTTCTATCATTGAAACTCAAGGCTACAAAGTTTCAATGATAGAAGATACATAAATTCAAACAGAAATGGTGGCAGCCACAGAGCTGAAAAGAGCAGAAGGCTAGGGTTACCCCCGGCGATGGAGGAAGCCAAGCTTTCTGCACACCCTGGCCTGCCCAGGCCTCCATTTAAGGCTACAAAGTTTCAATTATAGAAGATACATAAATCCCAACAGAAATGGCTGCCACCACGGAGCAAGCAGAATGCTTGGCTCCACTCCAGGTTACAAAGTTTCAATTGTAGAAGATAAATAAACCCCAGATACCAGGGCCTCTGCTTGGGACACCAGGGGGCATGGCCAGCCTGCAAACCACCACAGGCCCCTCACCCATGCCCAAAGGGAACCCCCACCCTGATCTGGGACATCCTTGAGGGCAAACCAGCCAGCCCCGACCCATGCACTAGGCCTCTATCCTATCTAATAAAAGAGTAATATGCAGATTGACCATCACTCCAACACACAATATGGCTGCCCCCATGTGGTCAAAGATCGTACCCCCATGTGGCACAAGATGGCCACCACAAGATGGCCAGCAGGGGAGGGCAGTTGGGAGGCACCATGTCTGCAGGGAAGGGCAGTTGGGAGGGACCCAGGCCTGCAGGGGAGCGCAGTTGGGGGAGACCAGGCCTGCAGGGGAGGGAAGTTAGGGGCAAACAGGCTGGCAGGGGAGCAGTTTGGCATCAATCAGGCTGGCAGGGGAGTGGTTAAGGGGTGATCAGACTGGCAGGCAGAAGTGGTTAGGGGAAATCAGGAAGGCAGGCAGGCAAGCAGTTGGGAGCCAGCAGTCCTGGATTGTGAGAGAGATTTCCCAGATTGGAGAGGGTGCAGGCTGGGCTGAGAGACACCCCGCCCCCCCCCACCCTCCCGTGCACGCATTTCGTGCATTGGGCCTCTAGTCATCTATACTAATAAAAGGTTAATATGCTAATTAGACTGGGTTGACCACCCATCTTCCGAATGTCCAACTTCTTTCCGGACAAAGACATGGTGGTGGGGCTGAGGCAGAGGCAGTTAGAGGCTATCAGGCTGGCAGGGGAGAACAGTTAGGGGCGTGATTGGCTGACAGGGGAGGGCAGTTGGGAGCAAGATCAGGCCAGCAGGGGAGGGCAGTTGGGGGCATTAGGCAGGCAGGCAGGTGAATGGTTAGGAGCCAGTAGTCCTGGATTGCAAGAGGGATGTCCAACTGCCGGTTTAGGCCTGATCCCCAGGTTCGGGCCTAAACTGGCAGTCGGACATCCCCCGAGGTATCTTGGATTGGAGAAGATGCAGTCCAGGCTGAGGGATAACCCCCTCCCCGTGCACGAATTTTGTGCACCAGGTCTCTAGTATTATATATTAATTATCTAAATGCTCCAATTGTGAGATAGTCAAATTAGATAAAAAACTAAGCTTCCCCCTGGCTGGTTTGGCTCAGTGGGTAGAGCATCAGCCTGTGGACTGAAGGATCCAAATTTTGATTCCAGTCAAGGACACATACCCGGGTTGCGGGCTCGATCCCCAGTTGGGGGTGTGCAGGAGGCAGCCAATCAACAATTTTCTCTCATCATTGATGTTTCTATCTTTCTCTCCATCTCCCTTCCTCTATGAAATCAATAAATATATATTAAAAAAAGCAAGACTCAACTATTAGTATATGCTCTCTAAAGTAAATCTTACTTTATATTTAAGGACACAGAAGGGTTAAAGGAGAACTTAAAAAGATATACCATAAAAAGATATACTAGCACTAGCCAGTTTGGCTCAGTGTATAGAGTGTTGACCTGCGGACTGAAGGGTCCCAGGTTTGACTCCCATGAAGGGCACATGCCTGGGTTGCAGGCTTGATCTCCAGTAGGGGGTGTGCAGGAGGCAGAAATCAGTGATTCTCTCTCATCACTGATGTTTCTATCTCTCTCTCCCTCTCCCTTTCTCTCTGAAATAAATAAAAAAATATATTTTTAAAAAGATATACCATATACAATTAAACACATGAAATCTGCAGTGCTTGAATTAATATCAGATAAATGGGTTTCAGAGTGGTACCATCTTTATACCCAGATAAAGAAGGACCATTCATAATGATAAATAGATTAATTCATCAACAAGACAATAATATTGAATGTGCATGTACCTCTTAAGTAACTGAGCTTCAAAAAAATAATAGAACTTCATAATCAACAAGTAAATGCTGACACAAACAAAAGGAGGAATGGTCAAATCTATGTTTACAGTTGGAGATTTTAATTCTTCTTTCTCAATACTGGATATAATTTTCTGTTTTTCCTAAATTGAGCACAGACAAAAGGAGAGAAACTGTGTTTTCTCATTCATGTTTCACCCTATCCAACTCTGATTTGTGGTTTCATTTCCATACCAGTTGTAGCTGATCAAGCCATAGGGCTATTGTGAATAATGCTGCAATGAACATGGGAGTTCAAATGTCTTTTTGAGATCCTGTTTTCATTGACTTTGGATAGATTTTCATATGGATCATGTGGTGGTACTATTTTTTAATTTTCTGATGACTCTCCATACTGCTTTCCACAGTGGCTGTACCAATTTCCACAACAGTGTACAAAGGTTCCCTGTTCTCCACATCATAACCAACACTTACTATATCTTGTATTTGTTCTAATAGCTACTTTAACAGGTGTGGGGTGATGTCTCATTGAGGTTTTATTTGTATTTCTCTGTTAATTAGTGATGTTGGGTATCTTTCCCTTTGGTCATTTGTATGTCTTCTTTGGAAAAATGTCTATTCAGGTCCTATGCCCATTTTAAAAAAAACGGGGTTATTTATTTATTTTTTTAACTACTGAGCTATATGAGTTCCCTACATATTTTGGATATTCACCCCTTATCAGATATATGACTTGAAAATATTTTCTTTTCATTGTGTTAATAGTTTTCTTTGCTGTGCTGAAACTTCTTAATTTGATATAGTTGCATTTATTTATTTTTGCTTTGGTTTCCTTGTTTTTGGTGTTAAATCCAAAGAATCATTGCCAAGACCAATGTCAAATAGCTTACCCCCTTTGCCTTTTTCTAGGAAACTTAAAGTTTTTGGTAATATGTTCAAGTCTTTTTTTTTTTAATATGTTCAAGTCTTAATTCATTTTTGTATATGGTATCATATAGGAGTCCAATTTCATACTCTTGCATGTGGCTATCCAGTTTTCCCAGCACCATATATTGAAGAGATTGTCCTTTTTTCATCATATATTATTACTTCATTTGCTGTAAATTTATTTTGGGGGATCTCTGTTTTGTTTCATTGATCTGTCTCTCTGTTTTGATGCCAATACCATACTGTTTTGATTAGTATAGCTGTGCAATGTACTTTGAAATCAGGATGTGTGATGCTCCCAGCTTTGTTATTCTTTCTTAAGACTGCTTTGAATAAGCAGGATCTTTTGTGTTTCTGTAAGAAATTTAGGTTGTTTTTTTCAATTTCTGTGAAACACGCCATTGGAATCTTGATAGGAATTGCACTGAATCTATAGATCACTTTGAATAGTATGGGCATTTGAAAAACATTAATTCTTTCAATTCATAAGCACAAAATATCTTTCCACGTATTTGTGCCTTCTTCAATTGCTTTCATCAGTATCTTATAGTTTCCAGGTCTTTCAACTTCTTGGTTAAATTTACTCCTAGGTATTTTATTCTTTATGATATTGTTGTAAATGGGATTATTTTCTTAAAATTTTATTTCTGATAAATAATTATCAGCATATAAAAATGAAACTGTTTTTTATATTTTATATTGATTTTGTGTCTCACAAATTTACCGAATTTGCTTATTATTTTTCACAGTGTCTTGAGAGCAGCAGGCAAAGCAGGAACAGGACGCCCATCAGTGCAGCCTTGTGCAGCTTTCTCGCTGCCATCCACTAGTGCAGCTGCCCAGCAGTCCTGCCTCTGCTGCCCCAGGACACTGCGCATCAGGCTCTTGGCAATAAGGTGCCTCTGCTCCTCCTGGTCCTTGAAGGCCAGTGTCTGTGCCAGGTGGTACACCTCATGGGAGTAGGGGGCACCCAAGTGGCCCTGCATCAGGGTCATGGGCCCCTAAACTTGGGCCGCTCACTCCCTGACAACTGCCCAGATGTCCATGGTACAGACAGGGCCTCCCTGCACTGAGCCACTAGGGCCAGCACTGCTGGGTGTCCACGTCACCATAGAACTCCGGAAGGGAGCACCCAACCAGGTTCTCTTTGTGTGTAAACAATGTGACTGCACATGCCGCCATATCCTCCTCAAAGAGTTCTAAAGTGCGCTCAAGGCCAGCTGGTCCTGCTCCATGAAGCAGCCCAGCTGAATCACCAGGAGCACTGCGTGGGACCCGGGCTCCTCTAGCAGGTAGCAGTGGCTCACTACTCCCATCCAGGGCCTATCTTGGGGACTAGGGAGCTGAAAAGGTCTGGGGTGTACATGACTTCACTTGTCCCAGGTGATTGGAGCCTCTGACTCTGCTCTTGGCAAATCACTGTCCTGTCTCAATGTGTTTAAATATGTTCAGTTTCCTGGAGAGACTGGGACACTCCCCTCCAACTCCTGACATCCTGCCCCCAAGCTGAGGCTTCTCCAAGTAAAGTGGCTCCAGCCAATCAGTATTTAATACAATCGAACATTCTATGCTCACCGAGTCCCTGTGCACAGTGCAGTCTGTCCTCAGTCTACCTCTCCAGCCTCAGGACAACTAAGCCCCTCACTCATATGCTCCCCAGAGCAGAATCCGGGCTTTGCCAGCTGCCTTGTGCTCTGAGGCCTGTGACCATTCAGCCTCCCCCACACTCTGTCTGAGTCCTGTCTGCATTTCCCCTTCCATTTCTAACGCAAACTCTTCACATTGTCTACCTGGTTACCACAGTGACTGTTCTCTCCAGTTGGCACCGCACAAGGAGAAGCCAAGGGAAGGTGGGCTGAATACCTTGTCTCTGGCCAAAGGACTTAGATGATGGGCTGGCCTGGTCCTCAATCCATAGATGTAAATGTCTCTGCAGGAACTTCCCTTCCCCCACCAAAGCCTTCAGTAATGTTCACACCACCCCCTTCCCAGCATTATGTGATCAGTTGTTTTGTGTGTAGAAATCAACACACTCTCAAGACTGACATGAAGAGCAGAAATGGAGAAAGAGCCACAGATGCAGAACAAAGACAAGGAATTTAGCTAAAGTTGAGGTGTCCTGGGCAAAGGTGGAGATGGGAAGGTACAGGAAACTCACAGTACCTGTGGGTAAGCCCTCTAGAATTCCCCACAGAGTTTAGAGTAGGATTCAGAAAGTTCTGGTAAAGGTCCAGAGACTGAAATCTGGGGTTACAAACAGTGTCACTGAGGAATGGAAAGGATGTAGGATTCATATGTTAAACCTCCAAAGGACCGAGTCTATTTACCGAGTCCAGAGCTTCCTGAACCTCCTGTCTTCAGGAATTATAGGGCATTCTGTAATTGCCTCTTTCCTTTATCTCTCAGTTAATCTGTGTTAATCTGTGTGTCTCTATTGATATTACACACAGCTGTTAGGCCTGTTAATGACAAACTGATTACTCTCTTGTTTTATGACAATGTCTTTGGGCATAAATTGCTCCACAATTTTTTGTAGGGGTGGTTTTTGTGGCCAGTATTTAAGGTTTTTTCTGACCCCAGAAGACCCTTTGTACCTGTCTCTTTTCTAGGTTGTCTCTGGTAAAATAGTGGGCCTATAGTTTCTCTTGTAACTCCTATAAGATACTAGTCCCCTCTACATTACCTACCAATAAAATCTTCACTGTTTTCAAGAGAACCCTTTGTTCTCCCCACACTCTGCTTCAAATAAAGTCATTTCCTTTGAGGAGAGCTTTGGAATTATCTGTAATTATGGACTTCATCTTCTCCTGAATAAAATCACTGACCCACAGCTCTGGGCTTTATCAGGGGATGGTAGCCTCTGCTCTTCTCAACCTGGCTCTTCCAGTATGGACCCTCCATCACATGAGGGAGTATGGGCAGCTGGGCTCCAATTTTGTTGACCACATCTGCACAGAATGGAATTTTTTTCAAGCTGAGCTGAAGGTGAGTTGAGAAGGGAGAAATGAAGTAATGACTCAAGCACTATATAGACTCTCAGTCTGCTTATTAAGATTTAGTAGACTTAAAATTAAATGAATATTTCTTCATTTTCTACATGGCCTTTATGGCAATTTTTGAGATTTTCTACATCAAAATAAAAAGCTTCTGCATAGCAAAAGAAACCATCAACAAAACAATAAGAAAGCCCACTGCATGGGAGAACATATTTGCCAATGTTATCTCCAATAAGGGTTTAATCTCCAACATTTACAGGGAACTTATACAACTTAACAAAAGAAAGAAAAAATACAATAAAAAAATGGGCAAACGACCTAAATAGACACTTTTTGAAAGAGGACATTCAAAAAGCCAAGGGACACATGAAAACATGCTCAAAGTCACTAATTATCCAGGAGATAAAAATCAAAACGACAATGCGGTACCATCTCACACTTGTCAGAATGGCTTTCATCAACAAATCAACAAAGGACAAGTGCTGGAGAGGATGTGGAGAAAAAGGAACCCTCGTGCGCTGCTGGTGGGAATGCAGACTGGTGCAGCCACTGTGGAAGACAATATGGCATTCCCTCAAAAAATTAAAAATGGAACTGCCATTTGACTCAGTAATACCACTTCTAGGAATATATCCCAAGAAAACAGAAACACCGATCAGAAAGGATATATGCACCCCTATGTTCATAGCAGCACAATTTACAATAGCTAAGATTTGGAAACAGCCTAAATGTCCATCAGCAGATGAGTGGATTAAAAAACTGGTACATCTACTACGCTGCTGTAAAAAAGAAGGAATTCTTACCATTTGCAACAACATGAATGGAACTGGAGAGCATTATGCTAAGTGAAATAAGCCAGTCAGTGAAAGATAAATACCACACGATCTCACTCATTTACAGAATATAAAGAACATTATAAACTGTTGAACAAAAATAGAAGCAAAGAAGCATTGAACAGACTTTCAAACTACAGGGAGAATGTAGGGGAGGGTTGGGGAGTTAAGAGATCAACCTATGGGCTTATATGCATGCATATAAGCACAACCAATAGATGCAAGACACTGGCGGGTGGGGGAAGAGGAGGGCAAGTGCTGGGGGGTGGGTAGGGGAGGCCAAGGAGAGATCAAGGTGGGGGGAAGGAGACATATGTACTACTATTTGTAATACCTTAAACAATAAATTAAAAATAAAACAAATTAAAAAATAAATTTTAACCAGTTGTTGTTCTACCATCAATAATTCTGCAAGGTTCCTCATGATGTTGTCTGGATGTAGAAACCCTGGCTCTATTTTTAAAAATTTTTAATTACTATTATTATTATTTAATTAATATATATTATTATTTTTCCCATTTTTATTAAAGTATTATATGTGTACATATCTTACCATTGCTCTTCCACCCCACTCCCATACATGCCCTCACCCCCCAGTGTCTTGCATCCATTGGTTATGCTTATATGCATGCATACAAATCCTTCTGTTGATCTCTTGTCTCCCCCACCTCTCCCTAACCTTCTCGCTATAATTTGACAGTCTGCTTTACTGCCTCTGTATTTATCATTTTGTCCATCTATATATATAAAAGTCTAAGTGACCGTTACGATGGAACAACCAGTCGCTTGATGTGCACTGACCAGCAGGGGGCAGACGCTCAATGCAGGAGCTGCCCCCAGCCCACAGGCCCCGATCGCCTGATGGGGGCTGAGCCCCCAGGCTGGGATGGGGAACTGGGGTGGGTGGCAGTAGACACAGCCCCTTTCCCAGGGTGGGCCAAGGGCCAGCTCCCTCCCTCCATCCCTCCCCCGGAAGGCAGGCCCTGATCACCCGGGCTGGGACGGGGAACCGGGGTTAGGTGGCAGCGGATGTGGGAGCAAGGGAAAGAGGAGGCAGGGAGGCAGGGAGGTGGGGAACCTGATCAGCCCTGATCGCTGGCCAGGCCTAGGGACCCCACCCATGCACAAATTTTGTGCACCAGGCCTCTAGTCAGTTTATAATGTTCTTTTTTTGATGCTTTACTGCCTCTGTATCTATCTTTTTGTCCATCAGTTTATAATGTTCTTTTTTTATCCACAAATGAGTGAGATCATTGACTGGCTTATTTCCTTAGCATAATGTTCTTCAGTTCCATCCACGTTGCTGCAAATGGTAATAATTTCTTCTTTTTTATGGCAGTATAGTATTCTATTGTGTAGATGAACCATAGTTTTCTGATCCAGTCATCTACTGACAGGCACCTAGGTTGTTTCCAAATCTTAGCTGTTGTAAATTGTGCTGCTATGAGCATAGAGGTGCATATATCCTTTCTGATTGGTGTTTCTAATTTCTTAGGATATATTCCTAGGAGTGGTCACTGGGTCAAATGGGAGTTCTATTTTTATTTTTTTAAGGAAACTCCATACTGTTCTCCACAGTGGCTGCACCAGTCTGCATTCCTACCAGCAGTGCATGAGGGTTCCTTTTTCTCCACATCCTCGCCAGCACTTGTCATTTGTTGACTTGTTGATAATGGCCATTCTGACAGGTGTGAGATGGTACGGCATTGCTGTTTTGATTTGCATCTCTCTAATGATTAGTGATTTAGAGCAGGTTTTCATATGTCTCTTGGCCTTCTGTCTTCTTTCAAAAAGCGTCTCTTTAGATCAGTTGCCCATTTTTTGATTGGGTTGTTTATCTTCTTTTTGTTAAGCTGCATGAGTTCCCTGTAAATGTTGGAGATTAAACCCTTATCGTTGGCATCATTGGCAAATATATTCTTCCATGCATGGGCTTTCTTGTTTTGTTTTATTGATGGTTTTCATTGCTGTACAAAAGCTTTTTATTTTGATGTAATCCCATTTGTTTATTTTCTCTTTAGCTTCCATTGCCCTAGGAGCAGTATCAGCGAAGAAGTTCTTTTGGCATATGTCAGAGATTTTTCTGCCTGTAGATTCCTCTAGTATTTTTATGGTTTCCTGTCTTATGTTTAAGTCCTTGATCCATTTTGAGTTTATTTTTGTGTATGGTATAAGTTGGTGGTCTAGTTTCATTTTTTTTCATGTATCTGTCCAATTTTCCCAACACCATTTATTGAAGAGACTGTCTTGACTCCATTGTATGTTCATGCCTCCTTTGTCAAATATTAGTTGAGCATAGTGATTTGGATCTATTTCTGGGTTCTCTATTCTATTCCATTGATCTATATGTCTGTTCTTGTGCCAATACCAGGCAGTTTTGAGAACAGTGGCTTTGTAATATAGATTGAAATCTGGTATTGAGATCCCACCTATTTTGTTCTTCTTTCTCAGGATTTCTGTAGCTATTCAGGGTCTTTTTTTATTTCAGATGAATTTTTGGAAAGTTCGTTCTAGGTCTGTGAAGTATGCCGTTGGTATTTTAATGGGAAGTGCATTGAAATTATAGATTGCTTTGGGTAGTATGGACATTTTGATGATGTTGATTCTACCAATCCATGAACATGGTATGTTCTTCCATCTGTTTATGTCTTCCTCTATCTCTTTTGTCAGTGTTGTGTAGTTTTCCGCTTATAGGTCTTTTACCTCCTTAGTTAAGTTTATTCCTAAGTATCTTAATTTTTTTGGTTTGATGGTAAATGGGATTGCTTTTTTAGTCTCTCTTTCTGTAAGTTCATTATTGGTGTATAGAAATGTCATATATTTCTTAGCATTTATTTTGTATCCTGCTATTCTGCTGAATTCATTTATTAAGTCTATTAATTTTTTGATGGAGTCTTTAGGGTTTTCTATGTACAATATCATGTCATCTGCAAATAAGGACAGTTTTATTTCTTCTTTTCCAATTTGGATGCCTTTTATTTCTTCTTCTTGTCTAATTGCAATGGCTAGTACTTCCAGTACTATGTCAAACAGGAGTGGTGAGAGTGGGCCTCCCTGTCTTGTTACTGTTCTTAGGGAAAAATGGTTTTAGTTTTTGCCCATTGAGTATGATGTTTGCTGTGGGTTTATCATATATGGCTTTTATTATGTTGAAGTATGATCCTTCTATTCCCATCTTGCTGAGAGTTTTTATCAAGAAAGGGTGTTGGATTTTGTCAAATGCTTTTTCTGCATCAATTGATATGGCTATATGGTTTTTATCTCTCAATTTGTTTATGTGATGTATCACGTTTATTGATTTGCGAATATTGTACCATCCTTGCATCCCAGGGATAAATCCTACTTGGTCATGGTGTATGATCTTTCTGATGTACTGCTGGAGCCGATTTGCTAGAATTTTGTTGAGGATTTTGGCATCTATGTTCATGAGGGCTATTGGTCTGTAATTCTCTTTCATTGTGTTATCTTTATCTGGTTTTGGTATTAGGGTGATGCTGGCTTTATAGAAGGAGCTTGGAAGTGTTCCTTCTTCTTGAATTTTCTGGAATAGTCTGAGGTGGATAAGTTTTAGCTCTTCCTTGAGTGTTTTGTGAAACTCCCCTGTAAAGCCATCTGGCCCTGTGTTTTTGTTTGCTGGAAGCTTTTTGATGACTGCTTCAATTTCGTCCATAGTTACTGTCCTATTGAGCTGTTTAGATTCTTCCTGATTGAGTTTTGGAAGGTTATATTTTTCTAGGAATATGTCCATTTCCTCCAGGTTGTCCAGTTTGTGGGAATAGAGTTGTTCATAGCATTTTGAAACAATACTTTGTATTTCAGCGGGGTCAGTTGTTATTTTGCTCCTTTCATTTCTGATTTTGTTTATTTGGTTCTCTCTCTTTGCTTCTTGGTGAGCCTGGCTAGAGGTTCATCAATCTTGTTTATCCTTTCAAAGAACCAGCTCTTGTTTTTTTTGATCTTTTGTATTGTTTCTTTGGTCTCTATGTCATTTATTTCCACTCTGTTCTTTATTATTTCCTTCCTTCTGCTTATACTGGGCTTTTCTTGTTGCTCTCTTCCTAACTCTTTGAGTTGTAGTGTTAGGTAATTTATTACCATTGTTTCTTGCTTTTTGCAGTAGGTTTGTAGAGCTATGAACTTCCCTCTCAAGACTGCTTTCACTGTGTCCCATAGATTTTGGATTGTTGTGTTTTCATTGTCATTTGTTGCCATGATGTTTTTTATTTCTTCCTTGATCTCTCTGTTAACACAGTAATTGTTTAATAGCATGCTGTTTAGTCTCCATGTGTTTGATTTCTTTGGATTGTTTTTATTATAGTTGATTTCCAGTTTTATGCCACTGTGATCTGATAATATGCTTGATATGATTTCTATCTTCTTGAATTTGAAGAGACTTTGCCTATGTCCCAACATATGGTCTGTCTTTGAAAATGATCCATGTGCACTTGAGAAGAATGTATATTCTTTGGCTTTGGGGTGAAATGTTCTGAAGATGTCATTTAATTACATCTGGTCTAATGAGTCACTTAGGATTGATGTTTCTTTGTTAATTTTTTGTTTAGAGGAGTTGTCCAATGGTGATAGTTGGGTATTAAAGTCTCCTACTATGATTGTATTGCTGTCAATCTCTCATTTGATATCTTCCAGGAGTTTTTTTTTTAATATATATATTTGGATGCTCCTGTATTGGATGCGTATATATTTACCAGAGCTATTTCTTCTTGTTGGATTGCTCCCTTTAGTATTATGAAGTGGCCTTCCTTATCTCTTGTTATGTCCTTCACTTTGAGATCTAATTTGTCAGATATAAATATTGCTATCCCAGCTTTTTTTTTTCATTTCCATTCACCTGGAAAACCTTTTTCCATCCCTTCACCCTCAGTCTGTGTGTGTCTTTTTTTCTGAGGTGGGTTTCTTGTAGATTTTCTAATCCAATCCGTTATCCTATGTCTTTATGTCTTTTGATTGGGGCATTTAATTCTTTTACATTTAAAGATATTATTGACAGGTACTTATTTGTCTCCATTTTTATTCTTTACCTCTGTCTTCCTTCTTTGCTTCATATATATATATATATATATATATATATATATTTTTTTTTTTTTTTTACAGCAGACCCTTTATTATTTCTTGCATTGCTGGCTTGGTGGTAAAAAATTCCCTTAATCCTTTTTTTGTCTGTGAAGCTCCTGATTTCACCTTCAATTTTGATTGATAGCCTTGCTGGATACAGTATTCTTGGATTCAGACCCTTCCGTTGCATGACCTTGTATATTTCATTCCATTCCCTTCTGGCCTGATGAGTTTCTATTGAGAAATCAGTTGCTAGTCTGATGGGGGTTCCTTTGTATGTAACTTTCTGTCTCTCTCTGGCCCTGGCTCTATTTTAGAGTGAACCTGTTAGCTCTTCTCATCTACCTCCCCGCTGAGTGCATGGATTTTTTATAATTTAGTTTTCCATTTTGTAGTTCTTTAGTGGAGTAGAATGAACTATTGCTAACTGGGCCTAGGTGACAGCTGCCATTGCCTTCCTGGTTGCTATGTTTATCTGGGGTCCTTGGCTTTCCAATCAATGCAGCTGTGTTATACTTGCAGAGGATAGGAGAAATGCTATATTTCCAGATAGTCATTTATGGTCTTTGACAGCTCAAAAAACGAGTTCCTTAATTCTAATTTTAGGTGATATTTCAAAGTGATATTTATTCAAGAAATATGAAAAAACAATGATGCTGAATCAGCTGTTTATTCACGAGTTAAGCTTTGATAATATAATTGTTAGAATTTGAAAAATGGCAACATCCATGAGCACTGGCTCCAGTTCGGAGCATTTTATTTTGTTTGGCTCAGGTCAGAGTCAAAGTGGAGGAGGAACAGGTGAGGGTTTGGAGACTCACAGGAAAACTCCTCCATTTCATCCTCAGGCCAGCACCAGCCTAGGAGGGGTCTGAATAGATCCTGAACACAGTTCAGGGTGATCTCCATGGTGAGGTTTCTTCTTGGCCCAACCTTCTCCTTTCACCCCTCTAAACACTTCAGCAGGTACAGATAAGGGGACATGGGCCCTGAAACCTAGCCATTCTAGCCTGTGTTGTGACCAAAACTTTAAGTGATGAGTTAAACAGAATAAAGATGTGATACATAAATGGGCTGTTGCAGAGGCAGGATGCATGCTTTCCTGTGCACAAGTATATTTACAATAAATCATCCTGTAGTTTATTTCTAGGAAATAGAATTATGAAAAATAAAAAGAATAGTATGCTGCCATATGCTGAGATATACATTAAAATTGTCCATCTTTACTTTGATAAGATGTATCTACAGCATTTATCAGTAGTCATAAAGCACTTAAGAACATAACTTTATGAGAGGATTGAATTGAATCAACCAAAGGTGTCAAACTAAAACCAAAAGGAAGAAATTCAGATAACAGCAGAAATTGTGCAAACCTAATTGAAAATCCCAGAAAGAGGGCAAGTGACTGAATGCTACCAGTATCAGAATTCTTTCCCTAGTTATTGTTATAAGCAGCCTCTTCTTCTGCCACTTGTATCATGGAATGGCTAGAATTGAGGGGTGTCCAAGGAGTCATGTGCATTTTGGAAAGAGGGGACTGAAAAGTGGGGGCAGATGAGTAAGGAAGGGAGTGGAGGGTGTGCTGAGAGTGGCAGAGACTGTGGGAGAAGCATACTTGTTTTTCTGCTTCCTGCCTTCTTGGCTGTTGGTGCCACATGGTAATGGGGCTGGGATCTGTCACTGTATCTAACTACACATGACTCTGATGACCCCCGGGACTCAAAGCATGGGAGCTGAGGCCCACAGTGATATTGCTCCTTCACACAGACCCTCAAGCCAAGAGGCCCAGTACTGGTCCCTCCAATGGTCTTCCATGAGGACCCCTGTTCGCTGTCACAGGTTTATCACTACAACCACCAACATCCGAGAAGAAGTGTGGGTAAGCAGTCATGGCTCAGGATTCAAACCAGTAGGAGAGTCTGAGGTCTTGATATGGGGCAAGACCCAGATATAGGTGCATGGTGTAAGTCCTTGGAGGCATCAGACTTGGATGTTCTGACATTTATCTATCTTCTTATCTGTAGAGATTCCAGGCCTCAGAGCGGTTATTATGTTGTCCAAAACCATAGATGCTGCTAGTGGCAGAACCAGACCCACATAACTTTTCTGACTGCATTTCACATGTTAATGGTGGAGACTAGTGCTGATGTGCTAATGTAATAATCTGTTCTGTCGCTCATGGAACAAAACCAATGTCACTGAGATTAACAGAAGGGGACACACTGTCAGACACATTAGCATTGTATGCTGCCAGCTGAGGAAGGTGGCACCTGTATATTTAAATGCATGAATGCTCTTTTTGTTTTACTTTGTAAGGGATGAGGCCCTATTCTATTTTTTTAGATGAAACTATTTATACTTTTCTAAATTAAATTTTATTTTAATTTAAAAATAAATTGGTTATTAATAGTATGTGTATTTCTAGGGTGAAATCCTATGGTACATTATCTGTATATTACATGGTGTTCCCACCACCAAAATTCTGGTCTCCTTCCATCACCATAGATTTGACTCCATTTACCCCTTACAAACCTCCATCCTCCTTTTCACTATTAACCACGATACTATTGTCTTTGTCTCTGAGTTTTTGTAAAACTATTTATTATTTTGTGTCAATTTGTTGTTCTGTTGGAGTGTGAGGTCGGCTCTTGCCAGTGAGCCTGGAGCATGCTCTCATGCAGTGGTGGTTTCAGGACCTGCTGTGCTCACATCATCCTGGTAGTCTGCCTATTCCCTTAAGAGTCCAGGAGCCCTTCATTTTCACTTTCTCTCTCAAAAAGAAAGAATTTGAGGTTTGTTTTGGTGCTGCATATCTCTGTTAACAACCACTAAATTCTTCAGTAAAGGGCCAGAGTTCAGACACTGTAAAAGTAAGAAGAATGGGGTGGTGCTGATTATAGGGCCTGGGAGCCCTGGACAGTGAGTCGTTGCTGACAGACAGGGTCAGGCAGAGTTTAAAGGCCTTTGTGAGAAAGCCAGTCCTTCCCTCATTAGCAGCCTCTGTGGTCCACCTGGGCCAGATGTACAGGTGTGGGTGGGAAGGACTACTGTAGTAAACACAAGCTCATGCAGAAGGGGAAATCTCTGGGATGCTGAGCTTACGGAACATGCGGAGGGAAGGAGAAAGGTGTGTGAGATTCCTAGGGCTGATGTAACACAGTACTCCTAACTGTGTAGCCTAAAGCCACAGAAACATATGGTCTCATAGTTCTAGGGGTCCAGCATCAAAAGGTTGGCAGAGCCACTCAATTTCTGAAGATGCTGGGGAGGATCATTGCTGGTTCCCAACTCCTTGTGGCTGCTGGCGACCCTTGGAGGTCCTTGGCTTATGGATGCATTGCTCTCATTTCTTGACTTTTGCATTTTACAAGGAGGAACCAGGCTGTACCCCCCAAACTGTCCTTGGAAACTCAAGTGTATTGCTTTCAAGCTCTTCTTTCCACCCAGCAGTAAAACATAACTCAGCAACTTCTCCCCCACTTTGTATCAAGTATCACCTTTCTTCCAGTAGCCAATATCACGGTCCTCACTTTGAACTGAGATCTCACCTTTAATATTCAAATTTCCAGCAACAGACTCAGCAAGGATATCTAGGCATTTTCTATTAAGTGCCCCAGAATGCCCCCAGTATCTGTGCATTACCCAACTTCACAACTACTTCCATATTTTAAGCATTTCTTTTACAGCAGAACCCCTCTTCCTGGTATAACCACTGACCCTATGAAGTCAATACTCCGTTTTAAAGATCAGTAAAGGGAGTTACAGAGAGGTTGACTTATCCACATGTGGTAGGTTGAAAATCACACACCCCTTATTTCCAAGATAACCATGTCCTAATCCTCAGAACATATAAATGTTACCTTATTGCAGTTGTGATGAAGTTAATGATTTTGAGATGAGAGATTGTCTTGGATTATCTGAGTGGGACCTACATGTAATTACAAAGGCCCTCAGAAGAGGGAGGCAAGATCAAAGGAGGAAGAAGGCAATGTGATGATGGCAGCAGAGATTGGAGTGATGTGATCACAAAACAAGGGATTCTGGAAGCTTCTAAAAGCTGGAAGAAGCAAGTGATGGATACTCTCTAGGAGATACCTTCAGCCGCGAGGATACCTTCATTTTATCTGCATAAGACTAATTTCAGGCTCCTGACCTACAGAACTCTAAGAAAATTAATTTGCATTGTCTCAGGACTCTAAATTTTTGGTAATTTGTTATGGCATCAATAGGCAACTGATATACCAAGTTAATTGTTCATTATGGAAGTGTCGTGACAGTTTAATAAACCATTCCTTTCACCTCCTGTTATTATTTTTGCAAAGCGGTAATAATTTTGAGCTTTGAATTTATCTAGAATATTTCAGCAGAAAAAGCCTTAAACTCTATAAAACAGACTTTGATAGAAATTAAAGAAATGTATTTAAACAACTCCCAATCTTTTGAAAATCCATATATTTTGACACTGCCTTGTATGACTATGATGTAAAGCATAAAGTGGGGGGGGGGTGCGGTGAGAATAATAGGGAAATGTAAAATAGGAATTCGTGGCTTTCTCTACATTCATATCTTTTCTTTTTTTTTTAATATTTTTATTGAGGTATTATATGTGTACATATCTTACTATTACCCCCCCCACTCCACACCCACACATGCCCTCCCCCCCCAGAGTTTTGTGTCCATTGTTTATGCTTATATGTATGCATACAAGTCCTTCGTTTGATTTCATAACTCCCCCACCTTTCCCAAACTTTCCCCCTGTACTTTGAAAGTCTGTTTGATGCTTTACTGTCTTTGTATCTATCTTTTTGTTCACCACTTTATAATGTTCTTTACTATCCCTAAATGAGTGAGATCATGTGGTATTTTTCTTTCATTGACTGGCTTATTTCACTTAGCATAATGTTCTCCAATTCCATCCAGGTTGCTGCAAATGATGAGAATTCCTTCTTTTTTATGGCAGCATAGTATTCCATTGTGTAGATGTACCACAGTTTTCCGATCCAGTCATCTTCTGATGGGCACCTAGGCTGTTTCCAAATCTTAGCTATTGTAAATTGTGCTGCTATGAACATAGTGGTGCATATATCCTTTCTGATTGGTGTTTCTAGTTTCTTCGGATATATTCCCAGGAGTGGGATTACTGGGTCAAATGGGAGTTCCATTTTCAGTTTTTTGAGGAAACTCCATACTGTTCTCCACAGTGGCTGCACCAGTCTGCATTCCCACCAGCAGTGCACGAGGGTTCCTTTTTCTCCGCATCCTCGCCAACACTTGTTGTTTGTTGATTTGTTGATGATAGCCATTCTGACAGGTGTGAGATGGTACCTCATTGTTGTTTTGATTTGCATCTCTCGGATAATAAGTGACTTTGAACATGTTTTCATGTGTCTCTTGGCCTTCCTTCTGTCTTCTTTTGAAAATATTCTGTTTAGGTCTGTTGCCCATTTTTTTTATTGGATCATTTATCTTCCTCTTATTGAGTTGCATAAGCTGCCTGTAGATGTTGGAGATTAAACCTTTATCAGTGATAGCATTTGCAAATATGTTTTCCCATGCAGTGGGCTTTCTTGTTGTTTTGTTGATGGTTTCTTTTGCTGTAAAAAAGCTTTTTATTTTGATGTAGTCCCATTTGTTAATTTTCTCTTTAGCTTCCATTGCCCTAGGGGCAGTGTCAGTGAAGAAGTTCTTGTGGCATATGTCTGAGATTTTGTTGCCTGTGGATTCCTCTAGTATTTTTATGGTTTCCCGTCTTATGTTTAAGTCCTGTATCCATTTTGAGTTTATTTTTGTGTATGGTGTAAGTTGGTGATCTAGTTTCATTTTTTTGCATGTATCTGTCCAGTTTTCCCAACACCATTTATTGAAGAGACTGTCTTGACTCCATTGTATGTTCATGCCTCCTTTGTCAAATATTAATTGAGCATAGTGGTTTGGGTCGATATCTGGGTTCTCTATTCTGTTCCATTGATCAATATGTCTGTTCTTGTGCCAGTACCAGGCTGTTTTGAGAACAGTGGCTTTGTAATACAGCTTGAAATCTGGTATTGAGATCCCACCTACTTTATTCTTCTTTCTGAGGATTGCTGAGGCTAGTCGGGGTCTTTTTTTATTCCAGATGAATTTTTGGAGAGTTCTTTCTAGGTCTGTGAAATATGCTGTTGGTATTTTGATGGGGAGTGCATTGAATCTGTAGATTGCTTTGGGTAGTATGGACATTTTAATGATGTTGATTCTACCAATCCAGGAACATGGTATGTTCTTCCATCTGTTTACGTCTTCCTCTATCTCTTTTTTCAGTGTCCTGTAGTTTTCTGCGTATAGGTCTTTTACCTCCTTAGTTAAGTTTATTCCTAGGTATCTTAATTTTTTTGGTGCGATGGTAAATGGGATTGCTTTTTTAGTCTCTCTTTCTGTAAGTTCATTATTGGTGTATAGAAAAGCCATAGATTTCTTGGCGTTAATTTTGTATCCCGCTACATTGCCGAATTCATTTATTAAGTCTATTAGTTTTTTGATGGAATCTTTTGGGTTTTTTATGTACAATATCATGTCATCTGCAAATAAGGACAGCTTCACTTCTTCTTTTCCAATTTGGATGCCTCTTATTTCTTCTTCTTGCCTAATTGCGATAGCTAATACTTCCAGTACTATGTCAAACAGGAGTGGTGAGAGTGGGCATCCCTGTCTTGTTCCTGTTCTTAGGGGAAATGGTTTTAGTTTTTGCCCATTGAGTATGATGTTTGCTGTGGGTTTATCATATATAGCTTTTATTATGTTGAGGTATGATCCTTCTATTCCCACCTTGTTGAGAGTTTTTATCAAGAAAGGGTGTTGGATTTTGTCAAATGCTTTTTCTGAATCTATTGATATGACTATGTGATTTTTATCTCTCAGTTTGTTTATGTGATGTATCATGTTTATTGATTTGCGGATATTGTACCATCCTTGCATTCCTGGGATAAATCCTACTTGGTCATGGTGTATGATCTTTCTGATGTACTGCTGGGGCCGATTTGCTAGAATTTTTTTGAGTATTTTGGCATCTATGTTCATGAGGGATATTGGCCTGTAATTCTCTTTCATTGAGTTGTCTTTATCTGGTTTTGGTATGAGGGTGATGCTGGCTTCATAGAAGGAGCCTGGAAGTGTTCCTTCCTCTTGAATTTTTTGGAATAGTCTGAGGAGGATAGGTTTTAGTTCTTCCTTGAAAGTTTGATAAAACTCTCCTGTGAAGCCATCTGGCCCCGGGCTTTTGTTTGCCGGAAGCTTTTTGATGACTGCTTCAATTTCTTCCATAGTTACTGGCATGTTGAGCTGTTTAGAATCTTCCTGATTGAGTTTTGGAAGGTTGTATTTTTCTAGGAATATGTCGATTTCCTCTAGGTTGTCCAGTTTGTTGGAATAGAGTTGTTCGTAGTATTTTGTAACAATCCTTTGTATTTCGTCGGGGTCTGTTGTTATTTCACCTCTTTCATTTCTGATTTTGTTTATTTGGGTCCTCTCTCTTTGCTTCTTGGTGAGCCTGGCTAGAGGTCCATCAATCTTGTTTATCCTTTCAAAGAACCAGCTCTTGGTTTTGTTGATCTTTTGTATTGTTTCTTTGGTCTCTATGTCGTTTATCTCCGCTCTGATCTTTATTATTTCTTTCCTTCTGCTTACACTGGGCTTATCTTGTTGCTCTCTCTCTAACTCTTTGAGTTGTTGGGTTAGGTAATTTATTACCATTGTTTCTGGTTTTTTGAAGTAGGCTTGTAGAGCTATGAACTTCCCTCTCAGGACTGCTTTCATTGTGTCCCATAGATTTTGGATTGTTGTGTTTTCATTGTCGTTTGTTGCCATGATGTTTTTTATTTCTTCCTTGATGTCTTTGGTAACCCAGTCATGGTTTAATAGCATGCTGTTTAGTCTCCAAGTGTTTGATTTCTTTGGGTTGTTTTTATTGTAGTTGATTTCCAGTTTTATGCCACTGTGATCTGAGAAGATACTTGATATGATTTATATCTTCTTGAATTTGGAGAGACTTTGCCTATGTCCTAACATATGGTCTATCTTTGAAAATGACCCATGTGCACTTGAGAAGAATGTATATTCTGTGGCTTTGGGGTGAAATGTTCTGAAGATGTCGATTAATTCCATCTGTTCTAGTGAGTCATTTAGGATTGATGTTTCTTTGCTGATTTTTTGTTTAGAGGATTTGTCCAATGGTGATAGTGGGGTATTGAAGTCTCCTACTATGATTGTATTACTGTCAATCTCTCCTTTGATATCTTCCAGGAGTTTTTTAATGTATCTTGGTGCTCCTGTATTGGGTGCATATATGTTTACCAGAGTTATTTCTTCTTGTTGGATTTCTCCCTTTAGTATTATGAAGTGGCCTTCATTATCTCTTGTTATGTCCTTCACTTTGAGATCTAATTTGTCAGATATAAGTATTGCAACCCCAGCTTTTTTTTCATTTCCATTTGCCTGGAAAACCTTTTTCCATCCCTTTACTCTCAGTCTGTATGCATCCTTTTTTTTGAGGTGGGTTTCCTGTAGACAGCAGATATCTGGGTTTTGTTTTCTTATCCAGTCTGTTACCCTGTGTCTTTTGATTGGGGCATTCAATCCATTTACATTTAAAGTTATTATTGATAGGTACTTATTTGATGCCATTTTTATTCTATACCCCTGTGTTCCTTCTTTGCTTCCTATTTCTTTCTTTCTTTCTTTTTTTACAGCAGACCCTTTAGCATTTCTTTCATTGCTGGTTTGGTGGTGATAAACTCCCTTAGTCCTTTTTTGTCTCTGAAGCTCCTGATTTCACCTTCAATTTTGATTGATAGCCTTGCTGGGTACAGTATTCTTGGATTTAGACCCTTCCTTTGCATGACTTGGTATATTTCATTCCATTCCCTTCTGGCCTGATGAGTTTCTGTTGAGAAATCAGTTGCTAGTCTGATGGGGGTTCCTTTGTATGTAACTGTCTGTCTCTCTCTGGCCGCTTGTAAGATTCTTACTTTGTCGTTGGTGTTTGCCAACTTAACTATAATGTGCCTTGGCGTCGGTCTTTTGGGGTTCATTTTGCTTGGAACTCTGTGAGCTTCTTGGATTTGTGTGGGTTTTTTCTTCCCTATATCAGGGAAGTTTTCTGTTATTATTTCTTCAAACAGGTTTTCTATTCCTTGCTCAGTTTCCTTTCCTTCTGGCACCCCTATTATCCTGATGTTGTTTTGTTTTGTATTGTCCCGAAGTTCCCTTACGCTCTCCTCAATCTTTCTAATTTTTGTTTCTAGAAGCTGTTGTAATTGGGTATTTTTTTCCATCTTGTCTTCTAGCTCACTTATGCGGTCCTCTGCTTAATCTAGTCTACTCTTGATGCTTTCTATTGAGTTCTTTACAGGAGCGATGTCATTTTTCATTTCTTCTTGGTTCTTCTTCATTTCTTCTTGGTTCTTACTCATATTGTCGAATTTGTCTTCCAACCTTTTCAGCCACTTTATGACCATTTCTCTGAATTCTTTCTCTGATAGGTTGTTTGCCTCTAAATCGTTTACTTCCTTTTCTGGTGATGCCTGCTTCTCTTTCCTGTGGGGGCTGTTTCTTTGTCTCCCCATGGTCTCTCCTCTCCAGATGTCTGGTTATATAGATTTCTCTCTCTGGCGTTGATCCAAAGGTATAAAATACAACACAACCAGGCACAACAGACAAGGCACTGAACAGAATTGTATTCACGATATTAATAACCTCCAATAAAGGTAACCACCAGAGAAAGACAAATTAGGGAATAGGAGTGGAAGAGGGAGAGTAAAAAGAAAGAACAACAACGAAGAAAAAAACAACAACAAAGAGTGTGAATCTGAACTTGGGAAAAGAGCAGAAAGAAAGAAAAGAAATAACAGAAAAGAAAAAGAAAAGAAAAAAAAAAGTAAGAGAGACAAGAATGATACTAAGAGAGAAAAGGGGAACAAACTATATATATGGGGAGTAAACTCCACTAGAACAACCACTATTCCCAGCAAATTCCAGCAACACGAGCCTGGAGATTAATACAAACTGCAACAGCAGCTAATATCAAGTGAGGCAAGGGAAAACAAAAGTAAAAAACAAACAAAAACAAAGCAAACAAAAGAACCAACCAAACCAACAAAAAGAATAATCAAAACAATCTCATAAAAAAGCATAAAAATTCAATCTAATCAACATTCAAGCAAACAACAACAAAAGGCCCGAGAGAAAAATAATTTTTTAAAGGTAGCGTAGAGAGAGGTTTGTATGGATTTGGAGCAGGGGGTTGGGAATTAGATATATAAGTAGGGTGAAGTTTTAGCAGGGAGTAAACTGAAAAAGTAGGGAAAATCTAAAGCCAGAAAGGGTTAAGATAAACTGGGGACCAAAAGGGGAAAGGTTAGGAGGAGAGTGATGGCATAATTTTAGCTTTGAGATAGGGTAAAGCGATTGTAAGGGAGAGATGCAAATCGAATGTAGGACACTAATCCAAAAATAAAAGAAAGAGAAAATCAAATGACATTAAAAAAAAAAAAGGTAAAATAATAGTAATAATAGTGCTGATTGAAAATAAAAATGTAATAATTAAAAAGGTGAAAATCAAGTGAGGAAAAAGAAAAAAATATTAGTTTCTTAAGTAAAAGATGCAAAAAATGAAAATAAAAAAATATGAGAATAAAAAATTTAAAAAATTGAAAAAAGAATTGAAAATTAAAAAATAGGAAGACTAAAATGTGCAGTAGCGGCTGTCATTCACTTCCTCTATTATTCTGTTTGGTACGCCTTTTTCCCAGTCTGGGCGGTATTTCAGTTCAGCTTCATTCCAGGGCTCCTCAGTGTTGGAAGCCAGTCCTGCTTTTTAAGCCAGCCCTGTCTTAATTTCTCGTATTTATTTTTGATTACACCAGAGACAATTAGCGTTTCAGCCCCTAGGTGGCAGTGTTTCTGAATTGACTTCCGGGCCTCTCTAGCTCTTTTTTCGTTTTTTTTCCCCTTCTATGGCTCTCACTACCGGTTTGTGGAGGTGTGCGCCTCAGAGCTGCCTCTCTGATGGTCACACGCAGCTCTGGCCCCAGGTTCCGAAAAAACACCTTCCCCCTGCAGTCTTTCAGGGTTTCCACCTGGGTTTTTCTATGTGTTGGGCTTAGCAATCAGAGTCGGAAAGAGCCCAGGTGTGCGGACCGTGGGTCTGTGCCCCAGACTAAGGAGCCTGCACTCCTTTGAAAATTCTTAGTCTGACCCTCCTCGTCAGATTAAAATGAGTTGCTTTCAAGAGGTCACTTCTGTTAGCAGCTCAGAAGACCCCCCTCCTCATTCACGGATCAGGGCAGTTCCAACTGCCGCCGATTTTTCTAGGCACGGACCTCCCGGCTCCTGCCGGTCCTGCGGCTGCCGCGCTTCCCTCACCCAGCGCTTCTCTCACCCACCGCGGGGATTAGAAACTGCCCCTCATTTCAGGCGAAATCTGACCTTTCCGTGGTGCAGTGAAGAGTTTCTTTGAATCCAAATGTTTGCGCTGATAGGGGACCGGTGGTCTGGTGCTCCCAGCAGTTCAGTGTTTGCAGTTGTCGCGGAAAGTCAGGTTTCCACTAAAATCCTCCTTTCCTTGCAAGATGGCGAGGCGCCCGGCGAGCCCGCAGCTCCAGGAGGGGACCCAGCCCCTGTGGGTGCTGCGCGGTCAGAGGAACACTGCCCAGCACTCCCCCGCCTTCTCCTGGAGTTTAGCTGTCCCTTGGCTTGCCCACATACACTCCCTCTGCGAGCCTCTGCTGCTCCGACTCTCCGCCCCAGGAATAGACTCCAAACCCGACTCTATTCCGTCGCCATTTTTTTCGACCTTCCCCATATCTTTTCTTCTGAGTATGTGGAAGGAGCAGCATCCTGGGAGGGGGGAGAGCACCTTCATGGAGTTACAGCTGGGGACCAGCAGCATAGATACAGGTGACTCACAGCAGAGCTGGACGTGGAAAGGAGTTCCTAAAGATGAGAAGCATGGCCAACTGAACAGCACGGGAGAGACATGAGGCATAATTCCTTCTATGAAAAGTCTCCTAGAAGGAGGTCACTCCAAAGAGAGGGTTCAGGGGTGGGAGCCATGTTCCAAATGTTCCTCCATGGCCAATGACCTCAGGTCTATGACCACTCAAGACTGGCATCCTATTCCCTGTAGCATCTCTGGATTCTATTTCTACCACTTCCCTCTTCCCTTTTGGGGAACTATGAGTGTGAGTTAGTTGTCAAAGAAAATGTAAAAGGTAGCTTCTGGCAGGACAAGTTTTATTCAGGAAATACCAGGAATGAAGGGAAACTGGGCTGTGGTGGAGATATTTTGAGCAAGAGATGCAGTTTTGACTGTGCTCTTGACTCACATATATGCAGCCTGTCAAGGTGAGCTTCCTCTATGTGTGACTTGTTGCTCAAGGTCCTGTGCTTAGAGTGTTTAAAGCTCTGTAATGTCATCTTGAAATTCTTCATGATTTTTAAACAATGGGCTTGGTATTTTCTTTTTGAGCTAGACCTTGTGAATTACATAACTGGTCCTGATCTGTGTCTTTATTGGAAATAGAAAATGTTCCTTCAAGGTGACTGAAGTCATCAATACCAATAATTGGTCCAATAATATGACCATTTACACCATCATTTCCAAATCTATCTGCTTCCCTCCATTGGTAGCAATCCCATTCTCCACTATTTCTGCCACATTTGGTCCTCTTAGTACCTACCCTCAAGTTTAAGCATTGACTAATCCACTTTCTCAATCTAGTGAAGCAAATCCTATATAGTAAAGAGGTAATATACATATTGACCGTCACCCCTCACAGAAGATGGCCACCCCTATTGGTCACAAGATGGCCACCCCAATGTGGTCACAAGATGGCCACCCCCATATGCTCATAAGATGGCCACCTCCCATGTGGTCTCAACATGGCCATGCCCATGTCGTCACAAGATGCCTGTAAAAAGATGGCCGGCAGGGGAGGGTGGTTGGAGACAAGTAGGCCAGCAGGGGAGGGCAGTTGGGGGCAAACAGACCTGCAGGGGAGGGCAGTTGGGGGCAACTGGGCCTGCAGGGGAGGGCAGTTTGGAGGATCCAGGCCTGCAGGGGAGGACAATTGGCAGAGGGCAGTTAGGGGTGACCAGGCCTGCAGGGCAGAACAGTTAGGGGTGACCAGGCCAGCAAGTGATAGCAGTTAGGGGTGACCAGGACAGCAGGAGAGGACAGTTAAGGGCAATCTGGTCTGCAGGGGAGGACAGTTAAGGGCAACCAGTCCTGCAGGGGAGGGTAGTTGGGGGCAACCAGGCCAGCAGGGGATGGCAGTTTGGGGGAACCAGGTCTGAAGGGGAAGGCAGTTAGGGGTGACCAACCCAGCAGGGGAGGGCAGTTAGGAGTGACCAGGCCTGCAGGGCAGAACAGTTAAGGGTGACCAGGCCTGCAGGGGAAGACAGTTAGGATGACCAGGCCTGCAGAGGAGGGCAGTTAGGGGTGACCAGACCATCATGGGAGGGCAGTTAGGGGTGACCAGGCCAGCAGGTGAGGGCAGTTAGGGGTGACCAGGCCTGCAGGGGAGGGCAGGTGGGGCCAACCAGGCCAGCAGGGGAGGGCAGTTTGGGGGAACCAGGTCTGAAGGGGAGGACAGTCAGGGGTGACCAACCCAGCAGGGCAGGGCAGTTAGGGGTGACCAGGGCTGCAGGGAAGGACAGTTAGGGGTGACCAGGCCAGCAGGGGAGGGCAGTTGGAAGCAACCAGGCCTACAGGGGAGGACAATTAAGGGAAACCAGGCCAGCAGGGGAGGGCAGTTGAGGGTGACAAGGCCTGCAGGGGAAGACAGTTAAGGGCAACCAGGCCTGCATAGGAGGGCAGGTGGGGGCAACCAGGTCTGAAGGGGAGGGCAGTTAGTGGTGACCATCCCGGCATTAGAGGGCAGTTAGGGGTAACAGGTCTGCAGGGCAGAACAGTTAAGGGTGACCAGGCCTGCAGGGGAGGTCAGTTAGGGTGACCAGGCCTGCAGGGTAGGACAGTTTTGGGGGCCAGGCCTGCAGGGAGGGCAGTTAGGGGTGACCAGGCTGTCAGGGAAGGGCAGTTAGGGGTGACCAGGCTGTCAGGGAAGGGCAGTTAAGAGCAACCAGGCCTGCAGGGGAGGACAGTTAAGGGCAACCAGTCCTGCAGGGAAAGGCAGTTGGGGGCAACCAGGCCAGCAGGTGAGGGCAGTTCGGGATGACCAGGTCTGCAGGGAAGGACAGTTAAGAGTGACCAAGCTGGCAGCGGAGGGCAGTTAGGGGTGACCAAGTCTGCAGGGGAGGGCAGTTAGGGGTGATCAGGCCATCTGGGGAGGCAGTTGGTGGCAACCAGGCCAGCAGGGGAGGGCAGTTAGGGGTGACCAAGCCTGCAGGAGAGGGCAGTTAGGCACAACCAGGCCTGTAGGGGAGGGAAGTTAGTGGCGACCAGGCGGGCAAAGGAGGGCAGTTACAGGCGATTGGGACAGCAGGGTATGGCATTTGGGGGTGATCAGGCTAGCAGGGGAGCAATTAGGCATCGATCAGGCTGAGTGGATAGGGGGCAATCAGGCTGGCAAGCAGAAGCTGTTATGGGCAATGAGGCAGGCAGACAGGTGAGCAGTTGGGAGCCAACAGTCCTGGATTGTGAGAGGGATTGTCAGTTTACAGGGATTGGGCCTAAACTGGCAGTCAGACATCCCTGGAGGGGTCCCAGATTGGAGAGGGTGCAGGCTGGGCTGAGGGACACACGCCCCACAGCATGAAATTTGCACTGGGCCACTAAGCCTATCTAATAAAAGAGTAATATGCAAATTGACCATACCTCTGCTACACCCACAAGCCACGCCCATAAGCCATGCCCACCAGACAATCAGGAGCAAATATGCAAATAAATCCAACCAAGATGGCTGCAGCTACAGAGAGAACAGGAAGGAGGCTTGGGTTTCCCCAGCAATGGAGGAAGACAAGATTTCCACCTGCTCTTGCCAGCCTAGGCCTCCACTCAAAGCTACAAAGTTTCAATGATAGAAGATAAATAAATCCCAACAAAAATGTCGGCAGCCACAGAGCTGGAGAGAGCAGGAAGCTTGAGTTGCCCCTGGAAATGGAGGAAGCCAAGCATTCCACCTGCCCTGGCTGGCCAAGGGCTCCACTCTAGACTACAAAGTTTCAATGATAGAAGATAAATAAGTCCCAACAAAAATGGCTGCAGCCATGGAGCGAGCAGGAGGTTTGGCTCCACTCAAGGCTACAAAGTTTGAATTATAGAAGATAAATAAATCCCAGATACCAGGGCCTCCGCTTGGGTTGCTGGGGGGTGTGGCTGGCCTGCAAACTACCACAGGCTCTTCACCAAGGCCACCCCACACCCCAAGGAAACTCCCACCCTGATTCGGGACACCCTTCAGGGCAAACCACCTGGCCCCCACCCATGCACCAGGCCTCTATCCTATCTAATAAAATAATAATATGCAAATTAACCATCACTCCAACACACAAGATGACTGCCCCATGTGGACACAAGATGGCAGCCACAAGATGGCTAGCAGAGGAGGGCAGTTGGGAGGGACCAGGTCTGCAAGGGAGGGCAGTTGTGGGTGATCAGGCCATCAGTGGAGGGCAGTTGGGAGGGACCAGGCTGGCAGAGGAGAGAAGTTGGGGGCGGCCGGGCCTGCAGGGAAGGGCAGTTGGGGGGGACCAGGCCTGCAGGGGAGGGAAGTTAGGAGTGACCAGGCCTACAGGGGAGGGCAGTTAGGGGCAAACAGGCTGGCAGGGGAGCAGTTAGGCATCAATCAGGCTGGCAGGGGAGTGGTTAGTGGGTGATCAGGCTGGCAGGCAGAAGCAGTTAGGGGCAATCAAGAAGGCAGGCAGGCGAGCAGTTGGGAGCCAGCAGTCCTGGATTGTGAGAGGGATGTCTGACTTCCCGTTTAGGCCCCATTCTACTGGGATCGGGCCTAAACAGGAAGTTGGACATCCCTGGAAGGGTCCCAGATTGGAGAGGGTGCAGGCTGGGCTGAGGGACACCTCCTGCCCCCCTTGCACAAATTTCGTGCACCAGGCCTCTAGTATAAATATAAAAGCCTAATATGCTAAGTGTCAGACCATTCGACTCTTAGACCGGTCGCTATGACATGCACTGACCACCAGGGGGCAGACACTATGTGTGGTAGGTTAGCTTTCTGCTGAGGTCTGTCTCATTGGGACTGGGCAAGATGGCCAGACATGTCCTGGAGCCCTCCTATGGTCCTCCCTGGCAGGCCAATCTCCTGTGATCCCTCCCTGGCCTTTAAAATATTTCTTCTAATTAATTTCCTTTCAATGTGCACAAATGTATGCACCAGGTCTCTAGTGTATAATAAAAAACTCAATGTTTTTTTGGTGATACAACAACAAGTAGAACATCTTGTCAACCATGAGAGATTCAATAGTCTGTCTCTCACCTGAAAGTAATTTCTAGATCCTTTTGGATCCATTTGCTGGTAAATCTAGGATAAGTTGCCTCTGTCTGGGCTGGAGTGGGAGAAGGTAGAAAGGCTGGGAGGAAAGGTTGCATCTACTCCCTAGGTACATCTTTATATGTCATGTAATGTAGACTTTCAATCATGCAAGAACCATATGAAACAAACAAACAAACAAACAAACAAACAAACAAACAAAGATATTGTGATCATTGGAAGACTTTTCCCAGGCCTCTCCTTCCTCTTTTCCACTTGACTCATGATTTATACCCCTTTGGCTTTGTACCTGAGTTTTGTTAATTTCTGAATGAGTAACTTGAGACCCTTCTGAAAGAGTAGGGTCAAAATCCATATTGTACTATCACTAGCAAGATCCACGAATATTCCAAACCCCATGTTAAACTTTCTTCTTTCAGATGACCCCAGAGTCTCCCACTGCACCAGGGAAGATGACGGACACTTGTACCTGTTTTTTTTGTTTTGTTTGTTTGTTTATTTGTGTGTGTGTGTGTGTGTGTGTTTGCAAGATTTATGTAATTTAATAAGGGCCTTTGGATCCACTACTATAACCAAAAACACCAAATATAGCTTTGGTAATTTTGGTACAAGAGCAAGCACATGGAGGAAAAGGTTTCAACTTGGCAAAACCGAAGCACCCTCCAAATTAGAGGCAATATTACTGACTCTTTAAAGGCAACGGTTTCTCCACTGGCTCCACCCAATCTGAGCTTCCTGCCTTCATGGTTTCAGAGGGTGTGAACACTTTTTCTTCAGTTAAAACAAAAGCACCAGCTGGAAGAGTGTCTTTGGAGAAAATCTGAGAACTCACCAACTCGTTGAAAAGAAGGTGAGTCTGGCTGAGAAGCAGCCCAGAGCACTAGCGTTCTTTGGGCAGTAGGTCCATGGAGTGAGTGTTCATGGTGTGGGTTCTCATCCCAGGAAGGACCAGGTTCTGTGCCCGAAGCACAGCAGGGGGGATGCTGTCTGAGGGTAGTGAAGGGGGTAGGGAGGGGAGTCAGGAGTGTTATTAGCACAATGTCCCACGTCTCATATTGAACAGGACACATTTGTGCTGAGTGGTGCACCTTCATGCATTTGCTGTTGTGATAGACACTGAGGGCTGTCTGACAAGCCCTCCTTTTCCCTGGATAGGAAATGAGTGTCCCCAACGCAGGTCTTTAGAGTTCAAAAGCAATCTAGAGACCACCCTGTCTAACTTCCTCTTTTTACTGAAAAAGAAGCAGGATCCCAGGAAGTGTGGTGACCCTAGGAGTTGCCCCTGTCACTAAGGTCAGAGGAAATCTGCACTGCAGTTTTCTGAATTCTTTCCATCATTTAGCAGAGCGAAGCACTGACCTGAGTGCATGACATGTGAGGTGAGGAGAGGGTGTCATGGGTAGAGGTTTGGCTATTCTTCAGGAACAATGTATGTGAAACCCTCCAGTTAATGCCCCTAGTTACAGGTTTCCTAAAAGTGTTCTGTTCTGGAAAGAATGTGGACTTTTCTCCCTGCCTTCTCTTGATCTGGCTCTGATTCGATGTAATTTTAGAATTCTGGGTCTGAGAAGACCCTGAGAGGAGGCCGACGTGTGCAGTGCTTAGGAGAGAAGGAGGTAGTCAGACAGACTTTGAATTTGATGCCTGCTCTGCCCAATACCTGTTAGCACTGTGACCTTGGGCAAGTGTCTCCGCATTTTCAAGGTACATCAATGTCTCTATTTAAAAAAGTTAGAAAAATAAAATTAGCTTTTTGCAGGCTACTATAGTGGAGTAGGTGAGATAATGTACAAAAAATTATCAGGGTGTTTGGTATAGAGTGTCAGCAGTGGTTCTATTACACACATATCACATTTTTTTATTGTTGAAAAATGTTAATTTACTCAAACATGAATGAACAATACAAGGAACTTTCTTGTACCTAGACCAAGCTTCCACAATTATTAAGTGATGACAATAGGGTTACACTAATGTATACACACCACTCCCCAGGCACTCCACATTATTTTGAAGCAAATATAAGACATTGATTCATTTTATCAGTAAATACTTGAAACCATTTAAAAATATGACCATAATCAGACTTCAAAAAGCACATAGAATTTTTTTACAAAGTTACCAGTTGCCTTCAGATTTCCTGATTGTCTCATACTTAAAACAAAGAAAAAATTGTTTGAAGTTGGATCCAATTAAGATTCATAAATTACAATTGTTTGGTTTCTCTTATATTTAATTTAATATATAGCTTTCTCACCTTCCCTGTTTCCTTCTGCAGGAAGTCTTTTTTCCAAAAGAACGGTGCAATTTACATTTTGTTGATTGACATTCTCCTGGGTTCATTTCACCTCCTTTTCTAGTTCCAGTGTTTTGTGTGAAGTTATATTTAAGGAGAGGCTTGATCTGACTCAGGTTTGACTATTTGGTGGGAATACATCATAGGTTCAGCTGTAAAGTTCCCTCTGAAAGCACATAATCTTTGGTTGTCTCTCTTTCTTTGACATTAATTGATGTTAATGGTGGCTGAAATTTAATTAAGGGTCAGAAGTAATGATATCAAATTCTATCATTCTTCCCTTATTTATTAGGTGGAAAAATCCTATATAAAGAAAGTTCCCTCCAACCATTCTTTCATTTCCACGAGGTACAATTGTATCTGAAAGACAAGATAAATGCTCATTTTTTTCCTTTTATTTGCAATGTTCATAACAATGAAATGCTTTCCTAGCACACTCCCTAGGGAGCGATTGAATATTTTAAGCATAAGGCCTTGTTATGAACTCCTGTATTTTAAGATATCTGATATATTTTGATTCATTGGAGTTATTATTAATGCTCACAAAAATGTCCAGTTGCATTTTCTTGAGGTTGGCTCTTAAGTCCTTTCCATAAGACCCCAGTGATTTTTGAGAGCATCCTGGCTTTCTTGTTTACAACTCTGCCTATTCCTAGAATCAGTAGTTTATTTATAAAACTCTAATTTTTGGGTGGTAAGTGGCATTTGAAAACCACACTCCAGGTACTGAGGGTGGTCATTGTCACTGAGTTCATTATTATCTCTATGCCTTTAAATAGACTTCAAAACTGTGTGTGTGTGTGTGTGTGTGTGTGTGCGCGCGCACACACACACACACACAAACAAGAATAGAATTTTTGAAAATAATTTTATATTTTTTCAGGTTATTTTTTTAAACTTTAAGTTAATATCATTAAAGATGGACAATGAAAATATGGCTTTTTTAAGTGTCTTGGACCAATTCCTTATATGGTTCACCCACTCCACAATATAAAATCAGATATGTTTGCCATTTGCTTTTTGTTTTAGTATTTTAAAATACAATTTTCCTTGTATAATTATGTAAACTACCTACATGGTTTCAAGATCAAATCTATGCAATTTTAGTGTAACCAAGACATCCAGTTTTCAGGTTCTGTCCCTGTCCTCTCCACCCTGCTTCTCCCATCCCCATGTAAGTAAATTTTTGTTGGTTTAGTTTTCAGAGTATCTTGCTATTGCCTTTTGATATATATAAAAATATATGTATTATATTTTATATATGTAGTGCATATTCCTCGTTATTAGATAAATGGTAGGTAAACTCTACATTATTTTCTTTACTTTGCTTTTCCCACTTAATGATGTATCCTGGAGACCTCTCCATGCGTGTATAGAGAGAAACATTCCTTTTCACAGTTGGATAGCCCCTCACTGTGTGAATATATCTTAGGTAATTCAACCAATCCCTACTGATGGCCATTTGAAAGGTTTTTGGTCTTCTGCTAATACAAGTAATGATGCAATAAATAGCCTTATATGTAATTTTTCTGCATTTTTGTCAGTGTAGTTAAGGGATAAATATTAAACTGGGGGACTGATAATGAATGGGAAAATGCATATATACTTTTGCAGAACAGTGCTGACTTCCCTTCAGTAGAGTTTGGACTGTTTTTCCATTCTCACCAGCCATGCAGGAGAGGACTTGCTTCCCTCATACCTTTACCAACAGATTATGCTAGCAAACGTTTGGACTTTTGCCATACCTGGAGGTGTCAAATAGTATCTCACCTCAGAAATAGAGGCGTAATTTAATTAATATTTTTAGTGATTTTATTTTTTCTGTTTTGATTTATTTTTCTCTGAGCATATGTTAATGTCTTTTGATATATTCAAGGTAAATTTAAATTCATTTTTCTCTGAATGTTTATTCCCACCTCTTGCTCCATATTCTATCATGTTCCTAGAATTTGGTTTCTGTACTTTATAATTTTCTGAGTATAACAGGAACATTTACCCCCTTTGTTGTAAGCTGAAAAGTATTACGTCCTCTAATTTGACATTTTTTGCTTTAATTTTTCTAAGGTGTCTTTTGTTCCACATTATCTGTGATATTTTTATGTAATCACACTTATTAATTCTTTTCCTTACTTTATTTCAAATCTTAGAAATAGTTTCCTTACCTCCAGGTTACAAATAATGTATCCATGTTTTTTCTTTTATTTATGTGCATTATTTTTTACATTTAAACTTCTAATCTGCTTGCAATTTGAATGGCATGAGGCAATGGATGCAATTTTATCTTTTTTCTGTATGATTATATGATTACCCTAAAGTTGCTTTATTACAACATCTTTGGCCCCTTTGATGTGGTATGCTGCCATATTGAATCTAACTGTAACAGAGTGTAATTGAATTAATATAAATGAATAAGGTATGATTAATTTGGTCTGTTTCTGAATTTTCTGTTTTTGGTTCACTGTTCTATCTATTCGTGCACCATCATCACACTTCTGTAATCATAGAAACTACAAAGCTTGACTCCTGGCAGAGCTAGTCCTTCCTCCTTATTCTTTTTCTTCATGGTGCTGAATAAGTTTCTTTTTTTCTTCATCCAAATGAAGTTTATAATCCACCATTTAACTTTATAATACACTATGTTTCACTTGCCTAAAAAAATGGTGATGACAAAAGTTTTAATTTTAGCCGAAACTGGTTTGGCTCAGTGGATAGAGCATCGGCCTGCGGACTGAAAGGTCCCAGGTTCGATTCCGGTCAAGGGCATGTACCTTGGTTGCGGGCACATCCCCAGTAGGGGGTGTGCAAGAGGCAGCTGGTCGATGTTTCTCTCTCATCGATGTTTCTAACTCTCTATCCCTCTCTCTTCCTCACTGTAATAAATAAAATATATTTTAAAAAAAGTTTTAATTTTATATTTATCCTATCTAATAAAAGAGTAATATGAAAATTAACCATCACTCCGCTACACTCACAAGCCACTTCCACCAGCCACGCCCCACCAGCCAATCAGGAGAGAGTATGCAAACTAACCCAACCAAGATGGCTGCGGCCTCAGAGAGAGGGAGCCTTGGGTTTCCCCGGCAATGGATGAAGCCAAGCTTTCTGAACACCCTGGCTGGCCCAGGCCTCCACTCAATGCTACAAAGTTTCAATGATAGAAGATAAATAAATCCCAACAAAAATGGCCATGGAGCTGGAGAGAGCAGGAGGCTAGGGTTGCCCCCGGCGATAGAGGAAGCCAAGCTCTGCAGCCCTGGCCTGCTTTGGCCTACGCTTAAGGCTAAAAAGTTTCATTTATAGAAGATAAATAAATCCCAACAGAAATGGCTGCCACCACTGAGCGAGCAGAAGTCTTGGCTCAGCTCCAGGCTATGAAGTTTCAATTGTAGAAGATAAATAAATCGCAGATACAAGAGCTTCTTCTTGGGTCACTGGGGGGTGTGGCCAGTCTACAAACCAAGACAGGCCCCTCACCCAGGCTGCCCCACATCCCAAGGGCACCTCCACCCTGATCCGGGACAACCTTCAGGGCAACCAGCTGGTCCCCACCCATGCACCAGGTCACTATCCTATCTAAAAAAGAGTAATATGCAAATTGACCATCACTCCAACACACAAGATGGCTGCCCCCATGTGGTCAAAGATCCTGCCCCCATGTGAACACAAGATGGCCAGCAGGTGAGGGCAGTTGGGAGGAATCAAGCCTGCAGGGGAGAGCAGTTAGGGATGACCAATCTGGCAGAGGAGGGAAGTTGGGGGGAAACAGGCTGGCAGGGGAGCAGTTAGACATCAATCAGGCTGGCAGGAGAGTGGTTAGGTAGTGATCAAGCTGGCAGGCAGAAGAGGTTAGGGGCAATCAGGAAGGCAGGCAGGTGAGCAGTTTAAATCCAGCAGTTCTGGATTGTGAGAGGGATGTCTGACTGCCCGTTTAGGCCTGAAACGGGCAGTCAGACATCCCTCAAGGGTTCCCAGATTGGAGAGGGTGCAGGCTGGGCTGAGGGACACACACCCCTGTGAATGATTTTCGTGCACCGGGCCTCTAGTCCTGTACAATAAAAGCCTAATATGTAAATTGGCCAAACAGTGGAACTATCAGTGGAATGACTGGTTGCTATGATGTGCATTGACCACCAGGAGGCAGACGCTCAATGCAGGATCTGCCACTTGGTGGTGAGTATGCGTTGGCTGGTGAGTGCAGTGGTGGTGGCAGGAGCCTCTCCTGCCTCTGTGGCAGTGCTAAGGAGCAGAGCATCAAGTGATAAGGAGCAATGAGCAGGTGGACGGACATAATCCAAGAGCCCCCAGACTGTAAGAGGGTGCAGGCTGGGCTGAGAGACCCCCCCTCAGTGCACAGATTTTGTGTGCCAGGCCTCTACTATAAAATAATGTTAGAGAAATATTTACTTTTTCTTCATCCTAAAACTTTATAACTCATTATTTTAACTTTATAGTCCACTCTTTCTCAGCTAGGGGAAAAAGTTATGATAAAAAATTTAAATTTATAGTTATATAAGATCATGTTAGATAATTATCTATAATTCCAATGTATAAAATGCTTTAAACATGGATCAGTTTTTAATTCGGTCAAATGTCTTGACTGCACTAGGTAATTTTCTACTTCATCTATTAATAAGATGTGTTGTAACAACAAATTTTGGTATGAATATTTCTAAATGAGATAGGTCTATAGCTTTATTTATTGGTCAAATCTCTGTTAGCCTTCAGAATTGACATCACACTTGATTCATAAAAGAATTGAAAGATTTTCCTCTTTTTCTTTATGATCAAGAATATCTTACATAATATTGAGATGATCAACTTTGTAGAGATTTAAGTGAATTCTCCTGTGAAAGCACCTGGGCATTGTACTCTTTTGTGGGAAAATTCTGCTTTATTATTTCCTCCAGATGAGTAATAGATGATAACAAATTTTCATGGAAGACAAGAACAAAGAAAATAGGTTTGAGAATGGTCCCCACTTACCTAAGTATCCTTTTCTCTTCTCCTTCCCTTCGTTGAGGTCTTGTTGGTACCTGCACCCCAGAGCCTCTTGAAAGAAGATGGCTGGCCTTCAGGACAACACTCTGAGGATTGTTCTGGTGGGGACAATTGGAAATGGAAAAAGTGCAACAGCAAACACCATCCTTGGGAGAGAAGCATTTGAATCTAAAATTGCTCCTCACGCTGTTACCAAGAGCTGCCAGAAAGCAATGCGACACTGGAAGGGGAGAGAACTTCTTGTCGTGGACACCCCAGGGCTCTTTGAAACCAAGGAGACACTGAAGACCACCTGTGAGGAAATCACTAAGTGTGTCCTCTTCTCATACCCTGGGCCCCACGCTATCATCTTGGTTCTACAGCTGGGCCACTACACGGAGGAGGAGCAGAAAACAGTTGCATTGATCAAGATCCTCTTTGGGGAGCAAGCCATGAAGCACATGATCATCTTGTTTACTCGCAAAGATGATTTGGGTGATCACACACTCTCTGAGTTTATAGCAGCATCAAAGGTAAACCTGCAAAGCATCATCAAGGAATGTGGGAACCGCTGCTGTGCCTTCAATAACAGGCAAAGTGCAAATGAGGCTGAGAAGGAAGCTCAACTGCAGGAGCTGGTGGAGCTGATAGAGGAAATGGTACAGAAGAATGGAGGGGCTTACTTTTCTGATGCCATCTACAAGGATGTAGGGGAAAAGCTGCAATGTCAGAAAGAGGCCTTGAAGAAAATCTATGCTGATCAATTACAGTAGGAAACTAAACTACTTGAAGAGCAATGTGCTGAGGGAAAAATATCAAAGCAAGCAATGGAGGAGAAAAATATATTGGAGAACTATAATGAAAAAAATTAAAAAATATTAGGGAAGAAGCTGGAAGAAATATATTTAAGGATGTTAATTGGATTTGGAATACATTTGCAAAAATATGGAATATGTTTTGAAAATATGTAAATTTTATTTCTTAGTTTAGTATGATTTGTTAATGTGGTTAATTGTGTTTTCCAAAGATGACTACAACAATGTATTCTATCCCACCCATTCTTCTTGTAATCTGAGTTTATTTTTCCTTCTGTTGAATTATAGGGTTTGTCCCCTACCTTGAAATACAATGGACTTTGTGACTGTTTTGACAACCAGTGTGTGGTTGTGACTTCAAAAGTGAGATAGGAAAAATGCCTCTTTGTTCCCTAGGGTTTGTGGGCTTGGCACTTGTCAACTATGTGGTGAGGAAGCCCAAGTTGCTTATTGAGAGACCATGTGAAGAGGACTTGAAGTCACTGGCTCACTCCCCTGGCTGGTCTTTCATCTGCCAGCAGAACCAACTTGCCAGCCATGCAAGTGAGGCAATATGGAAGCAGATTCTCCAGCTGCCAAGTGAGCCACCTCTGGTGAAGCTGCAAAGAGCAAAGATGGGCCACCCCCAATGCATCCTGCCCAGATTGCAGATTCATGAAAAAAATAAAGTTTGTTGATTTAAACTACTAGGCTTTGGGATGGTTTGTTATGCTGTGATAGTAACCACCAGCACCTTCCCTGCTCACTCACCACCAATACCCACAATGCTAACAAATGGAAGAAGTTACAAAATCGGCATAATCAGGCAATAATATATTATGAAGAGTTCACAGACTCAATTTAGGAAAATTCAAATGAGAAATCCTTCATGTGTCAAGTGTTAGCACGCACATTTCTTCAGGCCACGCCTCTGAGCACCTTGTTAGTGAAGCAGTTGGTTTCTCCAGCAAGATGATTCTGTGGTCCATGTGAGGCAGGATGGTAAGAAGCTAGGAAAATTCCCGGATGAATGGAATAAGAAAACTGAGATGAGAAGATGGGCAGCTTGTAGCCAGTTTGTTAATCACAAAATCTTATCTTCCCCAACCAGGGGCACTTGAGAGCAAATGGTTTATACATCTCCTCCCTAACCAAAGAATACATAGATTAAATCAGTCTGGTCTGGGAAGTAGAGCACAAAGACCCGATTCATGACATTTGTGCCAGCTAAACCCAAGGGCAGATGAAGTCAGGGAAAAATATCAAAAACCACATCAAAGCCAGGCACAATTAAGATAAAATAAAACAGTGAAACAGACAAAAGAATAATCCAAAACTCCCCTATACACTTATCTTGATGCATAAGCATATTAAAAATGCACCTGGATAGCTGATTGGAAAAAAAAAAGGATAAAATGTCCTCAAGACAAAAACTCGCTCTAGCACAGGCCCATGCCCTGTACCAGGCATGAACTTTTTATTTCTTCCTAAACTCTGTGGATCCCCATGAGGGACTTGCAACCAGGGGAGCAGTGGGCAGTGGCACCCAGCCTCAGCCCCTGACCCTGTCTCCAAGGCCACCTTTTCCCTGACTTCCCACTAAGCTGAAGCAGTCCCACCTTGGCTCAATTCTTTTTTATAACATTTCTAGAGCCAAAGCAGCCCCGCCTAGACTCTCTGCTATTGCTTCTTTTATCCTAAACCCTTCCTCTATTTCACTGCCTCCAGCTTTAAAGAACATCCTCTTTCCAAGTCAAGAACTCACACACTATGGGCCAGTACCTGTCTGGTAACACATGGATGTTTGTAAGTTGCTAAATTCTCTTCTTGATGTTCTCTCTTCTTTTATAGGTACCGTCCTAAAATGTCCTTGACTGTAACTTAAAAATATCTAATGTGCTAAATATTTTTCATTTGCATCTGTAGATCCAGACTTTGCCCTCCTTTAACATGGCTCTTTGTCCCAGGAGGCTGATCTATGTGGATCATATTGTTACCAAACTCAAGGGATGCTCCACTTGGGGTGTCCTATTCCAGAAGGAGACATGGTTGTCACAGGGTAGTTTTATTTACTTGTAGCAAGTTAAGGAGACAGGGGATTCATATCAAAAGCTCTGTCTCCCCAGAGGGAAAGGCTTAGCCATTCTTTACACTATTTGGTCAATTACACATTTTTTTTCTTTCTTTCTTTTTCTGTTGGCTACATTTGTCCTGTTGAGTTCTTGTCAAGCTCATCTTGTTTCCAGTTGGTATCATAAATTTAACGTTTAACACCAGTAGCATTTAGTAAGAATGGCCCATACATTGAGACCCTTGTCCTATCTAACAACATCAGTGGAATCTCTGGCTCTCTGACTTATGCTTGACTTCTGCCAATGGGAAGTTCAAGCAGGAGATCTCTTCTGGGTAGAAAAGCAAGGTTGGGGTGTTTGTTCCCTTGCCTCTCTCCCTGCAAGTTAATCTCTGACCAGCTGCAACATTAAGTTGAAGATCACACCTTCTCTAAGGTGTGGGTTCCAGGCCTCACCCCCTTAGGGTTAGCGTGTAATTTCCTCACTGTTGCCAGCAGTCTCCCTTGTCATTTGCATCCCTGAGTCTGCAGCTTGTAGGAAACCATGCACTTAACTCTGCCCCAATTACCTAATTAGAGTGGGCCATCTCTGCTGCTAGAATCCTGATTGAGAAATCTTAATGATAATCACTCTCTTTTTTCTTTCAGAAATGCCCTGATCTTTGTTAATGTTTCTTTAAAAAATTCCCTCTAGTGTTTCTTGTGGACAGTGGCTACAGCCTTTGGATAGGTTCAAGCATTGGACTAATGAGAGGACACGATTCTCTCATGGCACAATTATAGTCAAAGGCTATAGTTCTAAGTTGGACCTTATGGTCCGAACCTGTGGTGCCATGTGGCTGAATAATATGGGCTGCAGGAGGTGCAGCAAGTAAACAAAGCTTGATCAGGTGCATGTAATTGAGTAGATTTGAAACCCACAAGAACATTATAAACATCTTGACCATGCCCTTACTTTGACTCCTGTAATCTGGCTATAAAATAAAGATGGGCTTGCAGGCTGGGGCACTGTCTCTCTATCAGAGAGCACAGCATCCCACCTAGCCCCACCTTTATTCTCTTGTAAAACACAGAGAGTGCTAATTATCAAGATTGCTAATGTTGGTAAAGGTCTAAAAATGCTCACAAAGCAATAATCACAGGCAATTAAATAGGTGGAAAACTTATTTATTTGGATAAAGGAAAAGGAGTTATCAGGTGACAGCATTTTAGAGGCAATGATATATGAAAAATTCCTTGGAGGCAAATAGGGGGTGGTTCCATAAATTTAAGAAAATATGTGTTTATTTATAAACTAGGGGCCCATTGCAGGAATTTGTGCATCTTAAAAGGAACTGTGGGCCTCGAGGCTGTGGTAGACACAGGGGCGGGTCTCAGCCCATCCTCTGTGCCTCTGCCTGGCCCTTGCCACCATGCCCTGGTACCCTGTCTGCTAGCAGCCCTGCTCCTGCTGCCACCGCTCCCACCCACTGATGGTGCTGAGCAATTGGGGCCTAGCGCCAGCAGCAGGTGCGAGTGGGGCTGTGCTGGCGGCGGGTGAGAGGGGCGGCTGCTGCCACAATTGCCCCTCAGGACTGGGGGATATGGAGAAGCCCTCAGGGGCGATCAGGGCTGGCAGCTGCCACTTGTACCTGCTGATGGTGCCAAGTGATTGAGACTGGCGCTGGGCACCAGCAGCAGGTGTGAGCAGCAGATCTGGTGCAGGCAGAATGTGGGAGCAGGGCCAGTGGTATGCAGGAGCAAAGAATTTTTAGTAACCACCAGAGGCTTGCCTTGATGACATTGACTAGCGCCCTGCCTTGGTCTGGTGCCCCCATTCACCTACTCCACCATCACACAGCAGCCAATGCCTACCATGTTTTGTACACACCCTCTGGTGGTCAGTGCATGTCATAGCGACTGGTTGTTTGGTTGTTCCACCATTCAATCTATTTGCATATTAGCTTTTTATTATATAGGATTAAACAGTGCATTAGACATGCACTGTATATAAGAAATGTTTAAACAAGGAATAATTTGGGATCTGGAACAGATTAATTCAATTTACATTTTTTCTAATGGAAAAAAAAAGATTTGGTTTTTTAACAAATTGGTTCCACTATAATTGAAGTGCATAAGAAATTTCATCAAATAAAGAATAATAATTATATTCTATTTGTATACATATAGTTTTATTATTAAAGTGGATGTTCTAGAAATTATATAATTGTTACCTTAAAATGCTGTTAAAAGGAGTATAGAGACAGGGAAGGTAGTTTTAGGAAAGGGGGTCCATGGGAGAGGAAGACATATGTAATGGGCATAGATAGATCCAAGCTACCAGAATGTTTGTCTCACATACACAGAGGATGGAGGGATATTATAAGACTAGAGGCCCGGTGCATGAAAATTCATGCACTGGAGGGGGGGGGGTTCCTCAGCTTGGCCTGCCCCCTCTCACAGTCTGGGAGCCCTCAGGGGCAGAAGGAGACCTGGTGATCAGGAGAAGGTGATGTCCCCATCACACCTCTGCTGCTGCCACTGCCAGCAGCAAAAGCCTCAGCCGGTCCTGGTTACCTGAGCCTCAGGCGGCCCTGGGGGGCTGAGGGCGGGTCTGGCCACAATGCACATCTGCCGTTCACCGCATCTCCCCCAGTTGGGATGAAAAGACTGTGGGACTCCAGTGGGGCTGAAGGGACTGGGCGCCACCATCTTTGTGATGGTGTGATGGTCAATTTGCATATTCCCTTTTTATTAGATAGACTAGAGGCCTGGTGCATGAAATTCGTGCATAGGGAGGGATGTATCAGCCCAGCCTGCACCCTCTCCAATCTGGGACATCCCTCTCACAATCCAGAACTGCTGGCTAAAAACACTTGCCTGCCTGCCTGCCTGATTTCTCCTAATTGCTTCTGCGTGCCAGCTTGATGACCCCCCAACTGCCCTCCCCTGCATGCCTGGTTCCCCCCCACCCAACTTCCCTCCCCTGATGGCATGATTGTCCCTAACTGTCCTCCCCTGCCGGCCTGGTCACCCCTAATTATTCTCCCCGGCTGGTCTGGTTTCCCCCCAACTTCCCTTCCTTGCAGGCCTGGTCCCCCCCCCCCCCAACTGCCCTATCCTGCCAGCCTGGTCACCCCTAACTGCCCTCCCCTGCAGGCCTGGTTCCTCCCAACTGCCTTCCCCTGCAGGCCTGGTCCCCCCCAACTGCCCTCCCTTGCAGGCCTGGTTCCCCCCCAACTGTGATCCCCTGCATGCATGGTTCCTGCCAACTGCACTCCCCTGCAGGCCTGGTCCCCCCCAACTGCCCTCCCTTGCAGGCCTGGTTTCCCCCAACTGCCCTCCCCTGCCAGCCTGGTTACTCCTAACTGTCCTCCCCTGCAGGACTGGTCACCCCCAACTGCCCTCCCCTGCTGGCCTGATTCCCTCCAAATGCCCTCCCCTGCAGGCCTGGTTCCCCCCAACTGCACTCCCCTGCCAGCCTGGTCCCCCTCAACTGCCTTCCCCTGCAGGCCTGGTGCCCCGCAACTGTCCTCCCTTGCAGGCCTAGTCGATTCCAACTGACCTCCTCTGCCAGCCTGGTTGATCCCAACTGACCTCCCCTGCAGGCCTGGTTGCTCCCAACTGTCCTACCCTGCAGATCTGGTCCCCCCAACTTCCCTTCCCTGCTGGCCTGATTGCCCACAACTGCCCTCCTCCCCTGCCAGCCATCTTGCGGCAATCATCTTGTGTCCACATGGGGCAGCCGTCTTGTGTGTTGGAGTGATGGTCAATTTGCATATTACTCTTTTATTAGATAGGTAAGAGAAAGAAGAAGAGGGGGGCACCAGGTGAGCTTTGAAACTTTGGAACTAGTACCATGTAAGGAAAAGGGTGGGAAGAGCCAATTAGAAGAGCACAGAGTACATAAAATGGGAAAGGGGTCCAAGAAGAAGGTAGCATATATAGACAAAGAGCTGCCAGCATTTATAAACCTTTAGACAAAGAGGCTTCACTGGTTACCTGCTTGGGAACCCCTCCCAACTCACAAGTTTGATATGCTTCCAAAAATGTTTCATACTTAAAAAAAAAAAAAAGTCTTTTAGTGCACAAATTTTTTCCCTCAAACTTCATGAAGAACTTGGGAGGAGAGTTTGAGTTCACCAAATTCTGCATTTCAGATTTGAAGTATCATCTCTCCATTCCAAGTAGTAAGTAAATGAACTCTGTAGCCTTTTCATTGTCCCCTTTGTAGTTTTGGAGATGATGCAGGGCCCATGGACCACTTAATTTGGCTGTAGCTGCTCTCTCAAGCAGCTGCTGCCTTAAGCAGGCAGTTCTCTTTCACCTTCCTTTTTCAGCTGTTACCCATTGATTGCTAGATTACCTGCTTTATATTTATTGCCAAGGTCTGTAGAGTGGATTTAGAACCGTTATAAGGTCTTCTGCTTTGTTAAAATTGTACTTTGAAACTAAGTGTTTGAAATGTGCATAAGAATCAATTTAAGGAATGCTGGTTATTTGCTTTTCTTGGTAACTAGAAAGAAGGCTTCTAAGAGTTATTAGTTAAAAATGATACAGTGGGATTATAGAAAGTATAAGGCATGGAGATGCATTTTGAAGGAAATAGAAAATGGGTTCTTAATTTTCACACTTATACTGAAATAAAAAAGCTGTTTAGTCCACAAATTTATTCTTCAAAGTTCATGAGACAAGAACCTGTGAGGAGAGTCTGAGTTCACCCAATTCCATGTATTACTGTTACAAAAAAGCAAATTCCTTTGACAGTTCCATTATATGTAAATCTATAACCATGCCATTTTAATTTATTTTGTCATTTGGAGTCACTTATTGTTCTACTCTGATGCATTTGCAAATATGTTACATCTTCAAAAAGATCAATGGAATGGACTCTGACTTCTTTTCAAATATAGGTTCTGAGAATAAATGTTCAGATAATATTTTTTGAACTAAATGAAAATGTATACAACTCTAAGGAATAAGTGGACTCATGGACATACTGGCAAATAATCAGTTAAATAAAAATTGATTAGGGGTTGGATGAACTGAAGATAATTATTATTTTTATGAATTTGTTAAAATATTGCTGATTTCTAAATCTTTTTTTGTTTGTGTACCAGATATAATGAAACATATTTGTTTGTTTCTTTGCTTGTTTACAATTTGGTGAATTATACCTTGACTAGAGGCCCAGTACACAAAATTCATACACTCAGTGTGGGGGCGGGGGGAAGGTTCCCCCAGCCTGGCCAGTGCCCTGTCACAGTGTGGGAGCCACACGATCGATCACCCCAAAGAGGTAGGCCACACCCACCCATCTGGGGCTCCTCAATGGGTTGCCCCAAAGAGGTAGGCTGGAGCCGGGTGGCCCATGTCTGTGCTGCACAGAGCTTGGAGGCAGGACCCTCAGCATCCCCAGGCAGGCCTCGCTGCATGTAGCCAGGAAGAGGTGGGACCTCCAGGCAGATTCCATGCAGTGCATGCAGTGTCAAGCCCAGCCCTGCCCACCTGCGTGTGCCCGCTGATGCAGGCACAAGATTGCAGCCATCTTGTGATGGCATGAGGGCATCATAGTGTGACAACCACTTAGGCTTTTATTAGTAAGGATAAGCAATATTAGACCATTTAAATTTTTCTCTCTACTTAACCCTCTAGAATTTATAAGCCCAACTAGGGGCCTGGTGCATAAAACTCATGCACGGTTGGGGGTCCCCAGGACTGGCTGGCGATCAGGGCCTATTAGGGCCATCTTGCCCAGTCCCAATTGGGGCTAGACTAGCTGAGGCCTGCCGGACAGAGCCTGCCAGATGAGGGGGTGAGATGAGGAGGGGCCACGGGAGGTTTGCCAGCTGTGGGGAGGTTGGCTGGCCATGGGAGGCTGGCTGTGGGAGTGGCTGATCAACAGGGGGCAGCTCCTGCATTGAGTGTCTGCCTCCTGATGGTCAGTGCATGTCATAGTGACTGGTCGACTGGCCATTCTGGTCATTTGGTCATAATGATTGCTTAGGCTTTTATATATAGAGACTAGAAGCCCAGTGCACAAAATTGTGTGCAAGTAGCTCCTTGCTGCTTGCCACTGCTTGCAGCCCCGCCCCTGCAGCTCTCCACTCACCGCCACTCACACACCTGCCACCGCTCACTGCTCACCAATCTGTCCACCACTGCTCACCACTTGCTGCCCCGCCTGCCACCACTTGCTGATTGCCATCCCACTGCCACCACTTGTGGGCAAGGGGGGAGGGACCGAGAGGTGGTCAATGCACCTCATGGCGACTGGTCGAGCAGTCATTCCAGTCATTATGCTTATGATCCCTGGCCTTTTATTATATAGGGTAATAATCTGTTTTCTTTATAAAGGACACAATTGGAAAGTGGTTTTATTAACCAAGACTTTGACTGGAATGTCATGTTTGGGAGAAACAGGACTAGATTCTGGATGTCACCAGAAACCTTTAAGGATTTCAGATTGACTTTGAAGCTGATAAAAGCCTTTAAAAAAACAGCCTGGTACATGGTTCATGGCATTCTTTTCAGGGAAGGAACAAAAGTTGCTTTCCTGGGAGATGGTAAAGAAAGAACCTGGGAGAAACCAAGATGGCGGCATAGGTTAAACACCTAACCTGCAGCCGGGCACAACAATTTCAAAAATACAACTAGAGGTGAGAACGGACATCGTCCAGAACCACAGGAGAGCTGGCGGACTGAAATGCCCACAGCTGGGGGGAAGGAGAAGGCCACGGGGACAGTCGGGGAAGCCGTAAAAGCCTGAGGTATGGAGAAACGGGCGGAGACACGAGCACACGCGCCTGCGGGGAGGATGGAACCAGAGAGGAGGGGGCGGCTGATGACCTGGCCGGAGTTCACTGGCAGGAAGGAGATAAAGGCTCCGGAGTGCGCTGAGCACCGGCTCCGATTGCACTGAACCCCATTCCGGGCGAAACCCTGGGAAACTCACTCACTTTCGCAACTCCGCCGCCCCCGCAGGCTGCCCGGCCCGGGACGCTGGGGACGCCGCCGCAGCGGCGGCGCCCGGAGCCCGGCGGCCTCCCAGCACCCGTCCCCGCCGCGCAGCCCCCGCGCACCTGGTGCCGCGGGCCGCGTGCCCCGCACACCAGACGGAGGCCCGGGCGCCCTCTCCGTGCACCTCCCGGCGGCGCTAGACTTCAGTAGAGTTGACTTAATTCAAGGGATTAAGAAGTATAAATTGGGGGGACGCCGCGGCGGCGACGTCCGGAACACGGCGATGGCGGTGCCTGGAGCTCGGCGGCCGCCCAGCGCCCGTCCCAGCCGCGCGGCCCTCACGCGCCTGGTTCCGCGGGACGCGCGCACCGCGCACCGGACGGAGGCCCGGGCGCCCTTTCCGTGCACCTCCCGGCGGCGCTAGACTTCAGTAAAGTTGACTGAAATGAAGGGATTAAGAAGTACAAATTGAGAAGTTTGAAAAAGATGGCGGCGGAGGTTAAAGGCTGTTCTGTTGCCTCGCACCCAGCGAAATCGGAGGGGATGAGGTGTGGAGGTGCGTGGGTCTGGCTGGTGGCGGGGGAAAGGGGCTTTTGTTCCAAGCCTAAGGGAGATTAGCTCTCCATCACCCTGAAACCCATCTTCTGGCGAACCCCGGGAGACCCAGATGCCTGCGGGGAGAGGCGGGACTCTTGCAGAGGTGCGCCCAGCAATCAGTGTTTGCTGCGCTGGAGTGCGGAACGAGGGGACTTAGATACATGGAAGGCAGAAGGACCAGACTCACAGCCATCGAGGCTCGCCACACCATGGCCTGTTGGCGCCCTGAGACCCCGCCCCGCCCTGGGACCCGCCCCGCACGTCTTGAAGACCTGCCCCGCAAGTCTTGCAGGCACACCTGCGCCCCAAGCAACGGCTTATGCATGTGGGTGGACTTCCCTCTGGCAGCGGACCAGATGATCTGCTGTTCTAGTCGGACTGCTCCAGGGCCACTCAGACAGGAGGAAGAAACTACAGTTTTTGCTGTAATCCTTGCTGAGTGCCTAAGGCAGTAGCTGATCTACACCCCATTGGAGACCCAGAAACGAGGGCATCTAGTGGTCTGTGGGAGATGACACCAGATTTCAACCACGTGCATAAGGGACACATTCAACGGGAATATTCAGTGAGCGCCAAAGCTTTGCTGCACCAAGACCCGGCCCATAAACGTATCTCCTGCACAGCAACTCTTCCTTTATAGACAAAGAGAGCCCCCCCAGTGACACCAACACCAATCAAGACTTAACTATACAAAGGAGGACCAAGATGGAGGCATAGGGCGGAAGCCTGATTGTTGCCTACCACAACAACTTTGAGACTACGACAAGAGAGCAGAGCAGACACCATCCAAGACCACCATAGGGCTGGCTGAGTAGATGCTCTACAACTAGAATAAAAGAGGGGGATGTGGGATGATGCTGATGCCGGTGACCCAAAGACCACACTTTAAGAACTACAGCTCAGGCGACACAAAAGAACTATGGCTCAGGCGATACAACAGCGGCCTGGAACGTGCTCGGCTCAGTTCCCCCGGCGGTCTCCGGCTGAGGGGACGGCTCCACTGGCAGCCAAGCACGGACAGACGAGCCCCTATGAGACATGGGGTGGGAGACTCCGCGCTTGCTGACCTCTGAGTCCGTCAAGAATCTCAACGCCCCGGAAGCGGCCAGGTGCGCATGCTCGGCGACCGGCCACCGATGCAGACCCAAGGGCCGACACAGCGACGCCAGACTGGCCCACCGCCATGCACCGGGTGCACCGGAGCTTCGCCGAGCCGCCGCCCGACGAGTTCTGCAGCAGCCATACTGGAGCTCCGGAAGGATGGCCAGGGGAATTGCTGAGGGGGGATTGACCGGCAGGAATTGGGATCGGGAAGACGGGGCCCCACTGAGACCCGGGTGCGGGCGGGGTTGCGCGCCTCTGGGCTCGGGTGTGGTCACACGCCTCTGGGTATAAGTGAGGCCTCACGTCCCTGGGTCTAGGTGAGGCCACATGCCCCTGGGTCCAGGTGAGGCCGGACTCCGGGTCCGGGTGAGGCCAAGTGCCCCTGGACCCGGATGACGCTGGATCCCGTGCCCGGGCGAGGCCAAGCGCCCCTGGGTCAGGGAGAGCCCACACACCCCTGGGTCCAGGGGAGACCATGTGTCCCTGGATCCGGGTGAGGCCGCGTGCACCTAGGCCCGGGTGAGCCCAAGTGGCCCTGGGTCTGGGAGAGGCCAAGCGTCCCTGGGTCCGGGTGAGACCATGTGTCCCTGGATCCGGGTGAGGCCTCGGGCACCTAGGCCCGGGTGAGGCCACGTGCCCCTGGGTCTGGGAGAGGCCAAGCGTCCCTGGGTCCGGGCGAGACCATGCGACCCTGGATCCGGATGAGGCCTCGTGCACCTAGGCCCGGGTGAGCCCAAGTGGCCCTGGGTCGGGGAGAGGCCACGCGTCCCTGGGTCCGGGTGAGACCATGTGTCCCTGGATCCGGGTGAGGCCTCGTGCACCTAGGCCCGGGTGAGCCCAAATGGCCCTGGGTCGGGGAGAGGCCAAGCGTCCCTGGGTCCGGGTGAGACCATGTGTCCCTGGATCCGGGTGAGGCCTCGTGCACCTAGGCCCGGGTGAGCCCAAGTGGCCCTGGGTCTGGGAGAGGCCAAGCGTCCCTGGGTCCGGGTGAGACCATGTGTCCCTGGATCCGGGTGAGGCCTCGTGCACCTAGGCCCGGGTGAGCCCAAGTGGCCCTGGGTCGGGGAGAGGCCAAGCGTCCCTGGGTCCGGGTGAGACCATGTGTCCCTGGATCCGGGTGAGGCCTCGTGCACCTAGGCCCGGGTGAGCCCAAGTGGCCCTGGGTCTGGGATAGGCCAAGCATCCCTGGGTCCAGGTGAGACCATGTGTCCCTGGATCCGGGTGAGGCCTCGTGCACCTAGGCCCGGGTGAGCCCAAGTGGCCCTGGGTCTGGGAGAGGCCAAGCGTCCCTGGGTCCGGGTGAGACCATGTGTCCCTGGATCCGGGTGAGGCCTCGTGCACCTAGGCCCGGGTGAGCCCAAGTGGCCCTGGGTCTGGGAGAGGCCAAGCGTCCCTGGGTCCGGGTGAGACCATGTGTCCCTGGATCCGGGTGAGGCCTCGTGCACCTAGGCCCGGGTGAGCCCAAGTGGCCCTGGGTCGGGGAGAGGCCAAGCGTCCCTGGGTCCGGGTGAGACCATGTGTCCCTGGATCCGGGTGAGGCCTCGTGCACCTAGGCCCGGGTGAGCCCAAGTGGCCCTGGGTCTGGGAGAGGCCAAGCGTCCCTGGGTCCGGGTGAGACCATGTGTCCCTGGATCCGGGTGAGGCCTCGTGCACCTAGGCCCAGGTGAGCCCAAGTGGCCCTGGGTCTGGGAGAGGCCAAGCGTCCCTGGGTCCGGGTGAGACCATGTGTCCCTGGATCCGGGTGAGGCCTCGTGCACCTAGGCCCGGGTGAGCCCAAGTGGCCCTGGGTCGGGGAGAGGCCAAGCGTCCCTGGGTCCGGGTGAGACCATGTGTCCCTGGATCCGGGTGAGGCCTCGTGCACCTAGGCCCGGGTGCGCCCAAGGGGCCCTGGGTCTGGGAGAGGCCAAGCGTCCCTGGGTCCGGGTGAGACCATGTGTCCCTGGATCCGGGTGAGGCCTCGTGCACCTAGGCCCGGGTGAGCCCAAGTGGCCCTGGGTCTGGGAGAGGCCAAGCGTCCCTGGGTCCGGGTGAGACCATGTGTCCCTGGATCCGGGTGAGGCCTCGTGCACCTAGGCCCGGGTGAGCCCAAGTGGCCCTGGGTCTGGGAGAGGCCAAGCGTCCCTGGGTCCGGGTGAGACCATGTGTCCCTGGATCCGGGTGAGGCCTCGTGCACCTAGGCCCGGGTGAGCCCAAGTGGCCCTGGGTCTGGGAGAGGCCAAGCGTCCCTGGGTCCGGGTGAGACCATGTGTCCCTGGATCCGGGTGAGGCCTCGTGCACCTAGGCCCGGGTGAGCCCAAGTGGCCCTGGGTCTGGGAGAGGCCAAGCGTCATTGGGTCCGGGTGAGACCATGTGTCCCTGGATCCGGGTGAGGCCTCGTGCACCTAGGCCCGGGTGAGCCCAAGTGGCCCTGGGTCTGGGAGAGGCCAAGCGTCCCTGGGTCCGGGTGAGACCATGTGTCCCAGGATCCGGGTGAGGCCTCGTGCACCTAGGCCCGGGTGAGCCCAAGTGGCCCTGGGTCTGGGAGAGGCCAAGCATCCCTTGGTCCGGCTGAGACCATGTGTCCCTGGATCCGGGTGAGGCCTCGTGCACCTAGGCCCGGGTGAGCCCAAGTGGCCCTGGGTCGGGGAGAGGCCAAGCGTCCCTGGGTCTGGGTGAGACCATGTGTCCCTGGATCCGGGTGAGGCCTCATGCACCTAGGCCCGGGTGAGCCCAAGTGGCCCTGGGTCTGGGAGAGGCCAAGCGTCCCTGGGTCCAGGTGAGACCATGTGTCCCTGGATCCGGGTGAGGCCTCGTGCACCTAGGCCCGGGTGAGCCCAAGTGGCCCTGGGTCTGGGAGAGGCCAAGCGTCCCTGGTTCCGGGTGAGACCATATGTCCCAGGATCCGGGTGAGGCCTCGTGCACCTAGGCCCGGGTGAGCCCAAGTGGCCCTGGGTCTGGGGGAGGCCAAGCGTCCCTGGTTCCGGGTGAGACCATATGTCCCTGGATCCGGATGAGTCCTCGTGCACCTAGGCCCGGGTGAGCCCAAGTGGCCCTGGGTCTGGGAGTGGCCAAACGTTCCTGGGTCCGGGAGAGACCATGTGTCCCTGGATCCAGGTGAGGCCTTGTGCAACTAAGCCCGGGTGAGGCCACGTGCCCCTGGGTCTGGGAGAGGCCAAGCGTCCCTGGGTACGGGTGAAGCCAGATCCTGGGTCCGGGTGAGGCCGTGCGCCCCTGGATCCATCCGGGTGAGGCTGGGTCCCAGGCCCGGGTGAGACCACGCGCCCCTTGGGTATGGGTGAGGCCACGTGCCCCTTAGTCCAGGTGACGCCGTGCCCCTGGGTTCGGCCGAGACCAAACCAGAGGGAGTCGGACCTCCATTACCACCATTTGTCCACCATCCAGAGCTGAGGGGTCAGTGCTGACATGTACACATAAGGAACTACTGGACATCGAAATTGGGTCTCAAAAGAACTGTTGGTCCAGGGGGAAGCTCGCTACAGATTGATTCATTTGCCTGTCAGCATAAATATTATTGCTCGTCTCACATTCAGTTCTTATTAGTATATATCTAGTGACATTTGATCTCATTCATCTAGAGGAAATGATGAACAACATAGACTGAGGAACAAGAACAGAACCAGAATCAAGGAGGCATCGATCGGACTATCGGGCCTCAGAGGGAGGATAGGGGAGGGTAGGGAGAGGGTGGGGGGAGGGGGAGAGTTCAACCAAAGGACCTGTATGCATGCATATAAGCCTATCCAACGGTTAAGTTCAACAGGGGATTGGGGCATGCGTGGGGAGAGGGGTGGGATGGGAATGGGGGGATGAGGACAAATATGTGACACCTTAATCAATAAAGAAATTTAAAAAAAAAAAAAAGAAAGAACCTGAAGACATTTTGAGGGACTAAAAAACTAGAGGAATTTACCAAAAACTATGAGTATTGCAGTCAAACTTTGATGGGCAACTATAGGGCTTGGTTTCTTCTCCCAGAAAGGCTAACTAAAGTTCAATTTTCCTTATGATATTGCAGCAAAGCAGATTTATGAGAGCCTAGATGGTCAATTGCTAATCTTTTTTTTCCCCCTCTGTACATGGCTTTTATTATTTACATAATACAATATAGCATCAATGCTGAATAGCATGATTATGTGCAATACATAAATATGAACTATCTGTACACATCTGCAAATCTAACTCAGAACTAAGGTACAAAGATTTGAAAGCAAAATTGAGTGCTTTAAGGACAAAAGTAAAACTAAGACTGAACACTGCAATAAATCAGAAGTAGTGCCTCGTGTACATACTTAACTATTTACAGATGAAAACAAGCATTACCACAACACTCATCTAACTATACTCATTTATATATAAAAAACACAAGTTTCATGTATCACAGAAAACCTTCCATTATAACACAGAAGTGATATTACCAGACAAGCATCAATGAAGTATACTGCCTCTTCTAGTTGTTATTGTACAATGCTGTAAATAATGCAGCCCATGCAACACACCCAAGAACACTAGTCCTATACCCAAGTACAATTAATGATAAAGCAGCCCTCTGCAAGTGGTGCTGGATACCACTAAGTAAGAAGTCTACTGCAGCCATGTTGGTTATGATTTTCCATGCAGAAGGGTAGTTACATTAAGAACTGAAGTCTTTTAAAAAAGCTCTAAACATTCTTTCTTCAACCAAAACATTCAACAAAAGATGCACATGAAAAATTAACTGTTCAGAAACCTTTGCAACTTAAAATTCAGATGCATGTTACTCAACAGAGCTGCTGTATGTGAAAACCAAATGCAGTTTCAATTTCTTCTTGTAAACAAATTAATCCTAGTGCAGTTCTGTGTTACACATTTTTAGCAATAAGTAATGCAGACATCTTCTGGTGCAGGCCAACAATAAAGCTTCAAAGACAGCTCCAGACCCTGTTGCTTGATGGTTTTACTCTTATAACCAGTTGCAATGTTTACCTTTCACAGAACGTCTTTGACAGCTTTTAGACCAATTAGCCATGCTTATATATGGTATCAAATACTGGTTTCATGGAAAGGTCTGATCCTCTTTATCACCTTCTTCCTGCTTCCAAAGAACATGTTGTGGAAATGAACAGTGAAGTTTAACTATGGTAGAAGTAGACTGCCAGTCCTTTTCTGGTGTACCATTTTTTAGAAAAATACAGGCACATAACACTAGCCAAAGATTATACCTTGATACATTCCCAAGAGGCAGATATGCTGCAAACATGCAGAGATTTCATGTGTTTTGTTTTGCACGTGGGAGCTAAATTTTGTCCTTATTATCTGTGAAATTCAATTTGATATGCAGATTTCATCCAATTTTATTCAAGGGAGGGCATATACATTTTGTAGGGCTGTATCTGTCCAATTCTGCCTGTAACAAACACCCAAACATCCTAAAATATCAATTATAAGACAGACAAGTAGTATAAAGTAAAACTCTGGAGAACATCAAAGGAAAATGGCCATGCATCTGCTCTTTAATGTTTTCCTACGATATATTAAAATAAAAACAAAGTTTCAGTCTCTTCACAAGTAGTAATTTATATTCTCTGTATTTTTTCAGCCACAACAACTGGATTCTCTTTTCTGATTTTTGCTGCAGCTTCTGCTTTGTAATCATACAGACAGTTGTGCTTGTCAGAGTAACGGTGAAGTCCACAAAAACAAATTTCCACATCGGCAGTCAAACCCTGTAAGGGCCAACTTTCTTTCTGCACATGAAACATCTATTCTTCTTTGGTTTGGGTAACTCAGGAGCTTTTTCTTCACTTTGAGAAGTACTGGGTTGAGAAACTGATGAACTGGGCTGAGTGACAACTGGCTCTGACACCTCTGTTTTCGGGGTAGTTATTTTGTCCTCTCTTGAAATGCTCATTTCTGTCATTTGCTGAATTACAGGCAAGGCAGCCACAGGCACATTTCTTGATTTTTCAGATGTGCTGCCAGCAGCACCTTCACAGTTGTTTAAACTAGCGTCTGCTCTTTGCACAGATGCAGAATCTGAGGTAGGACTGTTGGAACCACTAGCTGTCCCCATTGGGCTCATTCTGCCACTATTCTGCTGCCTCTGAAGATGCTCTTTGTAGCAAACAGAACACATTCCATTTGTCCTAGGATTCCCATAAAAGCCACATCCTGTACTACACAGCATGGGCCCTGGGGTCTGGTTAGTCTCTTGAGCCATAGTTTTCCTGCGTGAGCAGGAGGCAGGAGCCGGGCCTGTGCGCGAAGCCGGCGCAGTGGGGCCGGGCCGAAGCCTGAGGGGGGCGAGCCGGACGCCCTGGAGCCGCTGCCCCGGGCAGGGAGCGGGTAGGAGCCGCGGGCGGAGGTGGCGCTGCCGCCGCCGCAGGGGCTTTTTTTTTTTTTTTTTTTTTTAAATATATTTTATTGATTTTTTACAGAGAGGAAGAGAGAGGGATAGAGAGTTAGAAACATCGATGAGAGAGAAACATCGATCAGCTGCCTCTTGCACACCCCCTACTAGGGATGTGCCCGCAACCAAGGTACATGCCCTTGACCGGAATCGAACCTGGGACCCTTGAGTCCGCAGGCCGACGCTCTATCCACTGAGCCAAACCGGTTTCGGCCGCAGGGGCCTTCTTTTTTCCAATTGCTAATCTTGTGTTTATGGAAATAATCAGGCAAAATGAAAACTGGACTTAATGCAGCAAATAGTCTTGATTTGGCTAACTTTAATATCAATGATGATGATTTTAGGGGGAGAAATTGTCTTTCAAAAGTATTTGTAACACATTTTGTGGATATCAGATTCTTGTTCAAATTATCTTGGAAGTTTTATTTTCCACTTATAAATCCACTGGATCCTGATTTTTTCCAGTTTTCTTAAATCTTTGGGCCACAACCTTCTGCACTAATGCTTTATTTTTCTCTCATCATTTGACTTGAAGTTACTGAAACCTAAAAATTCCCCCCCAGCTTTGCAATTGCAAATTGCAGCTACTGTGCATGATATAAGCTTGAAAAATCGCCACAAAAGTATCTTAAACAATCTCAGTGACTGATCCTGTGTAAACCACGCAGAATGTACCTGAGCACCTCATCGCATCACCAGAGACATTCAAACTGCAGAGGAGGAGGATCTGTCAGATTGTCACTGCTTGCTTTCATTCCAGCAGAAGGAACCTTAAGCCCCGCATCTGGAAATAGTCTTTATTGACAGCTTTGCAGAGTCAGAAACTATAGTGACTATTTATCGCTATATAATGTCCTTCTCTGTGTCTGTTCTGAAATCTAATGTATTTGCTATCAATAAAGTCTTTCCTTCCTTTTTCATGAGTAATATTTATACCATTTATCTTTCCCTTCTTTTAATTTTTACCTTTTTTGTACCATAATATTTGGAAAAAATTTTCTGTAAGCAGGCTATGGTTGGCTCATGTTTTGTGTGTTTTTATTTTATTTTAATTATTTATTGTTTAAAGTATTACATATGTGTTCTTTTTCCCCATTGACTTCTCCCTGGCCATTCCCACTTCCCAGCACACCCTCATCCCTGACTGTCTGTGTCCATGGGTTATGCTTATATGCATGCATACAAATCCTTTGGTTGATCTCTTAACCACCCCCACCCCCAGCAACCTTCTCTCTCAGGTTAGATGGTCTGTTTGATTCTTCTATGTCTCTGGATCTATTTTTTGTTCATCAGTTTATGTTCATTATACTCCATAAATGAGTGAGAGCATATGACATTTATCTTTCTCTGACTGGCTTATTTCACTTAGCATAATGCTCTCCAATTCCATCCATGCTATTGCAAGTGGTAAGAGTTCCCTTTTTATTTATTTTTTTTACAGCAGTGTAGTATTCTATTGTGTAGTTGTACCACAGGTTTTTAATCCACTCATGCTGATGGGCACTTAGGCTGTTTCCAAATCTTAGCTATGGTGAATTGTGCTACTGTGAACATAGGGATGCATATGTCCTTTCTTAATGGTGTTTCTGATTTCTTGGGATATATTCCTAGAAGTGGGTTACTGGGTCAAATAGGAGTTCCATTTTTAATTTTTGAAGGAAACTCCATACTGTTCTCCACAGAGGCTGCACCAATCTGCATTCTCACCAGCAGTGTAGGAGGGTTCCTTTTTCTCTGCATCCTACCAGCACCTGTCCTTTGTTGATTTATTGATTATAGACTCATTGTTGTTTTCATTTGCACCTCTTGGATGATTAGTGACTTTGAGCATATTTTCATATGTCTCTTGGACATCTGTATGTCCTCTTTCGAAAAGTCCTTTGCCCATTTTTTGATTGGATTGTTTATTTTGCTTTTGTTAAATTGTATGAGTTCCATATAAATTTTGGAGATTAAACCCTTTTTGGATATAATATTGACAAATATGTTCTCCATGAAGTGGGCTCTCTTGTTGTTTTGTTATTGGTTTCTTTTGCTGTGCAGAAGCTTTTTATTTTGATGTATTTTGTCTTTAGTTTCCATTGTCCTAGGAGCTGTAATGGTAAAGAAATTGCTACAATATATGTCTGATATTTTGCTGCCTATGGATTCTTCTAAGATTTTTATGGTTTCCCATCTTATATTTAAGCCCTTTATTCATTTTGAGTTTATTTTTCATATGGTCTAAGTTGGTGGTCTAGTTTCATTTTTTTTTTTGCAAGTATCTGTCCAATTTTCCCAACACCATTTATTGAAGAGACTGTCTTGACTTCATTCTTTGCTCTTGCCTCCTTTGTCAAATATTAATTGAGCATAATGGCTTGGGTGGATTTCTGGGTTCTCTGTTATTTTCCATTGCTCTATATGTCAGTCCTTGTGCCAGTACCAGGCAGTTTTGAGAACCGTGACTTCGTAGTATAGCTTGATTTCTGGTATTGTGATTCCCCCCAAATTTATTCTTCTTTCACAAGATTGCTGTGGCTATTCGGGGTCTTTTTTATTCCAGATAAATTTTTGGAGAGCTTGTTCTATGTCTTTGAAATATGTTATTGATATTTTAATAGGAATTGCATTGAATCTATAAATTGATTTGGGTAATATGGACATTTTAATGATGTTGATTGTACCAACCCATGAAAATGGTATATTCTTTCATTTGTTTACTTCTCCCTCTATCTCTCTTTTTCAATATCCTATAGTTTTCAAAGTATAGGTCTTTTACCCCCTTAGTTAACTTTATTCTTAGATATCTTATTATTTTTTGTTGCAATGGTAAATTGGATAGTTTTTTTAGTTTTTCTTTCTGTGAGTTCATTATTAGTGTACAAAAAAGCCATACATTTTAGAGTGTTAATTTTGTATCCTGCTACATTGCCAAATTCATTTATTAAGTCCAGTAGTTGTGTGTTTTTTTTATGGAGTCTCTACGGTTTTCTATGTATAATATCATATCATCTGCAAATAATGACAGTTTTATTTCTTTTCCATTTTGGATGCCTTTTATATATTCTTGTCTGATCGCAATGGCTAACACTTCCAGTACTATGTTGAACCAGAGTGGTGAAATTGAGTATCACTGTCTTGTTCCTGTTCTTAGGGGAAATGGTTTTCATTTTTGCCCATTGAGTATGATGTTGGCTGTAGGGTTGTCATATAAGGCTTTTATTATGTTGAGGTATGAGCCCTCTATTCCCACTTTGCTGAGAGTTTTTATCAAGAAAAGGTGTTGGATTTTGTCAAATGTTTTTTTCTGCATCAATTGATATGATCATGTGATTTTTGCTCTCAATTTGTTTATGTGATATATCACACACATTTATTAATTTGCAGACACTGTAACAGCCTTGCAGCCCCAAAATAAATCCCACTTGGTCATGGTGTATGGTCTTTAATGTAATGCTGGATTTGGTAGAATTTTGTTGAGGATTTTAGCATCTATGTTCATCGGGGATATTGGTCTGTAATTCTCTTTTTTTGAAATATTCTTATCTGGTTTTGGTATTAAAGTAATGCTGGCTTCATAAAAAGAGCTTGGATATGTACCTTCCTCTTGAATTTTTTGGAATATTCTGAGAAGGATAGGTTTTAATTCTTCTTTGGATGTTTGATAAAACTCCTCAGTGAAGCCATCCAGATCAGGGCTTTTGTTTGCTGGAAGTTTTTAGATTACTGCTTCAATTTAATCAATAGTTATCAGCCTATTCAGGTTTTTTTTTTTTTTTATTCTTCCTGATTGAGTTTTGGAAGATTGTATTTTTCTAGGAATATGTCCATTTCTTCTAGGTTGTCCAGTTTGTTGGAAGTGTTGTTCACAGTATTTTTTTTTTTTTTTTTTACAATCCTTTGTATGTCTGTGGGGTCAGTTATTACTTCACATATTTCATTTCTGATTTTATTTATTTGGGTTCTCTCTCATTGTTTCTTTGTGAGCCTGGCAGGAGGCTCATCAATCTTGTTTATCCTCAAAGAAGCAGCTCTTGGTTTTATTGATCTTTTGTATTTATTTTTGTCTCTATGTCCTTTATTTGCACTCTCATCTTCATTATGTCTTTCCTTCTGCTTATTATGGGCTTTTCTTGTTGCTCTCTTTCTACTTCTTTAAGCTGTAGCATTAGATAATATATTACCATTTTTATCTTTTTTTTTTTTTTTTGAGGTAGGCCTGAAGAGCTATGAACTTCCCTCTCAGGACTATTTTCACTCTGTCCCATAGATTTTTTATTTTTGTTTTTTTCATTGCCATTGTTTCCGGGATGCTTTTTATTTCTTCTTTGGTTACCCAATCATCATTTAATAGCATGATATTTAGCCTACAAATGCTTGATTTTTTCATTGTTTTTATTGTGTGTTGATTTCTAATTTTATGGCATTGTGATCTGAGAAGATGCTTGCTATGATTTATATCTTCTTGAATTTGAAGACACTTTGCCCGTGTCTGAATATGTGGTCTATCTTTGAAAATGTCCCATGTACACTTGAGAAGAATGTATACTCTGTAGCATGTGGTGACATGCTCTGAATATGTCAGTTTATTCCATCTCTTTTAGTGTGTCACTTAGAATTGCTGTTTATCTGCTGATTTTTTGTTTAGGGATTTATCCAGTGTTGTCAATGGGGTATTAGAGTCCCCTACTATGATTGTATTGCTCTAGAACTCTCCCTTGATACCTTCCAGAAGTTTTTTTTATGTATTTGGGTGCTCCTGTATTGGGTGCATATATGTTTATCGGAGTTATATCCTCTTGTTGAATTGTTCCCTTTAATATTATGAAGCAGTCCTCCTTATCTCTTGCTATGGCCTTCACTTTGAGGTCTATTTTGTCAGTTATAAGTATTGCTACCCCGGCTTGTTTTTTTCATTTTCATTTACCTGAAAAAATTTTCCCCATCCCTTCACCATCAGTCTATGTGAGTCCTTTGTTCTAAGTTGGGTCTCTTGTGGACAGAAAATATATGGGTCATGTTTTCTGATCCATTCAGCTACCCTTTGTCTTTTGATTAGAGCGTTTGGTCCATTTACATTTAAGATTATTATTGATAGGTATTGTTTGTTGCCATTTTTATTCTTTACGCCTGTGTTCCTTCTTCCCTTCCTATTTATTCTTTTTACAGCAGTCCCTTTATCATTTCTTGCATTGCTGGCTTGGTAGTAATAAACTCCCTTAGCCCTATTTTTGTCTCTGCAGCTCCTGATTTCACCTTCAACTTGAATGATAGCTTTGCTGGTATAGTATTCTTGAAGCAGTCCTTTGCTTTGCAACATTTTGTATATTTCATCCCATTGCCTTCTGGCATGATGTGTTTCTGTTGAGAAATCAGTTGATAGTCTAATGCAGTGGTTCTCAACCTTTTTTAATGCTACGACCCTTTAATACAGTTCCTAATGTTGTGGTGACCCCCAACCATAAAATTATTTTCATTGCTACTTCATAACTGTAATTTCACTACTTGTTAATAAATCATAATGTAAATATCTGTGTTTTCCGATGTTCTTAGGCTCTACAGCAGCGATTCTCAACCTGTGGGTCATGACCCACAGATTGAGAACCGCTAGCAGGGTTGCCTAAGACCATCGGAAAACACAGATATTTACATTACGATTCATAACAGTAGCAAAATTACAGTTATGAAGTAGCAATGAAAATAATTTTATGATTGGGGGTCACCACAACATGAGGAACTGTATTAAAGGGTCACGGCATTAGAAAGGTTGAGAACCACTGGTCTAATGGGAAATCCCTTGTAGGTAACTTTCTGTCTCTCTTTGGCAGCCTTTATGATTCTTACTTTATCATTGATGTTTGCCAATTTAATTATGATATGTCTTCTTGGGTTAATCTTGTTTAGGACTCTGTGTGCTTCTTGGACTTGTGTGACTTTTTTCTTCCCCAAGTCAAGGAAGTTTTCTGTCATTATTTCTTCAAATAGGTTTTCTAATTCATGCTCCTCTTCTTGTCCATTTGGCACCCCTATTATGTGGATGTTATTTCATTTCGTGTTGTCACAAAGCTCCATTACGCTCTTCTCTGGCTTTTTAACTTTTTTGTTTGTTTTGTTTTTTAATTTTTTTCCAGTTGCTGCTCTGCTTGGGTGTTTTTTCTACATTTTCTTCTAACTCACTGATGTGGTCCTTAGCTTCTTCTAGTCTACCGTTGAAACTTTCCATTGTGTTCTTTACTGCATTCTTCATTTCCTCTTGCTTCTTAATTTCCTCTAGATTCTTACACATGTTGTTGAATTTATCTTTTATCCTTTTCAGTGTCCTTATATCCATTGCTCTGAATTCATTATCTGAAAAATGCTTGCCTCCATTCTATTTATTTCCTTTTTTGGTGATTCCTCCATTTATTTTGAATGGGGGCTATTTTTTTGCCTCCCTATTTTTGCTGTTTCTTTGTGATAGTTTCTAGATCACACTTCTATTTCACCAAGATTTTTTTAGTTTTTCTTATAGAGTAGATGTTCTGTGGGACACAGTGGTGCAATCTCTCAGGTCTTCTGTGCTGGGTATGCTGGGGATGCCCCCTACTTTGGATATTTGGGTTCTCTTGGTGTAGTACAGTGGTTGGCAAATCACAGCTTGTGAGCCACATGAGGCTCTTTGGCCCCTTGAGTGTGGCTCTTCCACAAAATACCACGGCCTGGGCGAGTCTATTTTGAAGAAGTGGCAGTAGAAGAAGTTTAAGTTTAAAAATTTGGCTCTCAAAAGAAATTTCAATCATTGTACTGTTGATATTTGGCTCTGTTGACTAAAGAGTTTGCCGACCACTGGTGTAGTACATACAACTTGAGTATTATTGTTCCATCGTGGTTGGAGTCTCCTCTCAGGGTGTCTGGTTATGTGGCTCACTCTACCCATTCTCCAGGCATCCTCTGCCCTTCCAGGCTGTGAATTTTCTTACCAGCTGTGTCTAATTCCCCAATTCTGGTGGATGTTATTCTATTTAGTTGCTCCTTCTATCTGCTCTGGGACAAGGTGCAGAATATGTCTGCCTATTTGGCCCCCATTTTTCTCTTTTGTTTGTTTCTTGAAGCCCCTCCTCACCACAGAGCTGCATTTCTGCTGCTCCACTGCTTGCAGTATTCCCTTGCCAAGCACAGTGCTCCCCTGCACGCCCCTTCTTAGCTGAGAAATGGGGACTCTGCTTTGTGACAGCAGTAGACTCAGTGAAGTCAGGCTGTGAGATAGTCCCTCAGCCAGCTTGGTGCCCCCACAAAGCCTGGGTCATGTGTTTTAATTTACTCTGACAATATCTGTCTTGTAATTAGTGTATAGACAGTAAACAGACTCTCTTCCTTAAAGTGTCCTGATTGCAGCCTTATTGGGGTGTGCCTGCCTCTAACACCCATGCTCCTTCATACATTCCAAGGCTTAATCACTGTCCCTTGGGAACTCTCTGGGCTTCATTTCTCCACAACCAAAGAGCAATATTCAAATGTTTCTTTGCTTACACTGAACATTGCTATTCTTATTTTCCCCCCTTAATTCTCACTAGTGACCATTGCCTTTCTTAGCAAGTGATAATGGTAGAGTTTTGTTCCTTGCAAAAGGATATAATAAAGTGGACAAGACCAAAATCCAGATTACCTATCAGTGCCTCTGCTGAGATAAATGCACAACCCTTAAACCACAATGACATTGGCAGCAGAGGAAACGTCCAGTCTCAGTATTTGGCACTGGCTGTCCCCTTTGTGTTCCCAATGGTTTCCAGGCAGGGCTGTGGGCCTTATGCTACAATATGCACTCAGCTGTTGCATATTATTATGTCTCCCTTTTATGTGTCTCTTTAGTGATGTGAAGGCACCAGGGACTTGGGAGACTTTGTAAAGACACAAGACAAAGGATACTGTAGGGAGGAGATCTGGAATTAACCAGCAGTTTTAGAGGTGAGCCTGAGTTTGTTTGTGAGTGTAGAGACATCGGGGGCAGAGCAAGTGTGTGTGAACAGGTGAGCCATGCTAACCTGGCTCATTTAGCTGTACTAGAGAGCTGTGTCCTCCAGATCTGCAGGGAAGAGAGGGGATGACTCTTTATCCCACCTTGTATCACCAGTTCTCAGCCCACCAAGACCTGCTTGCCCTTTATTTTGAAATTGAAATAAAAATATCCAAACCTCTCAATTTCTTTTTATTTTCCTGTGACTTGAAAAGCCTATGCTCACCCTATCAGTGTGTCAGCCAGTGAGAAGACTCCTTTTTGGAAGTAGACTTTCTGCCGGCCTCAATGGCTCCTAGGAACTCGAGTCTTTAGTTAAGTCTAGTTAAATTTTCCTTGAACTTGTAGAAGACTCTGCATTCAAGTTGCTGAAGGGTCTGCATGAAGATGCAGGGAGGGTGGTTAGGAATGACAGAGCAGTGTCTTTGTTCAATGGACATATATGGCAGATGAACAAATATCTACAAATATTGATTTCCATTAACATAACGCAAATGTTCAAGGCATTTTTTAGAAATATATTTTTATTGATTTCAGAGAGGAAGAGAGAGGGGGAGAGAGATAAAAACATCAATGATGAGAGAGAATCATTGATCGGCTGCCTCCTGCATGCCTCCTACTGGGGATCAAGTCCAAAACCCAGGCATGTGCCCTTGACTGGAATCAAACCCGGGACCCTTCAGTCCACAGCGGATGCTCTATCCATTGAGCCTAACCAGCTAGGGCATCAAGGCATTTATTCATGTAATTGAGATTCAATTGAAATAAATGGGTCTGGATTGAGGCTTTGTGTTGGCTCTGGCTCTTGATCCCCTGGGGAGACCCAGGGATGATTCCAGGAACCTAAGGCAGCCTGAGGTCAGTGGAAAACAGGCAAGAGCAAAAACAGTTGTTGGGCTTCTGTAAGAGACGAGTTCAGGGAGGGCCAGGTCCCATGAGATGGGTATTTTTTTGGGCGGGAGTGAGGAGGATGGGAGTGGGCAGGACTTTTGTCTTTGGGTTGGTAGGTTACTGCCAGGTGAGGGACACAAGGAAAACCTGAGGGTCTCTGAGGCACAGACACCAGGGAAGGATGTGATTGTCAGGTGAAGGGTCCAAATCCTACATAGATACACTCTGTCACTCAGGACGGACCTCCTCCACAGCCTGGAACCAGCCTCTGGAAAACAGTCTCCAAGGCTTGAACAGGACGCCCAGCAGCGCAGATATGCGCCGCTTCCAAGCCATCACCCAGTCCCACAGCTTCCACCTTCCTCGCCCCCAGGTGCTGCCCACCAGCCTCTCTGCCACCCATCGCAGCTGTTCCTCAGGCCTTAAGAAAGCCAGCTCCTGCAACAGGCGGTACACGTTGTTGGAGTAGGGGGCACCTGCGTGGTCCGCCACCAAGCGCTCCACCAGCAGCAGCAGCTCCTCCACCTGGGCCTCCTGCTCCCTGCCCACTGCCCTGTTGTCAAAGGCACACACTCGACCCCCACAATCCGACACCAGAGCCCTCAGCGCATGGTTGTCAGTGTGTCGCACATACTCCTGCAGAGAGTCCCCACCCAGGTCCTCCTTGCGCGTGAACAGCACGATGGTGCGAGACACCACTTGGTCCTCAAACAGGACCTTGAGCGCTCTCACAGCCTGCTGGTCCTGCTCAGTGAAGCGGCCCAGCTGAGTCACCAGGAGCAGCGCGTGGGGCCCAGGCGCTGACAGCAGGTAGCAGTGGGCTCGTTCCTGGCACCCTGGGTCTGTCTTGGGGACCAGGGAGCTAAAAAGGTCCGGGGTGTCCATGACGTCTACATTCCACCTGTTCCACCTGCGGCTCCCCACCTCACAGGTTCTGGTCACAGAGGTGGCTCCGAGTCTGGAGACGAAGCGCCTGTGGCCCAGGATGCTGTTCCCGGTGGCGCTCTTCCCAGCCCCTGTCTTCCCCACCAGGATGAGCCTCAGCCCGGGATTCTGCAGGGCCTTCATGCTGTCAGAACCTGGAGGACAAGTGATCTGTGAGTTTCCAAACCTTAAAGCAATGTATCCTGGTTACCTGGACTCCCCAGGCCTTTGAACAAGAACATCAGTGCCTCAACTCTGCTTTCCAACCAAAGCCTTACTGAGGTCATTGGTCAGAGCTTTCTGAACTCCGAGGGCTCTTCACCACCTTTTTCTGGTTTCACCACATGCATCTGTAGATGCTCAACACCTGGTGGGCTTTACTCTAGAGCAGGGGTGGGTAACCTTTCCTCTTCCAAGGGCTATTTGGATATTTATAACCTCATTCAGTTAATATAATTCACTTAATATAAATGTATGTTGCTATGAAAAAAGCTCCTAGGTTTATTGAATTTTGAGAACTGACTACTGTTGCCCTGGCAGGGCCAGATCAAATGATTTAGCGGGCCTTAAACAGCCTGAGGGCAAGATGTTCTCCAACATTGTTCCAGAGGATGCCCCTTCTTAACTCCAGGTATGGCCTCACCCATTATCCCTGCTCCCCCACAACCTGTGAGCTGGCCCTATTTGAGGCTTCAGTGGCCTCTGCCATACTTCTCCCAGATTCCAGCCTGCCTGTGGAAGACGGGCATGAGGGGGCAGTAGGCCTGGGGGTGAAGGGCTGTCTAGAGTCCCAGACACCCTGGGTTTGATTCACTGCCCTTTCATGGGCCAGCCATGCCATCTTGGAAGTTGCCAATCAAGTGTTAAAACTTTGTACAAAAAATAGGAATAATAGTAAAGTTGTTTCTTCCAGGGCTGTTGAGAGGGTTGAATGAGATCACCTTTTTCCTTCTTCCTTCTCTCCCTTCCTCCTTCCTTCTTCTTCCCCTCCCTCCTCATACCTCCCGTCCCTCATAATCCTGCAGCCTGCTAATAAGACACCTGCTTAACCCTCCATGTTCTCTAACATTCTACCTGGTGTATCCCTCTCTAGTGCATGATATGATACCCTGTACATCCTCTTCTGTGCAGATCAGAGTAGGTTTATTATCCTCATTTTACATTGGGGAATGGAGGCCCAGGCTAGTCAAGGAAGTTCATATTCTCCCAGTTTGACAGAGGCAAGGACCCAACTAAAATGAACATCTCAGAGCTCTTGCTGTTTTTACCTGAGACACTTCAGAGACATGTTTGGGGTTATCTGCTCAGTCCTGAGTTTTCCAATTTTTATCATTATCCAGGACTCATACCTGGAGGTAAGTATTCAGTGCACATGTCCTTACCATAGGCACTTTCTTCATCTCTTGCCATCTTCCGTCCTCCCATGCTTACCTGAAAGAGTTCCAAACACTGTTCATTCATTCTTCAAATAGGTTTAACTACCTATGATGTGTCAGCTCAACTCCAAAGAGCTGGTGACACCACAGTGACAAAGTCATCTTTCTTACTTCCCCTGAACATCAGAATCGAAGGGAAAACACTGGAAGGGCTGGGAAGTGGTGGGAATAATATTGTGAGAGCATTTCATGAGCTTGATGTTTTTTTTTTCAGGGACATAAAATCCAAGGGGCAGAATGGAGATTTAACACTCATGCCAGTGAGAAAGCTATTGTTATTATTTTTCCTTGGTAGTTCTATGTCTATGAAAAAAAATCTGTAGATACTAAAATTTTCCAGGAGATTTAGAATAGAGGGGAGACTTTGGAAATAGAGGGGAGACTTTGAGAACTTGAAAATTTTCTCAGCGAACGAAGGATCCAATTAGGGTAGATGGCCTGGGAGATGTACAAGAACAGAACAGAAATTTTTGTTTTGAAAATTGGAAAAGAAACATGTGTTAGGTGATCTGGAGCCTCTGACAATGCTCTTGGGAAGTCAACTCACTGTCCTGTCTCAATGTGTCTAAATATGATCAGTGTCCTGGAGAGACTAGGACACTCCCCTCCAACTCCTGACATCCTGGCCCAAAGCTGAGGCTTCTCCAAGTAAAGTGACTCCAGCCAGTCAGTCATCATTTAACACAATGGAACTTTCTGTGCTCACCGAGTTCCTGTGCACAGTGCACAGTCCCGAGTAAGACAGTGGGTATCCAGGCTAGAGGAGATATTTGCTGATGCTCCTGAAGCTACTGTGTGTGAAACTCAGACATCCTTACACACCTGGGAGTGTGGAGTTACTATTTCTAGGTCCCGCTCCCCTTCCTGGTACTTATTAGAACCAAGGTACTTACTCAGCAAGCTTCTTACAGGCACTGAATTCTTCCCTGTCCTCACAACTCCTACTCCCTTGCCGCTCCCTTCCCCTGCTGGGGCTCACCTTTCCTGCAGAATTGGTGACAGGCTCTGACGCTGGCCCCAGAAGCCCCTGACCTACTGCTGTCCTCTGGTTGTGAGTTCAGCAGACTCTTCCTCCCAGCACACAGGGAAGTGACTTGACTTTCAGACCTCAGAGGCAGGAAGCCCCAGGGGGTGGGGCCCACGGGTGACAAATTAAAGAGACAGGAACACTCACCACTGAAGCATTGGGTTGGGAAGTTCCCACTGTGAAGCCCTGCTTGGGGCTGTGGTGATGTCCTCAGAAGGTTCCTGTGACACAACAGCTTGTCCCCCTCAGGGGCTATAGCCTCAGAGAAGAGCATTTTAGGTTTCTGAGCCCTGTTTTAACTTCTAGCCTTGATCACTAATCTTAACTCCTTTTGCTTTTAGGTCTTTACCTATAAACTGGCCTCTTGAGACCCTTCTTCCTTGGGACAGTGCCACCAAGGTGGTCCTTGTGCCAGGAATCACATGAAAAACCTCATCTTTCTCAAAGGAAAGGAATGTTTTCCCAACTATTAAAAATGGAACAGCAGGGAGAGTGTGAAAACTTTCCTTGAGGGATTACTCTGGCCACCTTTGTAGGTCTCTTCCACCAGAAGGTCATGAAAAGGTGAGGAAAATTGCCAGTTACTGCATGAAGGGAGGGAGACCACCACAGGCGGGCACCTGACCTGGTTAGGTCATTAACAAGGATGTGACCTTGCCTAACTCATACACACTCCTGGAGTTGACTTTGCCCATATAGTGAGAGGTTTCACTTAATCTGAAGCTAATCGCCTGGCGTCTGATTTTCACCCATTCTTGCCAGCTCCTTATCTCTAGTGAAGAAACCAGCTCCACCTAGTTTTTCCCCATCAGCTTTATCGAGATATAGTTGACGAGGTGCCATTGTATAAGTTTGAAGTATACAATGTGTTGATTTGATAAATTTATATATTTAAAAAATAACCACTATCATACTGTTTGTTAACTCCTGCATTAGGTGCCACAATTACTATATCTTTTCTGTATTGAGAACATTAAAAATCTACTCTCTTAGCAACTTTCAAGTACATAATACAGGGTTGTTAGCTATAACCACTATGCTGTGCATTCAATCCCCAGAATGTGTTAATCTCTAACTGGAAGTTTTTACTGTTTGACCAACATCTCCCCATTTCTCCCATCTACCAGCCCTTGGTAACCAGCATTCTACCCTCCATTTCTATCAGTTTTTATTTTAAAAGTACACACACACACACACACACACACACACACACACACACACAAAGGACATCATATAGTATTTATTTTCCTCATTAATACTAGCGTTACTTTGCAAGTGCCCTCAAGTTCCATCTGTAAATGGCAAGATGTCTTCTTATTTTCATGGCAGAAAACACACACACCACACACACACCACACACACACACACACACACACACACACACACACACACACACAAACACAGGCAAAAGTATGCTTACAGTTATGAGTACTCAAAACACAAAATTGAATCTTTCATTTTTTATTAATTACTAGAGGCCCGGTGCATGAAATTCGTGCACAAGATGGGTTTCCCTCAGCCTAGCCTGCACCCTCTCCAATCCAGGACTGCTGGCTCCCAACTGCTTGCCTGCCTGCCTTCCTTATTGCCCCTAACCGCTTCTGTCTGCCAACCTGATTTCCCCCTAACCAGTCCCCTGCCAGCCTGATTGATGTCTAACTGCTCCCCTGCCAGCCTGTTTACCCCCAACTTCCCTCCTCTGCTGGCCTGGTCACCCCTAACTGCCATCTCCTGCAGGCTTGATAGCCCCAACTGCCCTCCCTTGCAGGTATGGTCCCTCCAAACTGCCCTCCCCTGCAGGCCATCTTGTGGTGGTCATCTTGTGTCCACATGGGGGCAGCCATCTTGTGTGTTCGAATGATGGTCAATCTGCATATTACTCTTTTATTAGATAGGATAGAGGCCTGGTGCACAGGTGGGGACTAGCTGGTTTGCCCTGAAGGGTGTCCCAGATCAAGGTGGGGGTTCCCTTGGGGTGTGGGGCAGCCTGGGCGAGGGGCCTGTGGTGGTTTGCAAGCTGGCCACACCCCCCAGCGACCCAAGCAGAGGCCCTGGTATCTGGGGTTTATTTATCTTCTACAATTGAAACTTTGTAGCCTGGAGTGGAGCCAAGCCTTCTGCTTGCTCCATGGTGGCAGGGGATTTATTTACCTTCTATAATTGAAACTTTGTAGCATTAAGCGGAGGCCTGGGCTGGCCAGGGTGTGCAGAAAGCTTGGCTTCCTCCATTGCCTGGGAAACCCAAGCCTCCCTCCTGCTTTCTCTGTGGCCACAGCCATCTTGGTTGGGTTAATTTGCATGCTTGCTCTGATTGGCTGGTGGGTGTGGTTTATGGTTGTGGCTTGTGGGTGTAGCGGAGTGATGGTTAATTTGCATATCATTCTTTTCTTAGATAGGCCTAGAGGCTTGGTGCACGAAATTCATGCATGGGGATGGGGGGGGGGCATGTCCGTCAGGCCAGCCTGCACCCTCTCCAATCTGGGACCCCTCAAGGGATGTCCGACTGCCTGTTTAGGCCCGATTCTGGTGGGATCGGGCCTAAACGGGCAGTCGGACTTCCCTCTCACAATCCAGAACTGCTGGCTCCCAACTGCTTGCCTGCCTGCCTTCCTGATTGCCTCTAACTGCTTCTGCCTGCCAGCCTGATCACCTGCTAACCACTCCCCTGCCAGCCTGATTGATTCCTAACTGCTCCCTTGCAGCGTGTTTGCCCCTAACTGCCCTCCCCTTTAGGCCTGCTCACCCCTAACTGCCCTCCCCTGCAGGCCTGGTCCCCCCAACTGCTCTCCTCTGCAGGCCTGGTTCCCACCCAACTGCCCTTCTCTGCAGGCCCGGTCACCCCCAACTTTCCTCCTCTGCTGGCCTGGTCACCCCTAACTGCCTTCCTCTGCAGGCTTGATTGCCCCCAATTGCCCTCCCTTGCAGGCCTGGTCCCTCCCAACTGCCCTCCCATGCTGGTCTGATTGCCCCCATTGCCCTCCCTTGCAGGCCTGGGTCACCCCCAACAGCCCTCCCCTGCTTGCCATCTTGTGGTGGCCATCTTGTGTCCACATGGGGGCAGGATCTTTGACCACATGGGGGCAGCCATCTTGTGTGTTGGAGTGATGGTCAATCTGCATATTACTCTTTTATTAGATAGGATAGAGGCCTGGTGCGTGGGTGGGGGCCAGCTGGTTTGCCCTGAAGGGTATCCTGGATCAGGGTGGGGGTTTCCTTGGGGTGTGGGGCAGCCTGGATGAAGGGCCTGTAGTGGTTTGCAGGCTGGCCACAACCCCTGGTGATGCAAGCAGAGGCCCTAGTATCTGGGATTTATGTACCTTCTACAATTGAAACTTTGTAGCCTGTTGCAGAGCCAAGTCTCCTGCTCACTCCGAGGCTGGCAGCCATTTCTTTTGGGGTTTGTGTATATCTTCTATAATTGAAACTTTGTAGCCTGGAGTGGAGGTCTGGCTGGCCAGGGCTGCAGAAGCTTTGCTTCCTCCATTGCCGGGGGCAACCCTTGCCTCCTGCTCTTTCCAGCTCCGTAGCTGCCTCCATTTCTATTTGCATTTGTTTACCTTCTTAATTGAAACTTTGTAGCCTTGAGTGGAGGCTTAGACCTGCCAAGGGCAGGCGGAAAGCTTGGCTTCCTTTGTTACTGGGGAAACCCAAGCCTCCCTTCTGCTCTCTGTGGCTGTAGCCATCTTGGTTTGGGTTTATTTGCATATTTGCTCCTGATTGGCTGGTGTGCGTGGCTTATGGTTGTAGCGGTGTTAGGGTCAATTTGCATATTACTATTTTATTAGGTAGGATTATATGATTCATTTTGCACACTAACAACTGTAAACCTACTTTTGCCCAACTGTGTGTATCATACCTAATAATAGACAAACATGTAAACTGACCGTACCTCCGCTACTTCCACATCCAATCAGAGTGAGTATGCAAGTTAATCTAACAAAGATGGAGGTTTATTTGCATATGTAAGCACCCATCAGCCTGGGTCTTGGGAACTTTCTCAGCACCCAGGTCACTCTGAGGTAGGCACATAGGTCCTGAGCAACCTGAGAAGGGCCTGAGCCAGGGGGCTCCTGGGTAGGGGCGGAGCCCGTGATCAGAGGGAGCAGCCCCCAGCCTTTGCCAGAGGCTTGGTCCTAGGCAGGGGTGGAGCAGGTTATTGGAGGGAGCTGGAGGGCCCCTGCCCAGGCCGAAAGAGTGGGGAGTGGGCCTAAGCCACAGACTGGCCTTCCTTTGTGGAAGGTGACCAGACTGATCAGGGAAAGGCACCAGCCCCATCACCCCACTGCTTCAGCCACTGCCAGTCACTGCAGCCACCAAGATATTTTCATCAACATGGACTCCATTCCCTTCACCATGAAAAATAACAACTTTCTTTAGGCATTTTCAAGATGTATCTTTCATAGGCTATGACATTTCTTTCTTTCTTTTTTTTTTCCTCACCTGAGGATATGATTCCATTGATTTATAGAGAATGTGAAGAGAAAGGGGAAGACAGAGGGAAACATCAAAGTGAGAGGAACACTTTGATTGGTTGCCTCCTGAATGATCCCTGACCAGGGCCCCAGCCAGGGAGGAGCCTGCAGCCTAGGTACATGCCCTTGATCAGAATCAAACCCGGACCCTGCGGTTGGCAAGCCTAGGCATTATCCGCTGAGCCAAACCGGTTAGGGCAGGATATGACATTTCTTAGGCCTCCAGCAGTGGACCCTCGTTTTTTTTCTCCGGGAGTGTGATAGAAAAGATCACCTTTTTGGATTCTTATAACCAAGTTACTAAGAATATTACCAGTGGTGTACAGGGAGCTTAGCCAATGAGCGGTCAGAAAAGGTGTTTGCTCTGTAGTTCACCCCTATTGCCTCCAATCTCTGGCTCCACCCCTGCCAAGGCCTAAAGCCTCGGGCCTGTAAGGGGCCCCCAGCTCCCTCTGATCATGGGCTCCGCCCTTGCCCAGGCTCCAAGCCTCTGCCAGGCTCTAATCCATCAGTAGGACATGCCCTGAGGGATCCCAGTATATGATGGGCTGAGGGATTCCCCCTAAGTGCACGAATTTTGTGCACCAGGCCCCGTGTGTGTGTGTGTGTGTGTGTGTGTGTGTGTGTGTGTGTGTGTGTGTGTATCACATCATCATTATCTATTCATCCACAGATCCATAGACAGGAAAGATTTTATATGGATCATATGATGGTTCGATTTTTGATTTTTTGTTGACACTTCATACTGTTTTTCATAGAACCTGCACTAAGTTACATTCCTAGGGACAGTGTACAAAGTTTCCAATTTCTCCCCATTCTCACCAGACTTGTTATATCTTTTTTTTAAATTACTTTATTGATTAAGGTATCACATATTTGTCATCAACCCCCCCATTCCTATCCCAAACCCCCCCCACACGCATGCCCCTATCCCCCTGATGTCTGTGATCACTGGTTAGGCTCATATGCAAGCACACAAGTCCTTTGGTTGATCTATCTCTCTTGTCCCCACCCTCCCCTACCTTCCCTCTGAGGTCTGACAGTCTGATCGATGCTGTTCTTGTTCTTAAGTCTATGTTGTTCATCTTTTCCCCTAGATGAGTGAGCTCATGTGATACTAGGAATACACTTATAGGAACCGAAAATGAGACAAGCAATAATGGTTATGCTGAGAGGCAAATGAATCAGTCTATAGTGAGTTTCTTTCTGGGCCAACAGTTCTTTTGAGTCCCGATTTCTATGTCCAACAGTTGTTTATGTGTACATAACAGCAATGATATTTCAGTTCTGGATGGTGGACAAATGGTGGTAATGCAGGTCCGACCCTCTCTGGTTTGGTCCTGGGCAATCTGCAGTGACGCACATCTGCTGACTGGTAGTATGGCAAAGCATCGTCAGCGTCTTCCATCTCTGTACTGTTTCTCTTCTGACTTCATGGCTTGAGCACTCCTGTCAATCCCTCTCTGTTGCAGGAATCCACATGGTCTCGGAGTTGTTTTCTGAAAATATACAAACATATTCTCGAGCAAAAGTTAATAAAGGAATATTTTCTATAAATTTGACTTGGGACTCGTGCACCTAGGTCCGGGTGAGGCCACGCGCCCCTGGGTCCGGGAGAGGCCACGCGCCCCCGGGTCCGGGTGAGGCCATGTGTCCCCGGGTCCGGGTGAGGCCTCGCGCACCTAGGTCCGGGTGAGGCCACATGCCCCTGGGTCTGGGAGAGGCCACGCGCCCCTGGGTCCAGGTGAGGCCATGTGTCCCTGGATCCGGGTGAGGCTGAGTCCTGGGTCCGGGTGAGGCCACGCGCCCCTGGGTCTGGGAGAGGCCACGCGCCCCTGGGTCCGGGTGAGGCCATGTGTCCCTGGATCCGGGAGAGGCCTCGCGCATCTAGGTCCGGGTGAGGCCAAGCGCCCCTGGGTCTGTGAGAGGCCACGCGCCCCCGGGTCCGGGTGGGGCCTCGTGCACCTAGGCCCGGGTGGGGCCGCGTGCCCCTGGGTCTGGGGGAGGCCAGGAGTCCCTGGGTCCGGGTGAGACCGTGTGTCCCTGGATCTGGGTGAGGCCTCGTGCGCCTAGGCCCGGGTGAGGCCACGTGCCCCTGGGTCTGGGGGAGGCCAGGCGTCCCTGGGTCCGGGTGAGACCGTGTGTCCCTGGATCCGGGTGAGGCCTCGTGCACCTAGGCCCGGGTGAGGCCACGTGCCCCTGGGTCTGGGAGAGGCCAAGCGTCCCTGGGTCCGGGTGAGACCATGAGTCCCTGGATCTGGGTGAGGCCTCGTGTACCTAGGCCCGGGTGAGGCCACGTGCCCATGGGTCTGGGAGAGGCCAAGCGTCCCTGGGTCCGGGCGAGACCATGTGTCCCTGGATCCGAGTGAGGCCTCGTGCACCTAGACCCGGGTGAGGCCACGTGCCCCTGGGTCTGGGAGAGGCCACGCACCCCTGGGTCCGGGCGAGACCATGTGTCCCTGGATCCAGGTGAGGCCTCGTGCACCTAGGCCCGGGTGAGGCCACGTGCCCCTGGGGCTGGGAGAGGCCAAGCGTCCCTGGGTCCGGGTGAGACCATGTGTCCCTGGATCTGGGTGAGGCCTCATGCACCTAGGCCCGGGTGAGGTCACGTGCCCCTGGGTCTGGAGGAGGCCAAGCGCGCATGGGTCCGGGTGAGACCATGTGTCCCTGGATCCGGATGAGGCCTCGTGCACCTAGGCCCGGGTGAGGCCACGTGCCCCTGGGTCTGGGAGAGGACAAGCGTCCCTGGGTCCGGGTGAGACCATGTGTCCCTGGATCCGGGTGAGGCCTCATGCACCTAGGCCCGGATGAGGCCACGTGCCCCTGGGTCTGGGGGAGGCCAAGCGCCCCTGGGTCCGGGTGAGGCCATGTGTCCCTGGATCCGGGTGAGGCCTCGTACACCTAGGCCCGGGTGAGGCCACGTGCCCCTGGGTCTGGGAGAGGCCAAGCGTCCCTGGGTCCGGGTGAGACCATGTGTCCCTGGATCCGGATGAGGCCTCGTGCACCGAGGCCCGGGTGAGGCCACATGCCCCTGGGTCTGGGAGAGGCCAAGCGTCCCTGGGTCCGGGTGAGACCATGTGTCCCTAGATCCGGGTGAGGCCACATGCCCCTTAGTCCAGGTGAAGCCGTGCCCCTGGGTCCGGCCGAGACCAAACCAGAGGGAGTCGGACCTCCGTTACCACCATTTGTCCACCATCCAGAGCTGAGGGGTCAGCGCTGACATGTACACATAAGGAACTGGTGGACATTGAAATTTGGTCTCAAAAGAACTGTTGGTCCAGAAAGAAACTCACTACAGACTGATTCATTTGCCTGTCAGCATAACTATTATTGCTCGTCTCACATTCAGTTCTCATAAGTATATATCTAGTGACATATGATCTCGCTCATCTAGGGGAAATGATGAACAACATAGACTGAGGAACAAGAACAGAACCAGAAGCAAGGAGGCATCGATCGGACTATCGGACCTCAGAGGGAGGATAGGGGAGGGTCGGGGGAGGGGGAGAGTTCAACCAAAGGACTTGTATGCATGCATATGAGCCTATCCAATGGTTAAGTTCAACAGGGGGTTGGGGCATGCGTGGGGATGGGGGGGATGGGAATGGGGGGATGAGGACAAATATGTGACACCTTAATCAATAAAGAAATTTAAAAAAAAAAAAAAATTTGACTTGGGATCCTTTTTCATTTTTTCGCCCAAACGATTTTCCTCTGGCTTGTTTTGTCACCTTGTGTGTTTTTCATGGGTGTCTTGCTGTTAGCATTACAAATGAAAGTTAATTTTCTAAAGTAAAAATTTTCTAGATGTAATTTATTTACAGGATATTTTTCCTTACATGATATTCTTCTACTATCCCCCCTTTTTTGGTTTAAATATTGGGAGGCTTTTGGAAATTTTATGCTGTAATCTTGATAGCTTTTAAATTTTACATTTTTGCACTAAAATGTGATTGCTTTAGGTTCATTATATGTTACGCAATTTTACCATGAGATGAACTACCAATAAAAATTTTAGTTAACATTTTAGGAACAGCTTTTTTTGTCCAGTACAATTGATTTTTCTAGAGTATTTGCTTATTTTGATTGGCCAATTTAAATTAGTCTGAAAACATGACTACTATTTTACTGTCAAATTTAATACTCTAACAACCATCTTGTTTTACCCTGTAATTATTAGTGGAGAGGATTATTTGCCTTCTTTTTTTTCCATATTTTTTTTTATTTAGGTATTATATGTGTACATATCTTACCATTATCCCCCCCACACCCATACATGCCCTCACCCCCCAGAGTTTTGTGTCCATTGGTTATGCTAATGTGCTTGCATACAAGTCCTTCGGTTGATCTCTTATCTCCCCCACCTCTCCCTAACCTTCCTGCTGTAATTTGACAGTCTGTTTGATGCTTTACTGTCTCTGTATCTATATTTTTGTTAATGAGTTTATAATGTTCTTTATTATCCATAAATGAGTGAGATCATGTGTGTATTTTTCTTTCATTGACTGGCTTATTTCACTTAGCATATTGTTCTCCAATTCCATCCAGGTTGCTGCAAAAGATGAGAATTCCTTCTCTTTTTTTTATATATTTTATTGATTTTTTACAGAGAGGAAGAGAGAGGGATAGAGAGTTAGAAACATCGATGAGAGAGAAACATCGATCAGCTGCCTCCTGCATACCCCCTACTGGGGATGTGCCCGCAACCAAGGTACATGCCCTTGACCGGAATCGAACCTGGGACCCTTGAGTCTGCAGGCCGACGCTCTATCCACTGAGCCAAACCGGTTTCGGCAAATTCCGTCTTTTTTATGGCAGCATAGTATTCCATTGTGTAGATGTACCACAGTTTTCTGATCCAGTCATCTGCTGATGGGCACCTAGGTTGTTTCCAACTCTTAGCTATTGTAAATTGTGCTGCTATGAATAAAGGGGTGCATATATCCTTTCTGATTGGTGTTTCTAGTTTCTTCAGATATATTCCCAGGAGTGGGATTACTGGGTCAAATGGGAGTTCCATTTTCAGTTTTTTGAGGAAACTCCATACTGTTCTCCACAGTGGCTGCACCAGTCTGCATTCCCACCAGCAGTGTACGAGGGTTCCTTTTTCTCTGCATCCTCGCCAACACTTGTTGTTTGTTGATTTGTTGATGATGGCCATTCTGACAGGTGTGAGATGGTACCGCATTGTTGTTTTGATTTGCATCTCTCGGATAATTAATGACTTTGAGCATGTTTTCATGTGTCTGTTGGCCTTCTTTCTGTCTTCTTTTGAAAAGATTCTATTTAGGTCCGTTGCCCATTTTTTTTATTGGATCATTTATCTTCCTTTTATTAAGTTGCATAAGCTGCCTGTAGATGTTGGAGATAAAACCTTTATCAGTGATAGCATTTGCAAATATGTTCTCCCATAGAGTGGGCTTTCTTGTTGTTTTGTTGATGGTTTCTTTTGCTGTACAAAAGCTTTTTATTTTGATGTAGTCCCATTTGTTAATTTTCTCTTTAGTTTCCAAAGCCCTAGGGGCAGTGTCAGTGAAGAAGTTCTTTTGGCATATGTCTGAGATTTTGTTGCCTGTGAATTCCTCTAGTATTTTTATGGTTTCCCATCTTATGTTTAAGTCCTGTATCCATTTTGAGTTGATTTTTGTGTATGGTGTAAGTTGGTGATCTAGTTTCATTTTTTTGCATGTATCTGTCCAATTTTCCCAACACCATTTATTGAAAAGACTGTCTTGACTCCATTGTATATTCATGCCTCCTTTGTCAAATATTAATTGAGCATAGTGGTTTGGGTCGATATCTGGATTCTCTATTCTGTTCCATTGATCTATATGTCTGTTCTTGTGCCAGTACCAGGCTGTTTTGAGGACTGTGGCTTTGTAATACATCTTGAGGTCTGGTATTGAGATCCCTCCTACTTTATTCTTCTTTCTCAGGATTGCTGTGGCTATTCGGGGTCTTTTTTTTATTCCAGATGAATTTTTGGAGAGTTCTTTCTAGGTCTGTGAAATATGCTGTTGGTATTTTGGTGGGGAGTGCATTGAATCTGTAGATTGCTTTGGGTAATATGGACATTTTAATGATGTTGATTCTACCAATCCATGAAAAAGGTATGTTCTTCCATCTGTTTATGTCTTCCTCTATCTCTTTTTTCAGTGTCTTGTAGTTTTCCGTGTATAGGTCTTTTACCACCTTAGTTAAGTTTATTCCTAGGTATCTTAGTTTTTTTGGTGTGATGGTAAATGGGATTGCTTTTTTAGTCTCTCTTTCTGTAAGTTCAATATTGGTTTATAGAAATGCCATAGATTTCTTGGCGTTAATTTTGTATCCTACTACATTGCCAAATTCATTTATTAAGTCTACTAGCCGCCCATTGCAGGAAAACTCCTGCAAGAATAGGGCTTCCTGCAGCCTGAGCGAAGCTCCCACCCGTCTCCGCTGCCTCGCTCCCTCCCGTCTACTCGGCCTCGCTCCCTCCCACCCGTCTCCGCTGCCTCACTCCCTCCCTTCTCCGCTGCCTTGCTCACTCCCTTCTCCACTGCCTCGCTCACTCCCTTCTCCTCCGCCCCACTCACTCCCTTCTCCCCTGCCCTGCCTGCTTCCCTCTTTTCTCCACCGCCCCGCTTGCTTACTTCTCTGCAGCTTTGCTCCCTTCTGCAGTGCTTGGCTTCCTTCTCCACTGTCTTCAGTCTTTGCTCTGCACCTGGATATGCAAGTTAACTGCCATCTTGGCTGGGTTAATTTGCATATCACTCTTGATTGGCTGGTGGGCGTGGCTGGTGGGTGTAGTGGAGTGATGGTTAATTTGCATATTACTGCTTTATTAGATAGGATTAGGTTTTTGATGGAGTCTTTTGGGTTTTTTATGTACAATATCATGTCATCTGCAAATAAGGACAGCTTCACTTCTTCTTTTCCAATTTGGATGCCTCTTATTTCTTCTTCTTGTCTAATTGCAATGGCTAATACTTCCACAACTATGTCAAACAGGAGTGGTGAGAGAGGGCATCCCTGTCTTGTTCCTGTTCTTAGGGGAAATGGTTTTAGTTTTTGCCCACTGAGAATGATGTTTGCTGTGGGTTTATCATATATAGCTTTTACTATGTTGAGGTATGATCCTTCTATTCCCACTTTATTGAGAGTTTTTATCAAGAAAGGGTGTTGGATTTTGTCAAATACTTTTTCTGCATCTATTGATATGACTATGTGATTTTTTTCTCTCAATTTGTTTATGTGATGTATCACGTTTATTGATTTGCGGATATTGTACCATCCTTGCATTCCTGGGATAAATCGTACTTGGTCATGGTGTATGATCTTTCTGATATACTGCTGGAGCCGATTTGCTAGAATTTTGTTGAGGATTTTGGCATCTATGTTCATGAGGGATATTGGTCTATAATTCTCTTTCATTGTGTTGTCTTTATCTGGTTTTGGTATTAGGGTGATGCTGGCTTCATAGAAGGAGCCTGGAAGTGTTCCTTACTCTTGAATTTTTTGGAATAGTCTGAGGAGGATAGGTTTTAGTTCTTCCTTGAATGTTTGGTAAAACTCTCCTGTGAAGCCATCAGGCCCCGGGCTTTTGTTTGCCAGAAACTTTTTGATGACTGCTTCAATTTCTTCCATAGTTATTGGCCTGTTGAGCTGTTTAGATTCTTCCTGATTGAGTTTTGGAGGTTATATTTTTCTTGGGTTATGTTCATTTCCTCCAGGTTGGCCAGTTTATTGGAATAGAGTTGTTCATAGTATTTTGTAACAATCCTTTGTATTTCTGTGGGGTCTGTTGTTATTTCACCACTTTCATTTCTAATTTTGTTTATTTGGGTCCTCTCTCTTTGCTTCTTGGTGAGCCTGGATAGAGGTTCATCAATCTTGTTTATCCTTTCAAAGAACCAACTCTTGGTTTTGTTGATCTTTTGTATTGTTTCTTTGGTCTCTATGTCGTTTATCTCCGCTCTGATCTTTATTATTTCCTTCCTTCTGCTTACACTGGGCTTTTCTTGTTGCTCTCTCTCTAACTCTTTGAGTTGTTGGGTTAGGTAATTTATTACCATTGTTTCTGGTTTTTTGCAGTAGCCTTGTAGAGTTATGAACTTCCCTCTCAGGACTGCTTTTGCTGTGTCCCATAGATTTTGGATTGTTTTGTTTTCATTGTCATTTGTTGCCATGATGTTTTTTATTTCTTCCTTGATGTCTTTGGTAACCCAATAATTGTTTAATAGCATGCTGTTTAGTCTCCATGTGTTTGATTTCTTTAGATTGTTTTTATTGTAGTTGATTTCCAGTTTTATGCCGCTATGATCTGAGAAGATACTTGATATGATTTCTATCTTCTTAAATTTGGAGAGACTTTGCCTATGTCCTAACATATGGTCTATCTTTGAAAATGACCCATGTGCACTTGAGAAGAATGTATATTCTGTGGCTTTGGGGTGAAATGTTCTGAAGATGTCGATTAATTCCATCTGGTCTAGTGAGTCATTTAGGATTGATGTTTCTTTGCTGATTTTGTGTTTAGAGGATTTGTCCAATGGTGATAATGGGGTATTAAAGTCTCCTACTATGATTGTATTGCTGTCAATCTCTCCTTTGATATCTTCCAGGAGTTTTTTTTTATGTATTTGGGTGCTCCTGTAATGGGTGCGTATATGTTTACAAGAGTTATTTCTTCTTGTTGGATTGCTCCCTTTAGTATTATGAAGTGGCCTTCATTATCTCTTGTTATGTCCTTCACTTTGAGATCTAATTTGTCGGATATAAGTATTGCTACCCCAGCTCTTTTTTCATTTCCATTCGCCTGGAAAACCTTTTTCCATCCCTTCATTCTCAGTCTGTATGCATCTATTTTTCTGAGATGGGTTTCCTTTAGACAGCAGATATATGTTTTTTTTTTTTTCTTATCCAATCAGTTACCCTGTGTCTTTTGATTGGGGCATTCAATCCATATACATTTAAAGTTAATATTGATAGGTACTTATTTGTCGTCATTTTTATTCCATACCCCTGTGTTCCTTCTTTGCTTCCTATTTCTTTTCTTTTCTTTTCTGTTTTTTTTTTTTTTTTTTTTTTACAGCAGATCCTTTAGCATTTCTTGCATTGCTGGTTTGGTCGTGATAAACTCCCTTAGTCCTTTTTTGTCTGTGAAGCTCCTGATTTAACCTTCAATTTTGATTGATAGCTTTGCTGGGTACAGTATTCTTGGATTCAGACCCTTCCTTTGCATGACTTTGTATATTTCATTCCATTCCCTTCTGGCCTGATGAGTTTCTGTTGAGAAATCAGTTGCTACTCTGATGGGGGTTCCTTTGTATGTAACTTTCTGTCTCTCTCTGGCCACTTTTAAGATTCTTATTTTGTCATTGGTGTTTGCCAATTTAATTATAATGTGCTTTGACGTCAGTCTTTTGGGGTTCATTTTGCTTGGGACTCTGTGAGCTTCTTGGATTTGTGTGGGTTTTTTCTTCCCTATATCAGGGAAGTTTTCTGTTATTATTTCTTCAAACAGGTTTTCTATTCCTTGCTCAGTTTCTATTCCTTCTGGTACCCCTATTATTCGGATGTTGTTTTGTTTCGTGTTGTCCCGAAGTTCCCTTAGGCTCTCCTTATGCTTTCTAATTTTTTTTTTCTAGAAGCTGTTCTATTTGGGTATTTTTTTCCATCTTGTCTTCTAGCTCACTTATGCGGTCCTCTGCTTCTTCTAGTGTACTCTTGATGCTTTCTATTGAGTTCTTTACAGTAGTGATGTCATTTCTCATTTCTTCTTGGTTCTTCTTCATTTCCTCTTGGTTCTTACTCATATTGCCGAATTTGTCTTCCATTCTTTTCAGCCACCTTATGACCATTTCTCTGAATTCTTTCTTTGATAGGTTGCTTGCCTCGTATTCGTTTACTTCCTTTTCTCGTGATGCCTGCTTTTCTTTCCTATGGGGACTGTTTTTTTTGTCTCCCCATGGTCTCTCTTCTCCGGATGTCTGGTTATATAGTTCTCTCTCTCCTGCGTTGATTTAAAGGTACAAAATACAACACAACCAGGTACATCGCACAAGGCACTTATCCTCTCGAAATCTGACCTTTTTTTGGTGCAGTGAAGAGTTCCTTTGAATCGTTGCTTGTGCAGATTGGGGACCGGTGTTTCAGTGCTCACAGCTGTTCAGTGTTCACCGTTGTCACGGAAAGTCAGGCTTCCAATAAAACCCTCCTTTCCTTGCAATATGGCGAGTTTTCCTCCTCTGAGCCCCCTGCTCCGGGAGGGGACCCAGCCGCTGTGGGTGCTGCACGGTCAGGGGAACCCTGCCTAGCACTCCTCCACCTTCTCCTGGAGTTTAGCTGTCCCTTAGCTTGCCAACAGACACTCCCCGTGTGAATCTCAGCTGTTCTTACTCTCTGCCCCAGGACCAGTCTTAGAACACGTCTCTATTCAGCCGCCATTTTTCCTACCATTCTATTTGCCTTCTTGAGTAGGCCCTGAGCATTCCTGGTGCTAGGCTGGATTTAGATATCATAGATCCAAGTTCCCCAGATCATGGCAAGACATCTCCATCAAGTCTTGTTGCAGTGAGAGGGCATCTGCTGTCGGCCAAGTCTCTGTTACCTGGGTCCCGATTTGAGCTGGGCATGTGAAGCTGAGCAGCCATGGGGGCAGGAGATCTCCTTCCGCAGGGGTGAGGGTTCAGGCCCCTGAAAACTTGGGTGGGTAAAGGTCTGTACCCCACCTCTGTTGACCCCCAAGTTCTCTCCTGATGGACCCTATGCAACTGTGCCTGTCTTAGGTTGTTCCTTCCTTGAGGAATCTTACCGGTCTCTGGCTAACCAGCCATCCTTTGGGACCAAGCAGGGTGATGTGAGGTTTAGTTCTGTCTCCTTGGTCGCCTATGCCCACATGGCCTCCACGCCCAGCACCTGCCTTGGGATCCCTTCTCCTGCTGGCAGGGTCCCAGCACTGATCACATAACTTGTGGAACCAAGGTTTCTTCTCCAAGGAGGCCCATGGTCACCCCACTGGGCGTGAGAGAAATACATGGTACCAGGCATCACGAGATTTCAACCTTGGCATGAACAGAAGCTCAGGCAACAGCTGTGGACAATTGGATTGTGAGAAGCAGGTCCCTCTTGGCCAAAAGGGCAAGAGGGGCCAATTTAGAATGCTTAGGTGCCTTCCCAGGGGGCCCTCTACACAGAGGAAGGGATTAAACCCTTTCATATCCTTTTTAAATTGCTGCCAGACATTCAAAGAATTAGTTTGTAAGTTTGTTTGGGACAATTGTATAATATGCTGTTGTAATTCTAAAATACCCACAGATGTATTACGTTTGTCTCCAAGCACCAAACAGATGATTTTTTTTTTATCCCCATGGGTGTCAGGAACTATTATAAGTAATGGGGGTGATCCAAATCTGGGAAAAATTTTAATGACAGTGTAGAATAATATCATGTAAGGATATTCTTTGTTCTAGTCCATGGCAATTCCCTTTCAAACCGTCTGTCTATTTCTTTTTGTACAGACAAGATCTTAGTTACATTTTCTGCACCTCTACCGTGGGCAAGTAGTGATAGTAGTGACACCCTTTCTTTGGTGTCCACACAAGCCAGAAACCTCTCTTTAATTGTACACACAAAGGGGCATTGTTTTGATTTTGTGTCATACAAAAGTGAAGCTGGGTGGACCCCTGTGTATTTATACTTTCTTGCCCCACCCATGGACTTCCTGAGTGACCAAGGTGGTTGGTATTATTGGTAACTACACTAGTCAGGGGATCAGCCCACATAAGTGGTCTTACCCATGAAGGGTCAGGAGCATAAGTCCAAAATACTTACCCTCTTGTCACAGGTAAAATTATCGTACATCTGATGATTGCTAGCATGGCTGGAAAGGCGTTCTCATGCATTCTTGGGTTTCTGGTTACCTCACAATTTCTTCCCTGAGGTTTGACGTTCTGATTGATGTTTCTCTGTTTCTGGATCTATTTCCCCCCCCATCAGTTTATGTTGTTCATTATATTCCACAAATGAGTGAGATCATGTGATATTTATCTTTCTCTGCCTGGCTTATTTCACTAAGCATAATGTTCTCCATCTCCATCCATATTGTTGCAAATGGTAAGAGCTCCTTCTTTTTTACCGCAGCGTAGTATTCCATTATGTAGATGTATCACAGTTTTTTAATCCACTCATCTGCTGATGGGCACTTAGGCTGTTTCCACATCTTAGCTATGGTGAATTGTGCTGCTATGAACATAGGGGTGCATATATCCTTTCTGATTGATGTTTCCAGTTTCTTAGGATATATTCCTAGAAGTGGGATCACTGGGTCAAATGGGTGTTCTATTTTTAGTTTTTTAAGGAAACTCCATACTGTTCTCCACAGTGGCTGCACCAGTCTGCATTCCCACCAGCAGTGCACGAGGGTTCCTTTTTCTCCACATCCTCTCCAGCACTTGTCATTTGTTGACTTGTTGATAATGGCCATTCTGACAGGTGTGAGATGATACCGCATTGTTGTTTTGATTTGCATCTCTCTGATGATTAGTAATTTAGAGCAGGTTTTTATATGTCTCTTGGCCTTCCTTCTGTCTTCTTTTGAAAAGTGTCTATTTAGATCAGTTGCCCACTTTTTGATTGGGTTGTTTATCTTCTTTTTGTTAAGCTGCATGAGTTCCCTGTAAATGTTGGAGATTAAACCCTTATCGTTGACATCATTGGCAAATATGTTCTCCCGTGCATGGGCTTTCTTGTTGTTTTATTGATGGTTTCCGTTGCTGTACAAAAGCTTTTTATTTTGATGTAATCCCATCTGTTTATTTTCTCTTTAGCTTCCATTGCCCTAGGAGCAGTATCAGCGAAGAAGTTCTTTTGGCATATGTCAGAGATTTTTCTGCCTGTAGATTCCTCTAGTATTTTTATGGTTTCCTGTCTTATGTTTAAGTTCTTGATCCATTTTGAGTTTATTTTTGTGTATGGTGTAAGTTGGTGGTCTAGTTTCATTTTTTTACATGTATCTGTCCAATTTTCCCAACACCATTTATTGAAGAGACTGTCTTGACTCCACTGTATGTTCATGCCTCCTTTGTCAAATATTAATTGAGCATAGTGATTTGGATTGATTTCTGGGTTCTCTATTCTATTCCATTGATCTGTATGTCTGTTCTTGTGCCAATACCAAACACTTTTGAGAACAGGGCTTTGTAATAAAGCTTGAAATCTGGTATTGACATCCCTCCTATTTTGTTCTTCTTTCTCAGGATTGCTGTAGCTATTCAGGGTCTTTTTTTATTCCAGATGAATTTTTGGAAAGTTTTTTCTAGGTCTGTGAAGTGTGCCGTTGGTATTTTAATGGGAAGTGCATTGCAATTATAGATTGCTTTGGGTAGTTTGGACATTTTGATGATGTTGATTCTACCAATCCATGAACATGGTATGTTCTTCCATCTGTTTATGTCTTCCTCTATCTCTTTTTTCAGTGTTGTGTAGTTTTCCGCGTATAGGTCTTTTACCTCCTTAGTTAAGTTTATTCCTAGGTATCTTTTTATTCCTAGGTAATTTTTTTGGTGTGATGATAAATGGAATTGCTTTTTTAGGCTCTCTTTCTATAAGTTCATTATTGGTGTATAGAAATGCCATAGATTTCTTAGCATTTATTTTGTATCCTGCTACTCTGCCAAATTCATTTATTAAGTCTAATAATTTTTTGATGGAGTATTTAGGGTTTTCTATGTACAGTATCATGTCATCTGCAAATAAGGACAGTTTTACCTCTCTTTCAATTTGGATGCCTTTTATTTCTTCTTCTTGTCTGATTGCAGTGGCTAGTATTTCCAACACTACGTTGAACAGGAGTGGTGAGAGTGCGCATTCCTGTCTTGTTCCTGTTCTTAGGGGAAATGGTTTTAGTTTTTGTCCATTGAGTATGGTGTTGGCTGAGGGTCTGTCATATATGGCTTTTATTATGTTGAGGTATGATCCTTCTATTCCCATCTTGCTGAGAGTTTTTATCAAGAAAGGGTATTGGATTTTGTCAAATGCTTTTTCTGCATCTATTGATATGACTATATGGTTTTTATCTCTCAATTTGTTTATGTGATGTATCACGTTTATTGATTTGCGAATATTGTACCATCCTTGCATCCCAGGGATAAATCCTACTTGGTCGTGGTGTATGATCTTTCTGATGTACTGCTGGAGCCGATTTGCTAGAATTTTGTTGAGGATTTTGGCATCTATGTTCATGAGGGATATTGGTCTGTAATTCTCTTTCATTGTGTTATCTTTATCTGGTTTTGGTATTAGGGTGATGCTGGCTTCATATAAGGATCTTGGAAATGTTCCTTCTTCTTGAATTTTCTGGAATCGTCTGAGGAGGATAGGTTTTAGCCCTTCCTTGAATGTTTTCTAAAACACCCCTGTGAAGCCGTCTGGCTCCGGGCTTTTGTTTTCTGTAAGTTTTTTGATAACTGCTTCAATTTCTTTCATAGTTATCAGCCTATTGAGATTTTTAGTCTCTTCCTGAGTAAGTTTTGGAAGGTTGTGTTTTTCTAGGAATGTGTCCATTTCCTCCAGTTTGTCTAGTTTTTTGGAATAGAGTTGTTCATAGTATTTTTTGACAATCCTTTGTATTTCTGTGGGGTCTGTTGTTATTTCACCTCTTTCATTTCTGATTTTGTTTATTTGGGTCCTCTCTCTTCGCTTCTTGGTGAGCCTGGCTAGAGGTTCATCAATCTTGTTTATCCCTTCAAAGAACCAGCTCTTGGTTTTGTTGATCTTGTGTATTGTTTTTTTGGTCTCTATGTCATTAATTTATGCTCTGATCTTTATTATTTCCTTTCTTCTGCTCACTGTGGGCTTTTCTTGTTGCTCTCTTTCTAATTCTTTGAGTTCTTGAGTTAGATGATCTATTACCATTTTTTCTTGTTTTTTTGAGATAGGCCTGTACAGCTATACACTTCCCTCTCAGGACTGCTTTCATTGTGTCCCATAGGATTTGCAATGTTGTGTTTTTATTGTCATTAGTCTCCAGGATGTTTTTAATTTCTTCTTTGATCTCATTGTTAACCCAATCATTGTTTAGTAGCATGCTATTCAGTTTCCAAGTGTTTGAATTTTTTGGAATATTTTTATTGTAGTTTATTTCTAATATTATGCCATTGTGGTCTGAGAAAATGCTTGATATGATTTCAATCTTTTTGAATTTGGGGAGACTTTGCTTGTTACCCAATATGTGGTCTATTTTTGAGAATGTCCCATGTGCACTTGAGAAGAACGTATATTCCCTGGCTTTGGGGTGAAATACTCTGAAGATGTCAATTAGGTCCATCTGATCTAGTGTGTCATTTAGAATTGCTGTTTTTTTGCTGATTTTTTGTACAGAGGATTTATCCATTGATGTCAGGTATATTAAAGTCCCCTACTATGATTGTATTGATGTCGATCTCTCCCTTGATATCTTCCAGGAGATTTTTTATGTATTTGGGCATTCTTCATTGGGTGCATAAACATTTACCAGAGTTATATCTTCTTGCTGGATTGCTCCCTTTAGTATTATGTAGTAGCCTTCCTTATCTCTTATTATGGCCTTTACTTTGAGGTCTATTTTATCTGATATAAATATCGCAACCCCAGCTTTTTTCTCATTTCCATTTGCTTGAAAAATGTTTTTCCATCCCTTCACTCAGTCTGTGTGAATCTTTTGCTCTATGGTGGGTCTCTTGTAGACAAATATATGGGTCATGTTTTCTTATCCATTCAGCTACCCTATGTCTTTTGATTGGTGCATTTAATTCATTTACGTTTAATGTTATTATTGATAAGTACCTGTTTGTTGACATATTTTTCCTTACTGTTTGTGTTTCTTCTTGCCTTTCTCTTTCTTCTTTTTACAGCAGCCCCTTTAGCATTTCCTGCATTGCTGGCTTGGTAGTGACGAACTCTCTTAGCCCTTTTTTATCTGTGAAGCTTCTGATTCCACCTTCAATTTTGAATGATAGCCTTGCTGGGTATAGTATTCTTGGATTCAGTCCCTTGTTTTGCATCACTTTGTATATTTAATTCCATTCCCTTCTGGCCTGGTGTGTTTCTGTTGAGAAATCAGTTGATATTCTGATAGGAGATCCCTTGTAGGTAACTTTCTGTCTCTCTCTGGCATCCTTTAAGATTCTTGCTTTGTCATTGGTGTTCGTCAATTTAATTATAATGTGTCTTGATGTCGGTCTTTTGGGGTTCAACTTGTTTGGGACTCTCTATGCTTCTTGGACTTGGATAGTTTTTTTCTTGCCAATATCAGGAAAATTTTCTGTCATTATTTCTTCCAACAGGTTTTCTAGTCTTTGCTTCTCTTCCTCTCCTTTTTTATCCCTATTATTCGAATGTTGTTTCGTTTTTTGTTGTCCCAAAGCTCCCTTAGGCTCTCCTCTTGCTTTTTAAGTCTTCTTTCCAGATGCTGCTATGTTTGTGTGTTTTTTCCTACCTTGTCTTCTAATTTGCTGATGCGGTCCTCAGCCTCTTCTGCTCTACTCTTTAAGCCTTTCATTGTGTTCTTTATTGCAGCTATGTTGTTCTTCATCTCCTCTTGGTTTCTTTTCATGTTGGTGACATTTTCATTCAGCTCCTTATAGTTCTCATTGAGTTGTGTGTATTTTTCATCCATCCGTTTAAACATCCTTATAACGAATACACTGAATTCTGTCTCTGTTAAGCTGCTAGCCTCAAGTTCATTTAACTCCCTTTCTGGTAATTCCTCTTGTTCCTTTCTTTGAGAATTTCCTTTCTGTCTCCCCATGTTTTCCTGTAATGTTTTAATTGTAGTTCCAATTGCTGTGCTACCCAGGTTCTTTTGGTGATGGTGCTACTGGTATAATCTCTCAGTTCTCCTGGGCTTGGTAATCTAGTGTAATTCCCTACTTGAACTATTTGGGTTCTCTTGATGTAGGCCTGCGAGTTTGAGAGGCACAACTGCAGTGTCTAGAGGTCAGCAGTCATGGATGGTAGTATCCCAATTTTTCTGTCTTGCACCCTAAATTGAAATTACGCTTGCCCAGTGGGGACTCACAGTGGCTCCAAGGAACCGTCTGTGAGGGTAATGTGGCTCGGGGGGCCTGCACTCTGGTAAGGCGTGACTATGTTGCCCAGAGTTCTGTAGTTGTGGGGTGGGAAGACTCAGCTTTTGCTGCTGTACCTGTGGTGGATAGGCGCTTACTCCCAGTGGCAGCTCGCAGGAGCACCCGTGGTAAGTTTGCCAGCGAGGCACACTGAAGCATTCTGAAGAGCTCTGGTAGTGTAACTGCGTAATAGATGCTAAAGGTTTTTCTTTTGGGCGGTACCTATGGCCTCAGGGAGTATTCAAATCCTATAGTGTTAATCAGAGTGGAATACGGGTGTGGCTATATTGGTTGCCTGGAAACTGGAGGGAGGGGTTATCTTTTAGGAGAAAATGGCGACAGGGGATCCGATGTGACTCAGCCTCAGACACGCTTCCACCTCTGCCCACTCTCCCCAGGTTCCACAACTCCTCCCCTTCTCCTGCACCTCAGCCACGGGTAAGTGTCTGTATCTGAAAGGTCCTTTGAACTAGGTTCAGTGGAGAAAGATGCAGGCCCTGGCCCAAAGAGGGACCGCATCTTTACAATCTCCTCTCTTGCTGGCACTGCGCGGTCTGGCGGTTAGCTCTTCAAGGCTGCCTTTGAGCTCAGATCCCAATCATACTCCAAGGTCTAAAATATACTACCTCCCGCAGTCCCGTGGACCCTTTTTCTCACAGTCAGACACTTTGCCTGTCCTCAGGGATGTGGCTTGGCGCCGTGTAGTTTTCCCCTGACCTTCTGAGTTTAGAGATCCAGCAGATTCTATTGCCCAGATCCTTGTTTTACCTTCTTCCAGGAGATCTCTGCCCTTCCCAGCTGTAAACTGTCTCACCAGACGCTTCTCCTTCGCCAATTCGGGCTGGATTCCTCTTGTTTCAGCTGCTCCCTCTATTTCCTCCTGGACAAGGATCAGGACACATCTGCCTATTCTGCTGACATTTTGTCCTTCCTACAACTGTTTTGAGACTTGTTATATCTTATCTACACTAATAAAAGAGAAACATGTAAATTGACTATCCCTCCGCTATGCCCACCATCCAATCAAGAGCAAGTATGCAAATTAACCCAACAAAGACGTCAGCAGCCACAGAGCTGGAGTGAGCAGGCGGCTTGGGTTGCCTACGATGACGGAGGAATTTAAGCTTCCCACCCACCCTGGCCTCTGCTTAAGGAGTGGCTGAAACAAAAAAAACAAACAAACAAAAAAGAGGGAGCGGGAGAGCCCTGGCCTCTGCGCAAGGAGTGGCTGGGGCCTGGGTTGCTGGGGGGTGTGGCCAGCCTGAAAATTGCCCTCAGCCCCTTACCCAGGCTGGCTACACCCCCATGGGGTGAGGGTCCCTGCTGGGGGGCATGGCCAGCCTGCAAACAGTCATCAGCCCCTCACTCAGGCTGGCCAGTCACCACAGCGGGAACCCCCACCCTAAAGGGGCTGTAGCCAGCCTGAAAATGGCTCTCAGCCCCTTACCCAGGCTGGCCATGCCCCCATGGAGTAAGAGTCCTTCACCTAGGCCACCCCATGCCCCAAGGGCACCCCCATCCTGATCCTGGACACCCTTCAGGGCAAACCAGCAGGCCCCCACCTGTGCACCAGGCCTCTATCTATACTAATAAAAGGGTAATATGCTAATTAGACTGGGAGACCTTCCAGGGGATCTTCTGTACATTCTTCTGGAAAAAGCCATGGTGGCAGGGCCAAGGTAGAGGAGGTTAGAGGCCAAGAGGGGAGGGCAGTTGTGGGTGATCAGGCCAGTGGGGGTCAGTTGGGGTGATCAGGACAGCGGGGGGGGCAGTTTGGAGTGAGCAGGCCAGCAGGGGGGCAGTTGGGGGCAAGCACACTGGCACGGGGGTCAGTTGGGGGTGAACAGTCTGGCAGGCAGAGTGGTTAAGAGCAATCAGGCAGACAGGCAGGTGAACAGTTAGGAGCCAGCAGTAGCGGATTGCAAGAGGAATGTCTGACTACCGGTTTAGGCCTGATCTTTGTAAACCAGCAGTTGGACATCCTTTAAGGGTTCTCAGATTGGAGAGGGTGCAGGCCAGGCTGAGGACAGCCCCCCCTCCTGTGCACAAATTTTGTGCACTTGGCCACTAGCTTTTTTTAATAATAGCCATTTTAACAGGTGTGAGTGAGGTGAAATCTCATTGAGGATTTGATTTGCATTTCCCTGATAGAGATGTCCAGCACCTTTTTTGGTTGTCCATTTATATGTCTTCTTTGGAAAAATGTGTATTCACTTTCTCTGCCCATTTTTTAAAAATTGGATTGCCTGTGTTTTTGCTATTGAGTTATATGAGTTTTCTATATATATTGGATACTAATCCCTTATCAGATATATGACTTGCAAATATTTTTACTCATTCTACAAATTGCCTTTTAATTTTGTTGATAGTGTCTTTTGCTGTGCAAATGCTTTTTAATTTGACATAATCCCACTTATTTATTTTTGCTTTTGTTTTCTTACTTTTGGTGTCAAATTCAAGCAATCACTGCCAAGACCAATGACAAGCAGCTTACCTGTTTGTTTTCTTCAAGGACTTTTATGATTTGCGACCATGTATTCAATTCTTAAACCATTTGCAATTCATTGTTGTGTATGGTGTCACATAGGAATCCAATTTCATTCTTTTGCACCTGGGTATCCAGTTTTTGCAGCATAATTTATTGAAGAGATTATCCTCTTTCCATTGTTAATTATTGACTCATTTGTTGTAAATTAATTGACCATTTATTTCTGGGGTCTCTATTTTGTTTCATTGATCTACTTGTCTATATTTATGACAATATCATAATATTTTGATTAGTATAATTTTGTAATATAATTTGAATTCAGGATGTGTGATGCCTCCAGCTCTGTTATTCTTTCTTAAGACTGCTTTGGCTATTCAGAATCTTTTGTATTTCTATAAGAAATTTAGGATAGTTTTTTAAAAATATATGTAAAAATGCCCTTTGAATTTTTACAGGAATTGCATTGAATCTGTAGATTGCTTTAAGTAGTATGGACATGTTGGGTATGAGTCCCTCTTCTAGGGACTGGACCTCCTTGGACATTGGGTATCTAACAGAGAAGACATGAGAAGTTGTGGGCATGTAAGAGAGTCATTGTAGCCCAAGTACTCATTGCTACTAAGGAACCATCAGATAAAACAGTTCTTCAAAGTAGCCTCACACAGTAGTTGTTCCTAAGATAGCAGCTATTGTAAACACAGTAGCCATTGGAGCCATCACAGTAGCCCAGCCTTACATAAAAGCAGCCTCTCACTGACTGGTCAACAACATACTTTATAGCAACTTAGACAAAAGAGGCTTCTTGCCCAACTAGTGACATCAGTTTTTTGGGTTATAGAAGGACATCCTTGTGTAGTACAATAAGATTGCTGTGTCCTTGCTTTTGCACCTGCATCTGGGTAATTGGCCTTGGCTTTGAACATCCAGCATACTCTGATTAGGATTCCCTTGCTCAGATTGGCTTTGAACATCTGGCATACAGGGACCCCATAGGACATTATAAAAATATTAATTATTCTATAAGGCTAAAATATTTTACATTTATTTGTGCCTGCTTCAATTTCTTTCATCAATATCTTATAGTTTTTAAATATACAGGCTTTTCAACTTCTTGGTTAAATTTAATCCTACATATTGTATTCTTTATGTTGTTATTGTAAATTAGAGGCCCAGTGCACAAAATTTGTGCACGGGAGTGTGGGGGTGTCCCTCAGCCCAGCCTGTACCTTCTCCAATCTGGCACCCCTCAGGGGATGTCCAACTACCAGTTTACAGGGATCGGGCCTATACCGGCAATCAGACATCCCTCTCACAATCCAGGACTGCTGGCTCCCAACCACTCTCCTGCCTGCCTGATTGGCCCTAACCACTTCTGCCTGCCAATCTGATCACCCCCTAACCACTCCTCTGCCAGCCTGATCGATCCTAACTGCTCCCCTGCTGGCCCAAATTGCCACTAACTTCCCTCCCCTGCTGGCCCAGTAACCCCTAACTTCCCTCCCTTGCCAGCCTGGTTGCCCCAACTGCCTTCCCCTGCATGCCTGGGTCCCCCTCAACTGTTCTCCCCTGAAGGCCTGGTTCCCCCCTCCCCCCAACTACCCTTCCCTGCAGGCCTGGTCACCCCCCACTTCCCTCCCCTGTAGGCCTGGTCCACCCCAACTGCCCTCCCCTGCAGGCCTGCCCCCCCCCCCCAACTACCCTCCCCTGCAGGCCTGGTCCCCGCAACTGCCCTCCACTACAGGACTGGTTCCCCCCCCAACTGCCCTCCCCTACAGGTCTGGTTCCTCCCAATGTCCCTCCTCTGCTGGCCTGGTCATCCCTAACTGCCCTCCCCTGCAGGCATGATCACCCCCTTCCTTGAAAGCCTGGTCCCTCCCAAGTGTCCTGCCCTGCTTGCCTGATTGCCCACAGCTGCCCTCCCTGCCAGCCATCTTGTGGCAGCCATCTTTGACCTCATGGGGGCAGCCATATTGTGTGTTGGAGTGACAGTCAATTTGCATATTACTCTTTTATTAGATAGGATGAGTTTTTTTTTTCTTAAATATACTTCATTATTGACCTCAGAGAGGAAGGGAGAGGGACAAAGAGACAGAAACATCAATGATAAGAGAGAATCATTGATCGGCTGCCTCCTGCATGCCCCCCACTGGAGATCGAGCCCACAACCCAGGCATGTGCCCTTGGCTGGAATCGAACCTGGGATCCTTCAGTCTGCAGGCCGACACTCTATCCACTGAGCCAAACCAGCTAGGGCGGGATTATTTTCTTAATTTCTCTTTCTGGTAAATCATTATTAGTGTATTAGCATATAAACTATATTTTATATAGATTTTGTTTCCTGAAAATTTACTGAATTTGCTTACTATTTTTCAGTGATATGTGTGTGTGTGTGTGTGTGTGTGTGTGTGTGTGTGTGTGTGTGTGTACATGTGTGTAGAATTCATGATTTACTGTATATAAGATCTGTAATTTGCAAGTAGAGACAATTTTAAATTTTCCGTTCTGTTTTGGAAGATTTTTTTAAATGCCCAATTGCTCTGGCTAGGACTTTTAGTACTACACTGAATAAATGTGGTAAAAGTGTGATCATGTATTTTTCCTGATCTTAAAGGAAAAGCTTTCAGCTTTTTACTGTTGAGTATGATCTTAGTTGTGGGCTTGTCCTATATGGCCATTATTATGTTGATGTACATTTTCTTTGTACCCAATTTATTAAAAGTTTTATGATGAAAGGATGTTGAATTTTGTGAAATGATCTCTATTTATCTATTGAGATTATAAAATAATTTTATCTTTTATATTGGTAATGTGCTGTATCACATGGACTGACTTCTGGATGTTGACCTTTTCTAATTTCTTAAGATGTCTTTTCTTGCCTTTTTGGCCTAGTTAGAACCTCCTGTACAAAGTTGAAATGAAGTGATAAGAGCTGATATCTTTGTCTTCCTTCTAAGAAGCAGGAAGAAGACAAAGCTTTCAGTGTGTCATTATTAAATATGGTAGTAGCTGTGCATTTTTTATAGAAGCCTTTTAACAGGTTGTGGAAGTTTCTTTTTCTTCCTATATTGTTGGGTGATTTTATTATGAAAGGGTGTTCAATTTTGTGACATGCTATTTCTAAATCTGGTGAGATTATCATGTGTTTTTTCTACTTTATTATATTGATACTAGGGGCCTGGTGCACAAAATTCATGCCCTGGGGAAGGGTCCTTCAGCCCAGCCTGCCCCCTCTCACATACTGGGAGCCCTCAGGGGATGTCCTACTGATGGCTTAGGCCCGCTCCCCATTGGGAGCGGACCTAAGCTGCAGTCTGGCCTCCCTTTGCGGGAGGCCACTGGCAGCTGGCCACTGGGCTGATCAGGGAAATTCACCAGCCCCATCACCCTGCTGCTGCAGCCACTGCCAGTCACCGCAGCTGCTAAGGTATTTTCATCAACATGTACTCAGTCCCTTCACCATGAAAAAATGACAACTTTCTTTAAGCATTTTCAAGATGTGTCTTTCATAGGATATGACATTTCTTTCTTTATTTTTCTTTTTATCCTCACTTGAGGTTATGTTTCCATTGATTTTTTCCCCCTTCCCTCTGATCGCAGGCTTGGCCTCTTCCCAAGCCTAAAGCCTCTGCTCCAGGCTTTAGGCTTGGGAAGCAGCCCCCCCTCCCCCGCCCCTCTGATCACAGGCTCAGCCAGCTGGGAGTGACCTGGGTGCGGAGGATGTTCTCGGAACCCAGGTATGTATGCAAATTAACCACCACCTTTGTTATATTAATTTGCATACTCACTCTGATTGGCTGTGGGCGTAGTGGAGGTACAGTCAATTTACATGTTTCTCTATTATTAGGTAATATACTGATTACATTAATTGATTTATGAATGTTAAACCAATATTGCATTCCTGGGATAAATTCCACTTGGTCATGGGGTGTACTCATTTTTATATATTGCTGGATTATTTCTGTTAGTACTTTGCTGAGGATTTTTGCATCCAGACCCACAGGAGATACTGATCTGTAGTTTGTTTATTTATTTATTTATTTATTTATTTATTTATTTATTTATTTATTCTGATGTCCTTTTCTGGTTTGGTATCAAGACAAAACTGGCACCATAGAATGAATTGGAATGTATTTTTCCTCTTCAATTTTCTGGAAGAGCTTCTGAAGAATTGATATTATTTCTTAAAAATTTTGGTAGAATTCACTAGTGAAGCCATGTGGGCTTGGGTTTTTCTTTGTAGGTAATATATCAGTAATGTAATCCCATTATGTATTTTATATCTATTTAGATACTCCAGTTTTTTGTTGAGTCAAATTTGGTAGTGTATGGATTTTTCCATTTCATCTCTGCTATCTAATATTGGGGGAACATAAAATGGTTTATAATATATTCTTATAAGTGTTTTATTTTCATAAACTTAGTAATAATGCTTCCTTCTTTCATTTCTGATTTTAGTAACTCTCTCTATGTTTTTGATTAAAGTAGCATTGACATGAGAGAGACACATTGATTGGTGCCTCCCACGTGTGCTTCGTCCAGGACCAGGGATTGAGCCTACAATCAAGGTATATGCCCTTGACCAGAACTTTTAAGTCTGGGGAGTGATGCTCTATCCTCTGAGCAAAACCAGGAAGGGAAACATCTCATCTTTGTTGACCTTCTGATTAGTTGTCCTATGCATTATTCAAAGCACGGTGTTGGGATGTACAACTCTTATTGTTGAATTGTCTATTCCTGCTATTTTTTTTTGTCATTCATTGATGTTTTCTTTTGCTACCATTGAGCCCCTCTAGTAAAATTTTCATTTCAGTTATACATTTCAACTCCATAATTTCTATTTTGTTCTTAAAAATAATTTTGTCTCAGCATTGACATTCTCTATTTGATTAGGTATTATATCATAGCTTCCTGTATTTTTTAAAGTGTGATTTCCTTCAGTTCTGTAAACATATTTTAAATTGCTTCTTTGAAAGTCCTGCTTTCAAATGCAATATCTAGGACCTCTCACAAGTAGTTACTGTTGCTTGAAATTTTTTCAGGATATGGCTCACACTTCCTTGCTTCTTTATAACTCTTGCAATTTTTATTAAAAAGTGGGTATTTTAGGTAAAATAGTGCAGCAAGGCTGGATAATGATTTACCTTCTGCTTTTCTAGGGCTCACTTTGCTGTGTTTGCATGTTTGTTTAGTGAGTTGGTTGGATTCTTCTAGGGAAGTCTATTTCCCCTGCAGTGTGAAACCTCTGTTGATGCCCCTCAGAAGGTGCAGCTTTGGAATATCACCTGGGATGACAATAGTCTTAGCAGTGCTCTCCTTGTTTGTCTCTTTCCTTAATCTTCCTATTAATCTGTGTGTCTCTATTGGTATTGCACAGAGCTTTTAGGCCTACTAATCATCAGCTGTAGTGATTGCTCTATTGTTTTTTACAATGTCTTTGGGCATAAGTTGCTCCACTGTCTGATATAATTATATTTGGTTTCCTTTGCAGGGTTGGTTTTTGTGGCCAGTCTTTCAGGTTTTCTCTGACCCCAGAAGGACCTTTGTTATCTGTCTCTTTTCCTAGTTCTGTTGGGTAAAATTGCTGGCCCATGGTTTCTCTTATAGCTCTTATTGGGTTTCCAGTCCCCTCTACATTACTTACCATTTAAATCTTCACTGTTTTCAAGAGAACCCTTTAAAATTCCCACACTCTGCTTCAAATAAAGTAATTTCCTTTGAGGAGAGCTTTAGTTTCTCTTTAATTATGGACTTCTTTTCTTCCTGAACAAAATCTCTGAGGCACAGCTCTGGGCTCTGAGTGGTGGATGTTAGCCTCTGGTCTTCTCAACCTGTCTCTCCCAGCATGAACCTTTCATCATATGAGGGAGCTGGAATGTGGGCCTCTGGGCTCCCATTATTCTTAGGGTGTGGTGGCTGGCATAGAGCCTCTACACTATGAATAGAGAAACAGTAAGTTGGTGTTCGTTGCATTCACCAATTTAGTCCTGCAACTCAGATTTGTAAAGTATGAGAAATGCTGCCAGTCTGTCACTGTTGGTAAAGTAGCATATGCTTGATGGGTAAATAAGTGGTGAAGGAGCCCAATCTTCATGACCACACTTGTTCAGAAAGGACAAACTGAGCTGAAGGTGATTTTCAAGGGAAGAAGGAAGTCATGTCTCAAGTACTACACAGATTCTCACTCTTCTTATTAAGATTTAGTAGATTTTTTTTAAAAAAATATTTCTTCATTTGCTATATGACTTTAGGACAACTTTTTGAGATTTTAATTTAAAAAATTCACCTGTTATGGTTGTTCCACCAGTAATACGTTTGCAGGGTTCATCAAGATGCTATCTTCAAGTGGAAAGACTGTCAGTAATTTTAGATTAAACATTTGCTACCATGCTATCTCCCTTGTCTTCCTTTCCGCTTAGTGCATGGATCTGGAATCGTTTTGTTTTCCCTTTTTACTGTTTCTTTTTTAGTAGAGTTGAATGAACTATTGTTAAATGGGGCCAAGATAACAGTTGCCCTTGCCTTCTAGGTTTCTATGTTTACCTGAAGTCCTTGGCTTTCCACACAATGCAGATGTGTCTTACTTGCACAGAATAAGAGGAATCATGGTGTCTCCTTCCATTTCCAAATAATCATTTATGGTCTTTCACTTGGAAGTGAAAATGAGTCATTTTCTATTGGCTCATGTCAGAGTCAAAGTGCTACATGTTGTGCCTGCTCTGCAGGAGGAACTGGTGAGAGTTCGGAGACTCACAGGAAAACTCCTCCACTTCATCCTCAGGCCAAAACCAGCCTGCAAGGGGTCAGATTTGGATGGTGAGCACAGTTCAGTGTGATGTCAAAGGTGAGGTTTCTTCTTGGCCCAGTCTTCTCCTCTCACCTCTATGAAAACTTCAGCAGGTACAATAACGGGACATGGGCCCTGTAACCTTGCCTTTCTAGCTTATGCTGTGACCAGAACTTTAAGGGGTGAGTGCTAGTAAAAGAGAATAGGAAGTATGTGAGACAGGAAAGTGCTGTGGTGGAGACAGGATGCATGCTTTTCTGTGCACAAGTGAAATTACAATAAATCACCCTGTAGCTCATTTCTTGGAAATAGAGGGGATTATGATAAACAAGACATTTTATTATGCTGTAATATGCTAAGCTATACATTAACATTTTCCCTTTGTCCCTTATAGCATTTATCAGTAGTAATAAAGCACTAAAGAACATATTTTTATAGGAGAATTAGAGTAAAAGAGAAAAAAAAGATGTTAAACTAAAACTGAAATGAAGAAATGCAGTTGACAGCAGAAATTGTGTTAACCAAACTGAAAATATCAGAAAGAGTGCAAGTGACTGAATGCTACTGGATGAATCAGTTGGCCTCTGAATTCTTTCTGAGTTTCTGTTCTACACAGCCTCTTCTGCCCCTACCATGGTGGAAGGACCAAGAATTCAGAGGGCTGTCCAACAAATGAGTGGGTTTTTGAGGGAGGGATTTAAAAAGTCTTGGCAGACAAGTAATGGAGGGAGCGAAGGGCAGAAAACTGTGGGAGAAACTCACCTGCTTCCTTGCTTCCTGTCTTCTTAGATGTTGGTGCCACGTGGTAAATGGAGCTGCTCTGTCACTGTGTGTAACTATACATGGCTCTGATGACCCCAACCTGTAGTGATATTTCTTTCTTCACACAGACTACTCAATCCAAGAGTCCCAGGACTCGTCCCTCCATGTGGCCTTCCCTGAGGATGCCTGTTTGCTGACACATGTTTCTCACTATACCCCAAACAACATCTGAGAAGTGTGGGTAAGCAGCCAGGGCTCATGATTCATACCAATGGCAGAATCTCACAGGACAAGGCCCAGATATTGGTGTATGGTGGAATTCCTTGGAAGGCATCAGACTTAGATGATCTGACACTTCTCTGCTTTCTTACAAGCAGAAATACTAGGTTTCAGGGGGATTATGATTTTGTCTAAAACCATATATGCCACTAGTGGCAGAACTAGACCCACATACCTTTCCTGCTGCATTTCACATCTTAGTCACAGATACCCAGTGCTGATGTGCTAATATGACAGTCTGCCCTGAAGCTCATGGAACAAAGCAGTGTCCCTGGGATAACAGAAGAGGACACACAGTCAGATATGTTAGCCATCCAGTGCTGCCAGCCCAGGCAGGTGGATCCTGTGTATTTAAATTCATGGATGCCTGTTTTGTATTATTTTGTAAATGATGAAGCTCTCAGCTAATTTTTAAAATGAAATTTATTGGGGTGACATTGGTTAATAATTTTATGGAGATTTCAAGTATATAATTCTATGATATATCACCTGTATACTACAAAGTATGGCCTCCTGCTGTGACCATATATTAGGTCACCTTTACCTTTTACTGCCTCCACACACTTCCCTATGGTAACCACTATACTGTTTTCTGTGTCGGTGAGTTTTAGCAAAGCTATTTATTTTTGTGTGTGAATTGGGTGTTCTGTGGAAATGTGAGGTCAGTTCCTGTCCGTGGGCCTGGAGCATGCTCTCAGGCAGAGGTGATCTCAGGGTGTGCTGTGCTCACACCAGCCTGGAAGTCTGTTCACTCCATTCAAGAGTCCAGAAACCCTTCATTTACTCTGTCTCTCTTGAGAAAAACAATGACAAATTATTTCTTTTCTTTGGGTGTTGCATATATTGTTGACAATGGCTAAGTTCTGCTTTAACGGCCTGAGTTCAGAAATGGTAGAAGTTAATAGTATGGGGCAGCTCTAGGATCTGGGAGCCCTGGCAAGGAGAAGCATCTGAGAAACAGGGTCAGGCAGAGTTTAAAGGCCTTTGTGAGAAAGCCACCACTTCACATTTCAGCAGCCTCCATGGTCCGCCTTGGCAGATGTGTGGGTAGGGTTTGGCCAGGACTACTCTAGTAAACAGAAGTTCATGCAATAGGGGAAATCTCTGGGTTGTTGAGAGGATGTAACATGAAGAAGGAAGACTAGGTGGTGGAAGAAGAAAGGTGTTGTGTGAGATTCCTAGGGTTGCTCTAACAGAGTACCACTAACTATGCAGCTTAAATCCACAGAAACTTATGGTTTCATAGTTCTAGGGGTTCAGCCCCAAAGGTTGGCAGAGCCATGCTCTTTCTGAAGGCCCTGGGGATGATCTTCGCTGGTTCCCAGCTCCTTGTGGCTGCTTTCAATCCTTGGAGGTCCTAGGGTGGTGGATGCATCACTCTGATCTCTTGCCTTTTGAATTTTACAAGGAGAAATCAGGATGTACCACCACCCATCCCCCTAGCCCTCCCTCCACACACACTGTGCTTGGAAACATCCTCAGTTAGAGACTCAAGTTCATCACTTACAATGTCTTCTTTCCATCCAGCAGTAGAATATAACTCAGAAACTTCTCCCCCACTTTGTACCAAGTATCACCTTTCTTCCATTGTCCTATACCATGGTCCTCACTCTGATCTGAGATCTCACCTTTAATAGTAAAATTCCCAGCAAGAGGATCATCAAGGTAATCTAGAACTTTTCTATCAAGTATCTCTGAATTCTCCCAGTAGCTATGCATTACCAAATTCTACAACCATCTCCACATATTGTCTTTTTTTTATACAGTGGCATCCTACTTCCTAATAACAAACCAACTCAATGACGTAAATTCTCCATTGTAAATATTAAGAAAGAGAATTGCATAGAGGCTAACTTATCCATATGTGTAGGTTGAAGATTACCACTCTACCAAGATAACCATGTCCCAATCCCCAGAACATATAAATGTTACCTTATTGCAGATGTGATCAAGTTAATGATTTTGAGATGGGGAGATTGTCCTGGATTATCTGAGTGGGTCCTACATGTAATCACAAAGGCCCTTAGTAGATGGAGGCAAGAAGATCAAAGGAGGAAGAAGGTAATATGATGATGACAGCACTGGTTGGAGTGATGTGGTCACCAGACATGGGAATATGGCAGCTTCTAGAAGCTGGAAGAGGTAAGGGATGAATCTTCTTCTGGAATCTCCAGAAAGATCAGCCCTGATGATATCTTAGTTTTATCCCCACAAGACTAATTTCAGGCTCCTGACCTCCAGAACTCTAAGAGAATTTTTGTCTCAGGCCACTATATATTTTTGGTAATTTGTATTGTCTCAGGCCACTATATATTTTTGGTAATTTGTTATGGCAGCAATAAAGCAACAGTAGACTAGAATAAGCTGAGGCCCGAAACAGTGAATTCGAAGACTAGGTAGAAAAAAAGACTCATTCAGTCAGGAAATTAAAAAAAAAAAAAAAAAGCAGGAGGAGAGACTAAGGGAGCTTTGGGAGAACATGAAATGTAACAACATCCAATTCCCAGGGGTACCAGAGGGAATAGAATCTGAGCACGAAGTGGAGAACCTGTTTGAAGAAATAATGGCAGGAAATTTCCCTAACCTGGTGAAGGAAAATGTCACTCAAGTTCAGGAAACACAGAGATTCCTAATCAGATGAAGAACCCAAAAGACCAATACCTTTCACATAATAATTAAAATGGCCACCATTGAAGACAAAGAAAGAATCTCAAAGACTGCAAGAGAGAGACAGAGAGCTACCTACAAGGGAGCTCCCATTAGACTGTCAGCTAATTTTCTCAAGAGAAAACCACTTCAGGCCAGAAGGGAGTGACATGAAGTATACAAAGTAATGAAAACCAAGGAACTGAGTCCAAGACTACTGTATCCAGCAAGGCTATCATTCAAAAGTGAAGGTGAAATAAAGAGCTACATATACAAGGAAAGGCTAAAAGTGTTTATTGCCACCAAACCAGTACTGCACGAAATGCTAAAGGAACTGTTATAAAAAGAAGAAATAGAGAGAAAGAGAAGAGCACAGGCATAAAGAATAAGAATGGCAATAAATATCTATCAATAATAAACTTAAATGTAAATGACTTAAACACTCCAATTAAAAGATATAAGATAGCTGAATGGATAAGAAAATATTATTATACACATACACACACACACACACACACACACACACACACACACACACTGAGTGGCCAGATTATTATGATCTCTGAACGCATGAATATCCCTAGGTGCAGTATTATATATATATATATTTATTAGAGGCCCGGTGCATGAATTTGTGCATGGGTGGGGTCCCTCCAGCCTGGCTATGGGGAGGGGACATGGGCATTTGGCTGGCCTGCATGCTGGTCAAAGTCCTGGTCAAGGGGACAATTTGCATATTAGGCTTTTATTTTATAGGATATACACTGAGTGGCCAGATTATTATGCATTTAGTGATCATATATATGATGCCTACAAGAGACTCATCTCAGAACAAAGGATTCAAACAGATTGAAAGTGAAGGGATAAGAAAAAATTATCCAGGTAAATGGAACACCAGATGAAGACACTACAAAGAAAGAGAATTATAGGCCAATATCCCTGATGAAAATGGATGCTAAAATCCTCAACAAAATATTAACAAACCGAACCCAGCTATATATTAAAAAGATCATACACCATGACAAAGTGTGATTTGTTCCGAAGTTGAAAGGCTTGTTCAATTTTTCAAATCAACAAATGTGATACATCGCATACACAAATCAGGTGACATAATCATAAGATCATTTCAATTGATGCAGAAAAAGCATTAGACAAAATCCAACACGCATTTTTTATAAAAACTCTCAGGTAAGTGGGAATAGAGGGATCATATCTCAACATAATAAAGGCCATATATGACAAACCTACAGCCAGTATCAAACTCAATGGGCAAAAACTAAAACCATTTCTCCAAAGAATAGGACAGGAATGTACTCTTATTCAACATAGTTCTGGAAGTCTTAGCCATGGGTATTAGATAAGAAGAAAATACAAAATGTGTTAACATTAAAAACAGGAAGTTAAACTATCATTATTCACAGATGACATGATATTGTACATAGACAGCCCCAAAAGTTTCACCAAACAATACCAGATATAATCAATTATTTTGGCAATGTAGCAGGATACAAAATTAGCACCCTGAAACTGATGGCATTTTTATATATCAACTAGAGGCCTGGTGCATGAAAATTCATGCAGTCAGGGGGTCCCTCAGTCTGGCCTGCAACCTCTCACAATCCAGGACCCCTCAGGTAGGGTCCCTAGGCATGGCCTGAGATCAGGGCCTATCAGAGCTTTCCTTCCCCTGGCTGCAGACAGCTGGCCCCACCCGCATCACTTTCACTGCTTGCCATCTGTACAGCGCTGCCCACCCCCCCGCCCCATCCCCTGCCACCAGCTGCCTCCCTCTGCAGGCGACAGGTGTGGGGTGTGATGGCTTGGCTGGCCTGGGCCTCCTTCTGCAGGGTGATCACTGGCTGGCCAAACACCTGCCACAGAGTCACTGGCCAGTGGCCTGGGCCTCCCTCTTTCTTTCTTTTTCTTTTTCTTTTCTTTTTTTTTTAAGTAAGAGTATTGTTTACTGAGCAATACAGAACTGAGTACTATGAAGGGTTTACCAGGTTGGAAATGCACTGCACCCTGCCCCTGCCACCCCTAACACCCAGAAACTACAGTACTTAGAACTTAAACACAACGGCCATAACTGCTGAATATGTTCATAACAAACAAACCATAGCATATTTATACTGTATCACATCAAGTGATTATAAAAATCCATTTAAATATTGCTTGTATAAAATCTTTTTGTTTGTGTAAAAAACATTAAAAAAAAAAAAGAAAGTATAAAAAACATGTGCAGTTGAAAGCCCTGCCAAGACAGCCAGTCTGTAAATATTCAGTGAGTATGTGCTCTGGAAGGGCACCCAGCAACTCCAGCAGGGTCAGCGAGGATGAACCCCAGCTGCTACTTTAGGCAGGACTGAGCTGGACCATGGTGGGTGGGTACAGCAGGGCCTGGCACTGTGACCTTCTCCAGCCTTGCATCAGGATCAGGGTCAGGGTCAGGGTCAGGTTCAGGGCTGGGAGCAGGTAGATTGAAATTTAACTCTGAGTTCCATATTCAGCCTAATTTTGGTTGCAACTCATGGCTTTTCCTGGCTGCTCGGAGGTCCTTTGGGTGGATGCCCTGGCGGAGAGGCCAGAGAAGTGCCCACAACTGCCTGGTTGGGTGTCTCTCCAGTAGCCAGAGCCTCTGTCCTGCCGCCTGCAAGCCTGGCCCCAGGCAGAACAGGCCCCCCTCAGGACTACTTTGGTCTCAGTGCTTGGTCCTGGGTTTCATCAGCCAGGGTTTCTTCCCCTGGTTGGCTGATTTGAGTTTCACAAAAATGCCTGGCCGATGCTGGCTGTGCTGAGCCTCATTTTTTTAAAAAAATATATTTTATTGATTTTTTACAGAGAGGAAGAGAGAGGGATAGAGAGTTAGAAACATCGATGAGAGAGAAACATCGATCAGGCTGCCTCTTGCACACCCTCTACTGGGGATGTGCCTGCAACCAAGGTACATGCCCTTGACCGGAATCGAACCTGGGACCCTTGAGTCTGCAGGCCGACGCTCTATCCACTGAGCCAAACCGGTTTCGGCCTGAGCCTCATTGATGAGTTTTTCATGCAGCAAGGAAGAGCCCTCTGGGACCCTCCTCCTCCTCCTTCTCCACATCTCCTCCTCCTCCTCTTCCTCCTCCCAGCCCATGGTCACTTCTCCAACTGCTGCAGCAGTGGGTGGCCTTCTGAGTCAGGGGTCTTAATGCTGTCCGTCCTGATGATGCAGGTGGGGCGGTGCCAATTGAGCATCAGGATGAGCTGCTGCCACTCCTGCTTCAGCTCCTCCATCTGGGTTCTCAGCTCCACATTCATGTGCTCCAGCCACTCAGATTCCTGCTGCAGAAACTCCTTCCACTCCTTCTTCTTGTTCTGGCATGGGGCTGCCACCACTTTGTTCTTTACCCAGCGCCTTTTCCTCCGCTCTGCTTCCTCGTCTAGCTCACTTTTCACAGGTTGAGGCATCTTGGCCAGTTTCACCTCTAAGAAGTGCAAAGGGGTGGTCATGGCCCCAATGTTGTGGATGTCAGTGTATTTCAGCTCCTTTGCAGTCAGAGCTGAGCTGTGGAGTCCGGTCAGGGGGCCAAGCCCTGGCAGAGAGCCCACAGTCATGGAAGCATCCGGGATCTGCCCAGGCATGATAGCAGGAGGAGGGGCAGTCCAGCCCTGCAGAAGCCAGGGGGAGAGGCTGTGTGACCCTGGGGCCTGGGCCAGGCTGCAGGTGCCATACCTCCTCAGGAGCCTCCATGGCGCCAGTCCCACCCTGCAGCATCCACCCTGCCACCCACTAGTGCCTCCCATAGCAATCGTCCAGCATCTCTCCAGCAGGCTGTGGCCTGGGTCTCCCTCTTTGAGGCGATCGATTGTGGGGCTCCGCCTGCCTGCCTGCCTCATTGCCCCCTGATCACCCCCAACCACTAGCCTGCCTACCTGATCATCCCTAGCTGCTAGCCTGCCTGTCTGACAGCCCCTAACTGCTTGCTGGGGGCGGGTCCAGCCTGGCAGGGGCCATGGTGGTTCTGGTCTCTGGTTGTTCTGGTTTCTGGGCTTTTATTATATAGGATAATGAACTTTCAGAAAGAAACAAAAAAGCAATTCCATTTATCATTGCAACAACAACAACAAAATAAGATAGTTAAGAATAAACTTAACCAAGGAGGTAAAAGATCATACTCAGAATATTAGAGGGCATTGAAAAAAGAGATAGATGAAGATATAAACAAGTGGAAGAATATACTATATTTGTGGATTTGTAGAATTAACCTCATTAACATGTTAATCCTACCCAAAGCAATCTAAAGATTCAATCCTATCCCTATTAAAATACTATTGGCATATTTAACAGATCTGGAACAAATACTTTAAACATTTATATAGAACTCCAAAAGATCCTGAATATCTGAAGTACTATTGAGAAAAAAGAAAAACGTTGGAGGGATAATAATAATAGGTAGAAACTAGATAATCAAATTTAACCAAATGGATAAAAAACTTAAATATAATGCATGAAACCATAAAAATATTTTAAAAAATCCTAGGCAGCAAAATTTCAGACATCTCTCATAGCAATATGTTTATGGATATATCTCCTAAGGAAAAGGAAACTAAGGAGAAAATTAACAAGTGGGACTAAATTGAAATAAAAAAGATTCTACACAGTAAAAGAAACCATCAACAAAATGAAAATAGAGCCCACTGCATTGGAGAACATATTTGCCAATGATACATCTGATAAAGACTTAATTAAAAAAATATATAGGGAACTCCTTCAACTTAACAAGAGGAAGACAAACAATTCTATTAAAAATTGACAAGGAATCTAAATAAACACTTCTTCAAAGTAGACATAAATATGGCCAAGGGACATATGAAAAAATGCTCAAAGTCACTCATCATCTTGTAGCATCCTCTGCTAGGGATAGGACCAAGATGTGCGCCAAGTTCTCCTTTTCCTAGCCCTTGGTCTAGAAGCAGATCAAGCAGACTCAGAGAACCCAGAGACCTGCCTCTTCTCCAGGCTGGTTGTTTTTCTCAGTCTCTCAATGAGCCTCAGGCTGTAGACCACAGCAAAGCATAAACTTCACAGGCTGGGGGGAGAAGTTTTCCAATGGGTGGGGCAAGTGGTTCTCCCCAGGCAAAAGCTGTCTGGTTGGTAAAGGTGTGACTGAGAAAGATGTCCTCTGTGCACAGGAAACCAGGTGGCTGCCCTGAGCTCTATCCCCAGAGCCACCAACCCTGGATTCTCCTCACACAGCTCTAGTCCACTCTGTCCTTCCTCTGATGGAGCCCAAGATGAGTGGCTGTACATGAAATTTAGTGTGTTGGCCACACAAGAAGGTGCCTGGATTTCTAGCCATCTCTCCTGCCACACAGAAACCCTACTGCTTTTCACAGCAGGGTGTTATGTGGGCACATTTCTCAGTCTGGTGCTCTGCGCTCCGGAGCACAGCTTGTGATACCCCAGATTTCTCAGTGGGATCCCCCTACTGATATATATATCTATCCAGAAATTTAGTGGCTGTTTGTGGGAGCCTGGCGAGTCCTCACATGCCTGCCCACTTCCAGTCTCTATGTGGTCTCCACTTAACATCCTTTTTTTTTTCTTAAATTTCTTTATTGATTAAGGTGTCACATATTTGTCTTCATCCCCCCATTCCCATCCCACACCCCTCCCCACGGATGCCCCAACCCCCTGTTGAACTTAACCATTGGATAGGCTCATATGCATGCACACAAGTCCTTTGGTTGATCTCTCCCCCCTCCCCCCACCCTCCCCTATCCTCCCTCTGAGGCCCTATAGTCTGATCGATGCCTCCTTGTTTCTGGTTCTGTTCTTGTTCATCAGTCTATGTTGTTCATCATTTCCCCTAGATGAGCTAGATCATGTGTCACCAGAGATATACTTATAAGAACTGAATGTGAGACGAGCAATAATAGTTATGCTGACAGGCAAATGAATCAGTCTGTAGTGAGTTTCTTTCTGGACCAACAGTTCTTTTGAGACCCAATTTCAATGTCCACCAGTTCCTTATGTGTACATGTCAGCACTGACCCCTCAGCTCTGGATGGTGGACAAAGGGTGGTAACGGAGGTCCGACTCCCACTGGTTTGGTCTCGGCCGGACCCAGGGGCACGGCTTCACCCGGACTCAGGGGCACGTGGCCTCACCCAGACCCAGGGGGCGCATGGCCTCACCCGGGCCCGGGACCCAGCCTCACCCGGATCCAGGGGCACACGGCCTCACCCGAACCCAGGATCCAGCTTCACCCGTACCCAGGGGCGCAAGGCCTCACCCGGACCCAGGGGCACATGGCCTCTCCCAGACCCAGGGGCGCGTGGCCTCACCCGGACCTAGGTGCGGGCGGCCTCACTTGGACCAGGTACCTGGCCTCACCTGGATCCAGGGGCACACGGCCTCACCCATACCCGGGATCTAGCTTCACCCGGACCCAGGGTCGCGTGGCCTCACCCGGACCCAGGGGCGCGCGGCCTCCCCCAGACCCAGGGGCGCACGGCCTCATCCGGGCCCGGGACCCAGCCTCACTTGGATCCAGGGGCAAACGGCCTCTCCCGGACCCAGAGGAGCGTGGCCTCACCCGGACCCAGGGGCGTGTGGCCTCACCTGGATCCAGGGGCACACGGCCCCACCCAGACCCAGGGGCGCGTGGCCTCACCCGGACCCAGGGGTGCGTGGCCTCACCCGGGCCCGGGACCCAGCCTCACCCGGATCCAGGGGCACACAGCCTCACCCGGACCCGGGATCCGGCTTCACCCGGAGCCAGAGGAGCATGGCCTCACCTGGACCCAGGGGCGTGTGGCCTCACCTGGGCCCAGGGACCCAGCCTCACCCGGGTCCAGGGGCGCGTGGCCTCACCCAGACCTGGGTGCCCGAGGCCTTACCCGGATCCAGGGACACATGGCCTCACCCGGACCCGGGGGCGCATGGCCTCTCCCAGACCCAGGGGCACGTGGCCTCACCCGGAGCTAGGTGTGCGAGGCCTCACCCGGATCCAGGGACACATGGCCTCACCCGGACCCAGGGGCGCGTGGCCTCTCCCAGACCCAGGGGTACGTGGCCTCACCCAGAGCTAGGTGTGCGAGGCCTCACCCGGATCCAGGGACACATGGCCTCACCCGGACCCAGGGGCGCGTGGCCTCACCCGGACCCGGGACCCAGCCTCACCCGGATCCAGGGACACATGGCCTCACCTGGACCCGGGGGATCCACTTAACATCCTTGATTATATGGCTTCTCTCCAGCTAGTCTTCAGGTGGTTATTCAGGATGTTTTTCTATATTTTAGTTGTAATTGCTGTTTGGTTCTGGAAGAAGATAAGTGTAGCTTCCACTTAATCTGTCATCATTTTCTGTGTCTAATTAGGCCCATTTGATACTTAAAATACATGGAAGCTTTGTCAAATAAATAAATAAATATTAACTATATTCTAATTGAAAACATATATTTTCATTATTAGAATGGATGTTCTAGAAATTATATAAAAATCTTCAAAAGTCTACCAAGTTGTGATATATTTTTATTTGTAATTCTAATTATCATCTAAAATATTACAGAAAAGCAAATTTCTTTGTCAATTGGATTATAATCAGATGTAAAACCATTCATCTTTGGCTTTCTTTCTTTCTTTTTTTTTTTTGTCATTAATAGACAGTCATTGTTTTACCAGGATGCATTTGCAAATATGTTACATCTTCACAAAGTTCCCTGGAAAGTACCCTGACATATTACAAAATATGGGTTTCTGAGAACAAATATTTAGTCACATCTTTGAATTGGATGAAGATTTCTAGAACTCCAAGGAATTGCTGGATTCATGGAAATGCTGAGAAATAATGAGAATAAAGAAGAATTGATTATGGACCGACTAAAAAATATTATTTTTATGACTTTGTTCAAAATATTGCTGATTTTTAAATCACTTTTTTTTCTTTCCAGATATAAGGAAACTGAGGATTTTTAAAGAGCATTTTGGTAAACTATACATTAATAAGTAACATTAAATAATTTATATTTTTCTTCTTATTTTATACCTCCAAAGTTTGAAAATTTAATGCATGAATGTAATGATTTCATGGTAATATGTTTGCTTGCATGAATTCAATTAAGAATTTCTTCTCTTTATAACAAGACACAATTGGAAACTGGTTTCATTAACCAAGGTTTTGACTGTAATGTCATGTTTGAGAAAGACATGTCTAGACCCTGGATGTCACCAGAAAGCTTTAAGGAATTGACTTTGGAATCTAATAAAAGCCCTTAAGAAAAGTAGCCTGGTACTTTGCTTATTTATATGGTTCAAGGCAATTTTTCCAGGTTAGGAAAAAAGGTTGCTCTCTTGGGAGATGGCAAAGAAAGAACATCAAGACATTTCTGGGATCTCAAGAACTTGGGATCCCAGAACTTACCCAAAACCATGAGTACTGCAGGCAAAGTCTGATGGAAGCTATGTGGCTAGATTCTTCACCCAGAGAGGCTAATTAAAGTTCAAGCTGGAAAATCCTTATGAGATTCCATCAAAGAAGGTTTAAGAAAGCTTATGCTCTCAATTGCTATTTTGTTGAGTTTATGCAAGTAATCAAGCCAAATTGAAAGTGGACCTAATTTGGCTATCCTTGATATAAATGAGGACAATTCTAGTGAGGAAATTGGTTTCAATAGAATCTATAGTACACAGATGTGAATATTGGACCCTACTTTATTTAACTGTTTTAAAGTTTTATTTTTCACCTATAAACTAAGTAGTATCCTGAATATTTCTAGTTTTTTTTTTTTTAAATATTGTGGCTACAATTCTCTGAACAAATGTTTCATTTTCTTTTAATTTAATAAATCTTTATTGTTCAGATTATTACAATTGTTTCTCCTTTTCCCCCCCCATATATCCCCTCCACCAGGTTCCCACCTCCCTTCTGCCCTTACTTCCCCGCTGCTGTCCTTATCCATAGGTGTAAGATTTTTGTCCAGTCTCTTCCCGTCACCCCACACAGACACCCCTTTCCCCCTGAGAATTATCGATCTACTCCCATTCTATGCCTCTGATTCTATTATGTTCACCAATTTATTCTGTTCCTCAGATTTTTAATTCACTTGACTTTTAGATTCACTTGTTGATAGATATGTATTTGTTGTTCATAATTTTTATTTTTACTTTTTTCTTCTTTTTTCTCTTTTTAAAGAATACCTTTCAGCTTTTCATATAATACTGGTTTGGTGGTGATGAACTCCTTTAGCTTTTTCTTATCTGTGAAGCTCTTTATCTGCCCTTCAATTCTGAATGATAACTTTGCTGGGTAGAGTAGTCTTGGTTGTAGGTTCTTGCTATTCATCACTTTGAATATTTCTTGCCACTCCTGTTTGGCCTGCACAGTTTCTGTTGAGAAATCAGCTGATAATCATATGGGTGCTCCCTTGTAGGTAACTAACTGTTTTTTCTCTTGCTGCTTGTAAGATTCTCTCTTTGTCTTTTGCCCTTGGCATTTTAATTATGATGTGTCTTGGTGTGGTCCTCTTTGGATTCCTTTTGTTTGGGGTTCTGTGTGCTTCCTGGACGTGTAAGTCTATTTCTTTCACCAGGTGGGGGAAATTTTCAGTCATTATTTCTTCAAATAGGTTTTCAGCGTCTTGCTCTCTCTCTTCCTCTGGCACCCCCATAATTCTGATGTTGGTACGCTTGAAGTTGTCCCAGAGGCTTCTTACACTATCTTCAACTTTCTGAATTCTCTTCTCTTCTTGCTTCTCTGGAGGAGTGTCCTTTGCCTCTTTATATTCCAAATCTTTGACTTGATTCTTGCGTTCCTCTAGTCTGCTATTGGGTCTCTGTATAATATTTTTTATTTCAGTCAGTGTATGTTTAATTTCTAGTTGGTCCTTTTTCATATCCTTGAGGGTCTCATTAAATTTATCTGCCTTTTCCAGGAAATTCTTGAAAAACCTTATAACTGTGGTTTTGAACTTTATGTCCATTCATTTGTTCTCCTCCATTTCTTTCGTTTGTGATCTGTTTCCTTGCCTCCTCATTTTCACTGCTTCCCTGAGTTGGTTGGGTAGCTTTGTGTACTAGGTGTCCTATTGATTCAACAGGTCAGCCTCCCAGTTACCTGAGGTGGACACTCTTGGTGTACCCCTTTGTGGACTGTGTGTACAGCCTTGTTGTAGTTAAGTCTTGATTGTTGTTGGTGTCACTGGGAGGAATTGACCTCCAGGCCAATTGGCTGTGAGGACCTGCTGTGTCTATAATGGAAGAATTGCTGTGCTGGAGACATGTTTATGGGGCAGAACTTGTTCCAGTAGGGCTTTGGTGCTCACTGAGTCTGCCTCTTGAATGTGTCCCTTATGAAAGTGGTTGAAATCTGGTGTCATCTCACACCGACCACTAGCTACATTGGTATCTGGATCTCCAATGGGGTGCAGGTCAGCTACTGTCTGAGGCCCCCCAGCAAGAGCTACAGCAAGAACTGCAGTTTTTTCCTCTTTGCTTGGGTGGTTTTGGAGCAGTCTGACTGGAGCTGCAGTTTATTTGGTTAAGCTGCCACAGAAAAGGCCATTTATATGCAAAAGCCACTGTGTGGAGCCTAAGCGGGTTTGTAGAATGTGTGGGCAGGGTCTCAGTGCGGGGCAGGGTCTCAGGGCGTACTAGGCTAGGGCGTGGCAAATGGCAATGGCTGCCATCAGCCGTCTCTCCCTTTCCATGTTTCCAAGTCCCTGCGTCCCACGCTCCAGCACAGTAAACAACGATTGCTGGGCGCACCTCTGCAAAAAAGTCACTCTCACTTTCTGACCTGATGGCTGAGAGCCCAGCTTCTCCCTGTAGGCGTCTGGGTGCCCCACGTGCCCCAGAAACTGGATTTCAGAGTGATTGGGAGCTTGTCTCCATTCAGGTTGAAAAAAAGCCGTGCGCCCAGTCACCCGCCAACAGCCCGATTCACATGCCTTGGCACCTCAGCTTTTTAGTGTTTGTGCTCCTTTCTCTTCTTAGTTGTAAATCTTCCACTCAGCCAGCTTTCCCGTGGTTCTGGGTGGTAGACGTTTTGCCTTTTAGTTGTAGTTTTGAAATTGTTGTGCGAGGCGGCAGTTTAGTTGCTTAACTTTGCTGCCATCTTGGTTCCTCCCTCCAAATGTTTCGTTTTTATCCAATCTTTAGACATAAAATCATTGACAGCTAAACTTTTTATGAGCTTTGCTATTGCAAATTTCAGCTAAAGGATATGACATAAACTTAAGGAATCACCACAACAGTTTAAACAATCTCACAACTGATGTTGTGCAAACCATGAAGAATGTACCTGAGCACCTAATGACATTACCAGAGACATTAAAACTGCAGACAAGGAGGATCTATCAGATAGTCATTGCTTGCTTTCATTGGAGCAAATGGAACCTTGAGTATTAACATCTAGACATTTTCTTGATTGACAGCCTTCCAGACTTAAAAGCTGGTTTATAATTTGCTCTAATAATTAAACTTTGTTTCTTTCTTCTGTTTTCATAGACATACCCCTTATTAAATACCTGATTGCTTGCTTATACACTATAGGCCTCACGTTGTTAGTCCATCCTTATCATTGCCTCTTGGAATGAGACTGAACAATTTAACTGAACTAACTTATAGTCAAGAATGAATGATTGGATCAATGAAAGGTGCAATATACCAACTTAGGTTCTAGGATGTAAAATTTATTTATTTAAAATTTAAAGTCAGGATCAAGATTCTTTTTTAAAAATATATTTTTACTGAGTTCAGAGAGAAAGAAAGAGGGAGAGAGATAGAAACAGCAATGATGAGAGATAATCATTGATTGGCTGCCTCCTGCACACCAGCCTTGGCTGCAGTCGAACCTGGGACCCTTTAGTCCATAGACTGATGTGCTAGCCACTGAGCCAAACCAGCAAGAGCAGGACCAGGATTCTGCCTCCTGCATGCTTCTTCTACTAATAAAATTAAAAGTTATATCTCACAACAAGTTTGGGCATTTCATGCTAAATTAATGCCCCAAGGCTCTGCTACAAATTAGTCATGGAAACTTTCATGGGAATGGAAAAAAAAACTGACAGTGGAGAATTGTAACTCACCCCACCATTTTTGTAACATAATTCTTGTAATGATGAGCTGTTAACTAATATGTGACTACAGATAAACAGCCTGCTAGCTTAAGAATTCTAGGAACTAACTTTAAAGGAAACAGACTCTGACCTTTAGAAATGCCATCTGTGGAATATTTTCCGACCATCTTAAACCAGTTGTCTGAAAAGACTCTGTTGGCTTGCACATAATCCATTTAACAAATAACTTGCCTTTCAATTTGTTTGTTCTGTTGGGTATTTCCCTCTTCTTCTCCCTTTTTACAATAATCAAAGTCAAATGGTTAACAAGGTCTTCTACTCCTTATAAAGATCCATGCCCAAGTCAAAGATCCATGCCCAAGTCTTCTACTCCCTCCTTATAAAGATCCATGCCCAAGTGGACATGTTCTTTTGTACAAGAGTCCCCCATCTTCTCAACATGTTCTTTTGTACAAGAGTCCCCCCCTTGAGTAAACTGTCTTTTCTTACATCAATACCTCTCTCTCAAGTATCACCTTTTGAAATGAAAAAGCTGAACCTGTGTTCATTATCAATCCTTACTAGGCAATCCTAAATTATTATATGTATACTTTCCCTTCAGAATCCTGCAGGAGAGAAGGGTCTTTGGTTCCGTGGGAGTTGCTGGTAACATTTGTAAATGCCTTGAACACTAGCAAAATGGTTTTCCCTTTTTTCATTAACTCCAGTGCAGTTACTCTCAACGTGTGATCCCCAAGCAGAAGCAACACCTGGGAATTGTTGGAAATACAGAATCTCAGGCCCCATTCCACTCCTCCTGAATCATAAACTATGTATTTTAACAAGCCTCCCACGTGGCTCTGATATATGCCAGTGCTTCACAAAATACAAAGAAAAACCTGAGGAATCAGATTCTAACATTAAAAAGCTACTAATAGGATTTGGTCCAATATGACAGCTTTGTAATCCAGGGCACTTTCTTTAGAATGAATTGTCTATATTCTATCACTTGTTCAATTTTCAGAACAAGGCCCCAATTTCACTTACTGGGCAATAACATTTTATATAGAAGTCCATATCATAATATATGGGGACACCCCTCCTCTTAGAGTGTAAAGGAAGCAGAAGAACAGAGCAATCAGATGTGTATTCAAAACTTTTTCTCTCCAGGTTCAGGAAAACAAGAAATATATGAGATAATGGAGTTCTAGTCACTTCTGGTGCTGTGGTCTGGAAATTGCCCTCAAGGGAAAGCCTTTTAGACATGAATGTCACTATATGGTTATTGTTTCAATAATGGGAACACCTTCAGTTTCTGGTTTGGTTGCTCTTCATTGCTTTCCAGTATTTGGTACTTGAAAGTTTATCCAAAGATAATCGGTGGACTGTTCAGTCTAAGTTTCTCTGTTACTTTGAAATTGGACTCAGGCTATAAGGCTAAATTCTCTTGTCCTTTTCTCATGTGTAGAATGAACAAGAGTTGAGAATTATATGAGGGTTTGGTTGGGAGATTGTAAAAAGATTTCACCACGGAAGTTAAAGTGAGATGGCTCTCAATGGAGGATGGAGCAAATTCCCCCAGGCTTCCCATGGAGCATGCAGCCAGTTATCTGCTTACTAGCCATTTCCGCCTTCTTCTTTCCTAACAAAACTATAATCTTGCTTTTAAAGGTGATGTGCCCCTGTGATATACAGTATTTCTTGCAAGTGAGTTAATCTTAGGACCACAAGAGATCAGCACAAGGACTGTGGAGATTTCTTGGTTGGCTTTGCTTTTATAATATAACTGACTGTAATTCTGTCTTCTTTATTGTTTCTGTCTTCTTTCTACCCGTAATTCAGACATGAGGCTTAAGGTGAAGCAGCCATTATGCCACTTTGAGGACAAAAGTTACTAACAAAGAATTGTGGAGCAGGTAGGGGAGAAAAATCCAGTCCTTTGGATAGTTTTATCATCTTTGGATTTACCATTATAAACTTCTTATTGAATCAAAATTGAATGTTCTGACCTATCCATTGTGGCTCAGTTTGTTGAGCATTGTCCCATGCACCAAGAGTTTGCCAGTTTGAATCCTGGTCAGGGCACTTGCTAGGGTTATGGGCTCAGTCCCTAATGGGATGCCTACAAGGGGCAGCTGATGGATGTCTCTCTTATCGATGTGTCTATCTCTTCCTCCTTCTCTGTGAAACCATAAAATCACATTTTAAAAAAATTAAACCATTTTTCCTTTGTCTTTTTGGAAAAATCCTTACCCAAAGATTTTTTCCCATTGATGTTTGGAGAAAGTGGAAGATGGGTAGGAAGGGAAAGAGAGAGAAACATTGATGTGAGAGAAAGGTATCCATTGGTTGCCTCCCACACATGCACACACACCTACTTAGACTGGGGTTTTCCTCTTAAGGCCTTCTTCTTTTTTTGGAATGTTAAGGAGTTGCTCTTCCAGTTTTCTCATACACTCAGTGGGAGGAGGTCCAAATTGTCTCTCTGCAGCTCTTTTGTATAATTGATTACATTCAGTTTGAATTTTGCAGAGTAAGATAATCCCTTACCGGTATTTATCTTTTTTATTTTTTGATGTCTTTGGGGGCTCAGAATGTCCATTCCCTGTTGCATCTGCAACCTCTCCACCTTCACCTCAATTATAGCATCAGCTGATATCAATAACAGTAAGGCTTGTGATTGGAGAAAGCCTGTTTGACAAAGTATGGGCAGGTATGCACCTGAATGGCTCCCTCCTTGGCTGACTTCCATGTATAAGATGCCCCTCAATTTTCAGTTTAATGATTTTAGAAAAAAACAGCATCTTATACATGGAAAAATACAATAACTCACCCTATTCAGGGAGAAAGATACAGAAATCCAATTAGTACCATTTGCTAGCCACACCCAAGGACAGACAAGTTAAGAGAATAAATCTCATTTTGGTACATCAACATAAAACTGATAAATATTCTATTGATCTTCTAAGACGTCCCCTAAGTGGCCAGACTTTAAAACCCCAAAAATGAAGGTTCCAGGGTCCTCTCCCTCCAAGAAGAATGCCTGTGGCATTTCCTCCCATAGGCATGTATCCCCTACTCTCTAAGTGACCACATGAGAAGTGCTACCAAGAGAGCAATGGGTAGCAGCATCTTTTCCTGGCTAACCCTCTGAACCTGTTTCCAAGGCCCCTTTTCTTTGACTCCCCTTTTCTCTGAGCTTTAGCCTAGGGTCTCCTGTTGCTTCCTCTATGCCATTTATTGTTTCACTGCCCCGATTGTGTTTTTGCTGTGCTCAATAAATTCTCACTTGCTTTTCTACACTTTGTCTTATGATTGAAACCTTTCCTTCAAGAAAAGGTGTAGCATCCTTCCTTGTTCTGTATCACCATGTGCTGGACCAGGTCCAATAGCTGTGTCACTGGACTCTAAGAGCACTTATCCCAAGAAACAGTGGCTGCTATAACTAAGACAAGAGAAATCTTATAAATGTTATAAGAATAACTTGATTCATTTGCCAGTGTTGCCCTTCAGAACAGAAGGGCTCTAGACCTTCTTACAGTGGCAGAGGGTGGTATCTGTTTATACCAGAAGGAAGAACGTTGATTTTATATAAATAAATCAGGGCAGCTACAACAAAACAAAGACAATAACCTTGGAAGGGCAAGCAACGTACAGAATACTGGGGACTCATTCTGGGATATCAAAATGGCTTTTCTCCCTCTTGCTTCCTTTTGCTGCACTCATAATTACCTTCATACTCCTACTAACATTTTGACCCATTGCTCGATTTATTAAAAATTAATTTCTTTTCATATGGCAGACATACAATTCCAAATAGTACTGTCTGAAGGATACCAGACCCTCAGTCCCACAGAAGAGACTCCTTATTTGGGGCCTCTGGGCAGACATCTACAGCCACCTCCCTCAGCTGACAGCTAGCTAGTATGGGAACCTAAAGCCCACAATGACCCTGATCAGCTTGAAGTAGCCAGAGCAGTCTTTGCCCAAAAGACCCAAAGGAATTGGAATCCCATACATTTGTTAGGTAGGAAATTAGACATGAGCAGCTGGGGTGGGGCCTACCCTGTGGTCCTGACTACACCACCATGGCTTTCATATCACCTCTGTGGGCAGCCCTGCAATCAACAGTTCCTGACACAAACCTCCAGTGGACAGGTTCTGAGCCAGCGAATCCTATCTAATAAAAGAGTAATATGCAAATTGACAGTACCCCCACTACACCCACAAGCCACACCCATAAGCCATGCCCATAAGCCAATCAGGAGCAAATATACAAATAAATCCAACCAAGATGGCTGTGGCCACAGAGAGAGCAGGAGGGAGGCTTGGGTTTCCCCAGCAATGGAGGAAGCCAAGCTTTCCACCTGCCCTTGCCGGCCCAGGCCTCCACTCCAGGCTACAAAGTTTCAATTATAGAAGATAAATACATTTCAAATATCAGGGCCACCTTGGGTCGCCGGGGGACGTGGCCGGCCTGCAAACCACCACAGGCTCCTTGCTCAGGCCACCCCACATCCCAAGGGAACCCCCACCCTGATCCAGGACACCCTTCAGGGAAAACCAGCTGGCCCCCACCCATGCACCAAAACTCTTTCACAATGGTCAGCAAACTGCGGCTCGCGAGCCACATGCAGCTCTTTGGCTTTCTCATTTTCTATTTATACTCCTCTCTTAATTGCCTTTGTTCTCTCTCAGGCTCAGCTCTGTATTTTTCATGTATGATATAGCTTGAATCTGTTTCTGAATCTTCATTTTAGCCTTTTGGTACATCATATTAGTGTAGCATCCTCCCTTTTTCTGCATCACCATGCTCTGGACCAGGTCCAATAGCTGTGTCCTCTGAGTCTCCTGTTCAGCCCCTGTTGCTTTATTGTTGAACTCACAGTGGCGATCCTTGAACTGCTCCATCGATCTTGAATGCCTTCTGGTGCTTCGTTTACATAATCATGGAACTCCATGCCAACCAAAATCATTTATCTGGGTGAATAAGAGAATCATGTATCTCCTAGCCTTGATTCCAAACATTGCCAGCGTCTTCTCCATGGCCCTTTGCTCTTCCTTTGTGTATTGGCCCAATGGGACCACCAGGAGCACAGCATGAGACCCTGGGGAGGTCAGGAGGATTAAAGGAACAATCTCCTTTGTAGAATTCAGTATGTCATATTTAAAATACCAGGTGTGTCCATAATGACAATTTCTTCTCCATTCCATGTGCTGCTCCCTTTCTGATAGACCTTGGTGATGGATTTTGCTACAATGCTATAATGATATGCTTTCTTTCCAAGATGCTATTCTCTATGGCACTTTTGTCTGCTCCAGTCTTACCTACTAAGACAAGTCTCAGTTGTGAATCTATGGGGTCTTGGTTTCCTAGGACATTAGGGGAAAAGCCACAGTGTTAGGACTTACCTCCAACCTTTCACGCCTCCCAGTCCCCCACCATATTGCCCTCTTCTGTTGCCTGCTTATGTCATCTCTCCTGTGAGTGCAGAGCAACCTCTGCACTCACCACTGGTCTATAGAACTCCTTGGTATGTCCTGCCTCCTGCAAGACTTTGGAAACACCAGGGCACTTCTCAGGAGTCCCTTGGACTGCTCCTTGTGACCTTTGGAAGCTAAGTGTCAATGAAGGATGGTGTACCACTGCTGATAGCTGTTCCTCAGAAGCTAATGTAGGAAGTAACACAGATTCTGACTTTGGGATATCACAGTGGATGATCCCCTTCCCCCAATTTATATTCAACATTGAACTTTTCTTCTTTCCACTAAGAAGCCAGGTAAGTGGATGATTCAAGTAATCCCACCCTTGCAGGGGAGAAAAGGGTGCACATATACAAAGATAATGGTTGTTTTATATTTCACATGTTCAGCCATCTTGTCAGGGTTTATGACCCACAGGAGAGCAAAATTTCTTACTTTGAAAGTTAACACCTTAGTGATATGTGGAATGGTGAAGCTTGGACTCTCATTGTAGGTTCTTGTCCTATGAATTTTAAAGAATAAAATTCGTGGACTAAAATATTTTTAGCAGAAATGTGGAAGTTTATTGCAAGTGTATTTAAAATCTTCCCTAGGGAGGGGTCCCCAAAGAGGAATCTCCTGGAGAAGGGTCTCCAAATGGGAAAAACCACTGTCTCTAAAATGGAAAAAACCTATTGCTCTGAGTCTCTTTGTCTACACAGTTTTCTAAATGCTGGGAGCTTCTTTGTATGTTCATACTTTCTAATTGGATCCTGCCTTGTATTATAAACACCCTTGCTTTCCTAATTGGTTACTTTTCCTCCCTGTTCCGTGTTTGGTATCAGTTTCAAAGTATTAAAGTTCACCAAGTGCCTCCCTCTTCTTCTTCCACTTATATTGTAATATTCCTCTGTCTTTTGTGTATGTAAGATAAACAATCTGGTGGCTTGGAACTATCTCTGCCTGTCATGTATGCATTTCTCTCCCATGGACCCGCCACTTCCCTAAAACTGCCTCTCTTGTCTCTAAAATCCTCTCATTATAGTAGAAATCTAGCAAAGTTTCTATATTTTAATTTAATATGTTGAAAACATATAGCCAGAAAGTTTTGACAGTGCTATGGAGTTACTATAAAATACCTTGATATATTAATATTAATAATCCGATCTAATAAAAGAGTAATATGCAAATTAACCATCACTCCACTACACCCACCAACCACACCCACCAGCCAATCAGGAGCGAGTATGCAAATTAACCCAACCAAGATGGCTGCAGCCATGGAGTGAACAGGAGGCTTAGGTTTCCCCGGCAATGGAGGAAGCCAAACTTTCCGCACACCCTGGCCAGCCCCGGACTCCACTCAAGGCTACAAAGTTTCAATTACAGAAGATAAATAAATCACAGATACCAGGGCCTCAGCTTGGGTCACCAGGGAGTGTGACCGACCTGCAAACCACCACAGGCCCCTTACCTAGGCCGCCCCACGCCCCAAGGGAACCCCCACCCTGATCCGGGACACCCTTCAGGGCAAACCAGCTGGCCCCCACCCGTGCACCAGGCCTCTATCCTATCTAATAAAAGAGTAGTATGCAAATTGACCACCACTCCAATGCACAAGATGGCTGCCCCCATGTGGTCAAAGATGGCTGCCCCCACGTGGACACAAGATGGCCACCACAAGATGGCCAGCAGGGGAGGTCAGTTGGGAGGGACCAGGTCTGCAAGGGAGGGCAGTTGTTGGCGATCAGGCCAGCAGGGGAGGGCAGTTGGGAGGGACCAGGCCTGCAAGGGAGGGCAGTTGTGGGCGATCAGGCTAGCAGCGGAGGGCAGTTGGGGGGGACCAGGCCTGCAAGGGAGGGTAGTTGGGGGCAATCAAGCCTGCAGGGGAGGACAGTTAGGGGTGACTGGGCCAGCAGAGGAGGGAAGTTGGGGACGACTGGGACTGCAGGGAAGGGCAGTGGGGGGGACCCAGGCCTGCAGGGGAGAGCAGTTGGGGGGGACCAGGCCTGAAAGGGAGGGCAGTTGTTGGCGATCAGGCCAGCAGGGGAGGGCAGTTGGGAGGGATCAGGCTTGCAAGGGAGGGTAGTTGGGGGCGATCAAGCCTGCAGGGGAGGACAGTTAGGGGTGACCAGGTCTGCAGGGGAGGGCAGTTAGGGGTGACCAGGCCTGCAGGAGAGGGCAGTTAGGGGTAATCAGGCTGGTAGGGGAGTGGTTAGGGGGTGATCAGGCTGGCAGGCAGAAGCCATTAGGGGCAATCAGGAAGGCAGACAGGTGAGCAGTTGGGAGCCAGCAGTCCTGGATTGTGAGAGGGATGTTCGACTGCCCATTTAGGCCCAATCCTGGGCAGTCGGACATCCCTTGAGGGGTCCCAGATTGGAGAGGGTGCAGGCTGGGCTGAGGGACACGCCCCCCATGCACGAATTTCATGCACCGGGCCTCTACTCCTATATAATAAAAGGCTAATATACAAATCGACCAAATGGTGGAATGATTGTTCGCTATGATGTGCACTGACCACCAGGGGGCAGATTCTCAACATAGGACCTGCCCCCTGGTAGTCAGTGCACTCCCACAGGGGGAGCACTGCTCAGCCAGAAGTCAGGCTCACAGCTGGTGAGCGCAGCGGCAGTGGTGGGAGACCCACCTCCACAGCAGTCAGCCATACCCCAAGGGCTCCTGGACTGTGGGCGGAGAGACCCCCCCCCCAAGTGCACAAATTTTGTGTATTGGGCCTCTAATCCCATATAATAAAGAGCTAATATGCAAATAGTCGTCACATCTTCATACTGTAACAGCTGACACTCAACACGGGAGAGAGGAATGGGACCAGCCAGGCATAAATGAGCTCGCAAGAGAGGAATAGGGACCAGCTAGGCTGCAGCCTGGTAGAGGGACAAGCTACCTGCCTTGTGGTCCTGGGCGCCAGTGCCTGCAGCCCAGGCAAAAACTCCCACCCACAGCCACCCGCCCTGCAGCTGCAGCCAGCCTGGGTGCCTGCTGCTGGCCAGAGGTAAGGAAGCCCATGTCCCGGGTATCTGTGACTGGCCAGAGGAGGGAATCCTGGGTCCCAGGTGTGGGGCAAGGCAGAGGCAGTTAAGAGCAATCAGACCAGCAGGGGAGCAGTTAGGGGCAATCAGGCAGGCAGGCAGGCGAGGGGTTAGGAGCCAGTGTTCCCAGATTGTGACAGGCAGTCGGACATACCCTAAGGCAGTGATGGGCAACCTTTTGAGCTTGGTGTGTCAAATGTCGCCAAAAAACTGAGCATAACTCGGGTAGTGTGTCACTTTGAGGAAAAAACATTATTTCGCAAATGTTTCATCCTCAGGAGCAGCAAATGTTTCATCCTCGGCATGCGGCCGCCTCAGCAGCCGCGTGTCATCAGAAATGGCTATGCGTGTCAGTGCTGACACGCGTTTCATAGGTTCACCATCACTGCCCTAAGGGGTCCTGGATTGGAGAGGGTGCAGGCTGGGCTGAGGGACGTGCACTGACCCCGCCCCTCTTTCCCCCTGCACAAATATCGTGCACTGGACCTCTAGTAATAATAATAGTAATACTAACTCATACAGAGTATCATCAGTAACTTTCTTAGTGTCATTTGGTTAGGCATATGTACTTCTTAGGACACTTAAAAGTTGATAACAGAACAGCATACATAGCTACCAAATGAGCAATGTTTTTAAAATAACTGTGTTTTAAGTTAAACACCAAATCATCTATATAGCTCTTTCCCTGTTTCTTGCTCATCTCTTTCATGAGTCTATAATGCTGACATATTCAGGATTTGTTAAGCACAGACCAGGACCATGGAAGACAACAGACAACCACATCTAGTAGCCTGTTTCCCCAGAAGGAAGTCCCTGTTAGCATAGCCCTTGAATAAGACTGATTCCTGCAGGAGGAATCCTCTTTTATAACCATTACAGACAGGATTATTAACTCCATTTATTTTTCAGAGATACCATCACCATTCACCCAGTTCTTCAGACTAAAAATCTAGGAATCTCCCTTGATTCCTCTCTTCACCTTACTTTCCAGTACCAAGCAATTGGAAAATTCTCCTGGCTCCATCCACAATTCTGACTGCTTCTCTTAATTTTGAAGACCATCATACTACCCCAAGCTACCATCCCCAACCATGACTCAGCAGTTCCCTAACTGCTCTCTCTATTTTCACTTTCCCCTGCTGTCTATTCTGTAAATTTGCATGATTTTGTAAAATATCAATTGAACAGAAGAGAGATTTTATAGAACCAACACTCTGGCTTCCACAAAATCAGTAGTTATTCCCCATCTCTGACACACTTCCAGGGATTAGCAAAATGATCCCTAAGGCAATTTCCCACATTCAATAACCAGAATCTTGGGATGAGAGAAGTAAATTTCCAGAAGCTGAGAGCACTGGGTACAGGTTGGCTAAAATTAAGGGAAAATGTGGGTGGGAGTCCAGATTACTAGTATTATTCAATTAGCATCACAATGAAAGACTCTATCCTAAGGATAACCTGAGGGCATTAGCTGATCATAGAAAAAGGGTGCTGACAGCATATGGACATCTATGTGATACGTTGTAGATATGGCCATGAATTATTCCTATCTCTATACACATGCTTCTTTGGTATGTGGATCTGCAGCCCCTCCCACAAGGTGCTGATCTGTTTCTCCACCCCTTGTATCTGGGTGGGCCCTTTGACTTGCTCTGGACAATAGGGCAGTGGAAGCATGGTGCAAATAGACTCCAAAAGTGCTGATGTGTTGTGGCTTTCTGTCTCCTTCTGATCTTCAGCAACCTGCAACTGCTTCATGAAGAGGCCTAAACTAGTCTGCCTGATGATGAAGGATGCAAGGCCAAGTTATCCTCATCACCGTAGCCTGCCCAATACCCTGTTAACTACCAGACATAACCTTGGGGTGATCCAATTCAAAATTATCCAGTTTACAGGATCTTAAGAGTATCATGGTAAGCAAAAATTACTAGTAAGAAAAGAAAAGAACCATATGATTTCACTCATATTTGGGATATAAAATAGAAGTCAACCAGTGAACAAACAAAACAATCAAACAAACTCATAGATACAGACGACAGTATGGCGGTTACCAGAGAAAAAGGGGGTGTTGAGAGGTTGAAGAGAGTAAAAGGGTCAAATATATGGTGATGGGAGGCAAGGCTTTGTGTGGTAAGAATGCAATGCAATATACTAATGATGTAGTATATACTTGTATACCTGAAACATATATAATATTATTAGCCTATGATGCCCTAATACATTTAATATGTTATAATTATAGGACCATCTCTATCTTGTATTTCCCTTATTACCTGGGAACAAGCATAATACTGGACAAAGAGGGATTCTCAATAAATATTTGTAAGTAAAGGAATTGATCCAAAATCATTCTGGCCCTGCAAGTTTTGTCATTAACTCTTATGGGAGTACATGCAGGAGGCAACTAATTGATGTGTTACTCTCACATTGATGTGTCTCTTGGTCTCAGTCCTGTTCCTCCATTCTGCCCTCCATTCTTCTCTCTCTAAAAAAAGCAAAGGAAAAAAAATGCCCTCTCCTGAGGATAAAAACAAGAACAAAAAAATCACTGCTTTATTCCTGCATTCTCTCTGATCTTTATGTCCAGCATACATCTGTGAAAAAGATCATCTTTTCATTATTTATAAACTAGAGGCCCAGCACATGAAATTTGTGCACAGATGTGATCCCTAGGCCTGGCTTGCGAACAGGGCCATCTTACCCAGCTGCCCACAGCTGGCCCCATACCACACCACCACCCACAGCTGGTTCCCCTTTTGCCATCAGGTAATCAGTGCTTGATGGCCAGGGAAAAGGACTGAGAGGTTGCTGTTTCTGCCTGCTCACTGGCCCCGCCCCTGATGCGGGTCACCCTCTATATGTGGAGTGACCAGTGGGGCGGGGGCCTTGGGGTGGCACCACCTGCATCGCACGCCACCCACCCCAGGTTCCTTATTCACCATTAGGTGATCGGAGCTTGCTGGAGGGGGAAAGGGACCAAGAGGTGATCAGTGAGCTTCATAGTGACTGGTCCAGGGATCACTCTGGTCATTTCTCCTTTAGAATCCATTTGCATATTATCCTTTTATTATATACAATAGAGACCTGGTGCAATGGTAGGGACTGGCTGGCCTGCCTGATGGGGACCCCGGATCCAGATCGGGGGTCCCAGATGGGGGTAATGGCTGGCCTGGGCAAAGGGCCGTGAGTGGTTTGCAGGCTGGACATACCCCCCATCATGGTGGGGATCCCCATTGAAGGACAGGGCCAGCCTTGGTGAGGGGCATTGGGCAGTTTGCAGGCCAACCACACCCCCCACCAGTGTGGGGGTCCCCACTGGGGGGTGTGGCTGGCTTGGGCAAGGGGCTGCGGTGTTCTTGTCTCTGGTCATTCCATTTGTGACGACATTATGGTCGCTGGCTATATATATATATATATATATATATATATATATATATATATATACTGAGTGGCCAGATTATTATGATCTCTGAACACATAATAATCTGGCCACTCAGTGTATATCCTATATAATAAAAGGCTAATATGCAAATTGTCCCCTCGACCAGGAGTTTGACCAGCAAGCAGGCCAGTCAACCACCCATGTCCCCTCCCCCTGGCGAGGCTGGCCGGACCCCACCCATGCACGAATTCATGCATCAGGCCTCAGATATATACATATATATATATATATATATATATATATATATATATATATATATGAGTGGCCAGATTATTATGCATTCAGAGATATATATAGAATAGTGACCTGGTGCACAAAAATCCATGCACTTGTGGGGTTCCCTCAGCCCCGACTGCAACCTCTCCAATTGGAGACTCCTTCCCTTGGTTTAGGCAGTTGGACATCTCTTTCACAATCTGGGACCACTGGCTCCTAACTGCTCACCTACCTGACTGCCTGATGGCCCCTAACTGCCTCTGCCTGCCTGATCACCCCTAACTGCCCTACCCTGCCAGCCTGGTTGCCCCCAACTGCCCTCCCCTGCCAGCCTGATCTCACCCCCAGCTGCCCTTCCCTGCCAGCCTGATCACCCCTAACTGCCTCTTCCTGCCTGCCTGATTGCCCCTAACCCCTCTGCCTGCCTGCCTGAATGCCCCTAACCTCCTCTGCCTGCCTTCCTGATCATCCATAACCCCTCTGCTTGCCTGCCTGATTGCCCCTAACCACATCTGCCTGCCTGCCTGCTTGCCTCACTTCCCCTAACCACTTGCCTGCCTGCCTGATCACCCCTAACCACTGGCCTGGCTTCTTAATCATCCCTAACCGCTCACTCGGCCTTCCTTTGTTCCCTCACCTGGGCTGGCCCTGGCCCCCAGCAGGAGGTAGGCCATGTTTATAAAGAAATGGTGGCTTAAGCAACCAACTTACAAGCAAAAAAAAAAAAGAAGAAAGAAAGAAAGAAGAAAGAAAGAAAGAAAAGAATGACCAGAGACCATTTTGGTCACTGGGCTTTTATTATATAGGATTCTAGTAATGATTGATAAATGTGTACCAAACCTGTCATCATAAAGGAAGATTTGTCTATTTTCTCATATGATTCAACTAGAGGCCTGGTGCATGAAGATTCTTGCAAGAATAGGCCTTCCTTCCCCAGGCTGCTGGAAGCAGCTTCCCTCTGGCACCCATGACCCAGGCCTTCACTCTGGCCGCTGCCTTCCACCTCCACTGCAGCCGTAGCCTCCTTCTGCCTTCATTCCGGCCCTGCCACCTTCCTGTAGCTCCCTCCACCCCCGCCCCACTGCCCATAGCAGGCATCCCACCCCTGCCCTGGCAGCTCCACACCTGTGCGCACATGCTGCCCAGAGGCCTGGAGCAGCCAGGGCAGGGCAGAACACCTGCGTCATCTCCATGGTGATGACGCAAGCATCCCGGCCTGGCCGCCACCTCTTTGTTGCATCAATTTTCATATTCCCTCCTTATTGGCTGTGGGCACTTCCATATTTGTCATGGAGTGATGGTCAATTTGCATATCCTGTCTTTATTACATAGGATTACTCCATTTGTAAATATGATGCCTCTTTATGTGGTTCGTATAAATATAAGGCTATGTTTGATCTTGGTGGACAGTGCTTTATAGCTATGCATTCACCACACTATTAAACTTTAACTTGCCTTCTCCACTCCTCATCCTTTTTAAAAATATATATATATTTTATTGATTTTTTACAGAGAGGAAGAGGGATAGAGAGTTAGAAACATCAATGAGAGAGAAATATCAATCAGCTGCCTCCTGCACACCCCCCACTGGGGATGTGCCTGCAACCAAGATACATGCCTTTGACTAGAATCGAACCTGGGAAGCTTGAGTTCACAGGCCAACACTCTATCTACTGAGCCAAACCGGTCAGGGCCCTCATCCTTTTTATAAACTATGGTGTTATTTCTTACATAAATGAATATCATATATATTTTAAAAATATTTTTATTGACCTTTGGGAAGGTAGAGGGAGAGAGAGAAATATTGATTGACTGCCTCCTGCATCCCACCATTGGGGATCTAGCCCACAACCCAGACATGTGCCATGTGGGGAATCAAACCAGCAAGCTTCCAATGCATGACTTAAAGCCCAACCAATAGAGCCATACCATCCAGGGCAATATATTCTATGTATTATAATTTACAATAATACTTTTTATGTATTTTCAGGCCCTTCAAGAATTACTGGGAGATCCATCCTATGCTGGAGGGACTCCCCAGCCCAGCCTGTCTGAATGTTCTGGGAACAATGACAGAACTGAAGTCGTGCTAACATTCCCCCCGAGTTGTTCAGAGCTGTGGGCGCGTGAAGATGGAGAGCTTCCCCTCCAGGCTGATTCTGATCCTGGCCATTTCCAAAGCATTTGAACTGGAATTAGTTGCTGGGTTGGGCCACCGCGAAAGTCTGTCACAGGGAGACCTGGCCGTCCGAGCAAGCAGCCTTTGGTCCCAGGAGGAGCCTGCGATTCATCATCGGCCTTTCCAGTTGGTGCTACCCATGAGAATCCAGGACAGTAAGGAGCTCAACAAGACCTGCTGCCTGAACGGGGGGACCTGCATGCTGGGATCCTTCTGTGCCTGCCCCCCTCCTTCTATGGACGGAACTGTGAGCACAATAAGCTGAGAGGACTGGGCACCACCATCTTGTGGTTATGGGTGCCACCATTTTGTTGCGGAGTGACAGTTATTTGCATATTACTCTTTTTTTAGATAGGATGGTATTTTTCAGTATTTTTAGTCAACTTCAGTGGGATGGTTAATAACCTAGATACCTGAAAGAGTTTATTTTTATTTGTTTGCTTAGTTTTCCCCTGTTTTTGTTTCCTGAGTTAATGGCTCCCTTTAAGGCAGTGGTTCTCAACCTTACTAATGCCGCAACCCTTTAATACAGTTCCTCATGTTGTGGTGACCCCCAACAATAAAATTATTTCATTGCTAATTCATAACTGTAATTTTGCTACTGTTATGAATCATAATGTAAATAGCTGATATGCAGGATGTCGTAGGCGACCCCTGTGAAAGGGTTGTACGACCCCCAAAGGGGTCGAGACCCACAGGTCGAGAACCCTGCTTTAAGGTAATTTTTTTTTTGTTATCTTTGTCTCTTCTCTTTCTCTTTAAAATATCAGTTCTCCCTGATCACCTTTCATATTGAGAATAAATTGTTAGATGAGCTACCTGGAGGTAAGGAATGAGGGTTGTGACTGCAGGCTTTCCCTGAGGAGACAGGGCAGGAGAGCTGTTATGCCAGAATGCAGATGTTTTCCTTTGGAGATGCTCTCTGTAAAAAAATATTTAGAGAGGACCCCTCTTCAAGTGTGGGGCTCTGAATTGAAGGAAAGCGAGGGGATCATAGAATCAGCTGTCTCATATTCAGCTGTCTCATAGAATCAGCTGTCTCATATTCACATCTTCAACTCATTCCTTCAACTTATTTCCCACAAGTCTTCCAAATAGCTTACATATGTGTATATATGTCAGCCCAGGTGTCCCATTGCATTGGAGCTGAAATTTCTGGAGCCCAATCTACTGGGTTCTCCAGTCAACACCTGTGGTCACCTCAGCTACAGAGAGATCATATTGACTATGGACGGTATGCCCCAGGTCATCCTTCATTCCTGTCTGCCTTGCAGAAACAGGTTGAAACCTCTTTGGTGCTCACACTTCCAAGTATAGGAGGAGATTCTGAGAAATAGGCTAACATCAATGGTAGACCACAGACTTCCTGGGGACTGTGGTGGTGTGATGTGTGTGAAAATTGTCCTTCGGTCTCTTTACCATTTAACTTCCAGTAAAGTGGTATAGATGTTTTTATATGCATGAGAACATAAGTCATGGGTTGGAAAAGGGTGTCAAATTGTGAAGAAAACAGGAAATGTTTACAACTCCGGAAATTGTCCAGAACAAAGCTGCAAAGTTTTTGAGGTTTTGAGCTTCAAGAGGTGCAGATATACCTCTGGTGGAGGAGCTCATTAGGTTAGAGAGACATCTTTCTAGTCAAGGTTGCGGGTTCAATCTCAGGTCAGGGCACATATGGAACCAACCAATGAATGCATAAATAAGTGGAACAACATTGGTTTCTCACTCTAAAAATAAAAACAATACATTAAGAAAAATAGGTGCAGAAATAGATAGGAACCGATACAAATTCATACTGTAAAAGGGTACCAACAGGAGGTAGTGTGACAATTGTTTGCCCATTTTACAATCAAGCTACCACAACTGCATATTCTAGTGACATCCAATTGTACATAAGGGGCTCTAATTTCATGACTTTATTAAATTTTAATTTATATGAAATAAATTTCAATGCATTCTTTAGTAGATTCAATAATCAATGTTGTGAACATATTTCCCACAAGTCTTCCAAATAGCTTACATATGTGTATATATTTTGACATGAGTATTCAATTTATATTTTTATTTCATTTTAATTTTTACCTTTTGATTCTTTTCAACCATTTCTCCCACCCGCACGTCTGGCCACCACCAAAGCATTATCTGGATTTATTAGCTTGGTTTTTGTTTTTGTTGTTGTTGTTGTTGTTAATCTTCACCTGAGTATATTCCTCCATTGATTTTTAGAGAGAATGGAAGGGGGGAGAGACTCGCAGAGAGAAACATCAATGTGAGAGAGACACATCAGTTGGTTACCTCCCACACATGCTCTGACCAAGGCCAGGAATGCAGCCTGCAACCAAAGTACGTCCCCTTGACTGGATTCTAACTCAGGTCCTGTCAATTCATGAGCCAACACATCAACCACTGAGTCAAACCAGCTACACCTGAGTTTACTTCCTTATTTTTACTTGTTTTACCTTCCACATATAAGTGAGATCATACAGTATTTGTGTTTCTCTGCTTGACATTTCACTTAGCAAATGCCCTTCAGGTCCATCAATATCATTGCAAATGGCAAGATATTTTTTATGGCAGAACAGCATTATATATATATATAATCTCACAGTTTTTTTATCCATTCATCCATAAATAGACACAGGTTGATTCTAGCTCTTGTCTATTTTAAATAATGCGGTAATGAACATGGGAGTGAAGATATCTTTTCAAGTTACTGTTTTTGTTTTCTTCAGCTGAATATACAGTAGCTGAATTGCTAGATCATATGGTAGCTCTATTTTTAATTTTTTGAGGAGCCTCCATACTATTTTCCACAGTGACGGCACCAATTTACATTCCCACTAACAGTGCATAAAGGTTCCCTTTTCTCCACATCCTCACCAACACTTGTTATTTTTGTCATTGTAATCATAGCCAGTCTAACAGGTAGAGGTAATATCACATTGTGGTTTTGATTTCCACTTGCCTGATGACTAGTGATGTTGAGCATCTTTTCATATACCTGTTAGCCATCTGTAAGTCTTCTTTGGAAATGAATGTCTATTCAGATTTTCTCCCTATTTTTCAGATGAAATTGTTTGGGTGTTTTTTGCAATTGAGTTTCATGAGTTCTTTACAGAGCTTGGATATTGTAAATATTTTCTGCCATTCAGTATGGTGCCTTTACATTTTGTTGATGGTTTCCTTTGTTGAGCAGAAGCTTTTCAGTTTGTTGTAGTCCCACTTGTTTATTTTTGCTTTTGCTTTTGGTGTCAGCTTCAAAAAATCATTACCAAGACCTGAGTCAAGGAGTTTACCACATATGTTTTTGTATAGGAGTTTCATTGTCAGGTCTATGTTTTTCAAGTCTTTAATTCATTGTGACTAATTTTTGTATCTGGTGTAAAACAGTGGTCAACTTCTATTCTTTTGCATGTGACTGTCCAGTTCTCCCAACATCTATTATTAAAGAGACTGTTGTTTTCCTATTGTATATTCTTGGCTCCTTTGTCATAAACTAATTGACAATATATGAGTGCATTTATTTCTGGGCTATTTTGTTTCAATGATCTATGTATCTGTCTCTCTGCCAGTGTCACACTGTTTTAATTATTGTAGTTTTGTCATAAAGTTTAAAATAAGGTGGCATGATGCCTCCATCTATGTTCTTTCTCAAGATTGCTTTGGTAACTCGAGGTCTTTTGTGTTTCCATACAAGTGTGAGGATTATTTGTTCTATTTCTGTGAAAAATGAACAAATAATCCTCACTAGAGTTTTTTCTTTCCTAGAATTTCATATTATTGTAATCTAGAAGAAGTATTCGTTTATACTCGATGAGTTTCACTTAGCATTTTTATTCAGATTCATCCATGCTGTGGCATCTATGTCTTTTCGTTCTTTTTCTATTGCTGACTAGAAGTCCATAGTATGTGTATTGATATTCTTGGTCTGCTGTAACAAACTACCAATAATTGGGTGACTTAAAACAACAGAAACTTAGTCTCTCACTGTTCTGGAGGCTAGAAGTCTGAAGTCAAGGTGTCTTCTGGGCCATGCCATCACCGTGGGCTCTGGGAGAGAATCTGTTCTTAGCTTCTTTCTTTTTAGCTTCTGGTATTGCCAGTAATCCTTGGTGTTCACTGCCTTTATACTCATCACTCAGGTCTCTGCCTCAATTGTCCTTCTTGTAAGGACACCAATCATATTAGATTAAGGGACCACCCAGCTCCAGTATGAAACTATCTGAACAAATTATATCTCCAAAGGACCTATTTTTAAATAAAAACATATTCTGAGATTTCAGGTGTTAAAACTTTAACAACTCTTTTTAGGGGGCACAATTTAACCCACAACAGTATGGATATACTAGAATTTGTTTATACATTTACCAATTGAAGAACATTTGGATGCTACCAGTGTGAGCTATTATGAATATTATACTGGTTATTATGTGGCATTCAAATACAAGTCTATGTTTTTATTTCTGTTAAGAAAATCACTAGAAATGGGATAACTGGTTTACATGTTTAATTTTATGAGATACTGTCTATCCCCCCTATATGTGATAGTTTTGTTTTTTTTCTTATATAAAATCTTTATTGTTGAAGGTATTACAGATGTTTCCCTTTTTGTCCCCACCTGGTTCCCACCCCACTCCATGTCTTCACCACCCAATTGTCTGTGTCCATAGGTAATGCATATATGATCTTTAGTTAATCTCTTTCTGCTCCACCTCCTCCCTTCCCTCTGAGATTTAGTCTGTTCCATCTTTCCATGCTTCTGATTCTATTTTATTCATCAGTTTATCCTGTTCATTAGATTTCTTGTTCATTTAATTCATAGACTCAATTGTTAATAGATATGTATTTATTGCCATTTTAATGTTCATATTTTATATATATTTTTTCTCTTCTTAAAGAATACGCTTCAAAATTTCATTTAATACTGGTTTAGTGGTGATAAACTTCTTGTCTGTGAAGCTCTTTTTCTGATCCTCATTTCTAAATGATAGCTTTTGATGGCTAGAGTAATCTTGGTTGTAAGCCCTTGATATTCATCACTTTGAATATTTTTGCCAATCTTCTGGCATGCAAAGTTTCTGTTGAGAAATAATCTGACAGCCCTATGAGTGCTTCCTTGTAGTTAATTGGTTGCTTTTCTCTTGTTTCTTTTAAGATTCTCTCTTTATCTTTAACCTTTGGCATTTTTTCCATATATTTTTTCTTTATTGATTAAGGTATTACATATGTGTCCTTACCCCCCCATTGCCCACCCCACCCCCACTCATGCTCTCACCCGCTGGTGTCTGTGTCCATTGGCTAGGCTTATATGCATGCATACAAGTCCCTTGGTTGATCTCTCCCCCTAACCCCCACCACCCCTACCTTCCCTCTGAGATTTGACAGTCTGATTGATGTTTCTCTGACTCTGGATCTGTTTTTGTTCATCAGTTTATGTTTTTCATTATATTCCATAAATTAGTGAGATCATGTGATATTTATCTTTCTCTGACTGGCTTATTTCACTTAGCATAATGCTCTCTAGTTCCATCCATGCTGTTGCAAATGATAATAATTCGTTCTTTTTTACTGCAGCATAGTATTCCATTGTGTAGATGTACCACAGTTTTTTAATCCACTCATCTGCTGAGGGGCACTTAGGGTGTTTCTAAATCTTAGCTATGGTAAACTGTGCTGCTATGAACATAGGGGTGCATATTCCTTTCTGATTGATGTTTCTAGTTTCTTGGGATATATTCCTAGAAATGGGATCACTGGGCCAAATGGGAGTTCCATTTTTAGTTTTTTGAGGAAACTCCATACTGTTCTCTGCAGTAGCTGCACCAGTCTGTATTCCCACCAGCAGTACAGGAGGGTTCCTTTTTCTCCAGATCCTTGCCAGAACTTGTTGTTTGTTGATTTGTTGATAATAACCATTCTGACAGGTGTGAGATGATACCATATTATTGTTTTGATTTGCATCAATTGGATTATTAGTGAATTTGAGCATGTTTTCATATGTCTTTTGGCCTTCCTTATGTCTTCTTTCAAAAAGTATCTATTTAGGTCCATAGCCCATTTTTTAATTGGGTTGTTTAACTTCCTTTTGTTAAGTTGTATGAGTACCATGTAAATGTTCGACATCTAACCCTTATCAGTGATAACATTGGCAAATATATTCTTCCATGCAGTGTACTTTCTTATTGTTTTGTTGATGGTTTCTTTTGCTGTGCAAAAGCTTTTCATTTTGATATAGTCCCATTTATTTATTTTCTATTTAGTTTCCATTACCCTAGGATTTATATCGGTGATGAAATTGCTTTGGCATATGTCTGAGATTTTACTGCCTGTGGATTCCTCTAATATTTTCATGGTTTCCCGTCTTATGTTTAAGTCCTGTATCCATCTTGAGTCTACTTTTGTGTATGGTATAAGTTGGTGGTCTAGTTTCATTTTTTTTTTCATGTATCTGTCCAATTTTCCCAACATCATTTATTGAAGAGACTGTCATGACTCTATTGGTCATGCCTCCTTCGTCAAATATTAATTGAGCATAGTGGTTTGGGTCGATTTCTGGGTTCTCTGTTTTTTGTATGATTTTTTTTTGGGGAAAAAAAACTTTTTTTATTGCTTAAAGTATTACATGTAGTAGTACATATATCTCCTTTTTGTTCCCCCCATTGACCTTCCCCCAGCCTCCCCAAACCCCTGTCTTATGCCCTCATCCCAGCCCACCAGTGTCTTGTGTCCATTTGTTGTGCTTATATGCATGCATACAAGACCTTTGGTTGATCTCCCCCCTCCTCCCCAACATTCCCCTGCTTTCCCACTGTAATTTGACAGCCTATTCAGTGTTTTACTGCCTCTGTATCTATCCTTTTGTTCATCAGGTTATAATGATCTTTATTTTCCATAAATGAGTGAGATCATGTGGCATTTTTTTTTCATTGCCTGGCTTATTTCACTTAGCATAATGCTCTCCATCTCCATCATGCTGCTGCAAATGGTAATAATTCCTTCTTTTTTTTTATAGCAGCGTAGTATTCCATTGCGTAGATGTACCATAGTTTTCTAATCTACTCATCTGCTGATGGGCATTTGGGCTGTTCCAAATCTTAGCTATGGTGAATTGTGCTGCTATGAACATAGGGGTGCATATATCCTTTCTTATTGGTGTTTCTAGTTTCTTGGGATATATTCCTAGAAGTGGGATTACTGGGTCAAATGGGAGTTCATTTTTAGTTTTTTGAGGAAACTCCATAATGTTCTCCACAGTGGCTGCACCAGTCGGCATTCCCACCAGCAGTGCACGAGGGTTCCTTTTTCTCAGCATTCTCATCAGCACTTGTCGTTTGTTGATTTGTTGATGATAGCCATTCTGACAGGTGTGAGATGGTACCGCATTGTCATTTTGATTTACATCTCTCAAATAATTAGTGACTTTGAGCATGTTTTCATATGTCTATTTGCCTACCTTCTGTCTTCCTTCGAAAAGATTCTATTTAGGTCCATTGCCCATTTTTTTATTGGCTCATTTTGCTTCCTTTTATTAAGTTGTACTAGAGGCCCAGTGCATGAAATTCGTACACGGAGGGGGTTTTGTCCCTCAGCCCAGCCTGCACTATCTCCAATCTGGAATCCCTCGAGAGATGTCCGACTGCCCGTTTAGGCCCAACCCCAGCAGGACCGGGCCTAAATGGGCAGTCGGACATCCCTCTCACAATCCAGGACTGCTGGCTCCCAACTGCTCGCCTGCCTGCCTTCCTGATTGCCCCTAACTGCTTCTGTCTGCCAGCCTGATCACCCCCTAACCACTCCCATGCCAGCCTGATTGATGCCTAACTGCTCTCCTGCCAGCCTATTTTCTCCCAACTTTCCTCCTCTGCCGGCCTGGTCACCCCTAACTGCCCTCCCCTGCAGGGTTGATTGCCTCCAACTGCCCTCCCTTGCAGGCTTGGTCCCTCTCAACTGCCCTGCCTTGCAGGCCTGGTCCCTCCCAACTGCCCACCCCTGCTGGCCATCTTGTCACGGCCATCTTGTGTCCACATGGGGGCAGGTCTTTGACCACATTGGGGCAGCCATATTGTGTGTTGGAGTGATGGTCAATCTGCATATTACTTTTTTATTAGATAGGGTGGGGGCCAACTGGTTTGCCCTGTAGGGTGTCCTGGATCAGGATGGGGGTTCCCTTTGAGTATAGGGCACCCTGGGTGAAGGGCCTGTGGTGGTCTGCAGGCCAGCCACACCCCCTGGTGACCTAAGCGTAGGCCCTGGTATCTGGGATTTATGTATCTTCTACAATTGAAACTTTTTAGCCTGGAGCGGAGCCAAGCCTCCTGCTCGCTCTGTGGCCAGCCGCCATTTCTCTTGGGATTGATGTATCTTCTATAATTGAAACTTTGTAGCCTGGAGTGGAGCCAAGCCTCCTGCTCACTCTGTGGCCAGCAGCCATATCTCTTGGGATTGATGTGTCTTCTATAATTGAAACTTTGTAGCCTGGAGCGGAGCCAAGCCTCCTGCTCACTCTGTGGCCAGCAGCCATTTCTCTTGGGATTGATGTGTCTTCTATAATTGAAACTTTGTAGCCTGGAGTGGAGGCCTAGGCCAGCCAGGGCTGCAGAAGCTTTGCTTCCTCCATTGCCGGGGGCAACCCTTGCCTCCTGGTCTTTCCAGCTCCGTAGCTACTGCCAATTCTGTTTGGATTTGTTTACCTTGTATAATTGAACTTTGTAGCCTTGAGTGGAGGCTTAGGCCGGTAAGGGCAGGTGGAAAGCTTGGCTTCTTTTGTTGCCGGGGAAACCGAAGCCTCCCTCCTGCTCTCTGTGGCTGTAGCCATCATGGTTGGGTTTATTTGCATACTTGCTCTGATTGGCTGGTGGGTGTGGCTTGTGGGCGTGGCTTGTGGGTGTATCGGAGTTAGGGTCAATTTGCATATTACACTTTCATTTGGTAGGATAAGTTGCCTTTAGATGTTGGAGATTAAAACTTTATCAGTGATAACATTTGGAAATATGTTCCCCCATACAGTGGGCTTTCTTGTTGTTTTGTTGATGGTTTATTTTGCTGTACAAAAGCTTTTAATTTTGATGTAGTCCCATTTGTTTATTTTCTCTTTAATTTCCATTGCCCTAGGAGCAGTATCGGTGGAGAAATTGTTTTGGCATATGTCTGAGATTTTGTTGCCTGTGAATTCCTCTAGTATTTTTATGGTTTCCCGTCTTATGTTTAAGTCCTGTATCCATTTTGAGTTTATTTTTGTGTATGGTATAAGTTGGTGGTCTAGTTTCATTTTTTTGCATGCATCTGTTCAATTTTCCCAACATCATTTATTGAAGAGATGTCTTGACTCCATTGTATGTTCATGCCTCTTTTTTCAAATATTAATTGAGCATAGTGGTTTGGGTCAATATCTGGGTTCTCTGTTCTATTCCATTGATCTATATCTCAGTTCTTGTGCCAGTACCAGGTAGGTTTGAGAACAGTGGCTTTGTAATACAGCTTGACATCTGGTATTGAGATCCCTCCTACTTTGTTCTTCTTTCTCAGGATTGCTGCAGGCATTCAGGATCTCTTTTTATTCCAGATGAATTTCTGGATAGTTCATTCTAGGTCTGTGAAATATGCCATTGGTATTTTAATGTGGAGTGCATTGAATCTGTAGATTGCTTTGGGTAGTATGGACATTTTAATGATGTTGATTGTACCATTCCATGAACACGGTGTGTTCTTCCATCTGTTTATGTCTTCCTCTGACCCTTTTTTCAGTGTCCTGTAGATTTTTGCATATCGGTCTTTTACCTCCTTAGTTAAGTTTATTCCTAAGTATCTTATTTTTATTTATTTATTTATTTTGATACAATGGTAAATGGGTTTTTTGTGTTTTTTTAGTCTCTCTTTCTTTAAGTTCACGATTGGTGTATAAAAATGCCATAAATTTCTTGTTGTTAATTTTGTATCCTGCTACATTGCCAAATTCATTTATTAAGTCCAATAAATTTTTATGAAGTCTTTAGGGTTTTCTATGTACATTATCATGTCATCTGCTGATAATGGCAGTTTTACGTCTTCTTTTCCAATTTAGACACCTTTTATTTCTTCTTCTAGTCTAATTGCTATGGCTAGCACTTCCAGTACTATGTCTAAGATGAGTGGTGAAAGTGGACATCCCTGTCTTGTTCCTGTTCTCAAGTGAAATGGTTTAAGTTTGTGCCCATTTAATATGATGTTGGCTGTAGGTTTATCATATAAGCCTTTTATGATGTTGAGGTATGATCCCTTATTCCCATTTTTCTGAGGGTTTTTATCAAGAAAGGGTGTTGGATTTTTTCAGAAGCTCTATCTGCATCAATTAGTATGACTATGTGGTTTTTTATCTTTAAATTTGTTTATGTGATGTGTCAAATTTATTGATTTGCAGATATTGTACTATCCTTTCAACCTCAGGATAAATCCTACTTGCTCATGGTGTATGATCTTTCTAATGTAATGCTGGATCCGATTTGCTAGAAGTTTGCTGAGGATTTTGGCATCTATGTTCATGAGTGATATTGGCCTGTAATTCTTTTTCATTGTGTTGTCTTTTTCTGGTTTTGGTATTAGGGTGATGCTGGCTTCATAGAATGAGCTTGGAAGTGTTCCTTCCTCTTGAATTTTTTTGAATAGTCTGAGGAGGACAGGTTTTAGTTCTTCCTTGCATGTTTGGTAAAAGTCCCCTGTGAAGCTGTCTGGACCCAGGCTTTTGTTTGCTGGAAGCTTTTTAATGACTGCTTCAATTTCTTCCGTAGCTATCGGCCTATTGAGATTTTTAGATTCTTCCTGACTGAGTTTTGGAAGGTTATATTTTTCTAGGAATATGTCCATTTTCTTCAAGTTGTCTAATTTTCTTAATAGAGTTGTTCATTGGTATTTTGTAACAATCCTTTGTATTTTTGTGGGGTCTGTTATTATTTCACCTCTTTCATTTCTGATTTTGTTTATTTGGGTCCTCTCTCTTTACTTCTTGGTGAGCTTGGCTAGAGGTTCATCAACCTTGTTTATCCTTTCAAAGAACCAGCTCTTGGTTTCATTGATCTTTTGTATTGCTTTTTGTTTCCTTTTCTTTTTGCTCTCTATGTCATTTATTTCTGTTCTGATGTTTATTATTTCCTTCCTTCTGCTCACTCTGGGCTTTTCCTGTTGCTCTCATTCTAATTCTTTAAGTTGTCGAGTTAGATGATTTATTACCATTTTTTTGTTCTTTTGTGTTTTTTTTTTTAGGTAGGCTGGTAGAGATCTAAACTTCCCTTTCAGGAATGCTTTCATTGTTTCTCATAGATTTTGGATTGTTGTGTTTTCATTGTCATTCATTTCCAGGATGTTTTTAATTTCTTATGAATATATTTGGTAATCCAATCATTGTTTAATAGCATGCTATTCAGCTTCCAATTGTTTGAATTTTTGTATTGTTTTTATTGTAGTTTATTTCTAATATTATGTCATTGTGGTCTGAGAAGATTCTTGAAATGATTTCAATCTTAAATTTGGAGAGACTTTGCCTGTGACCCAATATGTAGTCTATCTTTGAAAATGTCCCATGTGCACTTGAGAAGCACATATATTCTATGCCTTTGAGGTGAAATGTTCTGAAGATGTCCTTCTGATCTAGTGAGTCATTTAGGATTGCTGTTTCTTTGCTAAGTTTTTGTCTATAGGATTCATCCAGTGATGTCAGTGGGGTATTAAAGTCCCCTACAATGATTGTATTGTCATTGATCTCTTCCTTCATATCTTCCAAGAGTTTTTTTTTTTTAATGTATTTGGGTGTTCCTGCATTGGGTGCATATATGTTTTTCAGGGTTAAATCCTCTTGTTGTATCGACCCCTTTAGTATTATGAAGTGGCATTCCTTATCTCTTGTTATGGCATTCACTTTGAGTTCTTGTTTGTTAGATATAAGTATTGCTACAATACCAAAAGTATACCTTTTTTTTTTGCATTTCCAAATGAAAAATATTTTTCCATCCCTTCACTCTCAGTCTGTGTGAGTCCCTTGTTCTGAGATGGGTTTCTTCTAGACAGCATATATATGTGTCATTTTTTTTTTATCCATTCAGCCACTCAATATCTTTTGATTGGAGCACTTACTTCATTTATGTTTAAAGTTATTATTGATAGGTTCTTGTTTGTACCTAGCTATTTTTATTTTTTGAGCCTGTATTCCTTCTTTCCTTTCTATTTCTTATCTTTAAAACAGTCCCATTAGCATTTCTTACATTGCTGGCTTGGTAGTGATAAATTCCCTTCATATATATATATATAGTCTGCAAAGCTCCTGATTTTCCCTTCAATTTTGAATGATAGCCTTGTTGGATAGAGTATTCTTGGATTCAATCCCTTGCTTTGCATCACTTTGTATACTTCATTCCATTCCCTTCTGGCCTGATGTGTTTCTGTTGAGAAATCATTTGATAATCTAAAGGGAAATCCTTTGTAGGTAACTCTGTCTCTCTTTTGCAGCCTTTAACATTTTCTCTTTGTTATTAACAATTGCCATCATAATTACTACTTGTCTTGGTGTGGGTCTTTTTGGGTTCATCCTATTTGGGACCCTCTGTGCTTGTGTGAGATTTTTCTTCCCAAATCAGGGAAATTTTCCCAAATCAGGAAATTTTGTCAATTAGGTTTTCTGATTTTTGCTCCTCTTCTTGTCCTTCTGGCACTCCTATTATATGTATGTTACTTCATTTCATGTTGTCTCAAAGCTTTCTTAGGCTCTCCTCTTACTTTCTTTTTTTTTTTCTTTCTTCAGTTGCTGTTCAGATTGTGTGTGTTTAACTATCCTATCTTCTAACTCACTAATTTGTCCCTCTGCTTTCTCTGGTCTACTTTTGAAACCTTCCATCATGTTTGTTATTGTAGCTATATCTTTTTTAATTTCCTCTTCATTCCTACAAAAGTATTTGATTTTCTCATCTATCTGATTTATGAACTGTATGACCCTTACTCTGAATTAGTTTCCTGACCTATTGCCTGTCTCCATTTGTGTGAAGTGGGGGCTGGTTGACCTGGGTCACTCAGTTCATGCTCCCCTTTCACCAAGAGACTGGGGAGCATTGGCTTACTCCAGATGGCCCTGGCAGTACTGTCCTAGGGGGCTGGGGTGGAGTGGGTTGCACAGTCAGAGCTCCTCTGTGGTATACTCTAGGTTGCTCTGGGTAACCCTGGTAGCAGGTCCCAGTGCTGTATATAGCGTGGATGCTGGGTGTCTTTAGGTCAGGCTATCAGCACGGTTCTGAGGTCTGTGGCAGGGGTGGGGCACAAGGTTCTCCCTGGATTGCACTCATTGTGGGGTCTTGGAACTGGATCCTAGGATGCTGGGTCCCAACTGGCTGGTGAGGAGGCCTGGTGCAAGAGCTCACTCTGGCTTCACATGCTCCCTGCAGATGTCTGAGAGCCTGCCAGGAGATATTGTGGCCCTCACTGCTGGGGCATGATGGTGGTTCCACATGGATTATGGCTGGCAAGCGCCATTCTCTAGGCATCCTCTGCACTTTCTTAAAAAAGTGTCTCTTCAACTGTGATTAATTTGTTAATTCAGGGTGGATGCTCTCCGATTTCGTTGGTTTTCTGGCCCTAGGAAGAGGTGCACAACACTGCAGCCTATTGCGCCACCTTTTTTTCCCACTTCAGCAGTTCCCAAAATACTGGTTATCACATGAGGACATAAATTTCTCTCCTGTCCTACTCACTGGATAGTTTACCTATGGACTCATTCAGTGTATGTGGTTTCCTCAGTGCCAAGCTTCTCCATCACTGAGAGCTATTCCAGAGTTAAGCTGCACAGGCCACTACCCAAGTACCACATAGATGACTTTTAAAAGCCTTTGACAAAATTAATTGCTGTGAATGGTAAAAACTCTCAATAGTGATCAGGGGATATTTGCTTAATATGATTACACACACACACACACACACACACACACACACACACACGCACATCATATACTCCTGTTTTCCAGTATCTCACTCACTTAACAGGGAAACACCAAAGGCATATCATGGAAAAACGCATACATGCCCTTCCACTACTATTCAATGTTATAGAGGAGATTTCAGCCAATGTAATTTGGCAAGATAAATCAATTAGGGGCATAACAATAAATAAAGAAGTGATAAAAGAACTGTGATACATCCATAAGGTGGAATACTATTTATCAGTAAAAGAGAACATCGATTCTCAATATATTAACAGATACATCTTCTAGGGCAAGGGAAATTAAGGAGAAAATAAACAAATAGAAGAAGCTTCTGCACAACAAAAGAAACCAACATCAAAATGAAAAGGGAACTGTATGGGAGAAAATATTTGTCAATGATACATCTGATAAGAGGTTAATATCCAAAATATATAAAATACTGATATAAGTCAACAAAAGGAAGACAAACAATGCAATTAAAAAATAGGCAGGAGACCTGAATAGACTTTTCTCCAAAGTGGATAAACAGATGGCCAAGAGTCATATGAAAAAATGCTCAAAGTCACTAATTATCAGAAAAATGCAAATTAAAACCAGAATGAGATATCACCTCACACCTATCAGAATGTCTTTCATAAAAACAATCAATAAACAACAAGTGCTGGAAAGAATGTGGAGAAAAGGGAACACTCGTTCACTACTGGTGGGAATGCAGATAGGTACAGCCACTATAGAAAACAGTATGGAGTTTCCTTAAACATTTTTAAATGGAATTTACATTTAACTCAGTGACACCACTTCTTGGAATATTTCCTAAAAACCCCAAATACCAATTAGAAAAAATATGTGCACCCTTATGTTCACAGCAGCATTATTTACAATTTCTAAGACTTGGAAACAGTCAAAGCTCCCATCAGTACATTAATGGATAAAAAGGCTGTGGGACATTTATACTACAGAATACTATGCAGCTGTAAAAATGAGGGATCTCTTACCCTTAGGACGGCATGAGTGGACCTGGAAAATAATATGCTAAGTGAAATAAGCCAAACTGAGAAAGACAAATATCATATGATCACACATATTTGTAGAATCTAATGAACAAAATAAATAGACCAACAAAATAAGATCAGAAGCATGGCAGCATAGAACAGACTGACCTACCTCGGTATGGGAAATTGGAAGAGGATATGAGATAAACCAAAGAACTTATATACTAATATGCATATATCCCTTTCAGTCAATAGGGCAGTGAAGTCCTGGGGTGGGTGGTTAGGGGCTCAGAGGAGGGAAAGAAGGGGGATAAATGGGAGATATCTGTAATACTATAAAAAATAAAAAAATATATTAATAGAAAAAGACTTATTATTCCCAGAGGATTCCTGTATTACAACCGCCTGTTTCTTATTTAAGTCCATATATAGTTCACCACACTGAATATAGCAGACATGATTGTAAACTCTATTTTATTTTTCAAGAGATATCATCACCATTCATCCAGTTCCTCAGACAAAAACAATCTAGGAATCTTCCTTGATTCCTCTTTGCCTTACTTTTCAGAAACAATCCATCTACAAGTTCTTCTGGTTCTACCCACAAATCTGGCCACTTCTCTCCATTTTGAAGATCATCATAAATCCAAGCTACTACTGCCATCCATGATTCAGCAGTCCCCTAACTTGCCATTTTCATCAATTCTGTAAGTTGGAGTGATTTTTTAAAAATATCAATCAAACAGAAAAGAGATTTTGCAGAACCCCCCACTCTGGCTTCCACAAAATCAGTAGTTATTCCCTATCTCCCACACATTTTATGGTGAAGCTGTTGCTAATCCAAGTATTCAGAAAAGCATCCCTGAAGCAGAGTTCCCCATATTTGATAACCAGAATCCTGAGATGAGAGAAGTAAATTTCCAGAAGCTGAGAGCACTGGCTACAGGATGGCTAAGATTCAGGGAAACTGTAGGTCAGTGGTTCCCAACCTTCCTAATGCCACAACCCTTTAATACAGTTCCTCATGTTGTGGTGACCCCAACCATAAAATTATTTTCATTGCTACTTCATAACTCTAATTTTTCTACTGTTATGAATCATAATGTAAATATCTGTGTTTTCCAATGGTCTTAGGCGACCCCTGTGAAAAGGTCGTTTGACCCCCAAAGGGGTTGCGACCCACAGGTTGAGAACCGCTGCTGTAGGTACAGGTTCAGATTATTATTTAGTTATCATCTCAATGGAAAACTCCAGCCTATGGATGTCCTGAAAGCATTAGTTGGTCATCAAGATGGGGAGTAGGAAAATCATAGGAGGTGGAACAAAAAGCCATCAAAGCCCAACTCCAATTCTGACAGCATATGGCAATCTGTGTGACAGATGGCAGATAAGGCCATGAATTATTCCCATCTCTGTACACTTGCCTCCTTGGGATGTGCATTTGTAGCTCCTCCCACAAGGTGCTGATATGTTTCTCCACCCCTTGCATCTGGGTGGGCCCTGTGACTTGCTCTGGACAATAGGGCAGTAGAAGCATGATGCAAGGAGACTCCAAAAATGCTGATGCCCTGTGGCATGCTGTTTCTTTTTTCTGGTCTTCAGAACCCTGCAACAGCTTCATAAAGAGGCCAGGACTAGCATGCTTGATGGTGAGGGACACAAGGCCCAGTTATCCCTATCACCCTAGCCTGCCCAAGAGCCTGCTAACTACCAGACATGTCCATGGGCTATCCAACTCAAAATTACACAGTTGCTGGATCTTGAGAGTATCATACTCAGCACAAATGTCTGATGAAAAAGAACAAGAACTATATGATTGCACTCATACTTGGGATATAAAGCAGAAATCAATCAGCCACCAAACAAAACAAATAGCCTTATACCGCATTGCTAAATGGTTAGAGCATCTGCCAAAACACCAAAGAATCATGGGTTCAATTCTGTGTCAAGGGCACGTACCTGAATGGGAGGTTTAATCCCCTGCCCTAGACAGGTCTCCTGAGAGAGGCAATCAATCAATGTGTCTCTCTCACATCAATGTTTCTCTTTTTCTCTCTCTCTCCCCTTCTCTTCCTCTCCCTTTCTCTCTTCTACTCTCTCTAAAAAATCAATGAAAAAAATCCCTGGGTGAGAATTAACCAAAAACTAACTAACTAAAAAACAGACACAGACAACAGTATGGTGGTTAACAGTGGGAATGGGGCATGGGGAAAATTTGAACAGAGTAAAAGGTCAAATATATGGTGTTGGAATGAAACAAGGCTTTGGGTGGTGAGCATACAATGCAATACACAGATGATGTATTATACATTTGTACATCTGAAACTCATATAATATTATTAACCAGTGTCACCCAATAAATTTAATCTTTGATGATGGTAGACCATCTGCATCTTGTATTTCCACTATTACCTGGGAACAAGCACAATACTGGACAAAGAGTGGTTCTCAATAAATAGTTGTTAAAGAAAGAAATTGATCAAAATCTCTCTGATTCTTGCTTTCTCTTTGATCTTTATGTCCAGCCTACATCTTTGGAAAAGATTATCCTTTCCTTATTCATGTTTAGTGTCACAGAAACAAACTATTACATTTTTTGTTGCTGTTAATCTTCACCTCAGGATATTTTTTTGATTTATTTTTTTAGAGAGAGTGGAAGGGAGGGGTGGAGGGAGGAGAGAAGGGAGAAAGGGAGAGAGAGAGAGAGAGAGAGAGAGAGAGAGAGAGAGAGAGAGAGAGAGATGTGAGAGAGACACATTCATTGGTTGCCTCCTGCATGAGCCCTAAATGAAGTGGGGGATCTAATATGCAACCCAGGCATGTACCCTTGACTGAGAATCAAACCCACAACAATTTGGTGCCTGGGCTGGTATGCTCTAAAGCTCACAACCAGGTGTGTTAGCGCTGGGACCTATTGGTAGCCACATGGGTCAAAGCCAAACTATTACATTTTAAATATTTTTTTCTCCTTGCTATCTAGAAATGTTGGCAATGGGGAAAGCCATTTTAATAACTCATATTGGAGCAGACTTTGACTGGAACAGGATGAACTTGCTAGTTGTTAAAAACTGGTTCATCTGATAGGAAGCCATCAAATACAAACTTGAATCACTATTAAACAGATAGACACTCCCTTTGAAAGAAGAGTTATGTCTTTATATCTTAAGAATAGGGAGTAGAAAACAGCTTCTTGTAAACTAAGAAGAGAAATGTTTACAATTCAGCTTTGGCCACAAAGTTGATGTTGGTGATGGGTGTTCAGAGGGATAACATGCTGAGCTGTGCTTCTTACACTTCCCAGTCCTCTTCACCCACCAGCTTCCCACAGCGTTAGTTCTGTCTGTTCACCCATCTCTATCCCTGAAAGCTTCTAGTTTATTTATAAATTCTATAAATTGTTAAAGGAGTCATTTATTTATATAAATATCCTCTGAGCAGCAGTCCCTGAAATAATTACTGTTTTGTTGGGCTCAGTCTTTGAAATGGATGGCAGCCTAAAATCATCAGAAACAGGAAACAGAAAGAATGATAAATCTACACTGAGCCAGATCAATATGGCTCAGTGTCAACATATAAACCAGGAGATCATGGTTTGATTTCTGATCAGTGCACATACCTGGGTTGTAGGCTAGATCCCCAGGAGGGACCTGCTGGAGGCAGCCAATCAATGTTTTTCTCTCATCATTGATGTTTCTATCTCTTTCTCTCTCCCTCCCCCTTCTTCTCTGAAATATATATATCGTCTATGCTGAGAGCAAGTTTTCAAGGAGGTTTAAAATATAGATTCAGGGGAAAGGACCCCTCAACACCAAACCCCACATTTCCCTGCCTCTCCCCACATCATACACACAAACACCTATCTTACTTTACCTGGAAAATCTGGGTCCTGATCCTTTCTCTAAATGTGAAGTCAATGCTAAGCTGAGGATATTGAGGAAGAGGAGGAAAGAAGAAGTTAGGGGAGAAGCTGCAAAAACTTGTTCATGTAAGAGACAGGCCCACCTTACTATATAAAACTACTTTCTCCTTTTTGTTGAGCTTCCTACAGACTTGGTGTTAGTGGATTCCAACACTGGTGCACAGATCGGGCCCTTCCAAACATGCTCAGGCCAAGTAGAGCTAGTAAAATAAACTGGATTGTTTTGTAGTTCCAAACAGGTAGCCCAGGATGGGTCACAGTCAGGTCCTGACATTGGCCTATACCAAGGTGCTTCCCAATAGGCCCCAAAGCTAACATACCTGGTTGTGAGCTTTAGAGCATACCAGAGCATGACCCAATGAGCCCACAAACAATACACCCAGAGGGAATTCTTGGTAGGCACCAGACCCTGATGGGAAAATTCTGCTTTATTGGTTCAGACTCTTCATAGCAGCTGTACACTATGGTTGATGTTTATCCTCATAGTCAACCAGCATGAGGGTTAATTCCACCCATGGATGGGCCAACAGAAATCAAGACTCAACTACAATAGGAGGGCTCACATATTCCACACATGGAACATTCCTGGGACACCTAGCTCAAGTGATCAGAGAGACTGTGTCACTGAACCACACAGGACACCTACTATGTAAGGTCAGCATACCAAGACTGGGAGACATAACAGAACTACCTATTATACATACAAAAATATAGAGATGCAGCCAAACTGGGCAAACAAAGAAACAAGCTCCAAATAAAATAACATGAGAAAAAATTGGAAAAAGAAGTAAATGAAATGGAGGCAAGCCATCTACCTATATGAAGTTCAAAACAAGGCTTATAAGGATGATCACGGAACTTAGTGAGAACTTCAATGGAGAGATAGGAAGCATAAAAAAGATATAGAAACCATAAAGAAGAACCAGTCAGAAATGAAGAATACAATATCTATAATGAACAATACACTAGAAAAAATCAACAGGAGATTTGGTGAAGAAAATAATCAAATCAGTGATTTAGAAGAAAAGGTAGCAGAAAAAATCAAATCAAAGCAGCATAAAGAAAAAATAATTTTTAAAAGTGAAAATAATTTTAGGTACTTCTGTAACAGTGTAAAGCATAAAAACATTCCCATCATAAGGATATCAGAAGGAGAAAAGAGAGAGCAAGATATTTATAACCTATTTTTAAAAATAGTGACTGAAAACTGTTGGGAGCGGTTATAGGGTTAAACCTCGGACTGACCTGATGACAAAGTTGCAAACAAGTCCCAGCTTGGAGGGCACAGTCCTCTAAGCATACTTAAGCTTGATCTTGTGACTGCTCCCTAGATCTTTCCTGGGTAGCTAGTGGGCTGTGGGAGGAGCAGCAAGTGCTGCCAAAACAAATGAAACTTACAACAACATTGTAGATTACCTTGTTTGTCTCTGATTATAAATAAAGCACCAGCTTTGCAGTCTGGATCTGTTCTGTGGCCTCAGCCAGGCACAGAAAGATCCACCTAGACCCAGCTTTTTCTCTTTGTCTATCATTTATCCATCCCTCACCACCTCCCTCGGGCTCGCCGAACCCTTGGCTGTGCTGGTGCAGCACAAGTGGCACCCAACGTGGTGCTGAGTTCAGCCCATGTGGCATTCAATGAGAACCTGAGTGTGAGGGAACTGCAAATTGTCAGGTGAAAGGACGCTCCAGTGAAGCATGTGCAAAAAGGAAGGTAAGGGGCACAATTTAGTACTAGCTAGGTGTAAAATAAGGGAAATTCAGGATCGCAGGGAAAGAATGTATGCGTATCCATGCTTAAGGCTATACTCCAAGCAAGGGGCTGTTCTGTGAGGTCTGAACAGCTTTTCGATTTTTTTGAAAATCTGCCCATGGTTTTAAATATAGAGGCATGGGAGAAGGTAGGAAAACAACTTAGTGATCATTATATAACTGAAGGTCCAGAGGAAATGCCTACTTCTACTTTCAGTCTGTGGTCCTTGATTTGGGACTGCCTAGAGCCCACTCCAGAAGGGGAGTGGAGGAATGTGGTAGGGAAATGCAAATCTTGGCCAAATTGGGTGATTAGTTATTACCTTAGAAAGCAAAAAAGAAAGAAAAAATTTAAGATCTATTGCTGAAACTTCCCCCGAAGTAAGCAGGATGTGGGGGAAGGGAAACATGGGGTGATCCAATATGGAAGCCCACTCTCTCAGTAGGCTAATTCAAAATTTCCTTTCTCACCATAAAAAAGTCTTAAAAATTTAGAAATGTGTCTGGAATTTCTGTGCTCCTGGAGAGAAAACCTAGCTGTAAGATAGAATGCACACATAGTCCGATTTTGTACATTTAGATTGTCTTCAGCTGGAATCTCTCTGCAAAAGTTATAGAAAATGAAAAACCCAGAACTGTTTTTTTTTCTTTCCTAAGAAAAAAAGTAAAAAAGTCTTCTCCAAAGAAATTCAAGCTAATTCCAGCAACAGTATTCGCAGTTCCATAATAAAGAGTAATTTTCAAAATACTAATGAACCTCATTAAAAAGTTAACTTTTAAGGCCTTCAAGAAAACCAGTAAATTCTCTGTTATAGAATTTATCAAAAGTAAATACCTTAAAATAATTGGAACTGGATTTGAGTCTCCAAACCTGGTTTTTCAGAGCCACTGGCAAATAAAAAGTAAAGTTTAAATTTGCCTCATAAAAAACCTAGAGGACAGAATTGAATCTATGGCTTGTATTTTTCTTAAAAATATAAAGTGTTATTCATCTAGAAAATACTAAATATATTTTTCCTGCCAGCTTTAAAAGTTCAAAGTGCAAATTAAATTGGGAGAAATTATATAGTTGTGGTAAATGTCTAAAGTACAAGAACTTATTTTTGAAAAAACAAAATGTTGTGTTTTCTCTAATAATTAGGAATTCAAAATAAGGTGCTTATTATTGGTCTAATTAAAAAAGAGGATTAATTATGTAATCCCAACCAAAATTTTTCTATGCAAAAACTAGTTTAAAATCTAATTGATATCTTAAGATAATTATAAAAAATATTATAATCTTTAAATAACATATATATATATATATATATATATATATATATATATATTTGATTTTTTTTTCCACTTTAAAATTTCAAGGTCTTAACAGAGATGATTCTTGGAAAGCTCCAAGGGCACCCGGAGTAATACAAGAAATTTATTATCGTTTCTTAAAGGAAATCTTTTTAAATTTAACAGATCTAATATACTTGAAAATGCATGGAAAGCCTTATCAAATAAAAATTAATAAATATATTTTAAATGTTATGAAGTTTTTTCCTCTAAGAAGGGAAAAATGAAGTAACTAAATATCTCTTATAATGCAGGATTCTCTGCATTGTGCTGGATTATGCATAGCACCTGAAAAAGTTCAAAGGACATTTCCTTTTTCTTATCTTGGCAGCATTATTGAGGGGAAAACAATAAAATCTCAGAAAATTCAAATTTGGACTGACACTTTACTTACATTAAATGACTTCCAAAAATTATTAGGAGATATTAACTGGGTTCGACCTGCTTTAAAATTAACCACTGCTGACTTAAGCCCTTTATTTCATATACTAAGGGGAGATTCATCTCCATCATCCCCACGCTGCTTGACAGAGGAAGCCAAGACAGCCTTACATAAAGTTAAGGATGCTTTAAGTTCAGCACAACTTACTAGAACTGATTACTCCCTTCCCTTACAGGTTTTAATTTTTCCTATGACACATACACCCACTGAAGTCATTTGGCAAGCTCCAGGAGTTGTTGAATGGCTATATTTGGCTCATTCTCCAACTAGGGTATTAACTCCTTTCCATGATTTGGTTTCCCAGCTAATAGCTCGAGCCCGCATTCGAACAGGCCAATTAGTGGGCCAAGACCCTGACCTTATTGTAGTGCCATTTACAGCTATACAGCAAGACTGGCTCTAGCAACGATCAACAAATTGGCAAGTTGCACTTGCTAATTTCTCTGGACAGGTTGGTAACCATTACCCAGCAAATAAGGTTTTACAATTTCTCTTAGTTACTACCTTTACCTTCCCAAAGATAGTGAAGTCACAACCTATACCTCAGGCACTAACCATTTTTACAGATGGATCCAGTTCTGGAAAAGCTGGATACTACTGCAGCAGAGGTGCAAAGGTCCTTCAAACCACTTATATTTCAGCACAACGGGTAGAAATACAAGCTCTTATCTATGCCTTGACAGATTTTGCTATGGAGCCCATTAACCTATATAGTGATAGTGCCTATGTGGTAAGTATGGCCAAAATTATTGAAACAGCTACTATAGGGCACACTAATTCAGAGGAACTCTTTCATTTATTTTTCAACCTTCAAAAAGTCATTAGAGAAAGACAATTTCTCTGTTTTATCGGTCATATGCGATTTCATTCAGGTCTCCCTGGTCCATTAGCTATAGGCAATGATGCTATAGATCACCTCCTTGGTGTAATGCAAAAGGCTACCCCATTTTCTCTTGCCCAGTCCTCCCATGCTTTGCATCATCAAAATGCTGTGCCTTATGCAAACAATTCCTTATTTCTCGGGAGCAAGCTCGTCAAATTGTTAAGCAGTGCTCTCAGTGTGTAATTCATTGCCCTGTACAATCATTGGGGGTTAATCCTAGGGGTCTTAAACCTAATCAAATTTGGCAAATGGATGTCATCCACATACCAGAATTTGGTAAGCATAGATGGGTGCATGTTAATGTAGATACCTGCACCTGCTTTATCTTTGTGACTCTCCAAATGGGAGAGAGTGCCAAACATGTAATTAATCATTGTCTAGCTGCCTTTGCGGTACTAAGTCCTCCATTAGAGCTAAAGACAGACAATGGACCTGTATACACTAGTTCTGCTTTTCAACATTTTTGTCAGCTATATCAAGTTTGTCATAAAACTGGTATCCCTTACAAACCTCAAGGTCAACCAATAGTGGAAAGAGCAAATCGTACCCTTAAAATGCAATTACTAAAACAAAAAGGGGGAGATGGATGTTATGTGTCACCTCAAAACAAACTCAGTCATGTTCTTTATACTTTGCGATGCAGAGGGTCGTACAGCAGCCGAAAGGCATCGGGCCTCCTGTACAATAGCATCTGCGGGGTTAACCCGATGGAAGGATGCACAAACTGGACAATGGTTTGGACCAGATCCAGTAATGATGTGGGGAAGAGGTTGTGTTTGTATCTTTCTAGAAGGAGCAGCGCAGCCTATTTGGGTGCCAGAGTGTTATGTGCGTCACCACCATGGACCCAGAGAAGCTCTTGTCCCATCATTCAAAAGACTGAAAGTTGCCCCGATGACAGCAAAGTGGAAAAGGAAGATTAAAAAGGCTACGCAAGAGACCGAGGTGCCAACATGGGGTCAGCTGAAGAAGTTAACAACTGAGGCCCAGCAAATGGCAGAAAAGCAGGAAGTAGAAGCTACTCCCTCAACCATGTTTCTGGCCATGCTAGCATTGGTTAGCTGCCAGTCTTCTGCAAACTCTTGCACAGCCAAGTCCGAGGACTCTTGAGTAAATCAGCAAAAGAAACTTTCATTTAGTAGGAAAATGTTACTGGAGTTTGATTTCTTTATTGTTGTGTTGCATTGGCTTTATTGTTGTGTTGCATTGGCATTATTATGTGTTGCATTAGCATTGTTTTATAGCCATGTCTGGGTTTTGCATTTGCATTGTTTTGTAATTGGGTTTTTCATTGGCTTTGTTAATGTTTTAATAGTCAGAACTTTGTTCTTAATGTTTAAGTTTTACTTCCATTATTAGTAGCTTAAATTTAAAAGAAAGGGCGAGATTTTGGGAGCAGTTATAGGGTTAAGCCTCAGACTGACCTGCTGGCAAAGTCGCAAACAAGTCCCAGCTTGGAGGGCACAGTCCTCTAAGCATAATTAAGCTTGATCTTGTGACTGCTCCCTAGATCTTTTCTGGGTAGCTAGTGGGCTGTGGGAGGGGCAGCAAGTGCTGCCAAAACAAATGAAACTTACAACAACATTGTCAATTACCTTTTTTGTCCCTCATTTTAAATAAAGCACCATCTTTGCATTCTGGATCTGTTCTGTGGTCTCAGCCAGGCACAGAAAGATCCACCTAGACCCAGCTTTTTCTCTTTGTCTATCATTTCTTCATCCTTCACCACCTCCCTCAGGCTCGCTGAACCCTTGGCTGTGCTGGTACGGCACAGAAAACTTTCCTAATCTGATGAATAAAAAAGACACACAAGTCCAGGAAATGCAGAGTCCTTAACAAGATGAACCCAAAAAGGCCCACACCTATGTGCACTATCATTTAAATGACTTAAAAGCCTAGAAATCAAGAGTGAATCTTAAAAATAGCAACAGAAAGACAGTTACTTATAAGGAAGCTCCCATAACACTGCCAGTTAATTTCTCAATAGAAACTTTCAAGGCCCAAAGAGATTGGCATGAAATATGCCAAGTCATGAAAAGGAACTAAAAGCAAGATTACTCCACTTAGGAAGGTTATCATTTAAAATTGAAGGAGAGATAAAAGGCTTCTCAAGCAAGAAAAAGCTTAATGAGTTCATTACCACCAAACCATATTACAATAAATTTTTAAGGAATTTCTCTAAGAGAGAGAGGAGAAAATGGTGGCAGAGTAGGCAGATGTGTTCCAAGCCTGGTCCTGGAGCAGAAAGAGAGAACAGCTAAGGGTCGCACTGGGAGTGTTTGTTAGCAAGCTGAGGGACAACTGAACACCAGGAGAAGGTGGAGGACTGCTGACGGGGTTCCCCTGACAGGGCAACCCCCACGGTGGCTGGGTCCCCTCCCGGAGCTATGGGCATGGACAGCGTAATCTTGCCATTTTGAAAGGGAAGGTGGACTTTGTCCAAGGCCTGAAAATCAACAACTGTGGCGACCGCCCAACAACTGTTTACCCCAGAGCACCGATCCCAGGAGGCACGAATGCTTGGACTCAAAGGCGCTCTTCACTCCACCACGGAAAGGTCAGATTTCTCCAGGGATAGGGTGAAGTTCTAGTCCCTGCTGGAGAGAGAAACGCCCGCGCTCATGCACACAAGGTGGGAGCTGGATGACCAGGGAGGTCTGAGCCGGGAGAGGTCTGTGGCTGTTAGGGCCGGTGTGATCCTTGATTGTGGAAGGGGCCTTCAGAGCTGCTAACAGGGGGGAATCTCTAAAGAGCAACCGGTTTTGATCTGATGTGGAGGGATAGACTGGGAGTTTCAGGGGTGTGCAGCCAGCTTGAACTTGCCCACCAGCCTATGCAAACTGGTATTGAGTGTCATAGAGGTAAAAAGGCTAGAGAGGCCTCAGAGTCCTGGAAGTCAACCCTGAAAAACTGCCACACAGAGGCTGATTCACAAATTGACTCTGGTCTAATAAAAAATAAAGGAACACCAGAAATTAAGACACCCCTGTTTAAAAATCAAGACTGAATTACAACACTGAGGAGCAGTGAAACGCAGGGAACTGCAACACTGTCCGGACTGGGAAACAGGCATGCCAAACAGAACAACAGAGGAAGTGAATGACCTTAACTACCGCACATTTTTTAATTTTATTTTAATAAATTTTTAATTTTTTAAATTTTTTTTGCATCATTTACTTAAGAAACTATTTTTTCCTCACTTGATTTTACCTTTTTAATTATTACATTTTTATTTGCAATCAACATTATTACTACTACTATTTTACCTTTTTTATTATATTTATTTTTGGGTCTTTTTTATTATTATTTTTTTTAAAGTGTCATTTTATTTTCTCTTTATTTTACTTTGGGATTAGTGTTCTACAGTCTATTTTTGCCTTTCCTTCACCATCGTTTTATTCTACCTCAACTCTACCTTTATGCCATCACTCTCTGCCTAACCTTTTCCCTTTTGGTGTCCTGTTTATCTTAACCCTTTCCTGCTCTAGATTTTCCCTATTCTTTCTGTTTACCCCCAGCTAAAATTTCACCCTACCTACATATCTAATCTCCAATCCTCTGCTCCAAGTCCATACACATTTTTCTTTTCACTGTCTTAACTGAAAAAAAAACAAAAACAAACTTTTTCTCTCTGTCCTTTAGTTGTTGTTTGCTTGAATGTTGATTATATCGAATTTTTATGCTTTTTTGAGAGATTGTTTTGCTTATTTTTTTTTTTTTGTTTTCTGTGTTTTTGTTTGTTTTTTACTTCTGTTATCCCTTACCTCGCTTGATATTAGTTGGTATTGTAGGTTGTATTAATCACCAGGTACTTATTGCTGGCATTTGCTGTGATCAGTGGTTGTTCTGTTGGAGTTTTCTCACCACATATATAATTTGTTCCTCTTTACTCTCTTAGTCTCATTCTAGTCTCTCTTATTCTTTTTTCTCATTTCCCCAATTTCATTTTCGACACTCCTTTTTTTCCCCCGTTACTTTATTTTTACTCTTCTTTCTCTCCTATCCCCTAAATTACCTTTCTCTGGTGGTCACCTTTATTGGAAATTATTAATATGAATATGTCACTGTTCAGTGCCTTGTGTTTTGTACCTGGTTGTGTTGTATTTTGTGCCTTTAAATCAATGTAGGAAAGAACTACATAACCAGACATCTGGAGAAGAGAGACCATGGGGAGACAAACAGCCCACATAAGAAAGAAAAGCATGCATCACCAGAAAAGGAAGTAAACAAATTAGAGGCCAGCAACCTATCAGAGAAGGAATTCAGAGAAATGATCATAAGGTGGCTGAAAAGAATGGAAGACAAATTCGACAATATGAGTAAGAACCAAGAGGAAATGAAGAAGAACCAAGAATAAATGAAAAATGACATCGCTGCTGTAAAGAACACAACAGAAAGCATCAAGAGTAGACTAGAAGAAGCAGAGGACCACATCAGTGAGCTAGAAGACAAGATGGAAAAAAATACCCAAGTAGAGCAGCTTCTAGAAAAGAAAATGAAAAAGCAGGAGGAGAGCCTAAGAGAACTTTGGGACAATACAAAACAAACAACATCTGCATAATAGGGGTCCCAGAAGGAAAGGAAACTGAGCAAGGAATAGAAAACCTGTTTGAAGAAATAATGACAGAAAACTTTCCTGATATAGGGAAGAAAAAACCCACACAAATCCAAGAAGCTCACAGAGTCCCAAGCAAAATGAACCCCAAAAGAACGAAGCCAAGGCACATTATAATTAAATTGGCAAACACCAACGACAAAGTAAGAATCTTAAAAGTGGCCATAGAGACACAGAAAGTTACATACAAAGGAACCCCCATCACACTAGCAACTGATTTCTCAACAGAAACTTGTCAGGCCAGAAGGGAATGGAATGAAATATACAAAGTCATGCAAGGGAAGGGTCTCAATCCAAGAATACTGTACCCAGCAAGGCTATCAATCAAAATTGAAGGTGAAATCAGAAGCTTCACAGACAAAAAAGGGCTAAGGGAATTTATCACCACCAAACCAGCAATGCAAGAAATGCTAAAGGGTGTGCTGTAAAAAATAAAAAAGAGAACTAGAAAGCGAAGAAGAAACACGAGTATAGAATAAAAATGGTGACAAATAAGTACCTATCATTAATAACATTAAATGTAAATGGATTAAATGCCTCAATCAAAAGACAAAGGGTAACAGATTGGATAAGAAAACAAGACCCATATATCTGCTGTCTACAAGAAACCCACCTCAAAAAAAAAAAAAAAGACGCACACAGACTGAGGGTGAAGGGATAGAAAAAGGTTTTCCAGGCGAATGGAAATGAAAAAAAAGATGGGGTAGCAATAATTATATCTGACAAATTAGATCTCAAAGTGAAGAACATAACAAGAGATAAGGAAGGCCACTTCATAATACTAAAAAGAGCAATCCAACAAGAAGAAATAACTCTGGTAAACATATACACACCCAATACAGGAACACCCAAATACATAAAAAAAAAACTCCTGGAGGATATCAAGGGAGAGCTTAAGAGCAATACAATCATAGTAGGATACTTTAATACACCATTACCACCACTGGACAAATCCTCTAAACAAAAAATCAGCAAAGAAACATCAATCCTAAATGACTCACTAGACCAGATGGAATTAATTGAATCTTCAGAACATTTCACCCCAAAGCCACAGAATATACATTCTTCTCAAGTGCACATGGGTCATTTTCAAAGATAGACCATATGTTAGGACATAGGCAAAGTCTCCCCAAATTCAAGAAGATAGAGATCATATCAAGCATCTTTTCTGATCACTGTGGCATAAAACTAGAAATCAACTACAATAAAAACAATCCAAAGAAATCAAACACATGGAGAGTAAACAGCATGCTATTAAACCATGACTGGGTTACCAGAGACATCAAGGAAGAAATAAAAAACTTCATGGCAACAAATGACAATGAGAACACAGCAATCCAAAATCTATGGGACACAGCAAAAGCAGTCTTGAGAGGAAAGTTCATAGCTCTGCAAGCCTACTGCAAAAAACAAGAAACAATGGTAATAAATTACCTAACCCTACAACTCAAAGAGTTAGAAAGAGAGCAACAAGAAAAGCCCAGTGTAAACAGAAGGAAGGAAATAATAAAGATCAAAGCAGAGATAAATGACATAGAGACCAAAGAAACAATACAAAAGATAAAAAAAAACAAAAAAGCAAAACCAAGAGCTGGTTCTTTGAAAGGATAAACAAGATTGATAAACCTTTAGCCTGACTCACCAAGAAGCAAAGAGAGAGGACCCAAATAAACAAAATCAGAAATGAAAGAGGTGAAACAACAACAGACCCCACAGAAATACAAAGGATTGTTACAAAATACTATGAACAACTGTCTTCCAACAAACTGGACAACCTGGAGGAAATGGACATATTCCTATAATAATATAACCTTCCAAAACTCAATCAGGAAGAATCTAAACAGCTCAATAGCCCAGTAACTATGGAAGAAATTGAAGCAGTCATCAAAAAGCTTCCGGCAAACAAAAGCCCGGGGCCTGACAGCTTCATAGGAGAGTTTTACCAAACATTCAAGGAAGAACTAAAACCTATCCTCCTCAGACTATTCCAAAAAATTCAAGAGGAAGGAACACTTCCAAGCTCCTTCTATGAAGCCAGCATCACCCTAATACCAAAACCAGATAAAGACAACTCAATGAAAGAGAATTACAGGCCAATATCCCTCATGAACATAGATGCCAAAATCCTCAACAAAATTCTAGCAAATCAGCTCCAGCAGTATATCAGAAAGTTCATACACCATGACCAAGTAGGATTTTCTCCCAGGGATGCAGGGATGGTACAATATCTGCAAATCAATAAACGTGATACATCACATCAACAAACTGCCAGACAAAAATCACATAGTCATATCAATCGATGCCGAAAAAGCATTTGACAAAATCCAACACTCTTTCTTGATAAAAACTCTCAACAAGGTGGGAATAATAGGATCATATCTCAACATAATAAAAGCAATATATGATAAACCCACAGCACACATTATACTCAATGGACAAAAACTAAAACCATTTCCCCTAAGAACAGGAACAAGTCTGGGATGCCCACTCTCACCACTCCTGTTTGACATAGTACTGAAAATATTAGCCATTGCGATCAGACAAGAAGAAGAAATAAAAGGCATCTAAATTGGAAAAGAAGAAGTAAAGCTATCCTTATTTGCAGATGACTTGATACTGTGCAGAAAAAACCCGAAAGACTCCATCAAAAAATTAATAGACTTAATAAATGAATTCGGCAATGTAGCAGGATACAAAATTAACACCAAGAAATCTATGGCCTTTCTATACACCAATAGTGAACTTACAGAAAGAGAGACTAAAAAAGCAATCCCATTTACCATTGCACCAAAAAAATTAAGATACCTAGGAATAAACTTAACTAAGGAGGTAAAAGACTTATACACAGAAAACAATAGGACACTGAAAAAAGAGATAGAGGAAGACCTAAACAGATGGAAGAACATACCATGTTCGTGGATTGGTAGAATCAACATCATTAAAATGTCCACACTACCCAAAGCAATCTATAGATTCAATGCACTCCCCATTAAAATACCAATGGCATATTTCACAGATTTAGGAAAAACTGTCCAAAAATTCATCTGGAATAAAAAAAAGACCCCAATAGCCATAGCAATCCTGAGAAAAAAGAATAAAGTAGGAGGGATCTCAATACCAGACCTCAAGCTGTATTACAAAGCCACTGTTCTCAAAACAGTCCGATACTGGCTCAAGAACAGACATATAGATCAATTGAATAGAATACAGAATCCAGATATCAACCCAAACCACTATGCTCAATTAATATTTGACAAAGGAGGCATGAACATACAATGGAGTCAAGGCAGTCTCTTCAATAAATGGTGTAGGGAAAATTGGACAGATACATGCAAAAAAATGAAATTAGACCACCAACTTACACCATACACAAACATAAACTCAAAATGGATACAGGACTTAAACTTAAGATGGGAAACCATAAAAATACTAGAGGAATCCACAGGCAGCAAAATCTCAGACATATGCCCAAAGAACTTCTTTGCTGATACTGCCCCTAGGGCAATGGAAGCTAAAGAGAAAATAAACAAATGGGACTACATCAAAATAAAAAGCTTTTTTACAGCAAAAGAAACTATCAACAAAAGAACAATAAATACCACTGTATGGGAGAATATATTTGCAAATATTATCACTGATAAAGGTTTAATCTCCAACATCTACAGGCAGCTTATACAATTTAATAAAAGGAAGATAAATGATCCAATAAAAAAATGGGCAACAGACCTAAATAGAATCTTTTCAAAAGAAGACAGAAGGAAGGCCAAGAGACACATGGAAACATGCTCAACATCACTAATTATCTGAGAGATGCAAATCAAAACGACAATGCGGTACCATCTCACACCTGTCAGAATGGCTATCATCAACAAATCAACAAATGACAAGTGTTGGCGAGGATGTGGAGAAGAAGGAACACTAGTGCACTGCTAGTGGGAATGTAGACTGGTGCAGCCACTGTGGAGAATAGTATGGAGTTTCCTCAAAAAAACTAAAAATGGAACTCCCATTTGACCCAGTAATCCCACTCCTAGGAATATATCCTAATAAACTGGAAACACCAATAAGAAAGGATATATGCACCCCTATGTTCATAGCAGCACAATTTACAATAGCAAAGATTTGGAAACATCCTAGGAGCTCATCAGCAGATGACTGGATCAGAAAACTGTGGTACATCTACACAATGGAATACTATGCTGCTATAGAAAAGAAGGAATTCTTACCATTTTCAGCAACCTGGATGGAATTGGAGAACATCATGCTAAGTGAAATAAGCCAGTCCATGAAAGAAAAATACCACATGATCTCACTTATCTACGGATAATAAAGAAAATTATAAGCTGTTGAACAAAAAGATAGATACAGAGACAGTAAACCATCAAACAGACTGTCAAATTACAGCAGGAAGGTTAGGGAGAGGTGGGGGAGATAAGCGATCAACCGAAGGGCTTGTATGCAAGCATATAAGCATAACCAATGGACACAAAGCTCTGGGGGTTGAGGGCATGTATGGGAGTGGGATGGGGAGAGCAATGGTAAGATATGTACACATATAATACCTTAATAAAAAAATGAAAAAAAAATAAAATAAAAAAAAGAAGTAAAGGCAGAAGACAGTGGTGTTAATGGTCCTGACCATGTGTAGGCCTGGGCCAGTGGTCGGCGGGCCGCGGCTCTTTGGCCCCTTGGGTGTGGCTCTTCCACCGGGTGCCATGGCCTGGGCAGGTCTGTTTTGAGGGGGTGGCGTTGGAGGAAGTTTGAGTTTGAAGGATTTGGCTCTCAAGGGAGGTTTCTATTGTTGTGCTGTTGATATTTGGCTCTGTTGACTAATGAGTTTGTCGAACACTGGCCTGGGCAACAGAGCCAAATGTTAACAGTGCAATGATTGGAGTTTCTTTTTGGGAGCTAAGTTTTTTGGACTTGGGCTTCTTCTAGCGCCACTTCTTCGGAGTGGACTCGCCCGGGCAGTGGTGTCTTGTGGGGGAGCCACACTCAAGGGACAGAGGAGCCGCGTGTGGCTCGCGAGCCGCGGTTTGCCGACCACTGGCTTAGGCTAATGTATGTTTGTGTCTTAGTTTTTTTTTTTTTTTAATTTTTTAAGTATTTTTAGTTTATTAGAAAAGTTATAGAATATGGGTATAAAAATAACTTTTGTGGAATTGTATTATTTTTTTTGTTTCAAGGTATGTGTTTTTACAAAAAAAAAGGAATTTCTCTAAAAAGAAGTAACAATTTAAAAAAAGCAACATAGGTATAACTTTTTAAAATGTCAATAAATATATACTTATCAATAATCAATTTAAATGTAAATGGATTAAATGCTCCTCCAATCAAAGGGCATAGGATAGCTGAATAGATGAGAAAACAATACTGTTTTATATGCTGTATACAAGACACTCCCCACAGAATGAAGGACACACAAATACTAAAAGTAAAGAGATGGAAAATATAGTTCATGAAAATTAAAATTAAAAAAGCAGCTGAAGTAGCATACTTATATTAGACAACATACAATTTTTGACTCTGTGGACCACCTGGGATGTCCAGTGACTCCCAGTATCTTTCATGTCTCACTTTTGCTCTTCAATGTACTCTTGAACTTTGGCCAGGTAGCACCTGTGCTCTTCTGGGGTGCTGTCCCTGCCTCCCTGGGACATCTGTGCATCGCAGAAGAGGTTGTTTGTGTAGAAGTTACCCTGGTTATCCCTCTCCAAGTTCTCGACCACAGCCATCAGCTCCTCCAGCTGCTCCCTCTGCTCCTTCCCGGTGGCCCGGTTGTTGAGGCCACAGTATCTATTCCCACACTCCTGGACCAGGATCTGAGGCTGTGGTTGTCTGTGTTGACTACATACTCATCCAAGAACGTGTCCCATAAGTCCTCCTTGTGGGTAAAGAGGACCAGCACATTTCTCATGGCTCCTTCCCCAAAGACCTCCTTCACCCTCCTCACTGCCACCGTGTCCTGGGCAGTGAAGCGTCCCAGCTGCGTCACCAGCAGCATCACATGGGGCCCTGGGGCTGAGAGCAGGTAGCAGTCTCCGATATCCTTGTACATTTCTTGGTCCTGGATCTTGGCCACAAAGATGGAGGGCGTCTCAACCACCAAGATTTTCCTGCCATTCCATGTGCCTGTGGCCACCTGGCAGCTTCTGGTCACGGTCTGGGCCCCCAGCCTGGACGCAAACACAGGCTGGCAAAGGATGCTATTCCCAGTGGCACTTTTTCCACAGCCATATTTGCTCACCAGGATTAGCCTCAGTGAGGAAGAGGATGGAAACTGGTTATCTTCTACACTTTCTGAAAGAGAAACATCTTGTATCTTATTAAGCTAGTACTGCTTCCAATTTTTCAGTCATGGACCCTCATTGTATCTCATTAAAGCTGTGGACCTTCCTCCCAGGAAACTGTCATATCTAAATACACACAAAAGTTTCCAACAACTTTAGGAGGTTCTCAGGTCATAGGAAGTCTACATTGGAAGCCTACTTTGGACCCATAGCCAACAGGAAGAGCTGCTACACTGAGGAGGAAGTCCTTCATCTAGACCAGGGAAGATAGTAAAGTAAAGTGGTCCCTGTGTTTCTCCAGGGATGGTGCCTAGCCCAGTTTCATGTTTAATAAATGTGAAGTTAGAAGGAGGCAGAGGATAAGAAGTCATACATGGGAAAATATTACCATCTCTTTTCACCCACAAATTCCCAGGAACCCTTGTGTAGAAGTGCTCAACATATTCACCTAAATCTTGGGAGAAAAGGAAGTATCATCTGTGACCTTCAACCAAGGACCAGCTGAGGGTCCCTGGGTCTCTGTTCTTTGGGTGGGGAGTTCTCTGCTTGAAATTGAGACAAGGTCATAGTTAATGTCAAAGGCAAAATCTGAGAGATGACTCAGGATGAGTGGCTGAAGAGGATGGAATTTAAGACCATTAGTAGTACATGTGATGGGAAGATCTACTTAGCTGATTGAATTACAGGAAGTTAACAAAAGTAGTCTTGGAGAGGGCGACACTGAGCCAAGAGCTAAAAGCTTCAAGGGACCAAGAAGGGTGAGAACTCGGGGCGTCCTAGAGTTCTATGAGCCCAAATGGATTCCAAATTTATTGCAGTGTCCTAAAATCTATTATTTTATTTCTTCTGCTCTGTGTTAGTTCTTCCTTTCCTGCAGTGTTCTGGGGTGTTTTGAAGCATGCATGATTAGTAAACCTTTCTGGTAGATATTTCCATTTTCTGCTCAAAGTGGACAAATTTATTCACAATTCAGTTCAAAACCCTGCAACTTCTGACTTGAAGTTTTATTTCCACATTTCCCACACATCATGTGCACGGACAGCATTGCACTGAAGGGGTCGGGTGGAGGTTGAGGTGAAGGTGGTGGGGAAGTTAAAGAAAAAATGAGCACTGACTTTTTATTCTTCAGTTTAAAGTCACTGGTTACTGTCACTGTGTTTGAGGTGAGGAAACGATGCCTCTTGAGGACTTGGAGGCTTTCTTTCCTTTGGCCTTAGCTCCATATCTGCTCTTTGGAAGTCCTTCCATCCTCTTCTGGGATAAAAACAGGAAAAGGATAAAAAGTAAGTGTCCACATGGAGTTGGTAAGGCCTGAGGTCACCTCCAGTTCAGACTCCTAAGAATAATTCTTCATCGAGGAGCCATTTCCATTGCTAATTTCCTAACTCACATTATGCCCTCAAAAGTCTATGCATAACTTTAAGCGAACCTGGTGAAGCTAACCCAATGCACTGTGAACACTATGCTTGGTCCCTTTCCTTCTGTCTCAGTTTACAGTAAAGCAGGAAATGTTTTAAAACCAATCTGTTGCTTATGTCTTTCCAATTGGAAAGGGCATGAAATGAAAAAAGAAAAAACATTCTGTATGGAATGAGGAGGGGAACATTATTTATTTTATGTTTTGGAGTCAAAGTAGGCCAACTTTCTGGGAAAAGTACTTCCCCTCCTGTCAGTCCTTGCAAGAATCATGTCCCATGTCCAACCTTCCCTATACGTTTCTTCTTGGCCACTGGATACCCATGTGACACACAGAGTGCTGGGCACTGGAAATTCTCATTACTTCCAACAAGCCAATGCCATTTACAGCAAGGCAATTTCTTTCTCTGTTCTAGCAAGTTTGTGATTAGCCCCCTGAGCAGTTGGTGGAGAGAAGGGGGTGCCATGGGCAAAGAGAAGGAATCAATACTGAGGACAAATTCAAGAAAAACTCACTTCCTGCTCAGTGTTTAATCAAATGTTTTTCCTGGCTGACTCTGAGGTCCTTGTCTCCCAGTGATCACCATTCTGTATCCCAGTAGATTTAAACAGAAACTGGCACAACCACTGGCATCAATTGGCATAAAGGTTTCATTCAAATGAGGCATAATATTGTGTCACTCATTTTGTTGTTAGAAAAGACAAGATGTTACATACCTAAGATGAGGTTATATTTACTTATTCAGTTTTAAATATTATGCAGTTATGAAACAAGTTTTTAAGTGAAGATATACAGGAACTTTTGAAACAAAAGCATACAATTTGCAATGAACAAATGTAAGTATTATGCATCTTTACTGCAGCTATTCTGTTTGATTAAAAAGTTAACACATTATATATGAATTTCATTTATGTTTTTTTGACTCCCCAGGCTTCTTTTCCCTCCCACTGTGATTCAGAGGCAACCAATATTCTGAGGTTTTTATGTATCATCTCATGTGTATTTATACTTCTACATACACATGTATCTATAGGTAATGTCCAATATTGTTTTTGTATTTTAAACTTTTACATAAATGACATTATTTGTGTAAAATTTTATCCAATTATTTATTAACAAACTTTTAAGCTGTTCCAATATATATGCTTCCTGCAAAAGAATCCCCATATACTGCATATCTCTGTGCAACATGGATGGCTTTCAACTGACTAGATATTGTCAATATGACTCAAAACCACTAAGCTAATTCTCACTGACACAAGCCAGGTGTGAGAAGTCCCCAAATCTGCACTTGCACTTGGTGATATTCCACTATTAATTTTTTTTTTATCACCTTAAGGACATACATAGTGATGTCTTCGTCTATTTACATGTTCATTTTCCTGATTATCATTGAATTTAAAAATGGTTTTCATAGTTTGTTTACTATTCAGGTTTATTCTGTTATATAGAAATATTTGCACACTTTTCTATTAATTTAGTGGGATTTTTTGGCCTTCCTTAGGTAAACCACCTATTTTCATATTTTTCTTTTTTCCTTTCTTCCTCTTCAGACCCTTTCTCACTTCCTTTGCTTAAGCCCAGAGAAGAGCATTGCCTCACACCCTCTTCCATAGACTATCCTTGACCCTGAGAATTTATACTCTGGCTCTTGCTAACCCTGCTCAAATTCTATGATATTTTTCTACTCTAGATGACCTTTTGTGAGGAAACTGAGCAACAAATGACCTGCCCAAGGTCACACAATTGCCATGGAGCTAAGACTGAAAAGTAGCTCCTTTTGCCAGTGAATTCTACTTGGTTCCACAGGAGGAAAAATTATTCGAAATAAGTACACAGCCTCTTGGACTCCACACATACAATGTGGTTGTTCCATGGTCAGCACAAAAACTGAGGCTGAAAAGCTCGAAGTCTGCCCTGAAACCAACACAGACAGTTGTTCTGTAAAATATTGGGTGTATGCTTTTCCAAAATAGCTTATTCAAAGAGAAAATTGCAGGGGCAGGATTTGCTCTAAATTGAATCATTTCAGGTTAACACCATCTGGTGTTTATCTGTGTGACCCAATGGACCAGGGTGCCTGACACAGAAAGTCCATCAAACTCAGGTAACATTAGCCATGATGCAGGGCAGTAGTTCTCCTGGACCGTCTTCTGAATGTGTCAGGCGGCAGGGGAGACATGTATCCACAGGGGAATGGGCTTGTAGGCAGAAATTATCAAATAACAAAGTTTCCTGTTCTGAGAGAGTGAAGATGCTAAAATGAGTCACAAAGTATTAACTTGACTGTAGTGCTAATCAGTTTGTCTCAGTGGTTAGAGCATTGTCCCATGGACTGAAGGGTCCTGGATTCAGTTCAGATCAAGGGCACCTACCTCCACTGTAGGCTCAATCCCCTGTACCAGGCGGGGCGTGTACAGGAAGCGATCCAATCAATATGTCTCTCTCCCACCACTGTTTCTCTCTCTTTGCCTCTCCCCCTCCTTTCCACTTGCTCTAAAAATCAATGGAAAAATACCTGGGGTGGGATTAACAAAAATCAACCAAACAAACAACAAAAAAAACAGGACTTTAAGAAAAGCTTAAGAAAAGACTGGGGGAAACATGGCAGATCTGCAGGAATGTGGTGTGTGTCAATCTTGGATCAGACCAAAGAGGGAGGACAGAGGATGGAGACATTTTCCTCGTCTAAAAGGAAAATTCTACTCATCTTCTTCAAAATCAGAGGGCAGTAGGCAATGTGCAAACAGAGGTTATAACAGCGTTGGCGGGACAATAGGCAGGGAGTTGAAGGAAATGAACATAGTGAAACTTTTGGTTTTAAAATTACATGAGCCTGATTTTCTGTACGAAACCATGAGAAAGCAGGCTCGCTCATGCTGTTTTAGGAAAATCAAACTATTTCTTATTAGCATTGTTCATAAGTGTCTCCTTCATTCATCTGCCACAGTCCCCATATTTCCTGTTTTTAGAGGCCCTTGTTTTATAGTTTAGTTCTTGGAATTTCTGGATACATCTCTTACAGAAAGTTCAGCAGACAAAAGGATTGTCCAGGTGCCCTGAAGATGACTCTGTTTGTCATACAGCTGAGTCCTACCTCTTGTCAGAGGAAAGGTATGGGCTATGTGGGGGGAAATTGCATGGTTTGCAAAAGGACGAAGTCCTAAAATAATGTGTACTTAGGGGTCTAGGACTTGGGGAACACATGGCTCAGTGGAGGTATCACTTAAGAAGTTAAGATGGTAAGTTGAGAAGACTGTCCCTATTTAATGGGGAACCTGGGTAGGTTCAATTTTCCCATCTGTGTAATGGGATAAGAATATTCATTCAGCTTCATGAAACCCTGTGAATCCCCATGAAGATCCAATGGGCTAAGCAGTCGTCAATTAGCTAGAAAGCCAGAAACACTTTGGAATGTACTGGGGTGTGGGCACAGGGTGAATGTTTCCCACATCTATTCTCCCACTGTCAACCACTGTTGCTCCTAGCACCACCATCATCATCCCCTTTCACTGATGGGTAAGACCTGAGGTTGAGTAACTAGAAGTTGAAATCACACCAGCAATGAGTGGCTGTCTCTAGGCCATGGGCTCTCGCACTTCCAAGGCGCTGGGATCCTCCCCAGTATCCCCTTACCTGGCTTGGAGCTGTGGGAGCTGTGTTCTGTGGCCTCGCTAATGTGCTCCCAGTTCTCAGGAAGTTGCGTGGGGCAGATGCATAGGAAATCAGGCCTTTACAGTTACACAGGAGCTCCCTGGGGGCCGAATGTTTTAGGGAGAGACTGCTGAGAAGGAAGAAGAAAGGGGATTGCTGAATGCCCCCCTCCCCCACCCAAGCCCACACAATGGGGACAGGTCCTTGGAGTGGAGTATCTAGAGACCAGAGGGATAGGGCTGTGTGCTGTGCCCCTGTCTGCTTCCTGTCAGAGCCTGCCAGCTGCCAGGCCACCTCCCATTTCCTCCCAGTGCTGGTTTGTCAAGACCACAGCAGGTACACTGTCCAATATGTTAAAGAAAAAAACCTATCTAATAAAGAGGGAATATGCAGGGGAGGGCAGAAATGACAGGGATCGGGCCTAAACAGGCAGTCAGACATCTCCCGAGAAGTCCCAGAATGGACAGGGTGCAGGTTGGGCTGAGGGACACCCCCCCTGCAGTGCACTAATTTCATGCACTGGGCCTCTAGTATGGACAATAAAGAACATTATAACTTGATAAACAAAAAGATAGATACAGAGGCAGAGAAGCATCGAACAGACTGTCAAATTACAGCAGGACGGCTGGGAAGAGGCGGGGGAGGTAAGAGATCAACCGAAGAACATGTATGCATGTATATAAGCATAACCAACCGACGCAAGACACTGGGGGGCGGGCATGTATGGGAGTGGGGTGGGGGAGCAATGGGGAGATATGGACACATATGTAACACCTTAATCAATAAAAAAAATGGAAAAAATGGATAAACAGGTGAGTAAAGAAGTGCTTTATATAAATATCTGTTTGACTGGTGAAAATGCCCAGAAGGGCCAGTAAGGAAAATAAGTTCTAATTCTTATTTTTGTCATAGTTTGTCCTTAGGAAATTTCTTAACTCTCAGTAGATTATTTTCATCTTTAAATCAAAGGAAGTTAATGATAATTATCCCTCATAGTTCATGAGGCTATTTTCATCATACAATATTAAAAACTATCTATTCCCCCAATGCTAGCCCCCCTGTGCCCCTCAGGTCATCAATGGAATCCCTCCCAGGCTTGAAGCTCCTGAGTGGACTCAGCATAGCTGCTGAGGATGCAGAAAGCAGGAATTAACAGTGGACTTTTTTAGCAGCCATGCTTCACAGAGGCCCTCACTGCTGAAGCCAGACTCCAGCAGCAAGCTGGTCCCCTATTGCAGCCCACGCAACCGGGTAGCCCATCTTGGGCCTTTCTGGGCCCTTAACCACTTGTGGCATCAAAGTGCAGTGTAAAGGTGGGTCCTATGCATGGCTAAGATAAGGAAATGCCTTTCTTTAAACTCTTCTCCCACATTCAGAATAGAAATAAGGAAAGCGTTATTTATTCACTTGTTTGTTTGTTTGGTTGGTTGGATGGTATGTTGGTTGGTTTGTATGTTGGTTGGTATGTTGGTTGGTTGGTTGGTTGGTTGGTTGGTATGTTGGTTGGTTGGTTGGTTGGTTGGTTGGTTGGTTGGTTGGTTCTTACACAACCTGAGGATGTCATCAGGTTTTCCAATGGTGTGGCCTTGAAGAACTTTCATGGGCTGGCCCATCCCCTGTCAAACCCAATGGTACAGCCACCAGTCTCAGCTCCGTGGTCTGCAGCTTCTGCCAAAGCACTAGCCACTCCCTGGCTTCTCCAAGAGCAAACAAGAGCTTTTTGTTTTGGTGTTTTGTTTTGTTTTGTTTTGGTAAGAGCCATAATGCAAGCCAGAAAATGGAATGCAGGACATAAATGGAAGTTGTCAGTCTGCAACCTCAGGAGAGCCCTCAACAGAACCTAACTATGCAGCAACCTGATCCTGGACTTCCAACCTGCAGACTGTGGAAGACGCATTTCTGTTGTTTATAAGCCACCTAGACCATGGCATTTCCTTTCTTTCTTTCCTTTTCGCTGCCCTAATGGAAGAAGACAGTGTCTAAATTTCTTGAAAAAAAAAAAAAAAAAAAGAAAAAAAGCTCAAAATAAAATGGTTGTTTGCTCTTTACATTGAATCCATTTTCTACTAAAAACAACCATCAATTTCTCTCTTTTTCAAGAGAGGAAAGATGCATGGAGACTACTGAAACACTTTAGAACATTTTGAACTTAGACAAATTAATTTAAAAACTGTGTGCTTCTAGTCCAAAGGGAGACTTGAAACCTGAAAAAGTGAACTTTGGGCCTTTACTAAGTTGACAGGGTTCAGTTTTCTGTGTCATTAAAACTGTCTGAAGCCACAGGATTCCTATGGCAGGAAGTGTTGGTTTCTGCTCAGCTCCAGGTTCCTTTCTGGCCAGGTTTAGACCTGCACTGTGAGTCCTAGCCTGAGTAGGAGCCTGGCAAGTAGCAGGCAGAACAGAACCAAGGCGCTTAGCAGCGTGGCTTCCCCAGTCTACCCACTGCCATCCAATTGTGCAACCAGACCAGCATCCCAGGCTCCCACTGTCCAGCACTTGGTTCTCCAAGCTGGGCCTATCAGGCACAGCCACTGCATGGGGCAAAGGATGCGTCAGACCTCACTGCAGATCTTACATTTGAAAAGGAAAGAGAAGAAGTGGCTGGTTGGACAAAGAGATCCCCAGATCTGACAAAGCCTGTGCCTATGCAGTAGAGAGTTCTGGGGCAAAGACTGACCCATAGCCACGTCCTGCTTGGACAGACACTGGGAGCTCTGCTGAGCTGGGCCTGGGAAGGGCATGGCTTTTGCTCTGGCAGCAGGAAGCTGTCAGCTAACTTCTAACTAAATTTTCTTTTCTTCTTTTGCATTTTTATGCTGTACATTAGATTCCTAGAAAGATACTAACCTTCAGACTCAAGAAAGTGACTGAAAGTGACTCAAGAGAAAATAAATCTAAAGAGGTTAAATTAAAATAAAAACCTACAACCAAAAGTTGTAAGTGACTCAAGAGAAAATAAATCTAAAGAGGTTAAATTAAAATAAAAACCTACAACCAAAGAAAAGCCCAGTATCAGATGGCTTCACTGGTGAATTCATTAAACATTTAAGGAATTAACACCAATACATTGCAGATACTTTCTAACACCAGGAGAAGAGGAATTACTTCACCATTCATTCCATGAGGTCAATGTCCTTCAAAGATACTGTAAGAAAAAACAAACAAACTGTGGACCAATAACCTTTATGAATCCTATATAATAAAAGGGTAATATGGTAATATACAAATAGACTAAACGGCAGAACAACCAAACAACCAATCAAAGTGTAAAATGCTAGTGATATGCAAAGGCTGCTCAACTGCTCCCTATGATGTGCACTGACCACCAAGGGGCAGACAGTCAACTGGTCGACCAGTCACTATGATGTGCACTGACCACCAGGAGGCAGATGCTCCGACCAGTAGGTTAGCTTGCTGCTGGAGTCTGGCTGATCCGGACTGAGCGAGATGGGCCCTAATTTTCAGCTGCCCTAATGGAAGAAGACACACCCTGGAGCCCTCCCACAGTCTCTCCCCTGCCTGATCATGCACCGGTGGGCTCCCTCAGCCTGGCATGCACCCTCTTACAATCCATGACCCCTTGGAAGATGTCAGAGAGCCGGTTTCAGCCCAATCCTGCAGGCCACTCCCCTTGGGAGGGAGCCAGACACAGGGCTCATGGCTGTCGAGAGCCACTGCAGCAGCATGATCCTCTTCCAATCAGGACTGATTGGGCACAAGCCCGTGGCAGACACAGTGGGGCCAGGATGAGCAGGAGTAGCATGTAGGAGCTGCAGGCAGCATGGGACTGCAGGTTCTGGCCCAATCCCTGCAGGCCACTCAGAGGGAACCCACCCGTGCACAAATTCATGCACAGGGCCTCTAGTATAAACATAAAAATCCTCACCAAAATGCTAGCAAATTAAATGCAGCAACTTATCAATACAAGTACATATGTGAGAAGTATGTACCATATGTAAGTATAGATATCTGGGATTTATACTGTAGTTTACTTATTGAATTATATCCCAATATCTGATATGTCCAAGGCCCTCAATGTATACTTTGTCAGTCGTATGTCAGTTGAGTGTCCCCCACTCCTTGGTGACTTGGTGAAATTGGTGCAAACTATCATTACACAGCATGGAAGACTCCACAGTCCTCCCATCTGTTTCTAAGAGTCCCCCTTCCTTTCCCTCAGCCTCTCCTGCCTCCTCATTCCTGTGACAGTGTGCACTGTTTCTACTTTAGCCTGTGACTCTGAAAGCCCCAAAGGCGCCATTTTTACTGTTTCTTAAAATAACAAACACCGCAGAACTATTCATACTCACCCATTTCTTTCTTTTTTAGTTTTAGAAACCTTACTGGAGACGCTGCAGAGTACAAGAATCAGCACACAGACTTCCTCTCTCATTTTGATGACTCTTCTCTTTGCTCCAAAGGTCGTTCCGATATGGGTTCCTCGCTGGGCTCTTCACTAAAAACTGTCTTTTCCCCCTCTAATTTTTAAGATGCTATTATTTGTGTATTTGAGACCCTGTCCCTTAGTGGATAAAAATCACATGTCTCTTTTAGATCGTCCAGCATTGGTTTAAAAAACAACAAATCAAAACACCTTACTCCCCCTCCTCCCCACTTTGTATTGAAAGGCAGGAAAAGTCAATTTAACAAACATTTTTAAATTTCCCAGATATTCAGAATATTGGGTAAATGATAGACAAACATCAAGTGTGGACTGAAAAATGTTCATGTTACTGCCATTGGGTTTAAAAAGAAGACATATTTGTGCTTATTTCTGGTATCCATATGTTTTCTTTGACTGTTTAAAAAACTCAATTCAAATCAGGAAATGAACTGTCTCCTTCGAATTTTTTCCAACTGGTTTCCCTACCTGTTTGCTGGCTGCTGCTAGTTTTTTCAGTTGTTTGATTGCTTTCTGTTTCTTTTTCATTCTTGATTTTCTTTCTTTATCTCACAGTCTCCCATGTTGGCTGAGAAAAGCGGTTTTGTGGTGTGCTTCCTGTTTTGCAGCTTTTGGCCTCATAGTCATTTGTTTTCTAGGTGACTGGGTTTGAGATTGGCTTATACTCTGCCTTTGTGGTTTCACACTCTGGGTGGCTTCTGGTGCAGTTTGAAACCAGACACTTGTTTGTTGCTCAGAGCTAGAGTTCAAAAGGTCGTTCCAATATGGGTTCCTCGCTGGGCATTTCACTAACAACTGCTGGATAAGTGACCAAGTCCATTGGAAATACTTTGTCTGAAAATATCTGCAGGGAAAAGCCACCATAATGCAGAAATTTGTGCACATTATTCACATACATTCTGGCGGCATGTGTAATAGTTACACTGAGCTTCTCCCATCTGGGAACCAAAAAAAGTATGTAAAACTAGAGGACCAGTGGACGAAATTTGTGCATGGATGACCTGCACCCTCTTGCAATCCGGGACCCCTTGGGAAATGTCTGACTGCTGGTTTAGGCCCGATCCCACATCGGACATACCTCTTGCAATCTGGGCCCGCTGGCTTGTAAACACTGGCCTGCCTGCCTGCCTGCCTGATTGCACCTAACCACTCTGCCTGCCTGCCTCATCACCCCTGACCCCTCTGCCTGCCTGCCTGATAACCCCTAACCACCTCTGCCTTGGCCCCCACCATGTGGCTTCATCCAGAACGATGTCTGGATTAATGGTCTAGAAGGTTGTTTGGCTGTCTGGTCTAATTAGCGTATTATGTTTTTATTATTATAGATTAGAGGCCATCTAATTAGCATATTATGTTTTTATTATTATAGATTAGAGGTCACTGTTTTGGAAATAAGTTTGTATTTTTTAACACTTCACACCAACCTTTGTCTTAAATTTAGGATCACACAGCAAGAAGCAACAAGCAAATTGTTACCTTGAAAAGAGTTTGGCTACGAGGCCAAACTCATCAAAAATGGGATCATTTTAGTCATTGCACTATAGCATTTTCTTCATTTGTTGCAAGTAGAGGAGTGTTTGTTATTCACAGCAGGAAACCATTATTTGGTTAACATCTGTACTAGCTATTGTTAACTCACCAGCAACTCTTAGATCCTATATCTCCGAATCTGTCTTGGCCTTAGACACTTTGTCTCTAAAGTTTCATGGAATTACTCAAGGCTTTCATGCTTTGGAGGTTCTATTTAAGCACAAGACGTGGTTGTCGCAAGGTAGTTTTAGTTTCTGCAGCAAGTAAAGGAGATGGGGGATTCACGGACAAAGCTCTCACACTCCAAAGGGAGTGTGTTTATACACTATCTGGTTAATTAAACATTGATTTCTTCTTTGCAGTTGGCTACAATTGTGTGGTTGGGTTGGGTTCCCGTCAAGCTCATCTTGCTATGCCTACATATACTGTGCTACATTTAAACACTTAGCATGATACATTTAGTAAGAACTGCCCAGACCTTAAGATTATTATCCTAACAATGGCATCCACCATAACACCGTACAGGTTTACTCTTATTAAACAGGAAGTTCACCCTTATTAAAATACCACTTGATGGTAGCCTATGATCCTTTTAATGTGCCATTGAGTTCAGTTTGCTATTTTTTTGTGGAGGGTTTTTTAATTTATATTTATCAGGGAGATTGGCCTGTAGTTTTATTTCTCTTGTAGTGCCCTTGTCTGGGTTTGATATCAGAGTTATTCTGGTCTCATAATATTAGTTTGGAAGTTTTCCTTCCTCTGTGAAGGATGGGTAATTATTGTTCTTCAAATGTTTGCTACAGTTCACTTGTGAAACTGTTTAGTGTGGGCTTTTATTGTTGTTGGGAGATTTTTTATTTCTGCTTCAATCTCCTTACTCATTATTTGCCTGTTCATATTTTTTTTTGTTTATTTATGACTCAGTCTTGGTAAGTTTTATGCTTCTAGGAATTTTATCAATTTCTTGGCATATGACTGTTCATAGTAGTCTCTTATGATCCTTTGTATTTTTGTGACATCAGTAGTAATGTCTCCATTTTAATTTATGATTTTATTTATTTGAGCCTTCTTTATTTGAAAAAATTAGTCTAATTAAATGTTTGTACATTTTGTTTCTCTTTTCAAAATACAGCTCCTAGCATTGTTGTTTTCTTTATATTTTCTATTATTTTTCTGATCTCTGTTTCCTTCCTCTGCTGACTTTCGGTTAGTTTGCCTCACTTTTTCTGATTCCTCGATGTAAAGTTAAGTTATTTATTTGAGATCTTTCTTCTTTCTTAATGTTGTATTTATCATTATACCCTTCATTTATACTATTGTAGTCAGAAAAGAGACTTAGTTTTTTTTCAATATTTTAAAATTTGCTTAGACTTGTTTATATGTATACCATTTCTGGTCACTGAACAATAGGTTGCTCAGGAATGATCCACACATGGGTCAGGTGTGCCGAAAATGAAAATGGGTGACAACTGGCACCTCCAGAAAGGATTGAGCCACCTAAAATTTTGAATGGGTGGATGAACAGAGAATATTTTTCTTTTTATCAATTAAAGATTTCTGCAAAAGCCAATTGACTTTTGAAAGCAAAATAATAATACAATGTTGAGTTTATATTTTCTATAAATGTAAAATGTATAACAGTAGTGTCAAAGGTGGAAAGACACCTTACAGCATATGTGATATGATATAATATTCACTTAAATTAGAATATGATAAGTTAAAGGTGCACATTGGAAACTGTTGAGCAACCAATAAGAAGATCAAATGAGATATAACTAATAAAACCACAGTTGAAATAGAAAAGAATTTTAAAAATTCACAATAAAAGCAGAAAAGGCAAAAAAAAAAAAAAAAGGTAGATGGGATAAACAGAAACAAATAGAAAGAGGATGAATTTAAACACTTATCAGTAATCATATTAGATGTAAATTATCTTCATGCTCTAATTAGACAGTTATATTGATTTTTAAAAATCAAGACCCAAATGAATGCTGTCTAAAGGAAATCCCACTTTAAATATAGGGACACAGACAGGTTAAAGGAAAAGAATTAAACAAGATATACCATGAAAGGTGCTGAGAACCAAGATCAACAGTAATTAATATAAATGTGAGAAGTCTGGTCAGAAGGCTGAATTGGGCTCTTTAATATTCACATGGTGAATATTTGCATTTTATTACCTACTGCTGACTCAATGGCCTAAAGCAAACTCCACCAGCCTGATCATCTTACTGTTTACTAAACATGACCATTGATTTGTTTGTTTGTATTCCTAAAAGGCAATTGTGTATTCTAGTAAATGAAAGCAGATGGGAGCAGAGACTCAGTGGAATTTGGCTACTACAGCTAAGGTTTCCTTGGCTTCCCCCATAATTTCCAAATTTATATCTCTTGTCTTGTGTATTAATTTGCACATCAGCCTTTTCTCCAACCTTTGAACCCAAGGCTATGTTGGCCGTGGCTTTCATTTTGCGCCTTGACCTGGGGACTTGGAGAAAAAGTATTTGCCAGAGCAGAAAAAAAAATCACCTGACCAGTGGTAGAAGATTAAACTGAGTGCAAAACTCTTGTTAGGTGTGGAAGCCTTTGGATCCTAAGTGCTTGAGTAATTTATTTAGTTTCAGCAAGATCATAATGGGGAAGAATTCATCAAAAGGAAAGAGACTTTTTTTGTAGACTTTTGGCTTGCTTGCTAAAGGATAAGGGAGTTGCAGTGTCAGAAGATATTTTTTACAGTTTATACAGATTATTATAGGATATAATCCATGGTTTTCTGATGAGGGTGCTTTGGATATTGAATGTTGGGGAAGAATAGATCAGAACTTGAAAGAAGCTCAGCAGCAGGGGGAAAACTTATCTCCATATTGTTTCTACTTGTGGGAAAAGGTATTGCATTTCCTAGAGCCTTTCAGAGAAGAAAGACCTCCTCCCTTTGCACACTCCACTCCTAAAGAGAAGCAGAAAGATAAATTGGAGGAGTGGCCTTCATGTCCTGATTCTGAAACATTTGAATCACCACTAATAGAATCACCTAGGCAAAGAGCTATCCAAAAAGGATTAAAGGACATGATGGTGGAGGACAGACTTTCTTTTCCTGTTATACAGGTAGCTAATCCAGAATTCCCAAATCAAATAATAAGCCACCATGAAAGATTTGACTTTAAAATGATAAAGGTCTTGTGTGATAGTGTAATATAGAATGATGTGAATGCTCCATTTACTGGAGAAATTATAACTAACATTTCTGATGCATTCCTAGATCCTTATCTGTCCCATGAACTCTGGATGGAGGAGATTATTTTCTATGGAAAGGGAAATTTTAGAGAAATGTCAAGAATGAGCTTCTTCAAATCTCACACAAAATGTTCAAATAACTTTTGAGAAGCTTGCAAGACAGGGACAATTTAGTGATGTCCAAAATCAGCTCCTCTAAGTCCAACAGGCATATGAGCAAATTAGACTTTGTGAAAGAAAAGCCTGGTGGACTTTACCAGCAAAAGGGGAACATGAAGGAGCCTTTAGTAAGTGCATGCAGGGGCCCACTGAATCATTCTCTCATTTTGTAGCTCACCTCACTCAAGCAGTGAGACGGAAGATTCAACAGGAGACAGCAGGAGACATTTTGACTCAGCAATTAGCTCATGAAAATGCCAATGCTCAACCAAGATGGCGGCAAAGTTAAACAAATAAACTGCGCCCCGCAAAACAATTTGAAAAATACAACTAGAGGACAAAGCGTCTACCACCTAGAACCACAGGAGAGCTGGCTGAATGGTAGATTTACAACTAAGAAGGAAAAAGAAAGAACAAACGTGGAAGGGCTGAGGTACGGAGGTTGTGTGAATCGGGCTGGTGGAGGGTGAAGGGACACGCGGCTTTTTTTCCAACCCTAAGGGAGATAAGCTCCCCATCACTCTGAAATCAAGTTTCTGGGGACGCGCAGGAGACCCAGACACCTATGGGGAGAAGCTGGACTCTCGGCCATCGTGTTGAAAAGTGAGAGTGACTTTCTTGCAGAGGTACGCCCAGCAATCAGTGTTTACTGTGCTGGAGTATGGGACGCAGGGACTTGGAAACTCGGAAAGGCAGAAAAGGCAGAAAAGGCAGACTTGCAGCCATTGCTGTTTGCCACGCCCTAGCCTAGTGACGCCATGAGATCCCGCCCCGCCCTGAGACCCGCCCCGCACATTCTACAAACCCGCCCAGGTTCCAGACAGCAGCTTTTGCATATAAATGGCCTGCCCTGTGGCAGCTTAACCAAATAAACTGCAGTTACAGTCAGACTGCTCCAGAACCACTCAAGCAAAAGGAGAAAACTGCAGTTTTTGCTGTAACTCCTGTTGAGTGGCCTCAGACAGTAGCTGACCTGCACCCCATTGGAGACCCAGAAATGAGGGCATCTAGTGGTCGGTGTGAGACAACACCAGATTTCAACCACGCGCAGAAGGGACACATTCAAGAGGCAGACTCAGTGAGCGCCAAAGCATTGCTGCACCAAGACACGGCCCATAAACGTGTCTCCTGCACAGCAACTCTTCCTTTATAGATACAGCGGGTCCTCACAGCTAATTGGCCTGGAGGACAATTCCTCCCAGTGACACCAACAACAATCAAGACTTAACTACACAAAGGAGGACCAAGATGGAGACATAGGGTGGATGCCTGATTGTTGCCTACCACAACAATTTTGAAACTACAACGGGAAAACTGAGCAGACACCATCCAGAACCACTGGAGGGCTGGCTGAGCAGATGCTCTACAACTAGAATAAAAGAGATGGGGACGCGGGATGATGCTGATGCCGGTGAGCCAAAGATCACACTTTAAGAACTACAGCTCTGGCGACACAATGGCGGCCTAGAAAATGCTTGGTGCAGTTCCCCTGGTGGTCTCCGGCTGAGGGGATGGCTCTACTCGCTGCCGAGCACGGACAGACGAGCCCCTGGGAGACATGGGGTGGGAGACTCCACGCTTGCTGACCTCCGAGTCCTTCGAGAATCTCAGCACCCCGGAAGCGGCCAGGTGCGCACGCTCAGCGACTGACCACCACTGCAGACCCGATCGCCGACGCAGCAACCCCGGACCAGCCCGCCACCACGCACCAGGCACACGGGAGCTTCGCCGAGCCCGCTGCCCAGCGAGTTCCGTGACAGCCGCCCTGGAGCTTTGAGAAAATGGCCAAAGGAATTGCTGAGAGGGAATTGACTGATGAGAGTTGGGATCGGGAAGACGAGGCCCCGCTGGGTCCCGGATCCAGGTGCGCTTGCCTGGCGACGGGTCGCTGCTGCAGACCCGAGTGCCGCCGCAACGACCTCGGACCAGCCCGCCGCTGCGCACTGGGCCCACCGGAGCTTCGCCAAGCCCGCCGCACAACGAATTCTGTGGTAGCCGCCCCAGAGCTTTGAGAAAATGGCCAAAGGAATTGCTGAGAGGGAATTGACCGACAGGAATTGGGATCAAAAAGAGGAAGCCCCGCTGGGTCCTGGGTCCGGGCGAGGCCGCACGGCCCTGGGTCCGGGTGAGGCTGGGTCCCGGATCTGGGCGAGGCTGCGCGCCCCTGGGCCTGGGTGAGGCCACACGCCCCTGGGTCTGGGTGAGGCCTCACGCCCCTGGGTCTGGGTGAGGCTGCGTGCCCCTGGGTCTGGGTGAGGCTGGGTCCCTGGCCCAGGTGAGGTTGCGCCCCTGGGTCCAGGAGAGGCCACGCACCCCTGGGTCCGGGTGAGGGTGGGTCCGGGTGAGGGTGGGTCCTGGGCCCGGGTGAGGCCGCGTGCCCCTTGGTCCAGTAGAGGCCATGTGCCCCTGGGTCCGGGAGAGGACACGCTCCCCTGGATATGGGTGAGGCTGGGTCCCGGGCCCGAGTGAGGTCGCACCCCTGGGTCCGGGGGAGGCCGCACGCCCCTGGTTCAGGGCGAGGTTGGAGTCTGGGTCCGGGTGAGGCCGCATGCCCCTGGGTCCGGGTGAGGCTGCGCACTCCTGGGTCCAGGTGAGGCCACGCACCCCTGGGTCCGGGTGTAGCTGGATCCCGGGTCCGGGTGAGGCCATGCGCTCCTGGGTACAGATGAGGCTGGGTCCCGGGTCCGGATGAGGCCACGTACCCCTGGATATGGGTGAAGTTGGATCCCGGGTCCGGGTGAGGCCACGTGCCCCTGGGTCCGGGCGAGGCCACACGCCCCTCGATCTGGGTGAAGCTGGATCCTGGGTCCAGGTGAGGCCGTGCTCCCCTGGGTCCAGGTGAGGCTGGGTCCCGGGTCTGGGTGAGGCCGTGTCCCTGGGTCCGGGTGAAGCTGGATCCTGGGTCCGGGGGAGGCCGCACGCCCCTGGGTCAGGGTGAGGCTGGAGTCCGGGTCCGGGTGAGGCCGCATGCCCCCGGGTCCGAGTGAGGCTGCGCGCCCCTGGGTCCAGGTGAGGCCACGCGCCCCTGGGTCTGGGTGAAGCTGGATCCGGGGTCCGGGTGAGGCTGTGGCTCCCTGGGTCCGGGTGAGGCTGCGTGCCCCTGAGTCTGGGTGAAGCCGTGCCCCTGGGTCTGGGCGAGACCAAACCAGAGGGAGTCGGATCTGCATTACCACCATTTGTCCACCATCCAGAACTGAAAAGTCAGTGCTGACATGTACACATAAGGAACTGGTGGACATTGAAATTGGGTCTCAAAAGAACTGTTGGTCCAGAAAGAAACTCACCACAGACTGATTCATTTGCCTGTCAGCATAACTATTATTGCTCGTCTCACATTCGGTTCTTATAAGTGTATTTCTAATAACACATGATGTCACTCATCTAGGGGAAATGATGAACAACATAGACTGATGAACAAGAACAGACCCAGAAACAAGGAGGCATCGATCGGACTGTTGGGTCTCAGAGGGAGGGTAGGGGAAGGTGGGGGTAGGGAGGAGAGATCAACCAAAGGACTTGTGTGCATGCATATGAGCCTAACCAATGGTTAAGGACAACAGGGGGGTGGGGGCATCCATGGGGAGGGGTGTGGGATGAGAATGGGGGTATGAGGACAAATATGTGACATCTTAATCAATAAAGAAATTTTAAAAAAAAGAAAATGCCAATGCTGATTATAAGAAATGTCTAACGTCTCTAAGAAAAAATAGTACCATTATGGAAATGATTTGAGCATGTCAGAATGTGTGGTAAGGCATTTTTCAGGCAAGCTTATTAGCTGCCATAATTACAACAAGAAACAAATCATGTTTCAACTGTGGACAGCAAGGACATTTTGAAAAGGAATGTAAACAACCAAAACAGGACACAAGATGAAGCTCAGGGAGAAGGCGTGAGCATTCCGCCTCCCAACTCAGGTAATGCAGGTCTATGTCCCAGATGTCAGAAGGGGAATCATTGGTCCAGCCAATGTAGATCTAAATTTCATAGAAATGGCCAGCCATTAAATCAATGGAAATGGCCAGCCGCAGGGAAACCGCCGGAAGGGCTTTCCCCAGCCCCATTATTAAATAAGGGCAAGTTCCACCCTGCCAAGAACACAGTAGATTCCCTCCTTCAAGTCACTCCAGAAAGAAATGCTGGCTTTGATCTTAGTAGCACAATAACAATCACCCTGATCCCAGATATGGCTAGACAACTTGTTCCTACAGGAATTTGGGGACCTGTGACACCAGGAATGTCAGGTTTGTTTAGTCCTAGGAAGGAGTGAAAATATGCTAAAAGGACTAACTGTTTTTCCTGGAGTCATAGATTCAGACTATAAGGAAGAAATCAAAGTAATTTTAGAATGCAAGCACATTATGCAAATTATTCCAAGACAAAGTATTGCTCAGCTCCTGCTTTTACCTTATATCCAGAAAGGTGAAGTTATAAATAAGAAGAGAGGGACACAAGGATTTGGAAGCTCAGATATATATTGGATACAGGAAATTAGCAATACGTATTCTATGATTAATCTAAGAATAGAGGGAAAACTGTTTAAAGGTTTAGTAGACACTGGAGCAGATGTTAGTATTATCAGTCAAGAATTCTGTCCTCCAAATTGTCCATGGTAGAAGATATAGGCTCTATCATGGGTGTTGGAATTCCTGATAACACGCAAGGCAGTGCTGTAGTGTTAAAGTGGCAAGATGAGGAAGGACAAACAGGATGGTTTTAGTTCTATATAGTCTCTGGAATTGCAGTCAACTTATGGGGCTGAGATGTTTTAGAAGGTTCACAAGCTTGTATTATTACCAGCAAGGGACAACAGTTCACAGGAAAACAAGGATTAGAATATCAACCTTTTTAGGAGTGGTCACTCCTCAATCTCCTCACACCCATGCTGAGCCTATACAATAGAAAGATGATAGACCTATATGGGTGGATCAGTGGCCATTAACCAAGGAGAAATTAAGTCATATTCATGAATTAATACAGGAACAAGTAGAGGCTGGTCATTATAGAACCTTCCAATAGTCCTTGGAATACTCCTATATTTACAATCCCTAAGAAGGCAATAGGAAAATGGCGATTGTTATGTGATCTTAGATCCACTAACGCTACTATGCAAACCATGGGAGCTTTACAGCCTGGACTCCCAGTGTCTTCACAAATCCCTCTAGATTGGTATCTTATAGTAGTATATCTTAAGGATTGTTTCTTCACCATTCCCTTGGCACCACAAGATAAACAAAGATTAGCCTTTTCATTGCCATCTATTAATAATATAGAGCCTATGAAAGGATATCAATGGAAAGATTTGCCTCAAGGAATGGCCAATATGTAGCTCAAGCTATTCAGCCTTTAAGGGACAAATATTCCCAGTGTTATATTGTCCATTACATGGATGACTTGCTCCTAGTGAGTCCACAGGAAGAACAGAGTTTACCAATGTTTTCTCAATTAGAAAAACAACTTCCTAAATGGGGCTTAAAAATTGCTCCAGAAAAAGTACAGAAATAAATGCCTTTCAAATATCTAGGTACCATAATTGAAAACCAATATGTTAGGCCTCAAAAAGTAGAAATACAAAAAGATTGCCTTAAAACATTAAATGACTTTCAAAAATAATTAGGGGATATTAATTGGTTAAGACCTTATCTAAAAATCTCTACAGGAGAAATGACAAATTTATTTAATTATCTTAGAGGTGACTCTAATCTTTCCTCACCCTGAGTATTGACAGATGAAGCTAGAAAGGAGTTATAAAGAATTGAGCAGGCCATCTCCTTAGTCCAAGTGGCATGAGTACTGCCTGAATTGCCTTTATTGGGACAAATTAATCCTACTGCAAATAGTCCCACTGGAGTCATCTTCTAAAATAAAAACTCTCTTGCTATTATTGAATGGGTCCACCTAGGACAGTGGTCAGAAAACTCATTAGTCAACAGAGCCAAATATCAACAGCACAATGATTGAAATTTCTTTTGAGAGTCAAATTTTTTAAACTTAAACTATATAAGTAGGTACATTGTTATTAACTTAATTAGGGTACTCCTAAGCTGTCCTTTACTAAAATCTCAATGGGACAAAGAGACTCATGTGGCTCGTGAGCCACAGTTTTCCAACCACTGACTTAGGACATCAATCCTCTAAAACTGCAGTTACATATATAGAACTTATGGTTCAGTTGATATTTCAACTTAGAAAGTGCTGCAGACAGCTTAGAGAACCCCAATGTATTTACTTTCCCCTCACTGGGAAGCAATTAGAAATGTTATTTCAGACTGATTTAAATTGGCAAATTGGACTGAGTGGATTTTCAGGGGGAACTTAGTTGTCACCTATTAAAAGACAAATTATTACAATTTTTATATTATACTCCTATTATTATATCAAATAATACTAGGCAGGAACCTATTCCTAGAGCATTAACTGTATTTACTGATGGATCATCAAATGGCAAAGCTGCTTATCAGACAATGAATTTAGACTGAGTCATCCAAACTAGCCATACTTCTGTAGAAAATATTGAATTAGAAGCTATTAAGTCTGCATTACCGGATTTTCAAGATCCTCTTAATATTATCTCTGACTGGTCTTACTCTGCAGGTTTATTAAATAGAATTGAAACTGCTCATTTGAAATGGCTCAGTGACCAAAGTTTATTTTTACTATTAAGTTCAGCAGATTGTACAACAGAGACAATATCCTTTTTATATCACTCACATCAGGGCCCACAGTTTATTACCTGGCCCATTGGCAAAAGGAAATGCACATGCTGATCAATTGGTTGCTTTATTAAAACAGGCCTCAGAATCTCATCAGCTTTTACATCAGCCTGCAAAAATGTTATCTAGACAATTCTCAATCTCTCAACAGTAGGCAAAACAGATTATCAGAGAATGTCCCACTTGCATATTACATCTACCTCAAGGGTCTAACACAGGAGTCAACCATAGAGGTTTGCTAAGGGACCATATTTGGCAAATGGATGTGACACAGTATACTTCCTTTGGACACTTTGGGGGCATTGCATGTCTCTGTAGACACCTTTTCAAAAGTCATATGGGCTACTGCATCTACGGGAAAACAGCAAAACAGGTTATTAATTATTGCCTAGCTGCTTTTGCAGTCTTGGGAATTCAAAAAATTATTAAAACTGATAATGGGCCTGCTTACACAAACTATCATTTCCAGCAATTTTGTAAAAAGTGGAAAATTCAGCACTTTACAGGAATACCATATAATTCCCAGGGGCAGGCCATTATTGATCAACAGCATCAGTGGCTAAAATCCCAACTTGAAAAACTAAAAGGGGGGATTATGATGGATAAATCACCTGTGGGTAAGCTGCACCAAGCCTTAATTACTTTAAATTTTTCCACTTGTGATGCTGATGGCAGGACACCCATGAAGTTACACTGTTGTCAGAATAAAATGGTCTAGTTAAATGGAAAGATTCTGAATCTGGTTTATGGAAGGGACCTGATCTATTGTTATTATTTGGTTGAGGATATGCTTGTATATTTACAGAAAATTTCTTCAAACTTGTGTGGATTCCTGCAAGAAATATTAAACTGCAACATGGATTTGAGAGAGGAACTAGCCAGATTAATGAGGATCTTACACCTGCAGCCACACCTGGCAGCTGTAAATAATTGGCTACCCCATCCACAAACAGCAGCAGCCCAAGGAAACATACTGAAGATAAGGAGTGGAAGAAGAACACGGCAGATGATGAACAGCCCAGAGATGACTTGGGGAGTGATAAAGAAGATGGTCCAGAAAGCTGAACAAATTTGTGAAGAGACCAAAACCCCAAGAATGACTGAAAATGTCTTTCTTGCCATGCTGGTAGTAACCAGCTGTGTGGTAATTTCACCAAGGGCTAACGGGGAAGTCCTCCCTTGGTAAAATCCCTTAAGTGGACTGATCTCCCACCTACTATTGTAAATATATGGGCAAAGTATAATTACATGGGTGTCCCCACCCGGCTGCCCTTTTTATATGAAACAGAATCAAACTAATGCTCATTTGTGTGTAGAATTAAATATAGATTTTTATGGCTAGTATCACACCAAAGGAAGGGGAAGGGAAAACCTAAATACAATTACTATCACTGCTTGTTTCATGGAGAGGCAAAGAGAATTTAACATTTCTAAGACCTCCCCCAACAAAGCCATTATGTAAAATGTCTTAGGAATGGCACCCACCAGCAGCAAACTTAACCCTACCAGACCTGAGGCCCTGAACCTAACTGTCCCCTTAAACCACACAAAGTCAATTCAAACACATGGGGGCAGACATTTGCAATGGCTACCATAAGGTTTGGCCAAGGTTGGTGGGTTATTTTTAGTTTGTGACACATTTTTTTTCACGTACTAGGCAAAGTACCGAAAAATTGGTACAGCGGTCTGGTAGGGTTCAGAACAGTTTTTTTTATTTTGTGGATTGAAGCCCCTACAGGTCTGCTTATAGTAATAATCAATGGAAATCAGCTGCAGCACTTGCACCAGTAAAATAATATAGTTTAAAATGATAACTTCAATGAAAAATTACTTTCTTGGTGGTTAAAGTAAAAATAACACCACCCTTGATATTTTGGAATTGCAACAGCATATTGTACAATTATCCCAGGCAAACTTACAAACTAATTCCTTATATGCATGGCAGCAATTTAAATAAAGAATTTACTTATTTTCACTGGATCTCATTACTTTTGCCTTTTAGCATAACCATTATTGCCTGTCTCATTCTTTTTCTTATATATTTTTTAATTTTAGTCTGCAGATGCAGAATAAAAGTCTTAAAAGAACCCAAGCTCTGCAAGTGGCATATCAATATCTATTAAGAAATTAAAGAGGGGGAAATGCTGAGAAACAAGATCAACAGTACTTAATATAAATGTGAGAAGTCTGGTCAGAAGGCTGAATTGGGCTCTTTGATATTCACAGGGTGAATATTTGCATTTTATTACCTACTTCTGACTCAATGGCCTAAGGCAAACTCTGCCAACCTGATCATCTTACTGTTTACTAAACATTAGCATTGATATGTCCCTTTGCATTTCTAAAAGGCAATGTGTATTCTAGTAAATAAAAGCTGATGGGAATGGAGACTCAGTGGAACTTGGCTACAACAGCTAGGATTTCCCTGGCTTCCCCCATAAATTCCAAATTCATATTTCTTGTCTTGCTTATTAATTTGTGAGTTAGCCCTTTCTCCAAGCCTTTGAATCTGAGGCCATGCTGGTCAAGGCTTCACAGAAAGGGATACACCACGCCCAGATTAAGCACATGAAACCTCCAGGGGCTGTACTAATATCAGACAAAGCAGGCTTCAGAATGATAACGACTTTACACCCTGAATAAGGAAAGACATTTCATAATGACAAATAGGTTTATTCATCAATAAGACAATAATACTAAGTTTTCACATACCTCATAAGTAACTGAGCTTCAAAAAAACAAGAGGGCTTCAAAATTCAAGAAGTAAATCCCGACAAAAATAAATGTAGAAATAGTCAAATGAACATTTACAGTTAGAGATTTCAACACTCCTTTCTCAATACTAGAATTATTTTCCTTTTTTCATAAATTGAGCACAGACAAGGAAAGAGAAACTGGGTTTTCTAGTTCATATATCTCCCCACCCAAATCTGACTTGTGGTTTCATTGCCACATTTCCCACAGTCTTATCTGAAGAGGTTCCTGAGGGACAAAAGGAACACTCAGACTTAGATTTGGTTCCTGATCCTGGGCAGTGTGTGGCTTGCTGTGTGCCATCTACTCTTTCTAGGCCCCTGTTTCCTCCTTTGTCAGAAATAGACAGCATTCTCTCTCCTCTTTAAAGTTCTCCTGAAAACGCTGTGAGTGGACCGAGGAGGAGGCTGCTCACAACCTGGCAGAGATATGACTGGTGGTGCTGACAGTGTTCTGTGAGGCTGATTCTGAGCTCAACTTGGACGATGTCTGCCCCTGACCAGGATGTTGCTCTCAAAACTTGTATAAAGAGGCTAAATTACACCAGGCTGATCATGCTCACAGAGTTATCATGTCATTACTGATGGGCGAGGGTTGGCCAAGGGTAAGCAAAGACTCAAGCTGTCCCTTCATCAGCAAGGTCATCTGTCCTCTAAGTGGAAAAAGGACCAGGGGATGAATGTGGGATGGGGAACATTATCTGCTCTTTTTAACAAAGGAGATTTGCTTTAGCAATGGGTAGCAAAAATAGGGGGAAATGGCCATTTACCCCTTACATTCCATCCTTCAGTGATAGTGTGATGTGTGTCTTCCAAGCCCCCAAAAGTCCATATTCAGAGGTAGAATTTGAAAGATGAAACAGAGGGCCGGTGACCATGGGATACCAGGATACAGGCTTTATTGGAGAGAAGACCCATGCTGGCTCCCTTCCAGAGGGAAAAAAAAAAGCGTGCCAGGGGTGAAAGTGCCTTTTGAGGGGAGAAAAGGAGGGGACGGAGCTTAGGGTACTCAGCACACGCTGATTGGTGGTTTCATGTAAGGTACATGATTAGGGACCTAGGGACTTAGGAATCGGGGGCTTAGGGTATTTGGCAGGTGCTGATTGGTGGTTCAATGTACAGTCTATATAAGGTGTTCAGGAATGTCCGGCTGCAGGTGGAGTTTACGTCATACTCTGTTCATCAGTTGGGGGAAGGGAGGATCTATCATTCCAGGCTTTTGTTAATATTAAAAAAAAATTGAGAGTCCGGGAAAGGTCAGGGGGTGGAGGTCCATCTTCCGTAACTGCTTCTAGCTGAGAGGGGGGCGTCGTTAGGGGAGTCTACCCAGGGTCTCAAGGATTCTGGTGTTAGGTTCTGAATTCAGTGCCAGATAGATCTCTCCCACCTTCTGGTTGGTGAACGCCTGCATTCTGTTCTGCAAGAAATTAGTGAAACAACGCATGAGACAGGGGCCAAAGAGCAAAATTAAGAGTATAGATATCAGTGGGCCTAATAGTGGGAGGAGCCATGGAGTAAGTGATCCTAAAATGGCATACCCCCCTTCTAGTTGGTTATGTCGTCTTTGGTCAATCCTGTCCCTGAGGGATTTAATGTAATCTTTGACAATTCCCGATTCATTTACAAAGTAGCATCATTCCTCCCCAAGAAAAACACAGGTACCCTCTTTTTCTGCTGTCAAGAGATCTAAAGCACGCCAGTTCTGTGGGGCTACTGCTGCTAAGGAGTCTACCTGCCTTTGAAGGGATTCAAGGGAATTGCTAATGATGGAGATATCTTCTGAAAATTCAGCAGACAATTTGTGGTAGAAATGAACAGAGGAGGAAATGCCTCCCACTCCTGTCCCCACTGCAGTGAGGACTCCTGTACCCACTAAGAGGGGAACAAGGGCCGTCCTTTTGTGGCGGGGCCTGAGAAGACCAAGAGAGGATTTGAGTTCGCCCTCTCTTCTGATAGAAAGATTGGGGGTTAGGAAGACATAAAGACAGAGTGAGTGTGACAGGTCTTGAGGGACACAGGTATAGGCCATAGTCCCGTAGAGGAGAAAAATACCCGGTGGAGGGCAGGCTAAGGGAGGGGGTAAATTTATAGATTGTGCATAGTAGTAAGGTGTAGGAGTAGTTGAGATAGTAGTTTGAGAAGTATTTGTTAAACAGGTAGTGTTTTCCGTATTGAAAAGAGAGATGTTGTATAGGGTGCACTGAGGTCTGGTATAGGTAAAAGTTAAGTTAGTGATCCAATAGGTTGGGGTTGGGTATCTATGATGAGGGTTCGAGCCAGTGACAGACAAATCCAGCAGGGTTTGCAGATAAGGAGGGATTGATATTAGAGAGTAGATGGAAAGTTGTGTTGATGAGGGTGGGCAGAGGAGTAGGTCCAGGGTTTGTAGGGCGAGAGAGAATGTCCTTTAGTGAGGAAGGGATAGGTCAGGGATTAATATAAGTTTTAATAAAGATAATTATACCCCCGGGATCTCTACCCCCTCCATCTATTCTGATTCCTGCTGGCTGAGCCTGGCTCCAGAGTGGGTCTGCTGGGTTTGATATGGTAAAGCTGACAGGATTACACATAAGGGGGCCACAGTCCAAGGAGGGTCTAAGATTTACCAGTGGACTGTGTAAAGCACCAGAGTGGTAGTGAGAACACTGCCAATATGGACAGTAGAACTCCCTTATATCATCACAGTCCCTTTTTTGGTGATATTTCATGCATAGATATTTGTGGTCAGTGGCATAGGCCTGTTACCACCCACCGCAGTTGGACCACCCAGGGGCCATGGCTGCACAAGCATTGAAATAGAGAGTGACACTAGAGGATCTCCCATCCCGGACAGTAGGATTGATGACTCCCTCATCATCCCAAGTCTATTTTACCTGAAAAGACCAAAAACCCTCATTGGTGCATTCATTGTTGGCTGCCTGTAGGAGAATTATGGTGAGGAGACAAGGCATATTAAAAGAAATTAAAAAACCTGAGCTTCTTCTGGAGTAAAGAATTGGAGGATCCCTTGCCAGGTAAGATCAACTATCCATGAGTGTAAGTCTTCCGGGGAAGCAGATCGTGGTCGCCACTAGGACCAGTCCTCCAGGGTGCACTGCAGGAAATGGTAGAATTTAACCTGTAAGGAATGATGGGTCATCAAGTCCTGGATGGTGTCACTGAGTCCTCTTCGGGGATGGCGGAGAGACATTTGGTGAGTCTGAGAGAGGTAGGTCCTGTGGGGGTAGAAGTGTAGGAAGGTAGTGTTTTGTGTAGAGGTTTGTATGGCTTAATGTGTGAGAGGTGATACCAGTGGTGGATTCCTTATACCTTTGCTGCAGTAGCAGTGGATAGTATGACTGGGAAGGGTCCCTCCCATGTGGGTGTTAAGGATGCCTTTCCTTTTTTCTTGACATAAACCAAGTCCCCAGGGAGGACTGAAAGATGAGTAGAAGTTGTAGGAAATGGACGGGGGAGAAGATTACCAGCGTATTGTTGTAAGAGTGCCCTCATATGGGAAAAAGCAGGAAAGTAGTCTCCCTGGGAAGGGGAATTGTCCTCCGGGGTTTGGAAGACAAAAGACCGTCCATACATGATCTCGAAGGGGCTTAGAAGTAGTGGTTATCGTGGCATGGCCCTCAGTCTCATTATTGCCAGGGGAAGAGGTTCGGTCCAAGGCATATGGAGCTCTAAAGATAGCTTGGTTAGATGTGTTTTTAAGAGATGATTGGCCTTTTCTACTTTACCCGAAGACTGAGGGGGGTAGGGGATGTGGAGGTTCCATTTGATGTTATCATTTGAGAGACCAGCTGTGTTATCTGAGAGATGAAAGCGGGGCCATTATCAGATTGAAGAGACATTGGAAAGCCAAAGCAGGGGATAATGTCATGGGTGAGGGCTACCACTACTGTTTGAGCATTCTCCCTGCTGGTGGGATAGGCTTCTATCCATCCTGAAAATGTGTCAACTAGAGTGAGAAGATAACGGCGTTGTGTTTTTTTTTTGTGTGTGTGTGAGGGCATGTGTGTGAAGTCTATCTGCCAGTCCTGTCCTGGGAGGTTTCCTCTTATCTGGTGTGTTGCGAAAGAGTGAGGGCGGGCTCCACCCTGAGGAGAGCAGGGATTGCAGATATCATAGGTGTTAGTTATCTTCTGTATTAAGGAGGATAAAGACGGAAAGGAAAGAAAGCTAGTGGCGTACAGCAGAAGGGGTTTTTGTCCCACATGGAAAGTATTATGGATTCCCTGGAGTATCTCCATTGCTTGGGCCTGGGGAAGGATGACTTTTCCTGCCTGAATGTACCATCCTTGCTTCTGGGTACCCTAGGTACTTGAGATGTTCTTCTTTTGCGTATTGTGGGGAAATTGTAGGTATAGCCAGTAGTATTAAGTTAGCTTGGGTGGTGCCTGACTGGGCAACTCCTTTTGCTGTCCTATCTGCCAGGTTATTGCCAATAGCAATAGGGTCTGTAGAATTCTGGTGTCCTTTGCAGTGTATGATGGCAGCTGCTTTTGGCAGCATGGCTGCATCGAGTAAGGCCTTGATGTGAGTATGGTTGTGTAGGGGATTGCCTTTGGTGGTTAGAAATCCCTGTTCACGCCATATGCTGGCACCAGAATGAATTATGTGGTATGCATATTTGGAGTCAGTGTAGATATTTATGGACTTGCCAGCTGAGATGGTTAGAGCTCAGGTAAGGGCTATGAGTTCTGCTTGCTGAGATGTTGTGTTTGGGGAAGGGAACTTGCTTCTATTATGGAAGAATTGCTAGATACTATAGCATAACTTGCTTTATATAGTCCCTCCTTTGTGCGGGTAGAGCTGCCATCGATGTAAAGTGTTTGTTCAGGTGTGGAGAGAGGAGTGGGTGAAATATGAGGAAAGGGAGATATGAATTGGGTAATTGTTTCAATGCAGGAGTGGAGAGGAGGGTCTGTCACAACAGGGACGAGAGAAGCAGAATTCAAGGGAGAGCAAGAAATGAAAGAAAACTGGTGGTTTTCGATAAAAACCAGATGTTATGCCTGAAGTCGTGAAGGTGAAAGATGTTGTATAGCTTTATGGGTCACAAGGTCCTAAAGATGATGAGGGGATTTGATAGTAGTGTGTTGCCCAAAAGTAAGTTTAGAGCTTTCTAGGGCCAGAATAGCTGCTGCTGCTAACTATCTGAGACGAGGTGCCCAGCCTCTACAGGTGGGGTCTAGTTGTTTTGATAGGTATGCTACTGGGGCAAAAGAGGGATCCTTGTCTTGTCCTAGGACCCCCAGAGCCAGGCCATGATTTTCATGAGTGTATAGTATGAATGACTATGAGAGGTCTGGAAGGTGTAGTGCTGGAGCCTGGATAAGAGCCTGCTATAAGGATTTAAAGGCTGATTCTATAGGTTTTGAGGGGTCTAGAGGCTCACTGGGGTCTCCTTTTGTCACCTCATACAGGGGTTTGGCTAGGTTACTGTAATTAGGGATCCAGGAGCGGAGAAAGCCAGCCACTCCCAGGAAAGAAAGAAGGTCAGATTTGGTGGTTGGCGTAGGTAAGGAAGAGATAAGGCTTTTACGGTCTGCAGTAATCTCATTTCTGTCCTATGAAATTCTGATCCCAAGGTATGTTAGTGCTGACTGGGAGAGCTGAACCTTAGTTGCTAAAACCCGATAACCACGCTGGGCAAGAAAGTTAAGAAGTAGACATGTGTCCTCCTGGGAGATTTGGAGATCAGAACTGCACAGTAGGAGGTCATCTACATATTGTAGGAGGGATCTTCTGGGCAGCGCCAGATCCCTTAAGTCTCTTGCCAATGCCTGCCCAAAGAAGTGGTGGCTATCCCTAAACCCCTGGGGCAGAACCACCCACGTAAGCTGCTGTGAATGTCTAGTTTCAGGGTCAGTCCAGGTGAATTCCAAGAGGTCCTGACATTGTGAATCTAAAGGGATAGTGAAGAAGGCATCTTTTAGATCAAGGACTGTAAAAAAGGAGGATGGAGGGGGAATAGAAGACAGAATGGTATAGGGCAGTGATGGCGAACCTATGACACGCGTGTCAGCACTGACACGCGTAGCCATTTCTGATGACACACGGCCGCTGAGGCGGCTGCATGCCGAAGATGAAACATTTGCTGCTCCTGAGGATGAAACATTTGCAACTAGAGTCTTGGGGTTAGAGTCTAAAACATGTGAGCACTGCCTGCATTATGCTCAGTTTTTTGGCGAAGTTTGACACACCAAGCTCAAAAGGTTGCCCATCACTGGTATAGGGATTGGACACAACAGGGGCCATGGGCAGTACTGCTGAGTTGATGGCTCTGAGGTTTTGAACCAGGCGATACGAGCCCTTTGGTTTAATAACAGGAAGGATGGGAATGTTAAAGGGGGAGTTTGTGGGCCTCAAAAGACCTGAATTGAGAAGTTTGGAAATAGTAGGTTTGAGGCCGAATAGATGTTTGGTTGGGACAGGGTATTGGGGGACGAAAGGGAAGGAGTCAGGATTTTTGCGGTGGATAAGGACGGGAGTGTGGTGTTTGGCTACGGATGGATTTGAAGTGTCCCAGACTATAGGGTTGACTTTATCTGCAGGTAATGGGGGAATGACAGAGACCGAGTCTGAGTCAGCAACTGAGACAAGAAAGATAGAGGCCGAGGGTATGTAGGCAGAAGGAGTCAGTGAAACAGTTGCATGGAATTTAGATAAGATGTCTCTCTCCAGTGAAGGGGTGGGGCATTGGGGAATAACTGAAAAACAGTGTGTGAACTGTATTCCCTCAAAGGTACAGAGGAGGGGTTGAGTTACTAGAGGATTGGTCTTTGTTCCAGAGACTCCCACAATAGTAGTGGTGGATGGCATTAAGGGGCCCAAAAACTCGGGCAAGGTGGAGTATGTGGCCCCTGTATCAATAAGGAAAGAGACCGGCTTACCTGCTCCTCGAAGATTTACCCTGGGCTCCTGATGCGTGATCACCACCGGGGCCAGAGACCCAGGGCCCCGTCAGTCCTCTGTTGCCAGTCCCAGCAGATCTGTTGTGGATCCAGATGTGGGAGTTTTCATTAGAGAGAAAGATCCAGCACCCCTTCGGCGACTGGGGAATCAACTCCCCAATGTCCCTCCAATTGGCAGCGCAGACATGGGCCGGGAGGGGACCTCGGGTTTGGGCATTGTCTTGCCCAATGTCTTGGCTGTTTGCATTTAAGGCAGGCTCCCAGTGGGATTGGTGTAGGCCTTCCTTGGGATGTGGAGCCCTGTAGGGCCTTCGCCAGCATAAGATAATTTTCCTGGTCTCTTTTTTTAAGGTCCTCCTTTTCCTGTTCTTCTCTATTATGGAAGACCTTAAAGGCCACGCTAAGAAGTTCCCTCTGGGGAGTCTCGGGTCCATCCTCAAGCTTCTTTAGTTTTTTTTCTTATGTCTGGGGCTGACTGGGATATTAAGTGTGAGTGTAGTAAGGCCGTACCCGCTGGGGAAGTAGGACCAATAGGGGTATATTTTTGAAGCACCTGTGAAAGGGGTTCAAGGAATTCTCCAGGATTTTCCTGCCGGTGCTGGGTAATCTCCTTTATCTTATCATAATTTACTGCCTTATTAGCCAACCTGTGGAGAGCCTGAAGAATATTGTCAAGCATACGATTCCGTGCCTCTCTATTCTGATGCCCAAGTTGGTAGTCCCAGTCGGGGTCTTTCTGGGGAACACCAAGAGTGGCAATAGGATTAGAGTTGTTACTAGTGTGGGCCTCATCTGCAATCTGCTGAGCTGTGTCCCAGACCCGGTCTTTGTCTGATGGAGTTAGAGAGGAAGTAAGAATGATAAAAATGTCATGCCAGGTAAGATCATAAGATTGAGTGATGTATTTGAATTCTTTGATGTAGTTATCAGGGTCTGAGGAGAAAGAACTGAGGCATTTTTCAATTTGAGAAAGATCAGAAAGCGAGAAGGGAATGGTCACACGAATGATGCCCTCTGCCCCTGCCACCTCGCGCAAAGGGAGCTGGCCGGCCGCCTGAGAATTCGTTCGCTGGTGGTCATGGGGGCAGAGATTCAGGGGAGAGTGCTCAGGCACAGGGGAAGGCCGGGAAGAGCTCGCAGGTGCAGAGGAAGGCGGGGGAGAGCAAGTGGGTGTGGAGGAAGGCAGGTGTTTGGAATTCTCGGTGGTAGGTCGAGGGGTGCAGTTTTCGTGGCAGGGTTATAAGGAAGTGGCAGGAGTGAAACATGTGGAGAGGAATGATCCACTGGGTCAAAAGAGCAGTCAGAAGACAGAGAAAGGGGCTGAGAATAGGTTTGAGAGGGCAGAGAAGACTTTTCGAGGAGGACCTGATGGGTGGAACATGAAGAGTAAAGCGAGGGGTGACAGCGGAGGAAAAAGAAGGCCTGTAAGTAGGGAATCTCGAAAGCTTTCCCCGTCCGGTGGCAAAAATTATCTAGATCTCGGAGGATATTGGAATCAAAAGTGCCGTGTTCAGGCTACAAAGAGCCATTATCAAGTTTGTATTGTGGCCAGGCAGTGTTACAGAAAAAAATGAGTTTCTTTGGTTTGATGTAGCCAGAAAGACCAAGGGTCCAGAGATTTGCGAGAAGACACCCTAAGGGTGTGTTCCAAGGGGGTTTGGATTGAGAGGTTCCCATGACCAGATGGAAGGGCCAACGAGAAGTTGGGGAGGAAAGAAGAAGCATCCTTCTTTTGCCTCAACCAACCTGAGAGAGAGATGAGAGAAGGTTTCAAGGTCGTCACCCTGAGACCTTTCCCGTAGAGATGAGCAGAGTTTTCCTGGCCAGGCGCCTGGGCTTTTGAGAAGACGTGAAGCCGAGGATACAGGAAAACTCCAAGGCCCTTCCAGGTCAAGGGAACAAGAGGAGGGGTGGGGGTGGGGTCCCTGAAGCCTACAGGTTAGAAGGAAGTGACGAGATTTCCACGTGTCCTGGCACAGCAGGGTTTGAGAAGTGTTCTGAATGGGCCAATCAACCCAAAACCATGCCTCTGAGCAGAGCCAGAGCAGGAGTCAGAAGCTTGGGGGCTAGGTCTGGGGATTGTCCACGTTCACCCAGGTTCTTCGGCACCAAGATGAAAGATGAAACAGAGGGCCGGAGACCATGGGATACCAGGATACAGGCTTTATTGGAGAGAAGACCCCTGCTGGCTCCTTTCCAGAGGGAAAAAAGAGAGCGTGCCAGGGGTGAAAACGCCTTTTGAGGGGAGGGAAGGAGGGGACGGGGCTTAGGGTACTCAGCACACGCTGATCGGTGATTTCATGTAAGGTACATGATTAGGGACCTAGGGACTTAGGAATTGGGGGCTTAGGGTATTTGGCAGGTGCTGATTGGTGGTTCAATGTACAGTCCATATAAGGTGTTCAGGAATGTCTGGCTGCAGGTGGAGTTTACATCATACTTCGTCCATCAGTTGGGGGAAGGGAGGATCAATCAGAATTTGACCTTGCAGAACAATCAACAAGACATTATTTCAGATTCTGATGACCATTCAGGGAGTCGTGATGCTGCTGATAGGGCAGTACAGAAGATATTTCTGCTACCTTTCCATTATGGAATTTCAGCTCAATTCTACTGTGGTCTGAGAACATAGTCCATGTGATTTTAATTCTCTTAAATGTTATAAGATTTTTTTATGGCTCAGTATATGGCCTATCTTGGTATATGTTCCATGTGCACCAGAAAAAATATGTATTTGGCAAATATAAACTTCTACAAATATCAGTAGATCCACTGATTGAGGGTGCTATGGAATTCTTCTAGATCCTGCCTGGTTCTGTCAATTGTTGAGGGCGTGGTGGGGTTTCTAACTATAATTGTGGATTTTTCTGTTTCTCCTTTCAGTTGTCGGTTTCTACTTCACATATTTCACATCTTTGTTGTTTGGGAAACACATGTAGGATTTCTCTGTCATCTTGGTGGAGTGACCTATTTATCCTATATAATAAATGCCTAATATACAATTGATGAAACAGCAGAACTACCAGCAGAATGACTGGTCACTACAACACGCACTGACCACCAGGGGGCAGACACTCAATGCAAGATCTGCCCCAATCTGCAGGTTCCAGGGCAGCCAAGGTGGGTGCGAGGGCGGGGGGTGGGGGGGTGGGGGCGGTCACCCTGCTGGTCGCCCCGGAGCGGGAGGTGACCAGCATTAGTGGTGGAGGAGTGGGGCTGCAGAGCAGGCAGCACCAGTAAGGCCCCCTGTTCGCCCCACTGGTCACACCACAGATGGGCTCTGATCGCCACCCAGGCCTAGGAACCCTACCCATGCATGAATTTTGTGCACAAGGCATCTAGTTACTATATAATGTTAATCTCTGTGTCTGATAAATTTCTTTGTTCTGAAGTCTAATTTATTTGCTATCAATACAGCATTCCTTCTTCCTTTTGCATGAGTAATATTTGTACCAATTATCTTTTCCATCCTTTAATTTTCAGCCTGTTTTTACCATAATATTTGAAAGGACTTTTCTGTAAGCAACATACAGTTGGGTCATGTGTTTTATTTTATTTATTTATTAATTTTTTTTATTAAGGTATTATATGTGTACATGTCTTACCATTGCCCCTCCCACCCCACTCCCATACATGCCCTCACCCCCCAGTGTTTTGCATCCATTGGTTATGCTTATATGCATGAATACAAGTCCTTCGGTTGATCTCTTATTTCCCCCACCTCTCCCTAACCTTCCCACTGTAAATTGACAGTCTGTTTGATGCTTTACTGCCCCTGTATGTATCTTTTTGTTCATCAGTTTATAATGTTCTTTATTATCCAAAAATGAGTGAGATCATGTGGTATTTTTCTTTCATTGACTGGCTTATTTCACTTAGAATAATGCTCTCCAGTTACATCCAGGTTGCTACAAATGGTAAGAATTCCTTCTTTTTTATGGCAGCATAGTATTCCATTGTATAGATGTACCATGGTTTTCTGATCCAGTCATCTGCTGACAGGCACCTAGGCTGTTTCCAAATCTTAGCTATGGTGAATTGTGCTGCTATTAACATAGGGGTGCATATATCCTTTCTGATTGGTGTTTCTAGTTTCTTAGGATATATTCCTAGGAGTGGGATTCTGGGTCAAATGGGAGTTCCATTTTTAGTTCTTTGAGGAAACTCCATACTGTTCTCCACAGTGGCTGCACCAGTTGGCATTCCCCCCAGCAGTGCACCAGGGTTCCTTTTTCTCTGCATCCTAGCCAACACTTGTCGTTTGTTGATTTGTTGATGATAGACATTCTGACAGTGTGAGATGATACCACATTGTTGTTTTGATTTGCATCTCTTGGAAAATTAGTGACTTTGAGCATGTTTTCATGTGTCTGTTGGCCTTCCTTCTGTCTTCTTTTGAAAAGATTCTATTTATCCGGGTGAAGTAGGATCCCGGGTCCTTGTGAGACCATGCGCCCCTGGGTCTGGGAGAGGCCACGCGCCCCTGGGTCCGGGTGAAGCTGGATCCCGGGTCCTTGTGAGGCTGTGTGCCACTGGATCCGGGTAAGGCTGGGTCCTGGGCCCTGGTGAGGCCACGCAACCCTGGGTCTGGGTGAGGCCACACGCCCCTGGGTCCGGGTGAGGCCACGCACCCCTGGGTCCGGGTGGGGCTGGAGCCTGGGCCCAGGTGAGGCCATGTGCCCCTGGATCCAGGTGAGGCTGGGTCCCGGGTCCCGATGAGGCCGCGTGCACCTGGGTCCAGGTGAGGCCACACGCCCCCTGGGTCCAGGTGAGGCCACGTGTCCCTGAGTCCGGGTGAAGCCATGCCCCTGGTTCCAGCCGAAACCAAACCAGAAGGAGTCGGACTTGCATTACCACCATTTGTCCACCATCCAGAGCTGAGGGGTCAGTGTCGACATGTACACATAAGGAACTGGTGGACATTGATATTGGGTCTCAAAAGAACTGTTGGTCCAGAAAGAAACTCACTACAGACTGATTCATTTGCCTGTCAGCATAACTATTATTGCTCATCTCACATTCAGTTCTTATAAGTATATGTCTAGTGACACATGATCTCTCTCATCTAGGGGAAATGATGAACAGCATAGACTGATGAACAAGAACAGAACCAGAAACAAGGAGGCATCGATCGGACTATTGGGCCTCAGAGGGAGGATAAGGGATGGTGGGGGAAGGGGGGAGAGATCAACCAAAGGACTTGTGTGCATGCATATGAGCCTAAACAATGGTTAAGTTCAACAGGGGGTTGGGGCATCCGTGGGGAGGGGTGTGGGATGGGAATGGGGGGATGAGGACAAATATGTGACACCTTAATCAATAAAGAAATTAAAAAAAAGATTAACAAAAAAAGTTATAAAGTAAAAATGTTACAGTTTAAAAAAAGAAAAGAAAAGATTTTATTTAGGTCCATTGCCCATTTTTTTATTGGATAATTTATCTTCTTTTTATTAAGTTGTATAAGTTGCCTGTAGATTTTGGAGATTAAACCTTTATCAGTGATAACATTTGCAAATATGTTCTCCCATATAGTGGGCTTTCTTGTTGTTTTGTTGTTAGTTTCTTTTGCTGTGAAAAAGCTTTTTATTTTGATATAGTCCCATTTGTTTATTTTCTCTTTAGCTTCCATTGCCCTAGGAGCAGTACAGTGAAGAAGTTCTTCTGGCATATGTCTAAGATTTTGCTGGCTGTGGATTCCTCTAGTATTTTTATGGTTTCCCATTTATGTTTATGTCCTATATTCATTTTGAGTTTATTTTTCTGTATGGTGTAAGTTGGTGGTCTAGTTTCATTTTTTTTTGCATGTATCTGTCCAACTTTCTCAACACCATTTGTTGAAGAGACTTTCTTGACTCCATTGTATGTTCATGCCTCCTTTGTCAAATATTATTGAGCATAGTGATTTGGATCTATTTCTGGGTTCTCTATTCTATTCCATTGATCTATATGTCTGTTCTTGTGCCAATACCAGGCAGTTTTGAGAACAGTGGCTTTGAAATATAGCTTGAAATCTGGTATTGAGATCCCTCCTACTTTGTTCTTCTTTCTCAGCATTGCTGTAGGTATTTGGGGTCTTTTTTTATTCCAGATGAATTTTTGGAAAGTTCGTTCTAGGTCTGTGAAGTATGCCATTGGTATTTTATTTTATTTTTATTTTTTTAAATTTATTTTATTTTATTTTTTTAATTTCTTTATTGATTAAGGTGTCACATATTTGTCCTCATCCCCCCATTCCCATCCCACACCCCTCCCCATGGATGCCCCAACCCCCTGTTGAACTTAACCATTGGTTAGGCTCATATGCATGCACACAAGTCCTTTGGTTGATCTCTCCCCCCTACCCCCACCTTCCCTTACCCTCCCTCTGAGGCCCGATAGTCCGATCAATGCCTCCTTGTTTCTGGTTCTGTTCTTGTTCATCAGTCTATGTTGTTCATCATTTCCCCTAGATGAGCGAGATCATGTGTCACTAGAGATATACTTATAAGAACTGAATGTGAGACGAGCAATAATAGTTATGCTGACTGGCAAATGAATCAGTCTGTAGTGAGTTTCTTTCTGGACCAACAGTTCTTTTGAGACCCAATATCAATGTCCACCAGTTCCTTATGTGTACATGTCGACACTGACCCCTCAACTCTGGATGGTGGACAAATGGTGGTAATGCAGGTCCAACTCCCTCTGGTTTGGTCTCGGCCGGACCCAGGGGTACGGCTTCACCCAGACTCAGGGGCACGTGGCCTCACCGGGACCCAGGAGGCGAGTGGCCTTACCTGGACCCAGGTGCGTGAGGCCTCACCCGGACCCAGGACCCAGTCTCACCCAGATCCAGGGGCACATGGCCTCACCCGGACTCGGGATCCAGGTTCACCCGGCCCCAGGGGCGCGAGGCCTCACCTGGATCCAGGTGCGCGATGCCTCACCTGGACCCGGGACCCAGCCTCACCCGGATCCAGGGGCACATGGCCTCACCCAGACCCAGGTGCGCGATGCCTCACCTGGACCCGGGACCCAGCCTCACCCTGATCCAGGGGCGCACAGCCTCACCCAGACCCCGGATCCAGCTTCACCCGGACACAGGGGTGCGCGGCCTCCCCCGGACCCAGGGGCGCGACCTCACCCAGACCCGGGACCCAGCCTCACCCGGATCCAGAGGCACACGGCCTAACATGGACCCATGATTCAGCTTTACCCGGACCCAGGGGCGCATGGCCTCACCCGGACCCAGGGGCGCGTGGCCTCTCCCAGATCCAGGGGCGCGCGGCGTCACCCAGGCCCAGGACCCAGCCTCACCCAGATCCAGGGGCACACGGCCTCACCTAGACCCGGGATCTGGCTTCACCTGGACCCAGGGGCACGTGGCCGCACCTGGACCCAGGGGCGTGTGGCCTCACCCAGATCCAGGGGCACACGGCCTCACCCGGACTTGGGATCTGGCTTCACCCGGACCCAAGGGCGCGTGGCCTCTCCCGGACCCAGGGTTGCATGGCCTCACCCGGACCCGGGATACAGCTTCACCTGGACCCAGGGGCACGTGGCCTCTCCAGGACCCAGGGGCGTGGCATCACCTGGACCCAGGAGCGCGACCTCTCCCAGACCTGGGACCCAGCCTTACCCAGACCCAGGGGTGCGAGGCCTCACATAGACCCAGGGGCATTTGACCATACCCAAGTCCAGGGGCACGCAGCCTCATCCAGACCCGGGATCCAGCTTCACCCGGACCCAGGGGCATGTGGTCTCACCTGGACCCAGGGGCGCATGGCCTCTCCCAGACCCAGGGGCGCGTGGCCTCACCCGGATCCAGGGGCACATGGCCTCACCCAGACCCAGGATACAGCTTAACCCGGACCCAGGGGTGTGCGGCCCCACCCGGACCCAGGATCCAGCCTCACCCAGACCTAGGGGCGCATAGCCTCACCCGGACCCAGGGGGGCTGCCCCACCCGGACCCGGGACCCAGCTTCACCCAGACCCAGGGGCGTGCGGCCTTACCTGGATCCAGGGGCATGTGGCCTCGCTCAGACCCGGGACCCAGACTCACCCTGACCCAGTTCCCAGCCTCACCTGGACCCAGGGGCTTGCGGCCTCACCCAGTCCCAGGACCCAGTGGGGTTTCGTCTTCTTGATCCCAATTCCTGTTGGTTGATTCCCTCTCAGCAATTCCTTCGGCCATTTTCTCAGAGCTCCAGGGCGGCTGCCGCAGAACTCGTTGGGCAGCGGGCTCGGCGAAGCTCCGGTGTGCCAGGTGCGCGGTGGCGGGCTGGTTCGGGGTCGCTGCGTCGGCCCTTGGGTCTGCAGCGGTGGCCGGTCGCTGACCGTGCGCACCTGGCCCCTTCCAGGGCATTGAGATTCTTGAAGGGCTAGGAGGTCAGCAAGCGCGGAGTCTCCCACCCCATGTCTCCCAGGGGCTCGTCTGTCCTTGCTCAGCAGTGAGTGGAGCCATCCCCTCAGCCGGAGACCGCTGGGGGAACTGCGCTGAGTACGTTCCAGGCTGCCATTGTGTCACCTGAGCCGTAGTTCTTAAAGTGTGATCTTTGGGTCAACAGCATCAGCATCATCCCGTGTACCCCTCTCTTTTATTCTAGTTGTAGAGCATCTGCTCAGCCAGCCCTCTGGTGGTTCTGGATGGTGTCTGCTCTGCTCTCCAGTCATAATCTCAAAATTGTTGTGGTAGGCAACAATCAGGCTGCTGCCCTATGTCTCCATCTTGGTCCTCCTTTGTGTAGTTAAGTCTTGATTGTTGTTGGTGTCACCGGGAGGAATTGTCCTCCAGGCCAATTGGCCGTGAGGACCCTCTGTGTCTATAAAGGAAGAGTTGCTGTGCAGGAGACACGTTTATGGGCCGGGTCTTGTTGCAGCAAGGCTTTGGCGCTCACTGAGTCTGCCTCTTGAATGCATCCCTTATGCGAGTGGTTGAAATCTGGTGTCATCTCACACCGACCACTAGATGCCCTCGTTTCTGGGTCTCCATTGGAGTGTAGGTCAGCTACTGCCTGAGGCTACTTAGCAGGAGTTACAGCAAAAACTGCAGTTTCCTCCTCCTGTCTGAGTGGCCCTGGAGCAGTCCGACTAGAACCGCAGTTCATCTGGTCAAGCTGCCACAGGGCAGGCCACCCACATGCAAAAGCCGCTGCTTGGAGCCTGGGTGGTCCTGCAAAACGTGCGGGGTGGGTCTGCAAAACGTGCAGGGTGGGTCCCAGGGAGGGGTGGGTCTCAGGGCGGGGCGGGGTCTCAGGGTGCCACCAGGCCATGGCGTGGCAAACCGCAATGGCTGCAAGTCTGCTTTTTCTGCTTTCCACGTTTCTAAGCCCCCTCGTTCCGCACTCCAGCACAGCAAACACTGATTGCTGGGCGCACCTCCACAAGGAAGTTACTCCCACTCTCCGTCACGAAGGCCGAGAGTCCAGCCTCTCCCGCGCGTCCCCAGAAGCTGGATTTCAGGGTGATGGGGAGCTAATCTCCCTTAGGGTTGGAAAAAAAGCCGCACGTCCCTTCCCCCGCCACCAGCCCGACCCACGCACCTCCGCACCTTATCCCCTCCGAGTTCGCTCTTTCCTCTTCCCTCTTAGTTGTAAATCCACCATTCAGCCAGCTCTCCTGTGGTTCTGGGTGGCAGAAGCTCTGTCTTCCAGTTGTATTTTTGAAATTGCTGTGCACGGCAGAGTTCATTTGTTTAACTTTGCCGCCTTCTTGGTTTCCTCTCTCAAAATGGCTAAAGGACTTGAATGTAAGACGGGAAATCATAAAAATCCTCCAAGTCGGTATCGGCGGCCACTGGGGCCCCAAGGATCTCACTGGGCAGCTCGGCCAGATTGGTGACACGGATGGGCCCGTCCTGCAGAAAGATGGTCTCTTCCTTCACCGAGAGCCACTGCACCGAATCCGCGGCTGCCGCCACAGCAGCTGCCATGGCCGCTGACGAGCTCATAGCCCTGGCTGAGGTGCTGACTGAGAGGAGCAGCCATCCTGCCTGGAGAGACGCGAGCAGGAGTCACCGCGCTCACCAGTCCTTCTTTTAGTTGTATTTCTGAAACTGCCATGCGAGGCAACCGATCAGCCATTCAACTCCGCCGCCATCTTGGATTCTCTGCTATCGGTATTTTAATGGGGAGTGGATTGAAATTATAGATTGCTTTGGGTAGTATGGACATTTTAATGATGTTGTTTCTACCAATCCACGAACATGGTATGTTCTTCCATCTGTTTATGTCTTCCTTTATCTCTTTTTTCAGTGTTGTATAGTTTTCCACGTATAGGTCTTTTACCTCCTTAGTTAAGTTTATTCCTAGGTATCTTAATTTTTTTGGCATGATGGTAAATGGGATTGCTTTTTTAGTCTTTCTTTCTGTAAGTTCATTATTGGTGTATAGAAATGCCATAGATTTCTTAGCATTTATTTTGTATCCTGCTACTCTGCCGAATTCATTTATTAAGTCTTTTTATTTTTTGATGGAGTCTTTAGGGTTTTCTATGTACAGTACCATGTCATCTGCAAATAAGGACAGTTTTACTTCTTTTCCAATTTGGATGCCTTTTATTTCTTCTTCTTGTCTGATTGCAATGGCTAGTATTTCCAACACTATGTTGAACAGGAGTGGTGAGAGTGGGCATCCCTGTCTTGTTCCTGTTCTTAGGAGAAATGGTTTTAGTTTTTGCCCATTGAGTATGATGTTGGCTGTGGGTTTGTCAAATATGGCTTTTATTATGTTGAGTTATGAGCCTTCTATTCCCAGCTTGTTGAGAGGTTTTATCAAGAAAGGGTGTTGGATTTTGTCAAATGCTTTTTCTGCATCTATTGATATGACTATATGGTTTTTATCTCTTAATTAGTTTATGTGATGTATCACATTTATTGATTTGCGAATATTGTACCATCCTTGCATCCCAGGGATAAATCCTACTTGGTAGTGGTGTATGATCTTTCTGATGTACTGCTGGATTCGATTTGCTAGAATTTTGTTGAGGATTTTGGCATCTATGTTCATGAGGGCTATTGGCCTGTAATTCTCTTTCATTGTGTTATCTTTATCTGGTTTTGGTATTAGGGTGATACTGTCTTCATAGAAGAAGCTTGGAATTGTTCCTTCTTCTTGAATTTTCTGGAATAGTCTGAGGAGGATAGGTTTTAGCTCTTCATTGAATGTTTTGTAAAACTCCCCTGTGAAGCCATCTGGCCCCGGGCTTTTGTTTGCCGGAAACTTTTTGATGACTGTTTCAATTTCTTCCATGGTTATCAGCCAATTGAGATTTTTAGTCTCTTCCTGAGTAAGTTCTGGAAGATTGTGTTTTTCTAGGAATGTGTCCATTTCCTCCAGGTTGTCCATTTTGTTGGAATAGAGTTGTTCATAGTATTTTTTGACAATCCTTTGTATTTCTGTGGGGTCTGTTGTTATTTCACCTCTTTCATTTCTGATTTTGTTTATTTGGGTACTCTCTCTTTGCTTCTTGGTGAGCCTGGCTAGAGGTTCATCAATCTTGTTTATCCTTTCAAAGAATCAGCTCTTGGTTTTGTTGATCTTGTGTATTGTTTTTTTGGTCTCTATGTCATTCATTTCTGCTCTGATCTTTATTATTTCTTTTCTTCTGCTCACTGTGGGCTTTTCTTGTTGCTCCCTTTCTAATTCTTTGAGTTGTTGAGTTAGAAGATCTATTACCATTTTTTCTTGTTTTTTTGAGGTAGGCCTGTAGAGCTATACACTTCCCTCTCAGGACTGCTTTCATTGTGTCCCATAGAATTTGCAATGTTGTGTTTTTATTGTTGTTAGTCTCCAGGATGTTTTTAATTTCTTCTTTGATCTCATTGATAACCCAATCATTGTTTAGTAGCATGCTATTCAGTTTCCAAGTGTTTGAATTTTTTGGAGTGTTTTTATTGTAGTTTATTTCTAATATTATGCCATTGTGGTCTGAGAAAATGCTTGATATGATTTCAATCTTTTTGAATTTAGGCAGACTTTGCTTGTTACCCAATATGTGGTCTATTTTTGAGACTGTCCCATGTGCACTTGAGAAGAACGTATATTCCCTGGCTTTGGGGTGAAATACTCTGAAGATGTCAATTAGGTCCATCTGATCTAGTGTGTCATTTAGAATTGCTGTTTCTTTGCTGATTTTTTGTCCAGAGGATTTATCCATTGATATCAGTGGTGTATTAAAGTCCCCTACTATGATTGTAGTGATGTTGATCTCTCCCTTGATATCTTCCAGGAGTTTTTTTATGTATTTGGGCGCTCCTGCATTGGGTGCATAAACGTTTACCAGAGTTATATCTTCTTGTTGAATTGCTCCCTTTAGTATTATGTAGTGGCCTTCCTTATCTCTTACTATGGCCCTTACTTTGAGGTCTATTTTGTGTGATATAAGTATCGCAACCCTAGCTGTTTTCTCATTTCCATTTGCCTGAAAAATGTTTTTCCATACCTTCACTCTCAGTCTGTGTGAATCCTTTGCTCTAACGTGGGTCTCTTGTAGACAGCAAATATATGGGTCATGTTTTCTTATCCATTCAGCTACCCTATGTCTTTTCATTGGTGCATTTAATCCATTTACGTTTAATGTTATTATTGATAAGTACCTGTTTGTTGTCATATTTTTTCTTAGTGTTTGTTTTTCTTCTTGCCTTTCTCTTTCTTCTTTTTATAGCAGTCCCTTTAGCATTTCTTGCATTGCTGGCTTGGTAGTGATAAACTCTCTTAGCCCTTTTTTATCTGTGAATCTTCTGATTCCACCTTCAATTTTGAATGATAGCCTTGCTGGGTATAGTATTCTTGGATTCAGTCCCTTGTTTTGCATCACTTTGTATATTTAATTCCATTCCCTTCTGGCCTGGTGTGTTTCTGTTGAGAAATCAGTTGATATTCTAATAGGATATCCCTTATATGTTACTTTCTGTCTCTCTCTTGCAGCCTTTAAGATTCTTGCTTTGTCATTGGTGTTCGTCAGTTTAATTATGATGTGTCTTGGTGTCAGCCTTTTGGGTTAAATTTGTTTGGGACTCTGTGTACTTCTTGGACTTGGGTAGTTATTTCTAGCCAATATCAGGAAAGTTTTCTGTCATTATTTCTTCAAACAGGTTTTCTATTCCTTGTTTCTCTTCCTCTCTTTCTTGTATCCCTATTATTCGAATATTGTTTTGTTTTGTATAGTCACATAGCTCCCTTAGTTTCTCCTCTTGCTTTTTAAGTCTTTTTTCCAGTTGCTGCTGAGTTTGTGTTTTTTCCTACCTTGTCTTCTAATTCGCTGATGCGGTCCTCAGCCTCTTCTATTCTACTCTTTAAGCCTTCCATTGTGTTCTTTATTACAGCTATGTCATTCTTCATCTCCTCTTGGTTTCTTTTCATGTTGGTGACATTTTCATTCAGCTTCTTATAGTTCTTATTAAGTTGTGTGTATTTGTCATCCATCTGCTTCAACATCCTTATAACGAATACTCTGAATTCTTTCTCTGATAGGCTGCTAGCCTCAAGTTCATTTAACTCCATTTCTGGTGATTCTTCTTTTTCTTTCCTTTGGGGATTTCCTTTTTGTCTCCTCATGTTTTCCTGTAATGTTTTAATTGTAGATCCAGTTGCTTTGCTGCCCAGGTTCTTTTGGGGATGGTGCTACTGGATTAATGTCAGTTTTCCTGGGTTTGTTAATCTAGTGTAGCTTCTACTCGAGCTATTTGGGTTCTCTTGATGTAGGCCTGCGAGCTTGAGAGGCACAACTGCGGCATCTAGATGTCAACAACTGTGGATGGGAGTGTCTCAATTTTTGCTGTCTTGCACACTTAAGTGTAATCACATATGCCCAGCAGGGACTCACAGTGGCCCCCAGGTACTTTCTGTTGGGGTGTTGGGGCTCAGGGGATCTGGTCTTTGAAAGGAGTTGCTGTGGTGCCCTGAGATCTGCAGTCATGGGGTGAGCAGACCCAGCTTTTTCCGTTGCACCTGTGGTGGATAGGTTCTTACTCCCAGTGGTGTTTTACAGGAGCACCTCGGTACTTTTGGCAGTGAGGCATACTGAAGGGCTCTGAAGGGCCCTGGCAGTGTAGCCGGGTAATTGGGGTGCCTATGGGCTGGTATCCACGGTAAGTGAGTTCAAAGCTTCTACTCCTGGAAGGGCATGCGCCCCCTGCTTGTTCAAGATCACACCCAAGGAGAGCGCACAGTGGCTCCCACTAGCACCCTGTGGTTGGTTGGGCTCAGTGTGTTAGTATCTGTGGAGGTGCGCTCTCTGGTCGCAGAGCTCTGATGCACTCCGAGGGGTCCTGGCACTACAGTTGAGTAGCTGGGGTTAATGTGGACAACCCTCCAGAAAGAAGGAAGAAGGAATTTCCACTGCAGTGCCGCGGGCCCTGTCTGCACAGAATCTCACCCTCAGATGCAAACCCGGATTGAAGTGACCTGGGGATGAGAGTGCGCGAGTGTGTATGCAGCTGGGGGCATCTGGGGTTAATGTGGGCAACCCTCCGGGTTGAGGGAGTTTGGAATTTCCACTGAGCACGCCCTGGTCTGTGCAGAATTACAACCTTGGGTGCAAACCCGAAGTATAGTGACCTGGAGCTGAGAACGCGCAAGTGCGTGCACAGCTGGGGTTAATGTCAGCAACCCTCCAGGAAGAAGGAAGAAGGAATTTCCACTGTGTGGCCATGGGGCCCCCTTCTGCACAGAATCTCACCCTCGGGTGCAAACCCAGAGTAAAGTGTCCTGGGAATGAGAGCACGCGAGTGCTTACACAGCTGGGGGCAGCTGGGTTAATGTGGGCAGCCCTCCGGGATGGGGGAGTTTGGAATTTCCACTGAGTGCGCCCCCGTCTGCGCAGACTCACACCCTGGGGTTTAAACTCGAAGTAAAGTGACCTGGGGCTGAGGATGCGCAGGTGCATGCGCAGCTGGGGTTAATGTCGGTAACCCTCCAGGAAGAAGGAAGAAGGAATTTCCACTGCGGGGCCGAGGACCCCTGTCTGCACAGAATCTCACCCTCAGGTGCAAACCTGGAGTGAAGTGTCCTGGGGATGAGACCACAGGAGTGCCTGTTCCTGCGCGTGCGGGCGGGAACCAGGGCTTCTGCTATTGGGGAGGGGGAGTTGCACTTATGGCTGCGGAAAGCTGAGTCTCTGGAGGTGGGGGTCCCAGGTTCCGCGAGTCTGCAGCTGGGGTAGCAGGATATTGGTTGGAGTGGGTGCTGGGTCGCAGGGCAGTTCCAAGGCCTGTCTTGTTGGTAGTGTTGATGAGTTTCTACCTAAGGCCATTCTCCGCTCAAGATGGCATGGGCTCCCTCTGTGGTAGGGTCCCGCTGTCCTGGGAGTGCCCGCAGTGGTGGTAGTCTCTCTTTGTCAAGGAGAGGCTTTCTGCCAGCCCCTGCTGCTCCTGTGAGATTTAACTTTCCCTCACTCACTCTCACATACCCCATGCACAACCACACACTCTCCTTTTATACCCTCACTCACTCACTTCCTCTCTCTCCACTTCGTCCTGCCAGCCGCCATCTTCCAACTCTCAACTAACTTTTTATAGTCCTTAACTAGAGGCCCGGTGCATGAAATTCGTGCACAGAGGAGGGTTGTCCCTCAGCCCAGCCTGTACCCTCTCCAATCTGGGACCCCTCAAGGGATGTCTGACTGCCTGTTTAGGCCCGATCCTTAGGACATCCCTCTCACAATCCAGGACTGCTGGTTCCCAACTGCTTGCCTGCCTGCCTTCCTGATTGCCCCTAACCACTTCTGCCTGCCAGCCTGATCACCCCCTAACCACTCTGCTGCCAGCCTTTTTGCCCCCTCCTCTGCTGGCCTGGTTACCCCTAACTGCCCTCTCCTGCAGGGTTGATCACCTCCAACTGCCTTCCCTTGAAGGCCTGGTCCTTCTCAACTGCACTCCCTTGCAGGCCAGGTGCCTCCCAACTGCCCTCTCCTGCTGGTGATCTTGTGGTGGCCATCTTGTGTCAGGATCTTTGGGGGCAGGATCTTTGACCACATGGGGGCAGCTATATTGTGTGTTGCAGTGATGATCAATCTGCATAGTACTCTTTTATTAGATAGGATAGAGGCCTGGTACAGGGGTGGGGCCAGCTGGTTTGCCCTGAAGGGTGTCCCTGATCAGGGTGGGGTTCCCTTGGGGCATGGGGCGGCCTGAGTGAGGGGCCTGTGGTGGTTTGCAGGCCGGCCACGCCCCCTGGCAACGCAAGCTGAGGCCCTGGTATCTGGAATTTATTTTCCTTCTACAATTGAAACTTTGTAGCCTGGAGCAGAGCCAAGCCTGGGGCTCCCTCCGAGGCCCGAAGCCATTTGTGTTGTGGTTATAATTGAAACTTTGTTGCCTTAAGCGGGTGGGCCTGGCCAGGGTGTGTGGAAAGCTTTGCTTCCCCTGTTGCCGGCAGCAAGCCTGGCCTGCTCTCTCAAGCTCCATTCCGCCGCCATTTGTTTGAATTTGTTTACCTTCTATAATTGAAACTTTGTAGCTTGAGTGGAGGCTTAGGCCTGCAATGGCTGGCAGAAAGCTTGGCTTCCTCTGTTACCTAGGAAACCTTGCTCTCTGTGGCTGTAGCCATCTTGGTTTGGGTTAATTTGCATACTAACTCTGATTGGATGGTGGGCGTAGCTTGTGGGTGTGTCAGAGGTATGGTCAATTTGCATATTTGTCTATTATTAGATAGGACATTTTCTACATAGATAATCATGTCATCTGCAAATAAAGAACTTTGTTCTTTCCAATCTTAATTCTTTTTATTTCTTTTCTTTTTGTCCTATTGCAATGGCTGTTGTCTCCAGAAGATTGCTGTAGAGAAGTAGTGAGAACTGACATCCTTGCTTGATGCCTAATATTAAATCTAAAACACTGAGACTGTCACTGTAAAGTATGATGCTAGAAATAGTGTGTTTCCCCCTAAATGTCCATAATCAGGTTAAGGAAGTTCCTTTTTATTCCTAGTTTACTGAGAGGTTTTAATCCAGAATAATTCTTATATTTTATCAAATGCTTTTTCTGGAATGATTGAAATAGTTACATTTTTTGTAATCTGTTGATGGTCAGTAATGTTTATTAGCAAATGTAAAATCAACTGTGCACAGCTAAGATTAACCTCACTCAGTAATGATATATTATTTTTATCTACTAGAGGCCCGGTGCACAAAATTCGTGCACTGGGGGGGTGGGAGGGTGTGCCCCTCAGCCCAATCTGCACCCTCTTCAATCTGGGACCCCTCAGGGGATGTCCAACTTCCAGCAGTCGGACATCCCTCTCACAATCCGGAACCGCTGGCTCCTAACCACTCATCTGCCTGCCTGCCTGATTGTCCCTAACCCCACTGCCTGCCTGCCTGCTCGCCCCTACCTTGATCTCCTGCCAGCCTGATTGCCCCTACCTTGCCCTCCCCGATCAGCCTGATCACCCCAAACTGCCTGTGCTTTGGCCCCCAGTCTGGCCTCCCTCTGGAGGCACCACCCCCATAACCCCAATGCTGCTGCCACTGCAGCTGGTTATGGTTGCCTGAGCCTTGGCCTTTGTAGCCACTGTGGCTTTGTCTGGAAAGATGTCCAGAAGACAACCACTCTAATTAGCATATTACCCTTTTATTAGTATAGATTTGGGGACCATTACAACCACGCAGAACTTGAAGAAAACACATGGCCCTTGTCAGTTTGGCTTAATGGAGAGAGCATAGGCCTGTGGACTGAAGAGTCCAGGTTTGATTCTGATCAGGGGCACACATGCCTGGGTTTCGGGCTCAATCCCCAGTAGGGGGCCTGTGGGCGGCAGCTGATCAGAGATTCTTTTTTTTTTTAAATATATTTTATTGATTTTTCACAGAGAGGAAGGGAGAGGGATAGAGAGCTAGAAACATCGATGAGAGAGAAACATCGACCAGCTGCTTCCTGCACACCCCCCACCGGGATATGTGCCAGCAACCAATGTACATGCCCTTAACCGGAATCGAACCTGGGACCTTCCAGTCCGCAGACCGACGCTCTATCCACTGAGCCAAACCGGTTTCGGCTGATCAGTGATTCTTATCTCTCTCTCCCTCTCCCTTTCTGAAATTTTAAAAATATATATTTTTTAAAGAAAACACATGATCTTCACTTTGGGCTTTGTCATCTTACAATATCCTTTGTGCAGTGTTTTAACTTCCCTCAACTTTCCTTTACCCACCTTTAAAGTGCAATCTATTTTGGGGAAGATGATCAGGAAAGTGATTCCAATGGGTAGAAGTTTTTTTTGGAGGGGATGGGTCATGAAGATATTTAAAAATTGAGCATAGTGATGGTTGTACCACTCTGAATTTACTTTAAAAAACCAGTTCATTGTACACTTTAGGTGACATGTACAGTATATGGGTTATATCTCAACAAAGCTGTTCTTTTATTTCTTTTTAAATAAAGACCAGTCTTATAATCAATTGCAGATGTTTTCATAGGCCCCTCAAGATTTGCTCACCATGTCCCAAATCACGGCTGTGATTCCCAGTTGCCTCCAGTCCTGGTGGATCTGGATGGTGTGGTTTGCAAAGGAGAAGGTGGCAAGAGGCTTATGGAATTTCGGCAACCCCATTCTTCCGGTCTCCTCATAGGGCACCAGGGCCATTCCCACTGTGCCAGCTCTGCTCCCTTTAACCTGTTGGGCAAAAGAATCCTGCGTGCTCTGGCCAGAAAGTGCATTCTTTCTTAGGTGTCCCGGATGCTTTTTTTAAGGTCGTTTTATGGATTCAAAAGAATAAACAGAGATGTGGAAAGCTTTTGTCAAAATCCTTTTACATGGTTCTTCCAGTCTCATGGGAAATGAGATGTGGCTCTGAATTCATCCCAAAGTGTGTCTTTGGGCAAAAGCACCCAGAACGGCACAACTCCTGCAGAATGCCCCACACACTTTGCTGTCAGGACTCAGGGGGGCTTGAGGGTGAGCGAGGCTGCGGTGCCAGCACAGGACCTGGGAGAAGGTAGCGCTTTCTACACTGCCCAGGCCATGTGGACTACAGCAGTACCCGCCCAGGTGGGCAGGGTGTTTCTGCTGTTTTGTTTTGGTCTGGCCTCCACCCCGTCGGCCATGGACCTGTGCCTGCACTGAGACTGAATGGTTTGATGGCCCTACTTTTTAGTGGACAGTGGATGCACTCCCAGAGACTGGCAGTTAGACTCTGGCGGCTTCTGAGTCCCTTGCGGGGAGAGCCCGGCCCTAGGTCAAGAATAGACTCAGGCGTCCTCGGCCAGGAGGCCTCCTTGGGCTAGGGGCCGCCACAGTTGGAAGGCTGGCCATGACCCCAATCCTGGCAGGGGTCTCCTCTGGGGTGCTGGCATGCCTGGGCTAGGGCTGCGGGCGGTTTAGAGGCTGGTCATGCCCCCGATCCTGGTGGGGATCTCCTCTGGGGAGCTGGCAGGCCTGGGCTAATGGCCACCCTGGTTTAGAGACTGGTCAAGCCCCCGATCCTGGTGGGGGTCTCCTCTGGGGCGCTGGCAGGCCTGGGCTCTGGCACCCCAAAGGGAGAGGTTCCCGAACCTGCTTCCCACACACCTAGGCTAGGATACATCTTGTAGGAGGCGGCTTCAATGCCGGGGGTCAGTGACCAGGTCCTCCGGAGCCTCGCTTTCTGGGCTGCAGTTCCACGTCTCCCAGTGCCCCAGCCTCGGATGCGCCCACGCAGTTGCCCCCACCACCAGCCACCTCAGCGCAGGCCACAGCAGCTGAAGCCAGCCTCTTGGAAGCCAGGCCACCACACCCACCACCCCTAGTAGCTCTCTGCTGCTCGCTCTCTGTGCCCTGTCCACTGGGGTGGGGGAGTGCTCCCAGCCCAGAGGCCCTCCCTCCCTCCGCAGCCTGGCTTGGGAAGCTGGCCTCATGCTGGGGCTACTATGCCAGCATGCCCACTCGGCTACTATGGGTGCCACACAGGCACCACGGAGAGCAACCTGGAGAACGTGGACCCCAGCTCTGCATCCGGCTGCTGCAGATGGCCTCGGTGGTCAACTACCACCTGCTCCTTCCACTGGCCCCATTGATCCCTCTCAGCACCAGTCATTTAGGCCAGGGTGGCAATCGCCCGGGGACCCCGCACTGGAGGCTGCTGGCTGTGCCTGGCCACGCCCCCCCCCGGTCACGATCGCTGCCTGGGACCCCCGGGAGGCTGCTGGCTGTGCCCGGCCACGCCCCCCCGGGTGGCGATCGCTGCCTGGATCACCCCGGGAGGCTGCTGGCTGTGCCCGGCCACGCCCCCCCGGGTCGCGATGCAGCCAGGGACCCCCGGGAGGCTGCTGGCTGTGCCCGGCCACGCCCCCCCGGGTGGCGATGGCTGCCTGGATCACACCGGGAGGCTGCTGGCTGTGCCCAGCCAAGCCCCCCCGGGTCGCGATCACTGCCTGGATCACCCCGGGAGGCTGCTGGCTGTGCCCGGCCACGCCCCTCCGGGTCGCGATCGCTGCCTCGATCACCCCGGGAGGCTGCTGGCTGTGCCCGGCCACGCCCCCCCGGGTCGCGATCCAGCCGGGGACCCCCGGGAGGCTGCTGGCTGTGCCCGGCCACGCCCCCCGTGGCAATCACAGCCTGGATCACCCCGGGAGGCTTCTGGCTGGGCCCAGCCACGTGCCCCGGGTGGCGATCGCCACTCGGGACCCCCGGAAATAAGAGGATTGGGCGCCGCCATCTTGGTCTTCTCAACAGCCGGAAAGGCCACCCGGAGTCCCGCCCCCAGCCTCTGGCAGGCCCAATCATGGGCATAGCGGAGGTGCGGTCAATTTGCATGTTTCTCTATTATAAGGTAAGATAGTGTTGGGTTTCATTTGCTAATATTTTAAAAGAGTTTTTGCATCTATTTTCATTAGAATGTTGGTCTGTAGTCCTATTTCCTTGTGATGTCTGCATCTGGTTATGGTCTCATGGTATGTTTGGCCTCATAAAATAAAATGAGATGTGTTCCCTTCTCTTCTATTTTCAGGGTTTGTGTTAGATTGATACCATGTATTTTATCTGTGAGAGATACACTTTATTTTTAAATTCCAAGTCACTTTTCAACATGGCTCTTTTATTCAATGCTATAGGAGTAGCTTTTAGGTTAAAGATAAATATTTATGCTTTTATTTCACCATTTTTTAAACAATACTCTTTTCAGATTGGTTGAGTCCCAAGAATCAATATTAATTCTAAATATTTTTTAAAATTATTTTTCTATGACCGTTGACATTCAAAATTATTTTATAGTAGTTTCAGGTGTACAACATCGTGTAGTTAGACAATTATATCATTTACAAAGAGATAACTCCCCAAAAATCAAGTTAACCCATTCATTGTTTAGCAGCATATTATTTAGGCTCCATGTGTTTGTGTGCTTTTCTGTTGTTATTTATTTTTCTTGTAAGTGATTTCTAGTTTTATTCCATTGTGGTCAGAGTAGATGCTTGATATAATTTCAATCTTTTTAAATTGAGACTTACTTTCTGTGCTAATATATTGGCTATTAGAAAATATGACTTTGATTATTTCCTGGAATCTTTTCAGGCCTGAAAAGTTTCTATTGAGAAAATGCTGGCAGTCTTATGGGAACTCCCTTTCAGATAACTGCCTCTTGCTACCTTTAAGATTCTCTCGGTGGCATCCCTTTAAGTTACTTATTACTTTTTTTCATTGATTTTTTTAGAGAAAGGTTTGTTGGAGAGATAGTGATAGAGATAGAAATAGAGAGAGATAAAGAGGGAGAGGGAGAGAGAGAAACATTTATGTAAGACAGATACATCAATAGGTTGCCTCTCAAACATGGCCCCCACAGGGGCTGGATATTGAACCTACAACCCTTCTATGCATGGGCCAACACTCTAACCACTGAGGAAAACCAGCCATTGGTTCTCATTTTTTAAAATTTATTTATTTATTTTTCATTTTTTATTAAGGTATTATATGTGTACATATCTTACCATTGTCCCCCAACCCCATCCCACTCCCATATATGCCCACACCCACCAGAGTTTTGTGTTCATTGGTTATGCTTATATGCTTGCATACAAGTCCTTCGCTTGATCTCTTATCTCCTCCACCTCTCCCTAACCTTCCCTCTGTAATTTGACCTTTTGTTTGATGCTTTACTGTCTCTGTATCTATCTTTTTGTTCAATAGCTTCTCATTTTCTTTATTATCCATAGATGAGTGAGATCATGTGCTATTTTTCTTTCATGGACTGGCTTATTTCACTTAGCAGTATGTTCTCCAATTCCATCAGGTAGTTGCAAATGGTAGGAATTCCTTCTTTTTCATGGCAGCATAGTATTCCATTGTGTAGATGTACCATAGTTTACTGATCCAGTCATCTGCTGACAGGCATCTAGGCTGTTTCCAAATCTTTGATATTGTAAATTATGCTGCTATGAACATAGGGGTGCAAATATCCTTTCTTATTGGTGTTTCCAGTTTCTTAGGATATATGCCCAGGAGTGGGACTAATGGGTCAAATGGGAGTTCCATTTTCAGTTTTTTGAGGAAACTCCATACTGTTCTCCACAGTGGCTGCACCAGTCTACTTTCCCACCAGCAGTGCACGAGGGTTCCTTTTTCTCTGCATCCTCGCCAACACTTGTCATTTGTTGATTTGTTGATGATAGCCATTCTGACAGGTGTGAGATGGTACCGCATTGTCGTTTTGATTTGCATTTCTCGGATAATTAGTGACTTTGAGCATGTTTTCATGAATCTCTTGGCCTTCTTTCTGTCTTCTTTTGAAAATATTCTATTTAGGTCCGTTGCCCATTTTTTTATTGGATCATTTATCTTCCTTTTATTAAGTTGTATAAGCTGCCTGTACATGTTGGAGATTAAACCTTTATCAGTGATAACATTTGCAAATATGTTCTCCCATACAGTGGGATTACTTGTTGTTTTGTTGATAGTTTCTTTTGCTGTAAAAAAGCTTTTTATTTTGATGTAGTCCCATTTGTTTATTTTCTCTTTAGCTTCCATTGCCCTAGGAGCAGTATCAGTGAAGAAGTTCTTTGGGAATATGTCTGAGATTTTGCTGCCTGTGGATTCCTCTAGTATTTTTATGGTTTCCCATCTTATGTTTAAGTCCTGTATCCATTTTGAGTTTATTTTTGTATATGGTGTAAGTTGGTGATCTAGTTTCATTTTTTTGCACGTATCTGTCCAATTTTCCCAACACCATTTATTGAAGAGACTGTCTTGACTCCATTGTATATTCATGTCTCCTTTGTCAAATATTAATTGAGCATATTGGTATGGGTTGATATCTGGATTCTCTATTCTGTTCCATTGATCTACATGTTTGTTCTTGTGCCAGTACCATGCTGTTTTGAGAACAGTGGCTTTGTAATACAGCTTGAAATCTGGAATTGAAATCCCTCCTACTTTAATCTTCTTTCTCAGGATTGCTGTGGCTATTCGGGGTCTTTTTTTATTCCAGATGAATTTTTGGAGAGTTTTTTCTAAATCTGTGAAATATGCCATTGGTATTTTAATGGGGAGTGCATTGAATCTATAGATTGCTTGGTGTAGTATGAACATTTTAATGATGTTGATTCTACTAATCCATGAACATGGTATGTTCTTCCATCTGTTTACGTCTTCCTCTATCTCTTTTTTCAGCGTCCTGTAGTTTTCCGCGTATAGGTCTTTTACCTCCTTAGTTAAGTTTATTCCTAGGTATATTAATTTTTTTGGTGAGATGGTGAATGGAATTGCTTTTTAGTCTCTCTTTCTGTAAGTTCACTATTGGTATATAGAAAGGCCATAGATTTCTTGGCGATAATTTTGTATCCTGCTACATTGCTGAATTCATTTATTAAGTCTTTTAATTTTTTGATGGAGTCTTTCAGATTTTTTATGTACAGTATCATGTCATCTGCAAATAAGGATAGCTTTACTTCTTCTTTTCCAATTTGGATGCCTTTTATTTCTTCTTCTTGTCAGATCGCAATGGCTAATATTTCCAGTATTATGTAAAACAAGAGTGGGCATCCCTGTGTTGTTCCTGTTCTTAGGGGAAATGGTTTTAGTTTTTGTCCATTGAGTATGATGTTGGCTGTGGGTTTATCATATATAGCTTTTATTATGTTGAGGTATGATCCTTTGATTCCCACCTTGTTGAGAGTTTTTATCAAGAAAGAGTGTTGGGTTTTGTCAAATGCTTTTTCTGCATCAATTGATATGACTGTGATTTTTATCTCCCAGTTTGTTGATGTGATGGAACACGTTTATTGATTTATGGGTAGTGTACCATCCTTGCATCCCTGCGATAAATTCTACTTGGTCATGGTGTATGATCTTTCTGATGTACTGCTGGAGCCGATTTGCTAGAATTTTGTTGAGGATTTTGGCATCTATGTTCATGAAGGATATTGGTCTGTAATTCTCTTTCATTGTGTTGTCTTTATCTGGTTTTGGTATTAGGGTGATGCTGGCTTCATAGAATGAGCTTGGAAGTGTTCTTTCCTCTTGAATTTTTTGAAATAGTCTGAGGAGGATAGGTTTTAGTTCTTCCTTGAATGTTTGGTAAAACTCTCCTGTGAAACCGTCTGGCCTGGGCTTTTGTTTGCCAGAAGCTTTTTGATGACTGCTTCAATTTCGTCCATAGTTACTGGCCTATTGTGCTGTTTAGATTCTTCCTGATTGAGTTTTGGAAGGTAATATTTTTCTAGGAATATGTCCATTTCCTCCAGGTTGTCCAGTTTGTGGGAATAGAGTTGTTCATAGTATTTTGAAACAATCCTTTGTATTTCAGCGGGGTCTTTTGTTATTTCGCCCCTTTCATTTCTGATTTTGTTTATTTGGGTCCTCTCTCTTTGCTACTTGGTGAGTCAGGCTAAAAGTTCATCAATCTTGTTTATCCTTTCAAAGAACCAGCTCTTTTTAAAAATCTTTTGTATTGTTTCTTTGGTCACTATGTCATTTATCTCTGCTCTGATCTTTATTATTTCCTTCCTTCTCCTTACACTGGGCTTTTCTTATTGCTCTCTTTCTACCTCTTTGAGTTGTTGGGTTAGGTAATTTATTACCATTGTTTCTTGTTTTTTGCAGTAGGCTTGCAGAGCTATGAACTTTCCTCTCAAGACTGCTTTTGCTGTGTCCCATAGATTTTAGATTGTTGTGTTTTCATTGTATTTGTTGCCATGATGTTTTTTATTTCTTCCTTGATGTCTCTGGTAACCCAGTCATTGTTTAATAGCATGCTGTTTAGTCTCCATGTGTTTGATTTCTTTGGATTGTTTTTATTGTACTTGATTTCCAGTTTTATGCCACAGTGATCTGAGAAGTTGCTTGATATGATCTCTATCTTCTTGAATTTGGAGAGACTTTGCCTATGTCCTAACATATGGTCTATCTTTGAAAATTAACCATGTGCACTTGAGAAGAATGTATATTCTGTGGTTTTGGGGTGAAATGTTCTGAAGATTCAATTAATTCCATCTGGTCTTGTGAGTCATTTAGGATCGATGATTCTTTGCTGATTTTTTGTTTAGAGGATTTGTCCAGTGGTGATAATGGTGTATTAAAGTCTTCTACTATGATTGTATTGCTGTTAATCTCTCCCTTGATATCCTCCAGAATTTTTTTTTATGTATTTGGGTGTTCCTGTATTGGGTGCGTATATGTTTACCAGAGTTATTTCTTCTTGTTGGATTGCTCCCTTTAGTATTATGAAGTGGCCTTTCTTATCTCTTGTTATGCCCTTCACTTTGAGATCTAATTTGTCAGGTATAAGTATTGCTACCCCATCTTTTTTTCATTTCCATTCGCCTGGAAAACCTTTTTCTATCCCTTCACCCTCGGTCTGTGTGCTTCTTTTCTTCTGAGGTGAGTTTCTTGTAGACAGCAGATATATGGGTCTTGTTTTCTTATCCAATCTGTTACCCTATGTCTTTTGATTGGGGCCTTTAATCCATTTACATTTAAAATTATTGATAGGTACTTATTTGTCACCATTTTTATTCTATACTCCTGTGTTTTTTCTTTGCTTTCTATATATATATTTTTTTACAGCAGACCCGTTAGCATTTCTTGCATTGCTGGTTTGGTGGTGATAAATTCCCTTAGCCCTTTTTTGTCTGTGAAGCTTCTGATTTCACCTTCAGTTTTGATTGATAGCCTTGCTGGGTACAGTATTCTTGGATTGAGACCCTTCCTTTGCAAGACTTTGTATATTTCAGTCTTTTACCTTCTGGCCTGACGAGTTTCTGTTTAGAAATCAGTTGCTAGTCTGATGGGGGTTTCTTTGTATGTAACTTTTTGTCTCTCTCCGGCCACTTTTAAGATTCTTCCTTTGTCGTTTGTGTTTGCCAATCTAATTATAATGTGCCTTGGCATTGATCTTTTGGGGTTCATTTTGCTTGGGACTCTGTGAGCTTCTTGGATTTGTGTAGGTTTTTTCTTCCCTTTATCAAGAAAGTTTTCTGTCATTATTTCTTCAAACAGGTTTTCTATTCCTTGCTCAGTTTCCTTTCTTTCTGGAACCCCTATTATGCAGATGTTTTTTTGTTTTGTGTTGTCCCAAAGTTCCCTTAGGCTCTCCTCCTGCTTTTTCATTTTCTTTTCTAGAAGCTGCTCTACTTGGGTATTTTTTTCCTTCTTGTCTTCTAGCTCACTGATGCGGTCCTCTGCTTCTTCTAGTCTACTCTTTTTTTTTTAATATATTTTATTGACTTTTTACAGAGAGGAAGGGAGAGGGATAGAGAGCTAGAAACATCGATGAGAGAGAAACATCGACCAGCTGCCTCCTGCACGCCCCCCCACGGGGGATGTGCCTGCAACCAATGTACATGCCCTTGACCGGAATCGAACCTGGGACCTTTCAGTCCACAGACCGATGTTCTATCCACTGAGCCAAATCGGTTTTGGCTCTACTCTACTCTTGATGCTTTCTATTGAGTTCTTTACAGCAGCAATGTCATTTTTCATTTCTTCTTGGTTCTTCTTCATTTCCTCTTAGTTCTTACTCATATTGTCGAATTTGTCTTCCATTCTTTTCAGCCACCTTATGACCATTTCTCTGAATTCTTTCTCTAATAGGTTGCTGGCCTCTAATTCGTTTGCTTCCTTTTCTGGTGATGCCTGCTTTTCTTTCTTATGCGGGCTGTTTGTCTCCCCATGGTCTCTCTTCTCCAGATGTCTGGTTATGTATTTCTCTCTCTTCTTTCCGTGGTGGAGTGAAGAGCGCCTTTGAGTCCAAGCAGTTCGCGCCTCCTGGGATCAGTGCTCTGGGGCAAACAGTTGTTGGATGGTCACCACAGTTGTTGATTTTCAGGCCACAGACAGAATCCACCTTCCCTGTCAAGATGGCGAGATTTCACCATCCGTGCTGTAGCTCCGGGAGGAGTAGTGGTTCTCATTTTTAAAGATACCTTTTTCTTTTTGCTGCTCTGATTGGGTCTTTTCTGTTTGCTGCTCTGAAATGTGGGCAGGTCTTACATTAGCATGTTCATACAGCTCCTCCCCTTACTTTCTCTTTCCTCCTTCCTCTTAATATCCTCACTCAGCATTGCCTTCAAAGTAATAGAAGGGAGCAGGACCCAGATTTTCCAGGTAAAGGAATGTTGGCGTTTGGTGTGCGTGTTGCGGGGAGAGGCAGGGAAATGTGGGATTTGGTGCAGAGGGGACCTCTTCCCTGGATTTATTTCTGAAATCTTTGGCAAACTGTCTCTCATCATAGAGTACTCATTGTTTCCTGTTTCCTGTCTCTGCTTATTTTAGGCTATAATCTGTTTTAAAGGCTGAGCCCCACAAATTAGTACCTTTTTTAGGGATTGCTTCTCAGAGGATGTTTGTATAAATAATTCATTTCACCATTTATAGAATTTATAAATAAACTAGGAGCTTTCATGAATAGTGTTGGGTGAGCAGACAGAATTAGCTCTGAGGGCAGGTGGGTGAAGAGCACTGGGAAGTATAAGCAGCATATCTCAGCATTCTAGCCCTCTGAGTACCCATCATCAACATTAACTTTGTGGCCAAAGCTTATTTGTAAAGATTCTGTGATGTCTCTTCCCAGTTTATAAGAGGCTGTTTTCTATTCCCTACCTTTAAGGGATAAATACATAACTCTTCTTTCAAAAGGAGCGTCTGTCTGTCTTTCTAACAGTGTTTCAAGTTTATACTTGCTGGCTTCCTGTGAAATGAGCCTGTCAGCTTGTTCCAGTCAAAGTCCAAGCTAATATGCCTTCTATACACAGCTTTCTCTATTGGCAAACATTTATAGGTAACAAAGAGACAAAACATTTAAAATGCAATATGATGTTTCTATTATACTAAGCATTGTTGAATATGAAAAAATAATCTTTTTCACAGATGAAGACTGAACAAACATGATCAAAGAGGAAGCAATAATCAGAGGAATTCTTTAATCAAATAAATTTGTAAAATATTTATGGAAAACTACTCTTCGTTAATTATTGTGCTTGTTCCCAGATAATAAGGGGAATACAAGACACAAGTGGTCCTACCATCATCACAAAGCTTACACCAAAAGGGGCAAGGTAAAAAGCAAACAAGATCCTATAGTGATATGTGTTCTGCAGGAACTTCTGGGAATGTGATTGTAGCAAATAGCAAGTGGACCCCAGCACAGCTGTATTGTTGGCAGGTGATGCTGTTGGGGGGAAAGATATTGGAGGAAAAAAATGTTTTAGTTTAAAAAGGCATCTAATCATAGAAGGAAAAAGGATGGACTATGAGATAATAGGTTAGGAGCCCATTACATGGCAAACAAATGATGAAGATGAAGGTGGGGAGAAAGAATAATTTTGCATGTTCTGCAGGTAGAATCTATGGGACTTGGTGGTGGACTGATGAGCAAGTGAGGAACTGTAACTGTCCCCAATGTCCCCCTGAAGCCACTGGTTGAATGGTGATGAAATCTACTGAAATGGGGGCAGAATAATTTACATGATCTGGAGAAGGATAGGTTGGGGATTGGGGAGGTCAAGGGTTACATTTTGGCCAAGTTCTGTGTGAGATGTCCGTCAACTTGGCCAGTGGAGAAGTGAAATGGGATATAAAAGTTCAGAACTCTGAGGAGGGTCTAATCTACAGAGTATGTACAAACAGAATTCAAAGTAATAATTACTGAGTAGCAGGGGAAGAAGGTGCAGAACCAGAGCTGAGGAAGCACTTGAAACATGTTTGTGTAGAGAAAAAGCAACAAGTGAAAATGAAACTGACAATGGGGAGTTGAGGAGAAGTGTTGGGAACCAGGGAAGGTGAAATCAAGCAGCAAGCTTATGGAAAAGAAGAAACTATTGTTGCATGTGGTTTGGGTTTGCAGTTACTCCCCATTTCCCTAAAATGAGTTATGTTTCTTTTTTTTTAATTTCTTTATTGATTAAGGTGTCACATATTTGTCCTCATCCCCCCATTCCCATCCCACACCCCTCCCCACGGATGCCCCAACCCCCTGTTGAACTTAACCGTTGGATAGGCTCATATGCATGCACACAAGTCCTTTGGTTGATCTCTCCCCCCTCCTCCCAACCTCCCTTATCCTCCCTCTGAGGCCCGATAGTCCGATCGATGCCTCCTTGTTTCTGGTTCTGTTCTTATTCATCAGTCTATGTTGTTCATCATTTCCCCTAGATGAGCGAGATCATATGTCATTAGATATATACTTATAAGAACTGAATGTGAGACGAGCAATAATAGTTATGCTGACTGGCAAATGAATCAGTCTGTAGTGAGTTTCTTTCTGGACCAACAGTTCTTTTGAGACCCAATTTCAATGTCCACCAGTTCCTTATGTGTACATGTCAGCACTGACCCCTCAGCTCTGGATGGTGGACAAATGGTGGTACCGGAGGTCCGACTCCCTCTGGTTTGGTCTCGGCCGGACCCAGGGGCACGGCTTCACCCAGACTAAGGGGAACGTGGCCTCACCCAGACCCAAGGGGCGCATGGCCTCACCCGGGCCCTGGACCCAGCCTCACCCAGGTGGATCCAGGGGCACACGGCCTCACCCGGACCCAGGATCCGGCTTCACCTGTACCCAGGGGCGCAAGGCCTCACCCGGACCCAGGGGCACGTGGCCTCACCCGGACCTGGGACACAGCCTCACCCGGATCCAGGGACACATGGCCTCACCTGGACCCGGGGGCACGTGGCCTCTCCCAGACCCAGGGGCGTGTGGCCTCACCCGGACCTAGGTGCGCGAGGCCTCACCCGGATCCAGGGACACATGGCCTCACCTGGACCCGGGGGTGTGTGGCCTCTCCCAGACCTAGGGGCACGTGGCCTCACCCAGACCTGGGTGCGCGAGGCCTCACCCGGACCCAGGACCCAGCCTCACCTGGATCCAGGGACACATGGCCTCACCCGGACCCGGGGACGTGTGGCCTCTCCCAGACCCAGGGGCACGTGGCCTCACCCGGGCCTAGGTGCGCGAGGCCTCACCCGGATCCAGGGACACATGGCCTCACCCGGACCCGGGGGCGCGTGGCCTATCCCAGACCTAGGGGCGCGTGGCCTCACCCGGACCTATATGCGCAAGGCCTCACCCGGATCCAGGGACACATGGCCTCACCCGGACCCGGGGGTGCATGGCCTCTCCCAGACCCAGGGGCACATGGCCTCACCCGGACCCGGGACCAAGCCTCACCCGGATCGAGGGACACATGGCCTCACCCGGACCCAGGGGCGCGTGGCCTCTCCCAGATCCAGGGGTACGTGGCCTCACCTGGGCCTAGGTGCACGAGGCCTCACCCGGATCCAGGGACACATGGCCTCACCCGGACCCGGGGGCGTGTGGCCTCTCCCAGACCCAGGGGCACGTGGCCTCACCCGGACCTAGGTGCGCGAGGCCTCACCCGGATCCAGGGACACATGGCCTCATCCGGACCCAGGGGCGCGTGGCCTTTCCCAGACCTAGGGGCGCGTGGCCTCACCCGGACCTGGGTGCGTGAGGCCTCACCTGGACCCAGGACCCAGCCTCACCTGGATCCAGGGACACATGGCCTCACCCGGACCCAGGGGCACGTGGCCTCACCCGGACCTAGTTGTGTGAGGCCTCACCCGGATCCAGGGACACATGGCCTCACCCGGACCCGGGGGCGCATGGCCTCTCCCAGACCCAGGGGCACATGGCCTCACCCGGACCCGGGACCAAGCCTCACCTGGATCCAGGGACACATGGCCTCACCCGACACCAGGGGCGCGTGGCCTCTCCCAGATCCAGGGGTACGTGGCCTCACCTGGGCCTAGGTGCACGAGGCCTCACCCGGATCCAGGGACACATGGCCTCACCCGGACCCAGGGGCGTGTGGCCTCTCCCAGACCCAGGGGCGCGTGGCCTCACCCGGACCCCGGACCCAGCCTCACCTGGATCCAGGGACACATGGCCTCACCCGGACCCAGGGGCGCGTGGCCTCTCCCAGACCCAGGGGCGCGTGGCCTCACTTGGACCTAGGTGTGCGAAGCCTCAGCCGAACCCGGGACCCAGCCTCAATCGGATCAAGGGACACATGGCCTCACCTGGACCCACGGGTACGTGGCCTCTCCCAGACCCAGGGGGGCGTGGCCTCTCCCGGACCTTGGTGTGCGTGTCCTCACCTGGGTCCAGGGACACATGGCCTCACCCTGACCCGGGGTCGCGTGGCCTCTCCCAGACCCAGGGGCACGTGGCCTCACCCAGGCCTAGGTGCGCGAGGTCTCACCCAGATCCAGGGACACATGGCCTCACCCGGACCCAGGGGCGCGTGGCCTCACCTGGGCCCGGGACCCAGCCTCACCCGGATCCAGGGGCACATGGCCTCACCCGGACCCGGGATCCGGCTTCATCCGGACCCAGAGGTGCGTGGCCTCACCCAGACCAGGGGCGTGTGGCCTCACCCGGATCCAGGGGCACACGGCCTCACCCGGACCGAGGGGCGCGTGGCCTCACCTGGGCACGGGACCCAGCGTCATCCGGGTCTAGGGACACATGGCCTCACCTGAACCCACGGGTACGTGGCCTCTCCCAGACCCAGGGGGGCGTGGCCTCTCCCGGACCTTGGTGTGCGTGTCCTCACCCGGGTCCAGGGACACATGGCCTCACCCTGACCCGGGGGCGCGTGGCCTCTCCCAGACCCAGGGGCACGTGGCCTCACCCAGGCCTCGGTGCGCGAGGCCTCACCCAGATCCAGGGACACATGGCCTCACCCGGACCCAGGGGCGCGTGGCCTCACCTGGGCCCAGGACCCAGCCTCACCCGGATCCAGGGGCACATGGCCTCACCCGGACCCGGGATCTGGCTTCATCCGGACCCAGAGGTGCGTGGCCTCACCCAGACCAGGGGCGTGTGGCCTCACCCGGGCACAGGACCTGGCGTCATCCGGGTCTAGGGGCACATGGCCTCACCCAGACCCGGAATCCGGCTTCACTTGTACCCAGGGGCACGTGGCCTCACCCAGACCCAGGGACGTGAGGCCTCACCTAGACCCAGAGGCGTGTGACCACACCTGAGTCCAGAGGCGCGCAACCTTGCCTGCATCCGGGTCCCAGCGGGGTTTCGTCTTCTTGATCCCAATTCCTGTTGGTCAATTCCCTCTCAGCAATTCCTTCGGCCATTTTCCCAGAGCTCCAGGATGGCTGCCGCAGAACTCGTTGGGCGGCAGGCTCCGGCGAAGCTCCGGTGTGCCCGGTGCGCGGCGGCGGGCTGGTCCGGTGTCGCTGCGTCAGCCCTTGGGTCTGCAGCGGTGGCCAGTCGCCGAGCGTGCGCACCTGGCCCCTTCCAGGGCGTTGAGATTCTTGAAGGACTCGGAGGTCAGCAAGCGCGGAGTCTCCCACCCCATGTCTCCCATGGGCTCGTCTGTCCGTGCTCGGCAGCCAGTGGAGCCGTCCCCTCAGCCGGAGACCGCCGGGGGAACTGCGCCGAGCACGTTCCAGGCTGCCATTGTGTCGCCTGAGCTGTAGTTCTCAAAGTGTGGTCTTTGGGTCACCGGCATCAGCATCATCCTGCATACCCCTCTTTTATTCTAGTTGTAGAGCATCTGCTCAGCCAGCCCTGTGGTGGTTCTGGATGGTGTCTGCTCTGCTCTCCCGTTGTAGTCTCAAAATTGTTGTGGTAGGCAACAATCAGGCTTCCACCCTATGTCTCCATCTTGGTCCTCCTTTGTATAGCTAAGTCTTGACTGTTGTTGGCGTCACCGGGAGGAATTGTCCTCCAGGCCAATTGGCCGTGAGGGCCCTCTTTGTCTATAAAGGAAGAGTTGCTGCACAGGAGACACGCCTATGGGCCGGGTCTTGGTGCAGCAAGGCCCCGACGCTCACTGAATCTGCCTCCCGAATGTGTCCCCTATGCGCGTGGTTGAAATCTGGTGTCATCTCACACAGACCACTAGATGCCCTTATTTCTGGGTCTCCAATAGGGTGTAGGTCAGCTACTGCCTTAGGCAGTCAGCAGAGATTACTGCAAAAACTGTAGCTTCCTCCTCCTGTCTGAGTGGCCCTGGAGCAGTCCGACTAGAACCGCAGTTCATCTGGTCAAGCTGCCAGAGGGCTTGCCACCCACATGCACAAGCCGTTGCTTGGAGCGCAGGTGCACCTGCAAGACTTGTGGGGCGGGTCTTCAAAACGTGCGGGGCGGGTCCCAGGGCGGGGCGGGTCTCAGGGCGGGGCGGGGTCTCAGAGCGGGCCGGGGTCTCAGGGTGCCAAGAGGCCATGGCGCGGCGAACCGCAATGGCTAGAAGTCTGCTCCTTCTGCCTTCCACGTTTCTTAGCCCCCTTGTTCCGCACTCCAGAGCAGCAAACACTGATTGCTGCGCGCACCTCTGCAAGAGTCCCGCCTCTCCCCGCAGGCATCTGGGTCTCCCGCGCGTCCCCAGAAGCTGGGTTTCAGGGTGATGGGGAGCTAATCTCCCCTAGGGTTGGAACAAAAGCCGCGCGTCTCTTCCCCCACCACCAGCCCGACCCACGCGCCTCCGCACCTCATCCCCTCCGATTTCGCTGGTTTCCTCTTCCCTCTTAGCTGTAAATCTACCATTCAGCCATCTCTCCTGTAGTTCTGGGTGGCAGACGCTCTGTCCTCCAGTCGTGCCCCTGAAATTGCTGTGCGCGGCGCAGTTTGAAGTTCATTTGTTTAACTTTACCGCCTTCTTGGTTCTCCTCTGTCAAAATGGCTAGAGGACTTGAATGTAAGATGGGAAATCCTAAGAATCCTCCAAATCGGTGTTGGCGGCCTCCGGGGCCCCGAGGATCTCCCTGGGCAGCTCGGCCAGGTCGGTGGCGCGGATGAGCCCCTCCTGCAGAAAGATGGTCTCTTCCTTCACCGAGAGCCGCTGCGCCGCCACAGCAGCTGCCGCAGCGCCCACGAGCCCATGGCCCCTGCTGCGGTGCTGACTGAGAGGAGCAGCCGCCCGGTCTGGGGAGACGCGAGCAGCAGTCGCCACCCTCACCAGTCCATGTTTCAGTTGTATTTCCGAAACTGCCATGCGAGGCAACAGATCAGCCTTTCACCTCCGCCGCCATCTTGCCTCTCCTCTCGAGTTATGTTTCTTATCTACAGGAATTCTAACTATGATGGCAGCTCAGTTGCACAGTACTCCTTTCAACCTCAGTGAACCCAGGACCAGCCATGGTGAGAGGGTGCTCAGGCTCCCCAGGCATGTGGGATAGAGGGAACCTGGCAGTGGGTTCTCCTGTGCTCTCTGCCAGTCCCCATCTGACCAAGAACAACGTATTTCCAACCCCATTTCGTATTTTCTTTTTATTTACTCTGCTCTTTCTTTTCTCTAACCCCTCTGCACTGTCACCTCATGATACAGCATACTCTCTAGAGGAAGAGAGGTTAAAGTGTCCTGATTTATCCCAGGCTGAAAAGGTTTCTTACTTATTACTTCCTACAATGTGAACACTCCAGAAGGGCCCATTGTAGCCTCTCTGATTGTTTCTCTTCCCCTCTCTTCAGCCTGAGAGAGGACTAGAAAAAAGAGTATGAGAGGAATTGATTCTTCATTCAGTTCTCTAAATTCCCTGCTCCTAGTGGCCTCAATGTAACTCATAAATTAACCAGACTGGCTCATTTAGTTTCTCACTTAACCCTGCTTTATCTATAGAAATTGACTATATCAGTTGAACTATATCACTTTTGCAAACCACACCACAATTTAGCAGCCTAAAACATCACCCATTCCTATGGCTTTCAACTTTATAGTTTTATATTTTACTGGACAGTTCTTGGTTCTGGGCCAACTGGGTTTACCTCAGACAGACTTGTTCATGTACCGGTGGTAAGCTGGTGGTTCAGTACACAACTGGATAGCCTCTTTTTCTTTGTTCAATTAAATTTATTGGGGTAACATTGGTTAATATTATATGTTTCAGGTATGTAGTTTTAGGATATGTCATATGTATATCACATTGTGCACTCACCATCCAAAGCCTTCTGTCCTTCTGGCACCACATATTTGACACCCTTTATCATCTACACAAAGCTTCCCCCACCCCTCTTTCCCTCTGGTAACAACAATACTATTGCCTATGCCTATGCATTTGTTTGCTTTATTAGTTTGCTTTTGGTTTGCTATGTTATGTCCCATATATGAATGAAATCATGTGAATCTTGTCTTTTTTTCATCGGGCTCATTTCACTTAACATGCTATTCTCAAGTTCCTGAAACTGGATAATTTTGCATTGGATATCCCCATGGTCATTTCTGGTAGTTAGCAGGCTCTTGGGCAGGCCAGGGTGATGAATAACTGGACTGTGTGTCCCACATCATCAAGAAGACTAGTCTAGGCTCCCTCAAAAAGCAGCTTTTGAAGACCAAAGGAGACAGCAAGCCACAGTGCATCAGCACTTTTGGAGTTTACTTGCATCTGGCATTTTCAACACAGAGGTACAGGAGGCTGACACACAAAGGGAGGTTGCTAATTGCATCCTCCTGACCTCCCCTGAGCCTCATGCTGTGCTCCTGGTGGTCCCGCTGGGCTGGTACACAAAGGAAGAGCAAAAGGCCATGAAGAAGATGCTCTCAATGTTTGGACCCAAAGCTAGGAGATACATGATTCTCTTATTCACCCGGAAAGATGACTTGGACGGCATGAAGTTCCATGATTACTTAAAGGAAGCTTCAGAAGGCATTCAAAATCTGATGGAGCAGTTCAAGGATCCTCACTCTGAGTTCAACAATAAGGCAACAGGAGTTGAGCAGGAGGCGCTGGACCTGGTCTAGCGCATAGTAATGGAGAACCAGGAAGGATTCTACACTAATAAGATGTACCAAAGGGCTGAGGTGGAGATTCAGAAACAGACCCAAGTGATCCAAGAACAATGCAGAGCTGAGCTGGAGAGAGAAAAAAGGCAGTTAACAGAGGAGTATGAAGAGAAAATCAGAAAGCTAGACGATAAATGGGAACAGGAAAAGACAAAGGCAGAAATTGAGTGGGAATTAGCAAAAGGGAGACCTACTCTGTTTTAAGGCAACAAAATGCAGAGAAAAAGTTAAGAATCAGAAAGGGATACTTGACTTAATCTTGAGAAGATTGAGAGGAATTTGGAGAGACATCTCATCTCTGTTCAAGGAAGATTTAGGCTAATGAATATATGTCTATTATCCCCAAGTATTTTGGGATGCCCCTCCACCATATAAGCCATTCCCCCAAGTCAGAGCTCTGTTTCTGTCTCCCAGACTCTCAGAACTAGCGAGTGTAATACTAGTAAGTTCATTGTTAGCAATTGGTAGACTTTTGCTTGATTAAACAGGGGAGAGACACATTCTCAATTTCTAAAACTCCAAAGCAGAAAGTATGAATGCTCCCTGTCTTCTGAGCCCTTTCCCAGACACTCAAGAGAAAAGGAGTGCAGGAAACCAATAGATGATGACCCCAAGCTTTTTCTATATATTTCTAGTAACAATTTCTCCTCTAGATTATTTCTAGATTAACACATAATCTCTGCCTGCCTTTTACTCCGTATTTTCCCTTAAGGATGACAGTGGTTATTTTACCCAGGTGATTAGGGAAATCAATTACTTGCATCACATAATATATAGCTAGAGATGCTTATAGAATTCTTTCTATATGAACACACATTTGTTGAATTATGTTTTTATGAAATTGTTCTTTATCATCTGCCCACTGAAGAACAAAGAGTTGTCTGGGAAACAGATCTCTCAGAATGCAACTAATTAAAATGCCAGAAAGAGCAAAGGATAGAGATTCAACAGCGGAGAGAACAATGATTGGACTATTCGGATGTTTCTGTAAAAACTCTTTGACCAACCTCAATGTAAGCTCTTTGGTGAATAACTAATTCACTACTTTTCTTTGAAACTAACTGTTGTCACCAAACCTCCATCACCCCAACCTTGATTACTTACTGCAAGGTGGATCATCTGCATACTGCTATCTCTACCCACATGAATCATTTGCTTATTGTTACTACAATAAAACTTTTCAATTCTCTGTATTTGTGCAAAAGTGGACTCTGTTTTACCTTAGGGAACACCACTAATACATCTTATAAGAGCATATGGATGAATTTCACATTTAATAAAAGTTCATCATTATTTTGGAGCTTGGCTATGTGTTCTTCCTCTAAGATCTCTCTCCTTTCCCCTGTAAATTTCAATCATGTTCATAACCCCTATGCCCAGCAAATACCACATTGTTCTGGGATTCATTCATTAAATGCTGATAGAAATTATGTGTAACAACATTTGTAAGACATTTGTGATTTCCTGGGAGGGGAACTCCTAAAGGATATGGATAACAATCATTAAAGTCTATCCTTTTTCTACCTGGCATTCCTACCCTAATAAGTTATAGGATTTCCCAAAACACATTTCCATGTTCTACCAGGATGATGTCTTGGTGTTCACATGCCACTCGCCTCCCTCCACCATCTTGAAATTGATATCTCCATGCCCTATACCATTTTGCCTGCAACAGGACATATACCTCTCCCTTACTTCCCCCAAACAAAATGAGTGTAGCCTAAATTTTAATAAAAGTTAGAAAAACCTGAAGAATAAGAGAAGAGGGAAGAAGCTAATGAATCTTTCAGAAATAGGTGCTCATATATACAGGTTTGGATACTTTTGGTAATCTGTATTTCCCTAGGAAATTATCTACTTCCTCCAGATTTCCAAATTTATTTGAAAAGATTTTTTTAAAATTTCTTCTATTTCAATGGTTATTTCCTCTTCTCATTTTGAATCTTTTATTTTGCCTTTTCTCTTTTTGTTTAAATAAGCTAATTAGTAGTTTGCTTAATTTTTTTTTTCAAAATAAACTGCAGAATAAAGTTTTTTTTTTCCAAAAAACTGCAGAATATGGTGCACACTGTTTCATCATTGGAATTTTAGAGAAAATTCTGAAGTTGGAATTTAATATCCTATTGTATCTCAAGCTTCCAGAAGTACATCTTTAACCAAAGACCCACATATACCTTGCAAGAAAAAGTAAATACAGGTTTAACATGAAAACAGACTTTAACTGCTCTGTGATTACTTTCTGTGTAAATTCACTCAATTATTCTTACATTTGCATTCAAATTAATGCTGTAAATGAGGCAAAGTAAAAGGTTCTGCTCTTGAGAAGCCCTGAAGATGTGAGAAGCCCATGCACAAAACCCTGAGAGCAGTGTTGCCCATTTGTCTTCCGGGGCAGAAGGCAGATAGAAGGTCTTGATAAATACCAACCATTTCGATTAATACAATAGAAGAGTGAGGCATGTTCCCTTCCCTGAGGAGTGTTGGGAGTTTATACTATTCATCCATTCATTAACAGTCAGTGATTGAACTTGATGCAAGATTTTATACCAGGCACTGAGAATCTAGAGAAAGTAAAGCAACATCCCTTTTGAGACTGGCTTCCTTCACTTAGCATAACGATTTTGAGAATCATTCAAGTTGCTTATGTCAATAGCTCTTCTCTTTTACCGAGTAGTATTCTACCTTATGAATATACCACAGTTTCTTTATAACTTCTACTTTAATTATTCTTATGCCCTCAATTTATTGCTTTAATCTAATTGTATTGGCTAAAACCTCTATTATAATGTTTAATAGTAGTAAATGGGCATACTTGCTTTGTCCCTGGTTATATCTTCAGTATTTTCAGTTAAGTTAGTGAGAGACTGGACAATAGGAGTATATGGTATATATTTCTGTGTATGTATTGTGTAATCATACTAAGCAAGTATTTTACAATCCAATCACTATTTTCTTGAGAGTTTTTATCATGAACAACAGTTAATTTTGTCACAAGTTTTTAAAAAAATCTATGTTAATAATCTTATTACTTCTCATTAACTCTATTAATAAGTGAATGACATTCATTGATTTCCAAATATTGAAGCAGTTTTCCTTTTTTGTTTTGAGTTTCACTTGATCATGATGTACGACATTCTTCATGTAGTTTTGAGGTCTAATTTCCTAATATTTTATTTAGTACTTTTTTATTGATATTCATGAAAAATATTGGTCTATATATTATTTTTTCTTACCGCCACTGTTCAGGTTAGATTATTAACATTATATTTGCTTTGAAAACTTCATAAGAAAATTTATCTTCATTTTCCATGCTGTAAAAAGTTTAAAGAGCATTGAACTATCTGGACATTGAAAGTTCCAAAGCATTTCCATGCCAAACAGTATGTCCCTGGTGCTTACTTTGCAGTGTGGTTCTTTAAGAGTTTTCTCTATTTCCTCCATAATAATTGTTTTATTTAAACATTATCTCTCTAATGGACACTTTTGGTAATCTGTATTTCCCTAGGAAATTATCAACTTCCTTTAGATTTCCAAATATATTTGAAAAGATTTTTTAAAATTTCTTCTATTTCAATGGTTATTTCCTCTTCTCATTTTGAACCTTTTATTTTTGCTTTTTCTCTTTTTGCTAAAATAAGCTAATTAGTAGTTTGCTTATTATTTTTCAATAAATTAGGGCTTTGATTTAGAATTAGGACTAAAGTTTTTTAATGTCTTCTGCATTATTTTTTGTTTTCCATGCTTTTGCTTTATTTGGTTCACTTTTTTGTACTTTTTTTAAAATTCGGAGTTTAATTTATTTTTATTCTTTTATTTTACTAAAAAACGTATTTGATGCAAAGCATTTTCCTATGATAACTTATTTAAATCAATCCTATAGCTTCCAATATTAAGTGTTTTCATTATTGTGATCTTTAAGAAAGTCTAAAGTCTTAATTTTTATTTTTCTTGTCAAGAAGAGTTATTTAATAGAAGATTTTATAATTTCCAGTGGGAGGACTTTTTTCTAATGTAGTTTTTGGCATTATTACATTGTGATCAATTTGTAGTATTTCCACATTATAGAACTCACTGGTGTTTGCTAATATTTATTTACTTTTATTTAAATTATTTATTGACAGAAAGAAAGAGAGATTTATTATCCAACTCATTGATGCATGCTTTGGTTGCTTTTTGTTTGTGCTCAGATTGGAAATCAAACCAGCAACCTTGGTGTATTTGGACAATGCTTTAACCAACTGGGCTACTTGTCCAAGGCCTAATATTTATTATGATGATCAATTTTTATGGATATTGCATGTGTATCTACAAAAAATATGAATTATGTTTATTATTGGAAGGATTTTGTATATATCCATGAAAGATACTGTCTTCATTTTGTTGCTTAATACTTCTGTGTAATTACACATCTCTTTTCTACACAATTTGTCTTGTCTTAAGGATAGTGTTTTATGGTCTTCTATTATTAGGGTACTTTCATTAGTATCTACTTGCATTTCCAATACTTTATGCTATTTGAGTGCACTTGCTGTGTTATATGGAAGATATATATATATATATATATATATATATATATATATATATACAGTAGAGGCTCAGTGCATGAAAATTGTGCATGGGGGTGTGTCTTTCAGCCCAGCCTGCACCCTCTCAAATCTGGGACCACTTGAGGGACATCCCTCTCACAATCCAGGACTGCTGGCTCTCAACCACTTGCCTGCCTGTCTGATTGCCCCTAACTGCTTCTGCCTGCCAGCCTGATCACCCCCTAACCAGTCCTCTGCCAGCCTGATCGACACCAAACTACTACCCTGCTGGCCCAATTACCCTTAACTGCCCTCCCCCGCAGGCCTGGTTGCCCCTAACTGTCCTCCCCTGCAGGCCTGGTAGCTACAAACTGCCCTGCCCTGCTGGCCAAGTCATCCCTAACTTCCCTCCATTGCCAGACTGGATGCTCCTAACGGTCCTCCCCTGCCAGCCCAATTGCCCCTAACTGCCTTCCTTTTCTGGCCTAGTCACCCCCAACTGCCCTCCCCTGCCAGCCTGGTTGCCCCTAATCGTCCTCCCTGGCAGGCCTGGTCACCCCCAAGTGCCCTCCCCTACAGGCCTTATTGCTCCCAGCTGCCCTCCACTGCAGGCCTGGTCATCCATAACTCCCCTCCCCTGCAAGTCTGATCACCTCCAACAGCCCTCCCTTACAGGCCTGGTCCCTCCCAACTGCCCTCCTTGGCTGGCCTGATCGCTCACAATTGCCCAATCCTGCCAGCCCAATTGCCCCCAACTGCCCTCCCCTTCTGGCCTGGTCACCCCTAACTGCCCTCTCCTGCCAGACTGGTGGCCCCCAACTGTCTTTCCCTGGAGGCCTGGTTATCCCCAACTGTCCTCCCCTTCAGGCCTGGTCACACCTAACTGCCCTCCCCTGCCAGACTGGTCGCCCCTAACTGTCCTCCCATGCAGACCTGGTTGCCCCCAACTGCCCTCCCCTGCAGGCTTGGTCCCCCCAACTACCCTCCCATGCAGGCCTGGTCCCACACAACTGCCCTCCCCTGCAGGCCCAGTCACCCCTAACTTGAGAGACCTTGCCAGCCTCATCTCCCCTAACTGTCCTCCCCTGCTGGCTGATTGCCCCTAACTGCCCTACCCTTCTGACTTGATCACCCCTAATTGCCCTCCCCTGCCAGACTGGTTGCCCCTTAGTGTCCTCCCCTGTAGGCCTGGTTGTACCAACTGTCCTCCCCTTCAGGCCTAGTTCCTCCAAATGCCCTCCCTTGCTGGCCTGATTGCCCACAACTGCCCTCCCCTTCTGGCCTGATCACAACTAACTGCCCTCCTCTGCCAGACTGGTCGCCCCTAACTGTCCTCCCCTGAAGACATGGTTGCCCCCAACTGCCCTCCCCTGAAAGCTTGGTCCCCCAACTACCCTCCCCTGCAGGCCTGGTCCCCTCCAACTGCACTCCCCTGCAGGCCTGGTCACCCCTAACTTCCTTACCTTGCCAGCCTGGTCTCCTCTAAATGCCCTCCCCTGCCGGCCAATTGCACATAATTTCCCTCCCCTTATGACTTGGTCACCCCTAACTGTCCTCCCCTGCAGCCCTGGTCACCCCCAACTGCCCTCCCCTGCAGGACTGGTCACCCCTAACTGACCTCTCCTGCATGCGTGGTCGCTCTCAATTGCCCCCCCCCCTACAGGCCTGGTTGCTCCCAACTGCCCTCCTATGCCACCCTGGTCACCCCTAACTGCCCTCCCCTACATGCCTGATTGCCCCCAACAGCCCTCCCTTACTGACCAGGTACCTTCCAACTGCCCTCTCCTGCTGTCCTGTTCATCCACTACTGCCCTCCCCTGCCAGCCCGATTGCCCCTAACTGCCCTTTCCTTTCAGCCTAGTCACCCCTAACTGCCCTCCCCTGTCAGACTGGTCATCCTTAACTGTCCTCCCCTGCAGACTTGGTCGCCCCCAACTGCCCTCCCCTGCTGGCCATCTTGTGGCAGCTATCTTGTGTTCGCATGGGGGTTGTCATCTTTGACCACATAGGGGCGGCTATCTTGTGTGTTGGAGTGATGGTCAATTTTCATATTACCTCTTTATTATATAGGACTAGAGGCCCGGTGCATGAAATTCATGCAGGGGGTTGTCCCTCAGCCCAGCCTGCACCCTCTCCAATCTGGGACTCCTTGATGGATGTCCGATTGTTCATTTAGGCCCGATCCAGGTTGGCCTACCTGCCTTCCTGATTGCCCCTAATCACTTCTGCCTGCCAGGCTGATCACCCCCTAACCACTCCCCTGCCAGCCTGATTGATGCCTAATTGCTCCCCTGCCAGCCTGTTTGCCCCTAACTGCCCTCCCTTGCAGGCCTGGTCACCCCTAACTGCCCTCCCCTACAGGCCTGGTCACCCCTAACTGCCCTCCCATGCAGGCCTGGTCACCCCTAACTGCCCTCCTATGAAGGCCTGGTCCTCCCCAACTGCTCTCCTCTGCAGGCCTGTGTCTCTCCCAACTGCCCTTCCCTGCAGGCCCAGTCACCCCAACTACCCTCCTCTGCTGGCCTGGTCACCTATAACTGTCCTCCCCTGCAGGTTTGATCGCCCCAACTGCCATTTCTTGCAGGCCTAGTCCCTCCCAACTGACCTCCCCTGCTGGCCATCTTGTGGTGGTCATCTTGTGTTCACATAGGAGCAGGATCTTTGGCCACATGGGGTAACCATCTTGTGTGTTGGAGTGATCATTAATCTGCATATTACTCTTTGATTAGATAGGATAGAGCAGTGGTTGGTAAACATGTGGCCCTTTGGCACCTTGAGTTTGTGGCTCGCGAACTGCGGTTTGCCGACCAGTTTTAGGACAATGATTTGGGTGATACCTTAGAGCAGTGATTGGCAAACCGCAGCTCGAGAGCCACAAACTCAATGGTCCAAAGGGCCACATGTGGCTTGGGAGCCACAGTTTGCCGACCACTGGAATAGAGGCCTGGTGCATGGGTGGGGGCCAGCTGGTTTGCCCTGAAGGGTGTCCCAAATCAGGATGGGGGTTCCCTTGGAGCATAGGGTGGCCTGGGCTAGGGGCCTGTGGTGGTTTTCAGGCTGGTCACATCCCCCAGCGACCCAAGCAGAGGCCCTGGTATCTGGGATTTATTTATCTTCTATAATTGAAACTTTGTAGCCTTAAGCGGACTCCAAGGCAGGCCAAGGCAGGAGGAAAGCTTGGCTTCCTTCATCGGCAGGGGCAACCCTAGCCTCCTGCTCTCTCCAGCTCTGTGGCTGCCGCCATTTTTGTTGGGATTTATTTATCTTCTATAATTGAAACTTTGTAGCCTGGAGTGGAGGCCTGGGCTGGCCAGGGTGTATGGAAATTTTGGCTGGAGTCTTAAGCAGATTTTTCTATCATGAGAGATTTGTGCCACATATCTATTAAAATTATTACCTGGTATATTCAAAATATTTTAAAATATCTATACCATCAATATGAATTCCCTCCCCCTTCCCCCCCTTAGTTTATAACATTTCCTCTTAGTTTTGGGAAATTTTGTTTGTTTGTTGATCCTCACTGGAGGATATTTTTTTCATTGCTTTCCAGAGAGAGTGGAAGGAAGGGAAAGGGGAGAGAGGGAGGGAGGGAAGGAGGGAGGGAGAGAGAGAGAGAGAGAGAGAGAGAGAGAAATGAGAGAGACACATCAAATGGTTGCCTCCCAAAGATGCCTAAACATTGTGGGGAGAGAACCCTCAACTTGACCAGGAATTAAGCCTGGGACTTTTCTGTGCAGGGACCAATACTCTAACCACCGAGAAACACCATCCATGGGGATTTGGGAATTAAGACATATAATATTATTTGGGCAGTGTCTTATATGACATTTCTCAATATCTGTAAATAACTATTGCAATTTTTCAAATTTTAAATCAATTACTCTTTGATATTATTTTTAATATGATTTTATTGTAGATAGTATTATAGATATTTCCCATCCCCCCCTTTACTTCCTTCCTCCTAGCCCTTGCCCTCCCCTCCCCCCCAGGTCTTCACTATGTTATTTATGCTATTGCCTGTGTCCATGGACTATGCATATAAGTATATCACTTGTTTGGTTTATCTCTTCTGGTCCTCCCAACCCCACATCAAATGAGGTATATCAGTCTGTTCCATGCTTCCCTGATTCCATTCTTATTTTGTTGGTCAATACATTTTGTTCATTAGATTACATAAATAAATGAGATCATGTGATAGGTGTCTTTCTCAGTTTGGCTTATTTCACTTAGCATAATATTTTTCAGGTCCATCCATGTTGTTCCAAAGGGTATGAAATCCCTCTTTTTTTATAGCTGCATAGTATTCCATATTGTAAAAATACCACAAGTTTTTAATCCATTCATCTACCGGGCTGTTTTGAAATCTTAGCTATTGTAAATAACACTAGTATGAATGGAGGAATGCATATATTTTTTCTGATTGATTTTTAAAAAATATATATATTCCCAGAAGTGGGATCCCTGGTTCAAATGAAAGTTCATTTTTTAATTTTTTGAGGAAACTCTATATTGTTTTCCACAGTGTTTGCCACAGTTTTCAGCCCCACCAGCAGTGAACTAGTGTTCTCTTTTCTCCACATCGTCTCCAGCACTTGTTGTTCGTTGATTTTTTTTTTTTATGATAGCCAATCTGATAGGTGTGAGGTGATATCTCATTGTGGTTTTTATTTGCATTTCTATGATGATGAGTAACTTTGAACATTTTTTCATGTGTCTCTTGGCCATTTGTATGTCCTCTTTAAAGAAATGTCTATTTAGGTCTTCTGCCCATTTTTAAATTAGATTGTTTGTTTTCCTTTTGTTGACTTGTGTGAGTAATTTATATATGTTACATATTAACCCTTTATCAGACATATCACTGGAAAATATGTTTTCCCATTCAGTGAGTTCCCTTTTAAATTTTCTGATAGTTTCTTTTGGTGTTCAGAAGCTTTTTATTTGATGTAGTGCCATTTGTTTATTTTTTCCTTAGTTTTCTTTGCTCTAGGAGATGTATCCATAAACATATTGCTACGTAAGATGTCTAATATTTGATGCCTATGTTTGCCTCTAAGATTTTTATGGATTCATGCCTTAAATTTAAGTCTTTTATCTGCCTTTAGTTTATTCTTGTGTATGGTGTAAGTTGGTGGTCTAGTTTCTTCTTTTTGCATTTGTCTGTCCAGTTTTCTCAGCATCATTTGTTGAAGAGACTGTCTATACTCCGTTGTATGTTCTTGTCTCCATATGAGGTATTAACTCTTACTAAAGTGGGAATAGAGGGATTATACCTCAACATAATAAAAGGCCATATATGAAAAATCTACAACCAACGCAATACTCAATGGGCAAAAACTAAAAGCTTTTCTTAAGAGAACAGGAACAATACAATGATATCCACTCTCACCACTCTTATTCAACATAGTACTGGAAGTCCTAGTCACAGCAATCAGACAAGGAGGAAATAAAACTGTCATTATTCACAGATGAAATGATATTATACATAGTATATCCTAAAAACTCCACGAGGAAACTACTAGACTTAATAAATGAATTTGGCCAAGAAGCAGGATACAAAGTCAATATCCACCAATCAATGGCATTTTTATACACCAATAATGATCTTTTAGAAAAAGAAGCTAAAAAAGCAATCCCATCTGCCATTGCAGGAACAACAAAAATAAGATATCTAAGAATAAACTTAACCAAGGAGGTAAAAGGACTGTACTTGGAAAACTATAGGACATTGAAAAAAGAAATAGAGGAAGATACAAACAAATAGAAGTGTATATCATGTTCATGGATTTGAAGAATTAATTCCTTAAAATGTCTATACTATCCAAAGCGATCTACAGATTCAAATCTGTCCCTATTAAAATACTAATTGCATACTTCACAGAGGTAGAACAAATACTCCAAAAATTTATATGGAACCATAAGAGACCCCGGATAGCTGCAGCAATCTTGAGAAAGAAGAACAAAGTTGGAGGAATCACAATACTAGATGTCAAACTATACTACAAAGATATTGTACTCAAAACATCCTAGTACTGGCATAAGAATAGGCATATAGAACAATGGATCAGAACAGAGACCCCAGAAATTGACCCACACCTTATACTCAATTAATTTTTGACATTATAAAAAGGTCTTGACTTATATGAGAAATTGTTTGGTGCCCTCATGGGAGGTTTTCATGGTCTTTAAATTAAAAATAAATAATAATTTTAGTCTTCCCTAAAAGTTTTCCAACAAAATTTTCCATGACCAAAGTAATAATTTCTTTTACCATCTGTCCATCTAAAAGTGTTTTTTTTTCTTTATTTTTGGTGCAATTTTATCAAAGCCGTTTGGCAGATGCTCCAGGTTACAATCTCAGATCCTGTTAAAAATTGTTTACAATGTTATTGTTGAATATTTATTCTTGCTCTAGTGACTAGTTTTGTTGATTCTATGTTTGATTGTGTCGAGGAGGTGTTTTATCAAATTCCCAAGATCTCTAGCAGTAGTTTTTTTGTTTTGTTTTTGTTTTTGTCTTCTCTGTACTGTAGTAAATTGTAACCTCTGTTTGTCATGAACTTTATTATCCATCTTCTTCCAGTCTTAATGCCTTTATTTTAAAGTTAGCTTATTCATACTTATTTTTAATCTAAAATTAATTTAGTTATATTGTAAATAATGTAATCATCAGAATTTAAATTGAATCACCAACACCAATGTAGGTAGCTGTCACTGTAACTCATGCTGTCTCCATAAAGTATTAAAATCTACCTAATAAAAGAGTAACATGCTAATTGACTGTAACTTTGTGATGCCCACCAGCCAATCATGAGTGAGTATGCAAATTAACCCAACAATTATGCTGAGTGGCTGGGGGCGGGGTGGGAAGCTTGCGTCATTGCCATGGCGATGATGTAGACGTTCCACACCACCCCAGCCGCTCCGGGCCTCTAGGAAGCATGGGAAGGAGGAAAGGCAACTCTGGGCCAGAGCAGAAAGGCAGCTCTGGCCAGCGCGAAGGTGATGCCGGCAGCCAGGGGAAGGAAGGCCAATTCTTGCACGAATCTTTGTGCATCGGGCCTCAAGTAAAAGTATAAAAGATGATCAGTCTGTTGGTGTTGTCTGCATCAATGATGTGTTTATGTTAAAACTTGAAACAATGCAATGCAATACAGAAATAACATCTGAGACAACACTTAGAGTCAAATGTGTTTTTACCAAAACAACAAAGCTTTGTTTCATGGTGAAATACTTTATACTTCTTCACTTTTAAAATTTAAATTAAAACTAGTTCTACTTAGATAAAGTTCAAAATTCATTTTCTCAGGTACAACAGCCTCATTTATAGTGCTCAATAGCCTCATGTGGTTAATGGCTACCATACTGGGGTACTGCAATTTTCAGAAAACATTTAAATGTTTAAAAATTAAGGACATACTTCTAAGTAATCCATGAGTGAAAAAAACAACACATATTACAAAGATTATAGAAAATACTAGAGGCCTGGTGCGCAAAATTCGTGCACAGGTGTGTGTGTCTCTCAGCCCATCATGGAACCTCTCCAATCTGGGACCCCCCGAGGGATGTCTGACTGCCCATTTAGGCCCGATCCTGGTAGGATTGGGCTTAAACGGGCAGTTGGACATCCCTGTCACAATCCAGGACTGCAGGCTCCCAACTGCTCGCCTGCCTGCCTTCCTGATTGCCCCTAACCTCTTCTGCCTGCCAGCCTGATCACCCTTAACCACTCCCCTGCCAGCCTGTTTTCCCCTAACTTCCCTCACCTGCAGGCCTGGTCACCCCTAACTGCCCTCCCCTGCAAACCTGCCCCCCTCCAACTGCTCTCCCCTGCAGGTCTGGGTCCCTCCCAACTACCCTTCTCTGCAGGCCCAGTCACCCACAACTTCCCTCGTCTGCCAGCCTGGTCACTCCTAACTGCCCTCCCCTGCAGGCTTGATTGCCCCAAACTGTCCTCCCTTGAAGGCCTGGTTCCTCCCAACTGCCCTCCCCTGCTGGCCTGATTGCCCACAACTGCCCTCCCTTGTAGACCTGGTCCCTCCCAACTTCCCTTCCCTGCTGGCCATCTTGTGTCCAAATGGGGGCAGTCATCTTTGACCACATGGAGGCAGCCATCTTGTGTGTTGGAGTGATGGTCAATTTGCATATTATCCTTTCATTAAATTGGATTAGATTGGATAGAGACCTGGTGCATGGGTGGGGGCTGACTGGTTTGCCCTGAAGGGTGTCCCAGGTCAGGGTAGGGGTTCCCTTGGATTGTGGGACGGCCTGGGTGAGGGGTCCGTGGTGGTTTACAGGCTGGTCACACCCCCAGCAACCCAAGCAGAGGCCCTGATATCTGGGTTTTATTTATCTTCTATAATTAAAACTGTAGTCTTGAGCGGAGACCTGGGCCCACCAGGGCAGGTGGAAAGCTTGGCTTCCTTCATTGCCAGGGGCAAGCCAAGCCTTCTGCTCTCTCTGTGGTCACAGCCATCTTGGTTGAGTTAATTTGCATACTTGCTCCTGATTGGCTGGTAGGCATGGCTTGTGGGTATAGCAGAGGTGCGGTAAATTTGCATATTACTCTTTTATTAGATAGAATTTTAAACTGAATGGTAGTGAAAGCTAAACATACACAAATTTGTGAGCTGTAGATAAGCATGCATTTTATAGCTTTCTAGTATATGTTAGAACAAAATTAACATTTTACAGGAAATATGTTGGTAGAGACTGGCCATATTATTATCTTCTCCTAGAGAATATTAAATGTGTTTGTCATTTAAGCAGGCACTGAAATTATGGGGACACCAGCTTGACTTTGGGAAGGCTGGTTTTAGATGTCATTAGCCAAGGACTACTCCAATTTTGCTGTTCCTTTAGGGAAATCCTTTAAACCTGATGTTCTTTTTACTCCTAAAGTATCACTCTTTGGGGATTCAGTGGAACACTTGGTGGACTGGAACCTAAAATTCTGCATTTTCTGCTCGGGGCACCTGCTGACATCTCTGATCTGCCCTTCCTGCCTTCCGGGACAAATTTCCCTGGACCCTTTGGAGGTTAAAATTCCCTAGTTAGCCAAATATTTGAAAGGTGTTTACATGCATAATTTCTAACATCTTGCTCCTGCCAGATAAATGTGTTTATTCAAGTTCCCCATCAGTTTCTTACCTGCTCTGTCTTCCCCTACACTCCATTGGCCTTCTCTCCAGTCACTGTGGATTTCTGCTTGAGTGTTATCCCTTTGTCAGCAGGATAGGAAGGGCTATCAGGGAAACCACAGGAATATGGCAATAATGTGATTCCTTAATCTTGACCACAGTGTATTGATGAAAGTTTCAGTACCCTAGAATGTATGTTTGTATTTGGTCACTTAACAGTGCATTCAAACAGATGTTTTATAATTATTATTCTGTGTTTCCTGCATAGTTCATCAATGTTGTTTTTGGAGAAATGGGAGCTGGAATACTTCCCTGAGACTTTCAGCAGCTGGTTTGATCCACCAAAGAGGAAACAAGTGTATACTCAGCAGACAATTCAAAGTGCATAGATACCTGTTTTTTAATTAACAAATTCTAGAGTTCACTATTTTCACAGCCTGTGCCAATACAACCCTCTTTTCCCATTCTGACCCACCCACAGAATGTCTTTCTTATTGATACACAGACTGTGGAGTGTCCAGACATGCCCACACTTGCCTACCCAACTCCCAGAGCCCCCAGAGTAACAGCAGTAGAGCAGCATCTGTCCCACCTACTGAAATGTTGTGGGCAGCATCTCTGGCTTTTGTAATAAAGGAGAGAAAACACCATGTTTGATATAATTAAAAATAATTGCTTTAGAATTTTTAATGAATGAAATGTTTTGAGTGACTTGCCTTTAGAATCATTGATTGTCATTTGGTAAAATACTTATATTTTCTGTTATGAAATGAATTAAGCTAACAGTGAAAATATCAACACTTATATAAATTCATTTTGCTATCCTAATGGAAATGCAATGGTTTTAACTTTTACTCAGTAGCTCTGAAGTTGCCAGTCTGCTCACTTAGAAACAAGATGACCTTGGCTCACATATCCTGCAGTATTTCCCAGTTCTCCCAAACTTAATACAGAGATATGACACAATTTCAACTCAACTGCCATTAAGGTTCTTATGAGAATTTAACAAGTGGTTTTAAATTTTCACATCTGTATATATAAAAGACTCATATGCAAATTGTCTCCTTGGGAGTTAGACCAGGAGACCCAGAGTTTGATCACTCACTATGATGTATGGTGAACACCAGAGGGCGGCATGGAACAAACGATGGTCCTGGTTGGTGGCCGGCAGCCAGGGAAGGAAGGGTCTAAAGTGGTAGTTGGACATCCCCTGAGGGGCCACGGATTGTGAGATGGCACAGGCCGGACTGAGGAACTCTCCCTCCCCTACACGATTTTTGTGCACCAGGCCTCTAGTAGAATAACAAAGAAAATAGATAAATGCGGAAATGAAAGCCACTGTCATCAAATCAATATTTTATTCATAAAGAGTAGAAAAGTAAAGATGGGAATGAACCTGAAATCCTGCCATGCATCTTGGGGAGTATGAAGACTTAATAGTGGTAATGGTTGTGTTTTGGTCCATAGGAAGTGAATTACTGATATAATGAACAGTTCTGGCATGAAGGCTGTCTTAAGTATAAACCAAAATAAATCTCTGTTCTACCTTGATATACTTTCCTGAATCTCTCTGGCATTTTTAGGCATGTCCTGTGTCTTGGGAAGGTGGGTGCCATGGCCTCCTGACTCAGAGAATAGGATCCTGATAGGGCCTCTTATAGTAGAGGGTCTCTAAACAGCAGGTGAGAATCCAGACAGACCTGAGATTACATCTCTGATTTCTGAATGTCCCCAGAACTGTCACCCCCACCTCAACTTACCACCCCTACATGACGAAGGGAGATGGAGACCCTCTGCCACATGGCTTATAGAAAGGAAAATAAGGGTCTCCAGGGAGACATTACCCCATTCACTCCCATCCTGTTTCCATCAGACTCCCCAGAGAAGTTAAGTGGCAGTCCTCTGTGAAGTTAGATGGCACTTCCTTATCAGAGGCTAGGCCTGGACCAATATCTGCTATCTTCTGTGTTTTCTGGTAATAGTCCACATGGCCTCCTTTGGCCCCTATTTGCAGGAGTAGCCTTACATAAAGACCCATATGATGCAGACTCCTCCCCATTACCAGGCAGGCTGCGAGCTAAAATGTTCATATTACTCATCTGCCACCTTTGCAGATTCTCTTTCTTCTCTGCTTTCTTCCATTCCCACACACACCTTAATGGGGAGCCTCACTATACACCCAGACACTGACTTCATGAATGGTTTCTTCCCAATGTCAAGGGAGAATGGAAGAGGGTGCAGGTAAGGCTGAAACAGGATTGAAAATAACCTTTGTTTTCCAACACCAGAAGACAGATATATGAGAGGGGACTCTAATTAGAACATCCACTATCTAAGTCAACTGTATGGAAATGCTCCTCTGCCCCTTGGTACCTCATGGGGCCTCCATGTACTTAGCCAGGTCTATGTGCCAAATGCTGACTAGGCCTGGCTCCTTGGATAACCCATCCCCACTTTGCTCATCATTCCCTCCAGGAAGTTATCACATAGCTCCTTTGTTGTGATTCAATGTCCTCCTCGCGGGGTGAATAAAAGGGATACTTCTCCTGCCCCCTTTCCACTTTTATTTGTCCACAGCCTCAAAGTTAACCCTCTCCACATTGCAGAGTCATTGCTATGCCCTGACCATACACACACAAGACAACTTAAAGTCACAATGCCTGTCCCCTTTACAGGATAAGACAGAGAAGAAGAGGTGTGAAGTCACCTGGACAACATTCCATATTGATTTGCTATCAGTTTAAGGAGTGACACCAGTGATCAGAACGCTGAGGGGAGGGGATACATAGAAGAATGAGGCATGGCCTGCCCTCAGGAAGTTTTGTTTCTATCAGGGTAAAGTTGAAAACTTCAAGAAATACAATGTTAATGCAATATGAGATGCCATATAAGAAAGCACAGTGGGGGTGGGGGTAGAGAGCAGGGAGGGTCCGCATGCACTGAAAGATATGATGAAAACCTGGATGGGAGCTGAGAATTCAGGAACACACCCCTTATAATTACAGCAGACACCCACCTGGAGACTGGCATGGCCAGTGACCCATGGAATAGCAAGCACAAGGGCTGGCTGAAAGCTGGACAGAGGGAGGAGGGAGGCTAACTGGAAATAGCTGAACCTCACTGGAGTCCAGCAGATGGGTGCCCACTTCAGGAGACATTTGGAGTTTTCTCAGATGCCTTCTGGATTCAGCACAGTCCCTCCAGCCAGGACTCCCCACTGGGCACTTCCTCAGAGATTTACCCCTGGATTATCTATCTTCCATGCACTTCTGTGAACAGAAGGTTTTGCTGGAAGTATTGTTGCTGTAATGAGGGCCTTCGTTTTCCCACAGGACTCCCTCAATTTTGTGCATGAGCTCCTTCAGCTGGGCCTCCTGCTCTGGCCCCTCTGCCCAGTTGTTGAAGCCACAGGAAGGTCTTGGTCACTGGTCTAGCACTGAGCTTAGACTGGCACCCTTCCTTGCCAAGAATGCTGTTTCCTGTTGCACTTCCATTTTCCCCCACCTCTTTGGGATCTGTTCCTTCTCCCTCAAATCTAGAAACATCAAGAGAACACAGAGGGATTGGAGTTAGAGCCACACACCTGTGTCTGCTCCATGACCTCTGGGCAGACTGTCTTCTGAGGAAGGACAGATTAACATCTGCACCTGAGACTTGCCCTGGGCTCACATTTTGTTCTTTTTATTGTGGTAAAATATACATAACCTAAAATGACCATTTTTACCATTTTTAGGTGTACAATTCAGTAGCATTGTGTACCTTCACACTGTTGCCCAAATATCACTCTTAAGCATCTCAATAATTTTTATCACCCCAAACAGAAACTCTGTCCCCGTGAAACAATAACCTCTCATTTCTCCCTCCCCCAAAAGCCTGATAACCACCATTCTACTTTCTGTCTCAATAAATTTCACTATTCTAGGGACCTAGGATAAGTGGGTTTCTGCAAATTTGATCTTTTGTATCTGGTTTCTTTCACTTGGCATAGTGATTTTAAGGTTCACCCATACTATAGCATGTGTCAGAATTTCCTTCTTTTTCAAGACTAAAAATATCTCATTATATGATGGACAACATTTTGTTTATTCTTATATATGAATATGAGTTGTATCCACCATCTGCTATTGTTAATAACGCTGCTATAAACTTTAATATACACATGACTCCTTGAATCTCTGTTTTGACTTCTTTGGTGGCATATACCCAGAAGTGAAAATGCTGGATCATATGGTAAAATACCACATTTTATGTTCAGTTTCTGAAACTTCTTCTCAGGTCACCTGTTCTTACTCAGATGGAAGCAAGTCCTTCATGAATACGGGACCCTGAGCTTTCCTAGGTATAACTGGGTGGTGTGATAGAAGTGTGTGGCCTCTGTGTCTACATCTTGTCCCTGGGGTGACTGACCACATCACCTCCTTCATCTGATCCAACAAGGAATATGAGGAATATGGGATCTTTCAACCAGATCCAATGCTTTACAGCACAGAATTACACTGAGTTCACATTCTTAGTCTACATCTTTGAAATGTGGTCAAATATTCCCACCCTACAGAATATAGGAACTACTATAGAGAAGACTTGGGGATGACAACTAATGTTTAAACTACTAATATTAAAATTTTAGAAATGATTGGGGATGAAGGACAGGAAGACAATCCCTTATCCTGGCCTTTGAGGTCACAGACACAGAGCACAGAGAAAGGTCAAATGGTACCTCTAGTTTCCATATCTTCTCCACATTGAAGACATTGATGTATCTCAATGACAAAGCCGTAACCCTCCTAGAGACAGAATTGTGATCCTTGGCTGGTAGACTCACCAACCAATTCTTACTGATGACATTGGTTCCCTCCAGCTTCCCCGACTTGGCTTTGAAAGGGATGTGAGTGACTGAATGGGAGTTTCAAGAAAGAAAGGAAGGTTGAATGTTCATCCCTGCCTTCCCAGACAATGTGAAGCTGTGTGAAGACAGTACCAACTCCACTCTGGGAAAGCCTGGAGCCAGTGCTTGCCAAATTCATCCCTTAAATTCTAAAGAGGATTTTAAAAGTAATATTTGAATTTGATTGCCATAAAAAATGGTAAATCACATGTCAGCACTTGTACTGGTAATTTTCCCATAATATTTATTAATACAGCTTTCTCACAATGGCTCAAGCCTATATAGTAAAATAAATCATTTGTGTTCAAATGCATGATGAATCACAAATAATTTATTATGACTAGGAAAATTGGATGGGTTGCAAGCACTCCTAAACTCTGTTTCCCTCATTTACATGATGAAGTTGAGTCCATGACTGTTAAGTACCTGACCCTGATGCAAGAGCATTTGGGAAGAGAACCTCTTGAGAAAGGCCAACTCAGTTCTAAGGCAGCCACTTGTTCACATGGTGCTTTTGGCCTGCAGGATTGTCTGGGAAAATCAGCTCAAATTCTTCTTCCTCCACCTAGAGGAAATAGCATGTCTGACTGGTACCAGGATTATCCCTGAGGAAGGCCTGGTGGTAAAGATGGCAGAGGGCTGAGAGGTGGATGGCCAGGTGCTCACATTTCAATTTCTCCATGAAATTAGTTAAACTTACAATGAAGACTGCAAAATGAGAGAGAGAGAGAGAGAGAGAGAGAGAGAGAGAGAGAGAGAGAGAAGCAGGGACCCTGAAGGAAATAGAGAGTATCTCAGATCTTCCCTCTCCTCTCCCCAAAGCAATGTGAAAAAACTTCCTCTGACAAGAGAAAGGCAATCTCAGGTGCTTCCTGAACTAGTTGACAAATTAGTCAGACATTCTATTTCCTCTAGGTGGAAGAAGAAGAATTGGAGCTGATTCTCCTGTATAATCCGGCAGGAGCTCTGGCTCAGCATCCATAACAAGATGGTGTCTGGAGGTAAAATGACTCTCGGTACATGCAAACCAGACACAGGTGTAGACGGGGATGTCTGATGTGCAGGGTGCCCTTGGAGAAGCAGCAGAGTGCAGCCCAGTCAGAGCGTCACCAAGCCAGCAGCCATTGGGTGAGGCCTTGCTTATGTCCAGTAAATAAGAGGGAAAGGCCCCTGATAGGCACAGTGGAAGAAGGGAGGCGGGGTGGATGTGACAAGACTAATAGCCTTTGCAGAGGCCTGCATGCCAACAGAGCCTATGTGAGCATTTGGCTGGTTCCAATGTGGGACCACTAAGCGTCAGAAGGGCTGAAAATCACTCTCAGAATGAGGGATGACTCAGAATTAAGCTGGCCTTTCTCAAGGGGTTCTCCTGACAAAAGCTATTGCATCGGGGTCAGGTGCTTAAAAGTTACTGACTCAACTTCATCATCCAGCCCAGGGAGACAATGTGTAGGAGTGCTTACAATCCTTTTCCTGGCCAGAAGAAATTATTTGTGATTTATTATGTATTTGAACATGAATTGAGTTTTTAACTGTGCTACCATCTTTTGTAGTGAGGATTCAGAATCTGGAGAAGGGGCTGATGCACAAATGGATATACAGTAGGTCCTCGGGTTACATCGGAGATCTGTTCCTATGGTGCAATGTAAAGTGATTTTCACCGTAAGTTGGATCCCACCTACATAAAAACCTATGTCACTCACATGGAGAACATACACAGCAGTAATGAAGTGAAATAGTAAAAAAAAAATTAAAAGGAAGATAACAATTCCTGACCTTTACTTGTGGTAAATACAGTAAATAATAAAAAACATAAGCCACATATGTACATACATCGAAATGATGGAACTTTTTAAAAATAAATAAATGGGAGATGGTGATGTAACCACAAAACAATGTATGTTGAGAATGATGTAACTTAAGGACTGCCTGTACCAGACAAGAAATATAAATTTAGAAGGCATTGGGGAACCAGGTGGAGACCTACTCTCTAGTGGAGTGGCTCCCTGAATCTCCATACCCATAGCTTTTTTTTTTTTTTTTTTTACTATAATAATATAAAATTGCCCTTTAGCAAAGCAAACAGACATCAATGATAAGATTTGGTAAACAATAAAGAATTATCAGGTTAGGGGATTGCCTTCAACCATTCAACCAGCAGCAGGGTAATACAATGCTGATTCTCAACCCTTGCTGAATATCAAAGTCCATCAGCCTTCTGATGGACTTCTCACATTGATATGTTAACTACTTTTTGGTCTTAGCCTCCAACATATTCCCATTTTAGTTTTCTTAATAAATTTAGGAAGGTGTATGCCATTCACAGAGCTCGGGGCCTTTTAAGATTTTTAAATTCAATGAAAAAGATTGAGTTATTTTATGTCCTTTTAAATTGCTGTCAGACATGTAAGGAACCAGTTTGCAGGCTGGGTAATCAGTTCTTTGAGTCCCCTTCCCAATCACTGTCCCCTGTGACATGAGAGCAATGATATTCCAGTTCTGGATGGTGGACAAATGGTGGGAAATGACATTGCAGGTCTGACCTTCTTTGGCTTGGTCCAGGTCAACCTGCACTGATGCATATCTGATGACTGCTAGCATTGCAAGGCATCTTTACCATCCCCCATCTCTGGACTGTTTCTCCTCTGTCTTGTCAATGTGTTGCTTGGAGCCACCGCTATCTGTGGTTGGAATAGTCTGGTCAGTTCCTCTCTTGGATCCATTGTTGAAGTTTCCACACAGGCTTGGAGGAGTTTTCTGGAAACACACAAGCATATCCTCAAACAAAGGTTAATAAAGGGACCCTTCCATAAACTAGACTCAGGATCTTTTCATTTAACCAAACCATTTTCCTATGGCTTATTCTGACAACAGTATAATTCCATGGGTGTCTTGCCATCAGCATTACAAGTGAAAAATTTTAAAGTGATTAAGGCTTCATGTAGCTTACTTACAGGAGATTACTCTTCAATCCCCCTTTTTTGTTTTAACATGTAAGGGGGACATTCCTTGATAATCTGTTTTGCCTGCTGTACAATGTTTTGGTGGGTTGATGTAAAAACTGATGAGATCCTGTGGCCTGTTTTAATAAAGTCATTTTCTTTTGTTATAAACCATCAGTAAAAACAGTTAATGCTCCAGGAATAGTTTCCTGCCTAGTACAATTAAATTCCTCTGAATATTCACTTATTCCAATTTGCCAATTTAAATCAGTCTGAAATAAGGCTTATTTTCTAACTTCATTTGTCCTTGGGTGTAGACAGTAAATGACACTAATTGAATTTTTACTATAAGTCTTTGAGTATATACACTAATAAAAGAGAAAGATGCAAATTGACTGTACTTTCGCCAGTCAGGAGTGAGTATGCAAATTAACCCAAAAAGACAGTGGGTTAATTTGCATACACAAACGTTAAGTGGCCAGGGTGATGATGCAGGCATTCTGCACAGCCCCAGCCACTCCAGGCCTCTGGACAGCGTGGGAAGGCAGAAAGGCGGCTCCAGCTAGAGCAAAGGCGGTGATGGCAGCCAGGGGAAGGAAGGCCAATTCTTGCATGAATCTTTGTGCATCGGGCCTCTAGTATTGACATAAGCTTTATTAGGGTGGTAAAATGCAAATCACTTACTTTTCTTTTTGAGGCCTAATACATTGACTTTTAATTACAGTTTTCTAGATATTTGAAGGAAATATCTCTTTATTTCCTCCAAGAGTGATCTTTAAGCTACATTTAGGGAGTTTCTTTTAAAAGCTTTTTTCTTTTTTTTTTTAAACTGAGCAACAAACTTGGTTGCTTTTCAGATGCTGGCCAATACTCTAATACATACATACCAAGTTAAAAGTAACTCTTTTTACTTATGGTGACATTTACTTTATTTAAAATATTTATTTTAAGAAGGGAGTAAATCCTGGAATCATTCCAGAGCCCTTGAAATGTCCTAAGACCATCTCTCAATTAAAGTCTTGAAATTTAACTTAGAAAGACCATCAAACATATATAACCCAAATATTATCATATCTAATAAAGAAGGAATAGGCTAATTGACCCTCATGCTGTTGCAAAGATGGAGACACCAACAGCCAATAAGGTGGGAATATGCTAATTGACTGCCATGCCCTCAAAGATGGCAGCTCCCACAGCCACAAGATGGTGGCGCCCAGTACCCTCAACCCCACTAGTGCCTCTGCCTCTGGAGTCCCCCTCCTTAGCCCCCTAGCTGCCCAGGGCTAGCCCAAGGCTCAGTTAACCAGGGTCAGCTGAGGCTTGCGCTGCCAGCAGTGGCAGCAGCAGAGGTGTGATAGGGGCATCGCTTTCCCGTTCGCTGGGCCACCTTCTGCCCCCGAGGGCTCCTGGACTGTGAGAGGAGGCAGGCCAGGCTGAGGGACCCCCTCCTCCAGTGCATGAATTTTCATGCACCAGGCCTCTAGTATTATATACTCTTTGTAATTAGAGAGAGAGAGGAGACATATCAACTGGTTGCCACTCACATGTGCACTGATCGTGGCCATGAATTGAATATGCAACCTAGATACAAGCCTTTAACTATGAATAGAACCTCCTGATTATTTCAGTTGGTAAGCCAATGCTCTAATCATTCAACCACACCAGCCAGGGCAAAATCAGCAATATTTTGAACGAAGTCATAAAAATAACAATTTTTCTCAGTTTATTTAGTCCTATAATCTATTCTCATTTACACTAATGATTTGCCAGTATTTCCATGAACCCACTTATTCCTTAGAGTTCTAGAAATATGCATCCAGTTCAAATATATGGCCTGAAAATTTATTCTCAGAAACCCATATTTTAGAATAAGTCAGAGTCCTTTCCATGGATATTTCTGAAGATATAACACATTTGAAAATGCATCATGGTAAAACAATGGTTGTATCTAAATGACAAGAAACAAACAAGTAAAATTAAAAAAAATAATTCTAAGATGTCATGATTATAGATCTAGTTAAAATGCAATTAATAAAGATATTAGATTTTTGGTAAAATGTTAATACAACAATTAGAGTTGCAAATAAAAGTATATCACAAATTTTTAGACCTTTGGAGATTGTTATATAGTTTCTGGACCATCCATCCTAATAAAAAAAATGTATGTTTACAAATAGGACATAGTTATTATTTCTTTATTTGACAAAGCTTCCCAAGTACTTCAAGTATAACAAATAGGCCTTATTAATTTAAAATTTCTCCTATAAGGAGAGAGAAAAAACAACAACACTTGAAATATTCCAGGGGCCCATTGAAACAACTCAAAGCCATTTCTAGGTTAAGAAAAAGTCTCTTAAAATTTAAACCCTTTTGTTGCATCTGTTTGGTAACTCCTACTAAGATGGCTGCCTAACTTCTTTTGGCCTTATTTGTATTTAGAGCCAAGTAAGTGGCTCCACTATCAACAAAAAGTCAATTGACTCCCCTGCCCCTCCCACCACTGTCAATTGTATCTGGGGCTCCTGTGGAGAAATAACAATTTGTTTGTAAAAATCATGGGCAATCCAGGGCCTCTTTATTTGTCATCAGAGTTGCCACTCTACTCCACTGCCTGCCTACATGTCTCTCCTCTCTCATTTATCTTTTATACATCTGCATTTCCCTTATTGAGTTTAGGACAATCCTTTTTTCAATGTCCTTCCTCCCTGGAAAGTGCACATTGATTTTCATCTAGAGGTCTCTTTCTTTCATATTCCTTTGCATCCTCTGATTTCCTCTTTACAAACCTTCCACAACTTTCCAAGTATTTTTTAGTTGGCCTCTTTTTAACTAAGTCAGAAATAACCAATTTTAGAACAAGTTACTATTTTCCCATTTCCTTAAAAATATGTCTTCATACTTTATACATTTGTCAACATAGTAAACTTTCAAATCTGTAAGGCTTTTTATGAATTTATTTGAGCCAAACTGAGGACAATTGCTGGGAAGCAAAAACTCAACAGAATGAGAAAATGCCTTGGAAATGACAGTAAACAAGTTATTTTATATTTTAGAGTAAAAATAAAAGACATAAAGAGTTACGTGTAACCCACTGGAGATCAATTAGGGAGGCTAGAGAAACCAGAGCTTAGAAATTTCTGGGATTGGATAAAATGTAAAACTGATAGACAAATACTTTTCCATTTGTGGGTATGGGGTAGATATCCATCAACAGTTAAAAAATCAACAACAACAATAACAAAGAGGGGAGTTTTGATCTCAGCCCTGGTGCCAGGGTTTGGTTTGGAAAGGTCTGAAAAAATGGAAGTTACCTTGACATTCCAAAGGTATGTTATCATGGACTCAAACAGACTATAGACAGATTCAATTAAGGTAAAAGATTGACCTTTGTCAGGGAAGATCCTGGCCTAGGACATGAATGCAGACCATGACATGCTTTGAGTTAGAAAGTTTTAATTTCAGACATGCTGTGTGATTACTTTTGGTCTCTGAGTTTGTGAGGTTTTCCATGCAGGCTTCCCCTGAGTTTCTCAGGTTTAGTATGTGGGCCCTTTTCATCCACACATATGTAGTTTTTCCCAACCTAATTAGAATTCTCAGTTTTTATAAAACTTACTTTTTAGTGACAACTTAAAATAATTAGCACTTTTTACTTTTTACTTTAATTGGCTCAAGTAGTAACAGGTCTCCAGGACCCATTTCTTTCCTATTTTATCATAGAACACATTTTATAACTTCTAGATACAGGTTCCTTCATTGGGAAACACACACATTCTCAAGAGACATAACAGAGATAACATGAACATTTTATTTTTTCATAAACCTACTAGAAATAGATTAGTGTTGACTAGCTATCATTATAAGAAATATTAATCATGCTCTCTTAACTGTGTTTGTTTTGTTTTGATTAAAGAAAGAACATTCTGAATTGGATTGGAGTTGTATCCCCAAGGACCTGGGAGTTAACCTTGAAATGTGGTCCATTCTCTTAATCCCACAAGTGGCTATCATCATGAAAAGATGATAGCCTTGAGCAGTCCCAGATTGGAGAGGGTATAGGCCAGGCTGAGGAAGACCCACCCCCTTGCACAAATTTCATGCACTGGGCCTTTAGTCTTTATATATAAAAGCCAAGTGACCAGAATGTTGGAACCACTGGTCGCTATGATGCGCACTGCAGCCGGCCAACTGGCCTAGTCTGGTGGGGGCAGGAGGTGGACCCTCCCCCCAGCCATTACCAGCCGAATATGGGTGTGGAGGCTGGCTAACCACCCACAGCCCCTCCCTCTGGCCAGCCTGGCACCCATGGTGGGAGACAGGCAGACCCCACCTATGCACAAATTCATGTACCAGTCCTCTAATTGGGTCATACAAATGCTCATATGTTATCAACCATGTCTCTGCTTAATTGGCTCAAGTAGTAACAGGTCTCCAGGACCCATTTCTTTCCTATTTTCAAATCCAGGCAAGACAAACATATTTTATGTTAATAACTATAAAAGATATCAATCAAACTTAATCCAGCTTTAATATTAAACATTTTCCCAGACCACATGATGCTAAAAAAAAAAAAATACACACAACTACATCTTTTGGGACTGTTTTTACTTTTTACCATACACATCAACAATATCTATACTAATAAAAGAGTAATATGCTAATTAGTCCAGGAGACCTTCTGGACAAAGCTGGGGGCTTGGCTGGCCTGAAAACTGCCCCCAAACGACCCTCACCCCTGGACCAGCCCGGCCATGCCTCCCAGCAGGAACCTTCCCCCCAATGAGGGCATGGCCAGCTGGAAAACGGCCATCAGCCCCTCACCCAGGCTAGACACGCCCACCAGCGGGGAACCCCACCCTGATGGGAGTGTGACTGGCCTGCAAACTTCCCCAGCCCCTCGCCCAGGCTGGCACCACCCCCACTGGGACCCTTACCCCAATGGGGGCATGGCCAGCCTGCAAACTGCCCCAGACCCCTCGCCCAGAACAGCCCTGCCCCCAAGGGGACCCCCAACCTGATCCGGGATCCCCTTCAGGGCAGACCAGCTGGCCCCCACCCGGGCACCTGGCCTCTATCTATACTAATAAAAGTGTAATATGCTAATTAGATCAGGAAACCTTCCGGACATCCATCTGGAAAAGGCCATGGTGGCAGGACTGAGGCAGAGGTGGTTAGGGGCGATCAGGACAGGAGGGGAGTGCAGTTGGGGGCAAGAAGGCTGGTAGGAAGAGTGGTTTGGGGCAATCTGGCAGGCAGGCAGGTGAGCGGTTAGGATCCAGTGGTCCTGGATTGCGAGAGGCATGTTCAACTGCCAATTTAGACCCAGTCCCGAATTACAGGGATTGGGCCTAAACAGGCAGTCAGACATCCCCCGAGGGGTCCCAGAGTGGAGAGGCTGCAGGCCGGGCTGAGGGACACACACGCCATGCACGATTGGTGTTTTATTGACTTGATGATTATCAGTGTGACCCAAATGGAGCAAGGTGCCTGACACAGAAAGTCAATCAAAATCAGGTTACAATAGCCAAGTTGCAGAGTAGGAGTCCTCCTGGACCATCTACTGAATGAGTCAGGAGGCAGGCGAGATATTGCCACAGGGGAATAGGCTTTTAGGCAGATATTAACAAATAACAAACATCCTTTCAGGAGAGTCAGAAAGGATAGTGATGGAGATGCAAAAATGAGTCTCAGACAAAATATTAACAAGACTGAATAAAGCCTAGAAAAAGATTGGGGAAGCACGGACGACCTGCAGGAATGTGGTGCAGGCCTATACCAGAGCAGGCAAAGGTGTCAGAGTAGGCAAGAATGGGAGGATCAAGAATGGAGTCAGATTCCTTCTCTGAAAGGAAAAGTTTACTAATCTTGTCCAAAATGGGGCCATCAGGTATCAGGAGAGAGTGGCAGGAAGTGTGCAAGTAAAGGGTATAACAGTATGGATGGGACAGTAGGAGAGTCTACTTCAGCCAAGGATTAAAGGAAATGAGTATAATGTATCTTCTGATTGTTAAATGACATGAGTCACACTGATTTTTTAAAAAAATATATTTTATTGATTTTTTACAGAGAGGAAGGGAGAGGGATAGAGAGCTAGAAACATCGATGAGAGAGAATTATCGACCAGCTGCCTCCTGCACACCCCCTACCAGGGCTGTGCCCGCAGCCAATGTACATGCCCTTGACCGGAATCGAACCTGGGACCTTTCAGTCCGCAGACCGACGCTCTATCCATTGAGCCAAACCGGTTTCAGCGAGTCACACTGATTTTATCATGACACCTTATTGTATCAAACCTTGAGAAAGCAGGCTCCCTCTTGCTGTTTGAGGAAAATAAAAATACTTCTTGTCTGCTTTGTTCATAAGTGTCTCCTTCACTCATATGACACAGTCCCCTTATTCCCTGGGATTATAGTCCCTTGTTTTGTGTTTAGTTCTTTTGATTTCTGGATACTTTTCTCACACAAAGTTCAGCAGTCCTACGTCATGTCAGAGGAAAGGTGTGGGCTGTTGCGAGGGGAGAAAGGAGTGGTTTCCAGAAGGACAAGGTCATGAGACAATGTGTACTCAGGGGTCTCCTGTGGAACAGGTGCACAATGGGTGAAGTTAAGAAGTTAAGAGAGACAAACTGAGAAACCGCCTCCTCAGATGGGTACCTGGGCAAGCTCAGTTTTCCATCCATCAAGTGGGATGAGAATATTCCCACAGCTGCATGAAACCCTGTGAGGCTTCAAGAAGATCCAATGGCCTAAGCAGTAGGCAATTAGCTGGAAAGCCCTGAGCACTTTGGAATGTGCTGAGCTGTGGGCTCAGGATTAGTGCTTCCTATATCTGTTTCCCCACTATACTCTCAGTGCTGCCCCTAATGCCATCATCATAGTCCCATTTATTCCCTGGGTGATCCAAGAAGTAGGGCAACCTGTGTGAAGTCACACCAGCAATGAGTGGTTATGACTAGGTCTGTGTCCTCTTACCTGGAGTGGTGCTGTGGGTGTTGTGTGGCCTTGGGAAGGTGGGAGCTGGCCTCTGGAAGTATGAACTTTTTGTACAGCTGGAGCACAGGAAGCCCACTGGAGGCCTAATGTTCCAGAGCATGAGATTCCTGAGAAGGAAAAAGACAGGGGAGTGCCAAGCGGGCCCTGTGCCCCACCTTCTGCAGATTGGGTTATACCTGGGGTGGGCAACAAAAGTGCTGCAAACAGGACCCAGAGATCAGCAGGGGGTGGTGTGCTGTGTCCCATTAAATGGAAGCTCCCTGTAAGAGCCTGCTGGCTGCCATGCCCCCTCCCATTTCCTCTGTATGTCTTGTTAAAAGAAGCAATATTTAGGGGAAGAGGCTATGCAGGCAGTGATAGGCCCCCCAGATTCAGAAACAGCCCCTGTGGCACAAGGAAGTTCATATGGCAACAGCCACCCCTCTCAGCACCCATTCCAGAAGCACATCCCAGGGCCCTTCTCAGAGCTCTGCTTCTAGAATGTTCCTGCTCACTGGATACAGACAGGCACTGCTGGTCCACAGAGGGCCTGGCAGACAACTCAAAGAACATGACTTTGATGGGCTCCCAGCTGTGAGTGTGCCTGCCCCTTCTCTACCATCTGACAGACCAGCCCTGTGCAACTTAGAGGGACTGGAGCACTATGTGTCAGTTTATTGTGGTGGCAGTTGGAGTATGTCGATAGTTCCTCCACTTGTCAACTAATTGTACATTTACAGCTGGAGCAGTGAACATAGAACAATTACATTGCAAAGCAAGATGGAGAACACAATATGGGCTTAGGGTCCCACATTGTGTTGGTCAATTCTAATAGATTTATTTGGTATATCTGCAAATCAAGGAAGCTCTTATAGGTAGTGGTGCTGTTTTATACTCATTAAACATAAAATTGATTTATTTTGTCATAGAATTCAATTTAAATAAGTGAGGTCATAGGGCTTAACCTTGAAGTCAAGGAAGAAAGTACTTTAAGACACAGCCTAAAATAACACTTTACTAGATAGAATGGTGGATTGCAGCTATCCTATCTAATAATAGACAAATATGCAAATTGACCATACCTCCGACACATCCATAAGCCATGCCGACAAGCCACGCCCACCATCCAATCAGAGCGAGTATGCAAATTAACCCAAACCAAGATGGCTACAGCCACAGAGAGCAAGGTTTCCTAGGTAACAGAGGAAGCCAAGCTTTCTGCCAGCCGTTGCAAGCCTAAGCCTCCACTCAAGCTACAAAGTTTCAATTATAGAAGGTAAACAAATTCAAACAAATGGCGGCAGAATGGAGCTTGAGAGAGCAGGCCAGGGTTGCCACTGGCAACAGGGGAAGCAAAGCTTTCCACACACCCTGGCCAGGCCCACCCGCTTAAGGCAACAAAGTTTCAATTATAACCCCAACACAAATGGCTGCGGGCCTCTGAGGGAGCCCCAGGCTTGGCTCTGCTCCAGGCTACAAAGTTTCAATTGTAGAAGGAAAATAAATTCCAGATACCAGGGCCTCTGCTTGCGTTGCCAGGGGGCATGGCCCGCCTGCAAACCACAGGCCCCTCGCTCAGGCCGCCCCCGCCCCAAGGGAACCCCACCCTGATCAGGGACACCCTTCAGGGCAAACCAGCTGGCCCCCACCCCTGTACCAGGCCTCTATCCTATCTAATAAAAGAGTAATATGCAGATTGATTATTACTACAACACACAATATAGCTGCCCCCATGTGGTCAAAGATCCTGCCCCCATGTGGACACAGGATGGCCACCACAAGATGGCCAGCAGGAGAGGGCAGTTGGGAGGCACCTGGCCTGCAAGGGAGGGCAGTTGAGAGGGACCAAGCCTGCAAGGGAGGGCAGTTGGAGGTGATCAACCCTGAAGGAGAGGGCAGTTAGGGGTGACCAGGCCGGCAGAGGAGGGAAGTTGGGGGCAAACAGGCTGGCAGCAGAATGGTTAGGGGGTGATCAGGCTGGCAGGCAGAAGCGGTTAGGGGCAATCAGGAAGGCAGGCAGGCAAGCAGTTGGGAGCCGGCAGTCCTGGATTGTGAGAGCAGTCCTGGGATCGGGCCTAAACAGGCAGTCGGACATCCCTTGAGGGGTCCCAGATTGGAGAGGGTACAGGGTGGGCTGAGGGACAACCCCCCCTCCATGCACGAATTTCGTGCACCAGGCCTCTAGTCTTACCTAATAAAAGAGAAACCTGCAAATTAACCATCACTCCACTACTCCCACAGCAAATCAGAGTGAGTATGCAAATTAACCCAACAAAGATGGAGGTTAATTTGCATATCCAGGAGCAGAGCGGAGTGAAGCCTGCTATGAGGGGAAGAGGGGTGGTGGAGGGAGCTACTGGAGTGGTGCTCCAGACAGAAGCGAGGACGTGCAGACTCCAGGCGGCCTGGGAGTGGGGACATGCCGGCTGCCAGGCCCCAGGCAGCTGGGGAGCAGGGACTTGCCAGCTCCTGGGCAGCTGGGAGTGAAGCCAGGGGCCTATTCTTGCACGAATATCATGCAATGGGCCTCTAGTTTTATAATAATAAGTTACCCATGCTAGAATGTTCATAAAATGGTCAGAAATCCATAACTAGGAACCTCGTATATAGAAGGGTATCGGGAAGGTCAACTTCATCATTCATTTTCCAGACTTTTGTTTATCCTATTTTACATGTCAGGCACTGTGTTATATAAAGGGGACAAAGGCAAAAAGGTCAGAAGCAAAGTATCTGTAAAAGAAAACCACTAAAGTAATGTTCTTGACCATGAGAAAAAAATGTTAAACCACTCTAAGAATATATGCTTCAAATTATTGGGAGAACACTGTGAGAATCAGATTGGAGATGTCATACGACATTTAGTCCCTATCTTTGCATTTTATATGAACACCTGCCATCATCATTGTAATATTTTCACAATAATAATAACCAAAGCCCGGCCGAAACCGGTTTGGCTCAGTGGATAGAGCGTCGGCCTGCGGACTCAAAGGTCCCAGGTTCGATTCTGGTCAAGGGCAAGTACCTTGGTTGCAGGCACATCCCCAGTAGGGGGTGTGCAAGAGGCAGCTGATCAATGTTTCTCTCTCATCGATGTTTCTAACTCTCTATCCCTTTCTCTTCCTCTCTGTAAAAAATCAATAAAATATATTTAAAAAAAAAATAACCAAAGCCCAATGGAAGCAAGTCCTGCACCATAAGGGGTGTCTCCTGCACAGTATCTCTTCCACTGTAGTTGTAGCTGGTCCTCACAGCCAATTGGCCTGGAAATCAATTCCTCCCAGTAATTCCAATAGCAATCAAGGCTCAACTATAGCAAGACTGTGCACATGGCCCACACAGGAAAGAGACAACCAAGAAAGGCAAAGAACTTCTACTCTAACCAAATACTATTAAAAACAAAGAAACAACATGGTGCCCACCCTTGCTTGGCTGTAATGAGGCTTACTCAGATTATCTGCTTGGGTGGAAATAGAGAAGGACTTTTATTCCTGCCTGATGGTCCACCTCACCCACTATGATGTCAGTAGAGGCCACTTGGGGAGCCTACTCTTCCAACCTATCAATCAGGAATAAGCCCTCCCACCCCCATGGTATCAATAGAGCCCACAGTAATGAAGTACCCCTTTCCTTGCCTTGGAGTAAAAAGAAATTGAGTGGTGAGCCTGAATCTTCCTGTCACCTGGCAGAAGTGAGGAAGCACACTACATATCTTCCCAGTTTGACCAGCAGCATGATGCCAGAGAAAGTCTGCTAAACCAGAAGATTTAAATAAGATACAGAGTATTAGAGATCCAAGAAGGCAGCTCCTCCCAGGACAAAACTGGAATTATAACTAAAATATCTAGCAATCAACCTGAATAACCAATTGAAGACTAACTGAACAGAAGTCATATAACCAAGGATTTGCAGAAGAAGCCACACTGAGACCGGTAGGAAGGGTGGAGACATGAACAGGGCTGGCCCCACTCCCACAGGTGGTGGCTGAGATTATAGAGTGATATCTCAGCTTCAGGATCATGGGTCAATCCTACACAGGGCTCTCTATCCCAGAGCACCAGACCCAGGAAGGCACCCACATAACATCTGACCATGAAAATCAGTGAGGATTCAGTCTGTCAGGGAGAGACAGAAACCTTTGAGAAGCACTGGATTCCTCTTAAAGTGCCAGTGTACAAAATTTCATTTGCAGCCATCCAGCCTGGTCTCCAACTGAGGGAGGGCTGAGTGGGCTAGAGTCATGTGAGAAGAGACTGAGGTTTTCGACACTAGAAAGAGAGCTGAGGGGACAACCACCGGGATCCCTATGCCAAGTCCCTTTCCCACATTGCAGACACCATTTTTCTTGGGTGGAGCATTCCCCTCCTTAGGCCATCACCCTGGGGGAATGCATTTGCCCATCATCCACACTTCCTGTCCCTGCACCCTGCAAAGCTCAAACTCTATGGAGGAGTCAGCGGCCTAAGCTTGGGGTATAGAGGTCCAGGCAGACTCAGGGGATACCAGTGACTGACCTTTGCAGCTCTGGAGCATGGGCCATTCCCCCACCTTCCTGTGTGTCTGACAGGCCTCCTCCTCACGGGAGATTCACTAGCTCCATCCTTTGGCTCTCCAGGAGGATTCAGCAAAAGCTGAAATGACTTGAGTTGTCTGGCTCAGGAACAAGGGTTATTTTTTCGTGGAACATCCAACCAGAACCTCCCTTCACATGGCCAAATCTTGGTCTGTTAGAAGCTGATAAACTCTGCTGGCCTCGCCTTAAAAACTCCCTAAAATCCAACCCCACCACGAAGGTCTGTGGGCACTCTGGGTGGCAGCTAGACTAGGGATACCGTAGAGTTGCAGAGTTGTCTCATACCCAAAACTGGGGTTAAGTTTGAACCTATAATAATCTGGTGAACACTGCTTGCCCCTATCTGGTGACTTACTGAGAACCTACCCCATGCAACTTGAGTACTGCCAGAGGATTTTTCAGTGACTGAGCCTAACATGAAGGCAGGCTGTGGGCCTTGGGCCTTTAGCTCACCTTCCCTGGTGCCAGTGGAAGCAAAACTTGACACACAACTTGCTCTTTCCCACATAACCCAGGCACAGTAAAGACAGCCAAAAACTGTGGATTGCTTTGTATGTCTAAACAAGTTTCCTAAAGCCAATCATAGTGTCTGACATTGACCTGTACCAGAGACCCACCCCAAAGTCTCTGAAACCAACACACCCAATTGTCAGTTTCAGAAAACATCAGAGCAGGATCCAATTAGTTTATCAAGCAACATATCCAAAGAGTGATCTCAGCAGGCACAAAACCTTGTGAAAAGCGAAATAAGCTCTGTGTAGTCAGCACTTGCATAGCAGCTCACACAGTGCCGTGAAAGTCAGTCCTCACAATCAGCCAGCCTAAGCTAAGGGTCCTCTTCACACATGAACAAGTCAATAGCAATAAAGACTCAGGTACAACAGGAAGGCTCACATAACCCACACAAGCGACATTCATGGAGCACCCAGCTTAGTGATCAAGGAGAGTGAGCCATAGGGTCCCACAAGACACTTACTACATAAGGCAACCCTACCAAGACCTGGAGACATGGCAAATCTATCTAATACATAGAAACAAACAGAAATAAGCAACCCAAATGGGGAGACAAAGAAACATGCCCCAAATGAAATAACAGGAGAAATCTCTGGAAAAAGAGCTAAATGAAAGGAAGGCAAACAATTTACCAAATATAGAGTTCAAAAAAATGTTTATAAGGTTGCTCAAGGAACTTAGTGAGAACTTTAACAACTAAAAAGAGACAGAATCCATAAAAAAATAACCAATCAGTGAATACTACACTAATCATGAGATTTTTATACAACTGTAGTCTTGAATTCTGTGTCATTTACATCACATATTTCCATGTGTTCCAGTTTGCTTTCTGGAAATTTTTCATTTTCTTTTTGCACTGCTTCGCTGCCATGGTTATTCATGGCATTTGCTGGTCTCCTTTGTGTAGGCATCTATTTATTACTGGCTCTTCTCTAGTAGCTTTCTCTGAAGAGGTCTTGCTACTATTTTCCACTAGATGGCACTGGATCACAAGATTTTTACCTCTGCCACCTCTCACAGTTGGCCTCCTTGGCTGCCATCAGATAGTACAGTCACACTGCATGGGGTAGGGTTTCTTTTTGCCCTCACCCTAATGGTGACCCTGGACCTCCACAGGTTCCCCCTCGCCATGTGCCTCAACTGGGGAATAGTCACAGAGGGAAACAGTGACTTTGCTGCATTATCTCTCAGTTTACAGATAATGTGCTCCTCAACCTGACACCTAGGATAGGAGGACAGGAGGTGAGTTTTGGGAGTTCAAGGAGGCAGCAGGGCTCTGTGGCTCCATTTCTTTGAAACACCTACCACCCAACAGTGGACAGCCACAGCAGAACCCTTGCGCTGTGTCCTTGGCCCAGTCTCTCAGCTGGCTCGGCCATGGTTTGCCTTGTTCACCTTGCTGAAGTGCCCACTAACATAGCATACAGTGGAAGGACCCACTTGCTCCCACTGGCTTACTTCACTCTCCAGGCTGAGCTGGCCATAGGCTCCCACTGCAGGGCTGCAGAGTGGTTAAGGTTTCCTTTTTTCTTGCCTCCTTGTTTCTTCCCTTTCCTCCCCCTATTCATACCCCATCCCCCTGTAGGTGTTTCAATGCCCGGGTCTCTCAGGTGTGCCTCTATATTGAGCAAGAACTCCTTTGCTGAGTTATAGTTGATCAACTTGTTAATGTTTCAAGGGAAGAGGCCAAGGGGATCTCTCATGCCACCATTCCTCTGACTGCTAAAGAAAATGAAGAATATTTTAATCAAAGGGTGTATTCCCTTGTGTCTCCCACTTTTCTGGCCTAGGAAATCACTGGAAATTAAAAAAAAAAAAAAGAAGTCTTGGAACATCAGGATGAAAGAAAAATGGAAAGAGCAAAATTGTGGGTAAATATAATAGACTATCCTTCTCCCTTGAGTTTTCTACATTTTTTGATGGTGGAAAGAAAATGTATAACATTCTCTGACATACTTTACTCAAAGTGATAAAATGTTGACATCAATGCATCTTTGTTGGGATGAAAAAGTTCTGTATCTTGATTGTGGTGGTGATTACTGGAATATACTTCTGATAAAATGGCATAGCACTATACCCACACTTATCCTGGCTTTGATATTCCACTAGAGTTATGTAACATGTATTTTTACTGTCTTTTCTACTCACCGTAAATCTATATTTATTTGAACATAAAAAGTTTTTAAAAGTATAGGACAAAAATATTGAATACTAGTGGCCCGCTGCATGAAATTCATGCATGGGGGGTGGGGGAGACATGGAGGGGGGGGGTGTCCCTCAGCCTGCCTGCACCCTCTCCAATCTGGGACTCCTCAGGGGATGTCCAACTGCCAGTTTAGGCCTGATCCTTGCGGGACTGCTTGCTCACCTGCCTGCCTGCATGATTGTCCCTAATCGCTTCTGCCTGCCAGCCTGATCACCCCCTAACCGCTCGCCTCCTGGCCTGATTGATGCCTAACTGCTCCCTTGCCAGCCTGATGGCCCCCAACTGCCCTCCCCTGCCAGCACCCAGAGAGTTTCTTAAGTGGAGGCACAGCTACTTCAGCTAAGTGTGTAATGTTGAATTAGGCCACCCCGAGTCCAGATGCATAAGTTACTGCAAATAAACATTTTTGGGTGTGTGTGTGTGTGTGTGAAAATTTAGGTCTCTGATATTGAGAGGAAAAAACTATTGCTTTAAAATAATGACAACACCTATTTTAAATATTGTAATGGAAGTATGAAAAAAAACCCTCACATAAAAAGGTTTCAAAAATGTTATTTTACTTTGAAGACAGTAATAACTGAAAACAACAGGTTTCTTTTAGGCCATATCCTTAAAAGGTAGCTGCTTTTTTGTGTCTTAGTCCTATACAAAGGTCTTAAAAGACCCCTGACCCTGCCTTTTGAAGATTTTAGGTTAACACGTTTGTCTTAATAACTGTGAGGTGCCTAATTTTTAAAAACAACCAGCCACACCCCTTTCTGCAACCATATTGTCACCTCATCCAAGTTATACTTTATAAACAGCCTTGATGTGCTACATACATACAAAAAGTACACAAAGTGGGTAAACTACTTTACCTTATAAGTATATATTTAGTAATCACTTAGTTACATTATTTTTATTTTTGTGAAATGAGAACTGATCGACCAAACCTTTCAAACAGACCCACCAGACGATAAATTTCACCATATGTTTGATTCACAGTACATTTGGGCATAAACACTTTAATTACAGCTCTGTGTTTAGTATCAAAAACCGTTTCTTGTGTGCACGTTTGCGCTACAGATCCCTTGCTCTGGATTACATTTTGAAAACTGCTTTATTACAAATAAAGCACCTTTCCAGGTACACTTCTGAGAAACAGATGTATTTATGCACACAAAGGTGTGTGCACACATTTTCACACACAAATTTCCATATGATGCCTGTGCTGGGCTCTCAGCACATGTCCACAGCATGAGTGCAGCCGTGCACCCGGGTCCCGGCATAAACAGGCTGCCCCAAACACACCCAAGACCAGCTGGCCTCCCCAGTAAAGATTTTTTATTTGTTTGTTTGTTTTGGCTTTTTTTTCTTACTTTGAAATAGTTTTATTGGCTCATAAGACCTTTGCATATAAAAAATCCCAGAACACTATGCAGTATTAAATCACAATTGCATTTTTTTTTTACCAATTAAAACTACCCAGAATATACATTTTTTAAAGGGAAAAAAATTCTACAGAACTGAATTCTGAAATGACATTATGAGTTAAATACTATGACAAAGTAAATAATTCCTTATAACATTAATGCACTGCATAAGCTGCTAGACACTTCCAAACACATAATCATTGCAGAGTGCAAACGAACACAATTCAACATTACACACTTAGCTGAAGTAGCTGTGCCTCCACTTAAGAAACTCTCAAATTTCTGGCAAAAAAAGTTGGGCTGTTTTAACTTTTACCAGGAAACCAACTTCACAATCCATTTACTCTCTTTCTGGCCATTCCTATTAAAAAAAAAGAAGAGGAAGAAGAAGAAGAAGAAGAAGAAGAAGAAGAAGAAGAAGAAGAAGAAGAAGAAGAAGAAGAAGAAGAAGAAGAAGAAGAAGAAGAAGAAGGCGGAGGAGGAGGAGGAGGAGGAGGAGGAGGAGGAGGAGGAGGAGGAGGCAAAGAAAGTAACATCCTTCTGCTGTCAGAGCCTCAAAGAGTCAGCATCGCCTCTGCGTGAAGAAATCCACTCCTCTCAGTTCTTCAGGCAGGTATTCCTGGTCCACAGGCTCGCTGTGCATGGGGTTGTATTTGCAGCCCTTGCCATAGCCAAAGTCCTTCATGAGACTGGTTGGCGCATTACTCAGGTGCAGTGGGCAGGGGGCACAGGCCCCTGGTGGTTCCGCAGGCAGGCTTTGATGTTGTTGTAGGCGCTGTACACCTCAACAGACTTTGGGGCTCTGGCAAAATAGACTACACACTGGGCAGAAGCACCTCATGAAGTGACAACCCTGGTAGGTGGCCACTGCGTGTGGTAGTGCGTATGGGGCTGCCAGACCTATTGTCTTCACTGGAAAACCTCGCCAGCCTACTTGCTACATACAGCTGGTCCTCTCCTCCTTCGAGCATGCGTGCCAGCCAGCCCCTCACCAACTTATGAAGAGCAGAGATGCAGTTGTAGGCTCTTCTCCTGCTCGGTCATCTAACATGTGAGACTTCTGGAGGCCTTCCTTCACATCATTCGCAGTGGTCAGAACTCTACTGGGAAAATAGGCTTGCCCACTCTTCTTACAAAACATCTTCCTGGAGCTTAACCTGGCCAGCACCGCCAGCTGCAGTCCATTTAGTCCAATTTGGACTTCCCAGCAAAATTAACTGGCGTCACTATACTGGCTGTGGTGCGAACCTCTCCACTGCCACAGGGCCTGGGGTCTGGGGTCACACAGCCCACACCCACCCGAGCTGCTCAGCCTGGGGCTCTGCGTGGGGTGGGGGTGGGGGACCAGAAGGTCTTTCTTTATTTTTATTTATTTAATTTTTTTTAGGGAAAAGTCTTTGATTTTTTATTAAAACTGAAAAAGTGTCAGGGTGTTGGAGACCGCGTGTAAGCACCTGAAGGGGCTGGCAAGGCCAACCCCCCTACCCACACAGTTTTCCCAGACTTGTTTGGATGGCGGTTATCAGTGGAATGAGAGCAACCTTTGTAGAATGAGAGCAACCCTTTCATGGCTTGCCAAGAAGTCTGTAACTATTTACTGAGATTTGCTGTACTGAGAATCTGCCTGATTTACTGTACCGAGAATTTGTCCTTCTGCTCTGTCTCTCCCTTAGAGATAAAGAGGAACAAAGAGTACATTCCTCTTCACAGATCTCTTATTCAGTGTTTTGTGTATAAAAGGCATTACACAGTTAATAAACGCAATACAGTCTCTCGATGACTCGTAGTCCTCCTGATCCGACTGTCCTGTCTTTCTCTTCTCAATTCCCACCTCCCTACCTCAGCCCGGTTCAACCATCAGGCTGGCCCTGACAATTGGCACCCCGAACAGGCACCTGAGGACTTGGGAAGCAGAAGGTGAGGAACTCCTCCAGATAAAGAGTACACTCGATACGGTAAGGGAGGAACAATTTATTGATAATCGGGAGTAAAGCATGGGACAAAGTGAAAAATGCCCTTTAGAGGCAAATGTTGAAGTCTATGTGATCACAAAATAATGTTTCTTGTTTATATTAGAATCTTATTGTGTGTATGGAATTTAAGATCTGTAATAAGTGGAACTCTACTGCTAAAACTGCCTCTGAAATTCAAAGGTGGCAGGAGAGGGCAGGACTATCTGTTCTCCCACAATAAGATTACTTGCAATAAGATTACTTAATGCCTTGTTTAAAAATTATAAGAGAATTCACAGGGAAATGCAAGTCTTGGCCAAATTGGGTGTGAGTTATTACTTCAGAAAGCAAAAAAGAAAGAAAAAATCTGCCATCTGTCTATCTTTTAAGCATGAAAATAAATTCGTCCAGATCTGTTACTAATGTTTCCCCTGAAGTAAGCAGGATGTGGGGGAAGGGAGAGACAAGTGGCGATCCAATATAGTAGCCCACTCTCCTAGTATGTTAAATTAAAAATTTTCTTTCTCGCCATGAAAAAGTTTTAAAAATTTAGAAATGTGTCTGGAATTTCTGTGCTGGTGGGGAGAGAACTTAGCTCTAAGGCAGAATGCGTGCACAGTCTGATTTTAGACATTTAGATTGTCTTCAGCTGGAATCTCTCTGCAAAAGCTATAGAAAATCAAAAACCCAGAACTGGTTCTTTTTCCTAAGAAAAAATAGTGAAAAAGTCTTCTGGAAAGAAATTCAAGCTGATTCCAGCATTTCCATAATAGTTGCTTTTAAAATACTAATAAATAGTGTTAAAAAGTTAACTTTTAAGGCCTTCAAGAAAATAAGTAAATTTGTCTCTGTCATAGAATTTATCCAAAGTAATGCTTTAAAATAATTATAATTGACTCTAGAATCTCAAAGAAATTGTTAAAATATAGATAAATAATGTATTGATTATAAAGATATAAGTAGCCCAGGTAACTGGCTATGCCCTTTACTAATAGAGGAAGAAGGTTGCTTGCCTTTCCCCCAGCAGACAGGTCAGTTTCCTGCCAGTAGCCATCTTAAGGAATGTGGTAATTTACATTTGAATAAACCAAACCTAGTTTTCCAGAGCCACTGGCAAATAAAAAGTAAAGTTTAAATTTGCCTCATGAAAAATTTAGAGGACAGAATTAAATCTAATTGATTATATCTTGTATTTTTTTAGAAATGTAAAGTGTTATCAATCTAAGAACTACTAAAAATATATTTGACTTACAAGCTCTAAAAGTTTAAAGTGCATATTAAATTAAGAAAAATTATATAATTGTGGTAATTAAATACCAAAAATATAAAAATATATTTTTGATAAAATAAAATGTTATGTTTTCTCTAATAATTAAGGATTCAAAATATATTAATTATTGGTCTGATTTTAAAAAGAAGATTAATTCTATGATCCAGTTTAAATGTAATTGATATTCTTTAAGATAATTAAGTATATTATCTTTAGATCATATATGTAAATATATATATATGTATATATATATATATATACACACATATATATATATATATATATATATATATTTAATCTTTCCAAGTTATTTCAAGACTGAGTGACCTTTAGACATTTCATTGGGCCCCAAAATGTTTTTTCAAAAGTCTGTTCTCTTAAAAGAAATATTTTTTAATTAAACTGAGTAATACTTGAAATCACATAGAAAGCTTTATCAAATGAAAGTTAATATATTTTACTTATACATATATATTAAATTTTATAAAGGTTTTTGCCTGTAAGAAGGGCAAAAATAATATATTTATTAAATATAGCCAAATTTTTCAAAAGCAGTAGAATTTCTAAAGACAACAGCCATGCTTTTAGATCAGACCAATAAAGTATCAAAGCTATAAATTTTACTAAATAAGTTTCTTTACTTTTTAATGATACCTGCTTAAGTTACTTTATAAATTAGCCTTTTAAAATATAATCAAGGTCTCATATAAATTAAGTTACATAAGAAACCAGTGTTTAAATAATTAAATCTAAATAACATCTAGGAACAGATTAGAAGCCACCATTTACTGTCTAACTTTATGTAGCCACCTGCATTAAGCTAGAGGTGGGGCAATGTTTGCGGCTTATAAAATCAGACATAAATTTACTTTATTTTAAATAAAGATAGCTACTTTAATTACTTAAATAAATTAGCTTATTAAATTATAATCAAGGTTTTCAGCTTAAAGAAAAGCCAATGTCTTTGTAAGCAATTTAATTAAGTATTCTAAGAAAGTTACTACGACCTTGTCTATACAAAAAGAAATTAACAGCCAGTTTGAAATTGAATTGCCATGCCGAGAGCAAAGAATATCCTTACATAATATAATTCTACAATGTCATTGTAATTTTTGATATTTTACAACAGCATATTGTACATTTATCCCAAACAAACTTCAAACTAATTCTTTGAATATTTAGCAGCAATTTAAAAGGACATAAAAGGATTTAATTCTTTCCATTGTGTGGAGGCTCCCTAGGAGGGCACTTGAACATTCTATATTGGCCCTTCTTGCCCTCTTTGCCAAGAGGGACCCTCTTCTCACAATCCTATTGCTCACAGCTGTTACCTGAGCTCTCTATTCATGCTGAGGTTGAAGCCTCATAGTGGCTGGTACCATGGATCTGTCTCTCGCACAATGTCATGTGCTGGGCCCTCCCTGGAGAAGAAACCTGGGTTCCCCAAGATATGTGATCAATGCCGGGGCCCCACCAGCAGGCGAGGGGATCCCAAAGCAGGTGCTGGGCGTGGAGGCCATGGAGGCATAGGCTACCAAGGAGACAGAACTGAACCTCACATCACCCTGCTTGGCCCCGGAGGATGGCTGGTTAGCCAGAGACGGGTAAGATTCCTCAGGGGAGGAACAACCTAAGACAGGCACAGTCGCAGAGGGGCCATCAGGAGAGAACTTGGGAATCAACAGAGGTGGGGCACAGACCCTCACCCCTCCAACCTTACAGGGGCCTGAACTCTAGCCCCTTCTGAGGGAGGTCTCCTGCCCCCATGGCTGCTTTGTGCTTCCCATGCCCACCTCAGATCGGGACCCAGGTAATAGACAGAGACTTGGCCCAGCTCAGATTGGGACCCAGATAACAGAGACAGCTAACAGCAGCTGCCCTATATCTAAATCCAGCCTAATACCAGGAATGCTCAGGGCTTTCTCAGGGATACAATTAATCCTTTCCATTAACATTTACAGGGTAAACTAAGATTGTTATTAAAATATTAAATTTAAAAGTAAATTAGTAGTCAGCCTTACTCTAAAAGTACTAGCTAGTCGCCTAGAGGCTTAACCTTGAAACTACAGCCCTACAGGTTACCTGTTGTAAAAAGTAAGACAAAGATTCTTAAATAAAACTCTCTACAGCCTGATACTTATTCTAGAAGGAAATAAAGAGGTTTCCTTCAAATATTATAGGAATTATAATTACAAATCTATATGTTTAGCCTTTTAAACCAAGGTAAATAATTTATATTTTTCCTCTCTAATAAGTTTTATATAAAATTAAAGATTAATAGCAGAAACTTAATATCATTTATTGTCCATAATCTAGGACAAGTAAAGTTAATAAATAAATTAAGCTTTATTTCAGATTAATTTAAATTAGCTAATTAAAAAAGTAAGTATTCATTAAAAATTAATTGTACTAGACAAGAAACTGTTCCTAAAGTATTAACAAAACTTTATTAACAGTTCATCTCATAGTAAAATTACTTAACATACAATAAATCCAACGCAGTCATATTTCTGTACAAAAAATAAAAATAAAAGGTTATCAAGACTACATTAAAAAATTTTACAAAAGCCTCATAATAATACAAAAAGGAGATTAATAGAAGAATATCTTAAAAGAAATATCCTATAAGTAAATTATATCAAGCCTCAATTGCTTTAAAATTTTTACTCAAATATTAATTTTCATTTATAATACTGATAACATGATGCCCATAAAATCTTATATTATCAAAATAAGACAAAGGAAAATAATTTAGACAAAAATCAAAAGGATCCCAGCTCTAATTTATAGAAAATATTTCTTTATTAACCTTTGGTTGAGAATATGTTTGCATATTTCCAGAAAAGTCCATGTAGATTTCTACAACAATGGATCCCAGAGAGGACCTGATAGAACTGTTCCAGCCACAGACTAGGCACTGGCCCACAGGAACAAAGGTAAAATAGTCCAGAAATAAAAATAATGAAGACGCCTTGCCATACTAGCAGTCAGCATCTTTACATTGCTACAGGTTACCCAAGACCAAGGACAAGGAAGGTCGGTGTGCATGCTTCCAAATCATGTGTACACACACTTCTACATAAAAGTAAAAATGTTTAATGTTTTATGTTCTACCGGGACCCATGGCTTAAGGGCTTACTTTATTTCTAACACAGGGAATAGTATTAACTGCCACATTAAAAGAAATACGACACCTCAGACATTAACAATTTTTACAGATAGATCCAGTTCTAGAAAGGCTAGATCTACTACAGCAGGGAAGCAAAGGTCCTTCAAACCCCTTATATTTTAGTAGAAATACAAGCCCTTATTTATGCCTTAACAGATTTTACTATGGAGCCCATCAACCCATAGTAATAGTACTTATATGGTAAGTATAGCAAAAATGATTAAAACAGCTACTATAAGGCACACTAATTCAGAAGAATTTTTCATTTAATGTTCAGACTTTAAAATGTTATTTAAGAATGACAATTTTCATATTTTATTAGAAGCAATGCCCTCAATATATTATCCACCTTCCTGTACCAACTTTAGGGGTAAATCCCTGAGGACTTAAACCTAATCGAATCTGGCAAAATAAATGTCACTCAATTATAGAAAGAACCAATCATACTCTTAAAATCATTTAAAAAACAAAAAAGGAGGAGACAGTTGTTATGTGTCACCTCAAGAGAAGCTCAGTTATGCTTTTTATACTTTAAAATTTTTTTGAATTGTAATGCAGAGGATCGTACAAAAGGTGAAAGGCATCAGGCCTCCTGTACAATAGTCTCCACTGAGTCAGCTAGGTGAAAGGAAGCATAAACCAAAAAAGAGTTTTATCAGATTCAGTAATAATGTGGGGCAGAGTTTGTGTTTTATATCTTTCCAGAAGGAGCAATACAGCCAATTCGGGTGCCAGAGCATTACGTGTGTCACCACAATGGACTCAGACAAGCTCCTGCATCCCTTCACTCAAAAGGACTAAGTATTGCCCTAATAACAGCAAAGCGGAGGAAGAAGAAAACTGAAAGCTACGCAAGGGACTGAGGTGCCAACATAGAGTCATCTAAAGAAGTTAATGACTGAAGTGCAACACATTGTGGAAAAGCAAGAAGTTGAAGCTACTTCTTCAACCATGTTCCTGCTCATGCTAGCATCTGTTAGCTGCCAATCTTCTGCAAAGTCTTGCATAGCCAAGTCCAAGGACTCTAAGTAAATATACACCAGCAGCACAAGAGACTTTCTTTCATTTAGTAGTTAAAAATGTTAATATGTCCATAGTTTTGATTTCTCTCTTAATTGTTTTATTACTATTTAATAGCCAGAGTTTTGCTCTTGACATTCAAGTTTTGAAAATGATAACATGTATGTAATTTAATTTTGCATTGGCATTGTTTACAATTGTTTTAATATTAGAGCTTTATTATTAATATTTAAATTTTACTTTTATTATTAGTAGCCTAAAAAACAAAAATGGGGGATCTGTTGGATACCATGTGTAAGCTGACACAGTCCTTGCACCTGAAGGGGCTGGAAAGGCCAAGCCCCCTACCCACAGTTTTCCCAGACTTGTTTGGATGGCGGTTATCAGTGGAATGAGAGCAACCTTTGTAGAATGAGAGCAACCCTTTCATGGCTTGCCAAGAAGTCTGTAACTATTTACTGAGATTTGCTGTACTGAGAATCTGCCTGATTTACTGTACTGAGAATTTGTCCTTCTGCTCTGTCTCTCCCTTAGAGATTAAGAGGAACAAAGAGTACATTCCTCTTCACAGATCTCTTATTCAGTGTTTTGTGTATAAAAGGCATTACACAGTTAATAAACGCAATACAGTCTCTCGATGACTCGTAGTCCTCCCAATCCTGCTGTCCTGTCTTTCTCTTCTCTATTCCCACCTCCCTACCTCAGCCCAGTTCAACCATCAGGCTGGACCTGACATCAGGGACAGAAATGACAGAGGACTCATCCTAGGTGGATGGGATCCTGGGGGTGGGGAGTGGGGAACATTGTTGACACAGTTGTCAGAATTCAAATGGGATCTGTGGATTGAACCTTAACACCATTTGAATGGAAATTTCCTCACGTGGTTGGGTGGAGAACTCTTATGTAGGGGTGTCTGCTTTTGGGAAATACACAGGGGATATCTCCGCATCCTGTCATGTGTAGAGCACGCTCTCAAACAGCTCAGAAAAAGACTGGGGGAAATGGGGATATATATATATATATATATATATATATATATATATATATATCGTGGCCAGATTATTATGATCTCTGAACACATAATAATTTGGCCACTCAGTGTATATCCTATATAATAAAAGGCTAATATGCAAATTGTCCTCTCAACCAGGAGTTTGACTAGCAGGCAGGCTGGCCAACTGCCCATGGCCCCTCCCACTGGCCAGGCTGGCCGGACTCTACCCATGCATGAATTCATGCATTGGGTCTCTAATACACACACACACACACACACACACACACACACACACACACACACACACTGAGTGCCCTGGTGCATGAAATTTGTGCACAGGTGGGGTGTGTGTCCCTCAGTCTGGCCTGCACCCTTTCCAATCTGGGACATCCCCCTCACAATCTGGGACTGCTGGCTCCTAACCACTCACCTGCCTGCCTGCCTGATCATCCTTAACCACTCTGCATGCTGGCCTTCTGACCCCCAACTCGCCCTCCTTGCTGGCCTGATCACTCCCAACTGCCCTCCCCTCCTGGCCTGATTGCCCCTAACTGCCTCTGCCTCAGCCCCACCGCCATGGCTTTGTCAGGAAGGATCTCCATAAGGTCTCCCAGTCTAATTAGCATATTACCCTTTTATTAGTATAGGTATATATAAAGAGCCAGGGTCCATAATGACTGAACGGACGACTGGTCCATTCCCCGGCCCTCAGGCTCCATTTATCAGGGGATGGCTAACGGGGAAATTGGGGTCCCTCAGACTCCAATGCATCTGTGGCAGCAGTGACTGGTGAGTGGGCTTGGTCCTTTTCCCGGACCACAAGCTCCCATTGATCAGAGGATGGTTAACAGGGAACCGGAGTGAGTGGTTCAGGGACTGGCAAGCAGCTGGAAGGCAGGCCTCTTGGTCCCTCCTCCTGGCCCTCAGATTCCAATCAATTGATGGTGGAGGCGGGGCGGAACTGGGCACTGGCTTCCTTAGTAGTCCTGTAGGTTCAATCTCCAGAGGACAGGCCAAGCACCAATGGACCAGTGCCTCTGGCACTATCCTGACAGTGCTGCCAGCCTCCTGGAACTTGGCCTTGGGCACCGTGGCTGCTTCCCCTCCCTAGATGCTCCACAAGGAAGAAAGGATACCACCAGCAGCACCAGGGGCGACCAGCGGTGATGACTGCTCTCCCTGTGCTTCCTCCAGGTCACTTGAGCTGGCTCCTGCCTGCCCCACTCCAGATGAAGTGTGATCACTGCACACAGAAGGAATGTAGTAAAAAAACAAAAACCGATGACAAAGAGAATGCTGAAGTCAACGTCTGGAGTCCGGCTCAGCAGAACGGAGAGAAGGGAGAATTCCATAAGTAGGCCGATGCCAAGATATTTCTGAGTGACTCTCTGGCATGTGACAGTTGTGTGACTGCAGAGGAAGGAGTCTAAGTTTCTCAATGGAACAACAAGGACTTCCTCCGTGTTCTGAACCTTAATAAGAAATGTGATACCTCACAGCACAAGGTTCTGGCAGTGTCCATGTGTCCTCAGTCTCTGCCTTATTTTGCTGCTAAATTCAGCCTCAGTGTCACTGATGCATCCAGAAGGCTCTGCAGCTTCCTCAAAAACCTTGGGGTGCATTGTCTTTGGCATGAAGATAGCTGCAGACTTTAGCAACTTGGAGAGTCAGAAGGAATTTGTACGTTGGTACTGCCAGCACTGTGAGGAAGAACCCAGGCTATTCATGCTGACCACCTCCTGCCCCGGCTGGGCCTGATATGCAGAGTTTGTGCTGGGTCACCTCATCACCCCCATCTCTGCACGGCCAAGTCTCCTGAGCAGATCATGGGCTCTCTGGTGCAGAATCACTTCTCCAGATGGCAGAACCTGTCCCCAGACAAGATTTTCCACGTCACTGTGGCCCCGTGTTATTCCAAGAAACTGAAGGCCCTCTGAGGAGATGTTCCCACAGCTTTGCATAGTTCCCAGGGTGCTGACTGTGTGTTAACCTCAGGTGAAATTGTCCAGATAATGGAGCAAAGTGACTTTGCCATGAACGCCGCTGCTGTGGACACTCTGTTTGGAGACATGAAGGAGGAGGAGGTGAAGCTCCACGAGGGTGCCAGCTCTGACAGGTCCCTGGTGCACATCCTCAGGCACATGGCCAAGGAGTTGTTCAATGAGGACGTGGGGTGCTCACCTGCTGCACCCTGAGGAACAAAGACGTCCAGGAGGTCACCCTTGAAAGGGATGGAGAGGTTTTGCTACGCTTTGAGGCTGTTTACGGCTTTTGGAACATCCAGAAGTGGTCCTGAAGCTGTAGAGGGGCAAGTTCCCCTGCCACTTTGTGGAGGGCCTGGCCTGCACCGGACATGCTTAAGCAGCAGGGGCCAGGACCCAGTGGATGACGAGCATGCAGACAGGGCAATTCTGTGGCAGATGGAAGGCATCTACTCTACCATCCTGGTGTGGCCCCAGCGACCAGCGCCCATGTACAGGAGCTGTACCAGGAGTGGCTGGGGCTGGGGGGGCGACTCCCCTGGGCCCAGGCGGCCCTGCACACTACCTATCAGGGCCCAGGGCAGCCTGCCAGGACATCAAGTGGTAAAGGTCCAGCAGACGCCTGGCCTGCAGGCCGCCTGAGGAGGGATGTCAGATGCATGAAGGAAAGGCTTAGTGTCTCTGTCATCTCTTTGGTTTTCAGAATTCTTGGCTCCCTCCCTTTGAAGGGTGCTGTCATCATCACATGGGTACAACTGGAATATTGTATCTCGAGAAGATTGCCCCATCAGAAAACACAGATATTTACATTATGATTCATAACAGTAGCAAATTATAGTTGTGAAGTAGCAACGAAAATAGTTTTATGTTTGGGGGTCACCACAACATGAGGAACTATATTAAAGGGTCGCAGCATAAGAGGTTGAGAACCACTGCTCTAGAGGGAGAGCAAGCAGGGACCCCAAGATTAAGAGCTATTGGCAGTTGCTGGGAAGTTCCTGCAATCCCTGCCATGGGTTCAGCCTGCCACAAGCAGCTGGGGCCCCCAGCAAAGTGGGATGTGCCCTCACTTTTAAGCAAATTAAACCAAACAACAAAGAAACACAAAACAACAATCAACAGAGACTCTCTCATAACAATATTTACAAGTGCACACAACAGACAGACAACTGTTTGTGGCTTACTGTGCATAGCAAGACAGAATGCCCAGTGTCATGTAGGGCCATGCCTCAACCCTAAGCTGATCAGGCTCTGTACAGCAACCAGACAAGGACTGTGGGAGGCTGCATGAAACCAAGGGCTGATCAGGCTCACACCAGATTGGGGGGGCAGCAAACAACAGATGTCCTTCGATATAGAATTACAGAATGCCTGATTCAACTTAGGTCTAAGGTGAGATGACAGGGATTGTTGAGGCTATGGCGGAAACTCCACAGAAAAATTTCTGACAGCACCGAGAATCCTACCTAATAATAGACAAATATGCAAATTGACCATACCTCCGCTACACCAAGCCACACCTACTAGCCCAAACCACTCCCACCAGCCAATCAGGGGGAGTATGCAAATAAACCGAACCAAGATGGCTACAGCCACCGAGAGCAAGGTTTCCCAGGCAACAGAGGGAAACAAGCTTTCTGCCTGCCCTTGACAGGCCTAAGCCTCCACTCAAGCTACAAAGTTTCAATTATAGAAGGTAAACAAATTCAAACAGAATGGTGGCAGCCACGGAGCTGGAGAGACCAGGCCAGGGTTGCCCGTGGTAATGGAGAAAGCAAAGCTTTCTGCACACCCTGGCCGGGCTCAGGCCTCTGCTTAAGGCTACAAAGTTTCAACTATAGAAGGTGAATTAACTCAAACAGAAATGGCTGCCGGTGGAGCATGCAGGAGGCTTGGCTCCGCTCCAGGCTACAAAGTTTCAATTGTAGAAGGTAAATAAATTCCAGATACCAGTGTCTCCGCTTGGGTTGCCAGGGGGCGTGGCTGGCCTGCAAACCACCACAGGCCCCTTGCTCAGGCTGCCCCATGCCCCAAGGGAACCCCCACCCTTATCTGGGACACCCTTCAGGGCAAACCAGCTGGCCCCCACTCCTGCACCAGGCCTATCTAATAAAAGAGTAATATGCAGATTGACCACCACTCCAACACACAATATGTCTGCCCCCATGTGGTCAAAGATCCTGCCCCCATGTGGACACAAGATGGCCACCACAAGATGGCCAGCAGGGGAGGGCAGTTGGAGGTGATCAACCCTGCAGAGGAGGGCAGTTAGGGGTGACCAGGCTGGCAGAGGAGGGAAGTTGGGGGCAAACAGGCTGGCAGGGGAGCAATTAGGCATCAATCAGGCTGGCAGCGGAGTGGTTAGGGGGTGATCAGGCTGGCAGGCAGAAGCGGTTAGGGGCAATCAGGAAGGCAGGCAGGCAAGCAGTTGGGAGCCAGCAGTCCTGGATTGTGAGAGGGATAACCAACTGTCCATTTGGACATCCTTCGAGGGGTCACAGATTGGAGAGGGTACAGGCTGGGCTGAGGTCCGAAATTCGTGCACGGACCTCTAGTAAAATAATAAAAGAGTCCAGGCCTCAGTCCCAGGAACCCCCAGTCCAGGCCTCAAGTGGGATCCCTGGTACTTAATCCAGAGAAGTCTGTCCCTTATTGTCCCACCAGAGTCACCAGCCAATGGGTCTGGGCTGCCTGTCACTGTTTGAACCAATTAAGCAGAGACAGGGTTGAATCATACATGAGCATTTATTTCAATAATGCCAGTAGTATGGAAGAGCAGCAGGTCATTCACGAAAATCTGCTCTACCCCTCCCCATACACCAATCTGCTTATGGGTAGAACAAGCATGTCAAACTCAAAGGCTAACACAAGTAAAAAAACACACAAGGTTTAAATTTATGTGGGCCACAAAAAAAACCCCAAAGCTTCAATTTTCATAGAAACTTAGGTTTATTTTGATAGAGACATGCTGAATGCAAAGGGCTGAAATAAATGAGTAATCATTAATATAAAATAATAGAACATTTAAATAAAAATTAATATTTTTTCCTAAACTTTAACTTACTAGACACTGAATAACTGCACAAATTAATAAGTGTAAAACAAATAAACCTATTTTTCTTGTTCTCTGAAAGAGAAATATTTCCTGTTGCACCATCAAAAAATTCAATACAAGACTAATGCTGTGGCAATCAGCTATTACAATATTCACTGCTAGTATTAGTGGAGAGAAATGGTGCGCCTGCATATAAGGCTCATAAAGGAAATGAATGCAACATGATTATATCAATCAGTCATTAGCGAACGTTGTAGTTTGTTATTAATAATTATGTATAACAGGATACTGTAAAAATTAAGTTACAAAATTTTTATTGAAACGTTTCTTACATACCATTATATTGGCTGGGCTGCAAAAATATTCATTGTGGACTGCATGCGGTCCACGGGCCACGAGTTTGACATGCTTGCTTTAGACTATTTAGTCAATTACACATTGGTTATTTATTTATTTATTTATTTATTTATTTTGCTGTTGTCTACACTTGTCTTTTGAGTTCTTGTCAAGCTCATCTTGTTCCAGCTGGTCTCATAAATTTAACGTTTAACAAGAGTAGCATTTAGTAAGAATGGCCCATACCTGAGACTCTTGTCCTATCTAACAACATCAGCAGGCTCTCTGGCTTTCTGACTGAAGCTTGACTTCTGCCCCTGGGAAATCCAAGCAGATCTCTTCTGGGTAGAAAAGCAAGGTCGGGGTGTTTGTTCTCTTGCCTCTCTCCCTGCAAGTTAATATCTAACCAGCTGCAACTCTAAGTTGAAGATGACACCTTCTCTAAGGTGTGGGTTCCAGGCCTCACTCCCTTAGGGTTAGCATGTAATTTCCTCACTGTTGCCAGCAGTCTCCCCTGTCACTTGCATCCCTGAGTCTGCAGCTTGTAGGAAACCATGCACTTGACTCTCCCTCAATTACCTAATTAGAGTGGGCCATCTCTGCTGCTAGAATCCTGATTGAGAAATCATAATGATAATCACTCTCTTTTGTCTTTCAGAAATGCCCTGATTTTTATTCTTGTTTCTTTTAAAAACTCTTTCTAGTTTATCTCCAGATATCTAGAATATCTCCTGACAGCTGAAATCTCTGTCATTGCCCAAGCAGAAAGTTTGTGTTCATAACTGATGAGTCTGTTAATGTATCATCTTTCTAAATCACATGGGAATACCAGTCAATGCTCTGAGTGATCTGCCCCCCAGACCAGGGCATTTTCTATGTCAATGGATGGGGTCATGGGATTCTGGGTGGAAAAAGTTACCCCTAAGTTTAGGAACTGGTGTCTTGAATTGTGTTTTCTTTTGCATGTGATTGCATTGTTGCTATGGCATCTGAGAGAGCAGCCATCAAATGAGCCACATGCATGATAGTGAAGCCCCTTGCTGACTTCCAGGGCACACAGCAGAAGGGGTGGGGGCATATTAAATTGTAGGAGCTGGTCATCATGAGTGGAGTATTGGTGATAGATGGGACAATGCTCTCAAGTCTGGGCCATTCTCACTAAATTCTAAAATGTGACACAGTATTTTGCAGAAGAGCTCTAACAGGGATGAGCTTGGCCTGAACCATTACTGAAAAGTTTACCCAGTTACAAAGAAGAAATCAACATGTAATTTACCAAACCAAGTATATAAGCCTTCCTTAGGAGAGGCAGAGCTTTGGAATATATTCTCCTGTCCCCTTTACTGGTCTCAAGAGAAAATAGAACTTTTTCTCCCAACAAGACTGTGTTCCTTTGAACCCATTGTGTCCTGCTATACTGTGTAAGGTCATGGAGAAGATGTGACCTCCAGTTGACCCAAAGTCTGGACCAAGGCAATTGGAGGCTTGTGGGAAAGCACGGGACTTGGTTGGGAAGTCTTTAAGGAAGATTCTCTGAAAGTTCGGAGGCTTCTAAGGGGACCTTGCTAAAGGTGGCAGCACCTGCCTTGACTTTTCCAAACAAGTCCAAATGCCTGGGTGTTTGCCGAAATCTCTGTTTAGTCTTTAGACCCAACCTTATAGAAGCTTGTGCTTTCTCAAGGATACCCTGCTGATTGTATCTAGAGGTTCATTTTAGTTCAAGCTGTTGTTAAAATAAAAGCCTAAGGAGGCAGGCAATTGGGGCTGTTTGGTACCTCCTGCCAAGTAGCCCCTTAGCCCTCTCTTTCACAGAAATGTGTGTCAGAGTAATCCATTTATCTGTCGCTCAGGGTCTGCTGGTCAGTACCAGCAGAGGCTCACCCCAACCATCTTTGGGATGTGCATTCAGCTTGCCTTTTCCCTTCCTAAAAGCTGCCTCAAGAACACAGCCTTGAGATAGTAATGTGTTGCTGAGACCATTTGGATGTTGTACGTGACTAGGCCCACCTAAAGCCTCTATATCAACTTTTCAGTTCTGGTAGGCAGCTGCTGAGAATATTTCTTTGGGCCACTCAGGACAAGCCTTGTAAGTCCCTGGGCCTATTAAACTGCTACCTATACATCTGCAGTAGTCTGCCTCATTCGTAGGTCTCTCCCTGCCCTCTGTATGGTGTTGCTTTAAGATTATTCCTGAGAGATTTTGAAACAACATATGCTTTTATTTATTTACTAGAGACCCGGTACACAAAATTCGTGTACGGGGATGGGGGGGCGGGGGTGTCCCGCAGCCCAGCCTGCACCCTCTCCAATCTGGGACCCCTTGAGGAACGTCCGACTGCCCCTTTAGGCCCGATTTCAGTGGGATCAGACCTAAACGGGCAGTCGGACATCCCTCTCACAATCCAGGACTGCTGGCTCCCAACTGCTTGCCTGCCTACCTTCCTGATTGCCCCTAACCGCTTCTGCCTGCCAGCCTGATCACCCCCTAACCACTCCCATGCCAGCCTAATTGATGTCTAACTGCTCCCCTGCCAGCTTGATTGCCCCTAACTGCCCTCCCCTGCAGGCCTGGTCACCCCTAACTGCCCTCCTCTGGAGGGTTGATCGTCTCCAACTGTCCTCCTTTGCAGACCTGGTCCCTCTCAACTGCCCTCCCTTGCAGGCCTGGTCCCTCCCAACTGCCCTCCCCTGCTGGCCATCTTGTGGTGTCCATATTGTGTCCACTTAGGGGCAGGATCTTTGACCACATGGGGGCATCCATATTGTGTGTTGGAGTGATGGTCAATCTGCATATTACTATTTTATTAGATAGGACCAGAGGCCCAGTGCATGAAATTTGTGCATTGGAAGGGGGGGTGTCCCTCAGTCCAGCCTGCACCCTCTACAATCTGGGACCCCTTGGGGGATGTCCAACTGCCACAGGGATTGGGCCTAAATTGGCAGTCGGATATCCCTCTCACAATCAGGGACTGCTGGCTCCCAATTGCTTTCCTGCCTGCCTGCCTGCCTGATCACCCCCTAACTACTCCCCTGCCAGGCTAATCAATACCTAACTGCTCCACTGGCGGCCTGATTGCCCCCAACTGCCCTCCCCTGCCAACTTAGTTGCCCCCAACTGCCCTCCCCTGCAGGCTTGGTTGCCCTCAATTGCCCTCCCCTGCAGGCCTGGTCCCCCCCAACTGCCCTCCCTCCCTTGCAGTCCCAGTCACCCCCAACTTCCCTTCCCTGCCAGCCTGTTCACCCCCAACTTCACTCCCCTGCTGGTCTGGTTGCCCCTAACTGCCCTCCCTTACTGGCCTGATGGTGCACAACTTCCCTCCCCTGCCAGCCATCTTGTGACCACATGGGAGCGGCCATCTTGTGTGAGGGCATGATGGTCAATTTGCATATCACCTCTTTATTATATAGGATTAGAGGCCCAGTGCATGGATTCATGCACCGGTGGGGTCCCTCGGCCTGGCCTGCACTCTCTCATAATCTGGGAATCCTTGGGGGATGTCAGAGACCCAGTTTCAGCCCTATCCCAGAAGGCCAGGCTGAGGGATCCCACCAAAGCATGAATCCATGCACCAGGACTCTAATATGCATATATGATCTTTGGTTAATCTTTTCCTGCCCGCCCCTCTCCCCACTTCCCTCTGAGATTCATCAGTCTGTTTCATGTTTCCATGTCTGTGGCTTCTGCTCCTGTGTTGAACGTCTGCCCGTGGTGATCAGTTCACGTCATAACTACCAGCTGGTCAGCAAGTCACTTAGGAGATATATATATATATATATATATATATATATATATATATATATATATACACACACACACACACACACACATATATATGTATATATATATATATATGTATATATTTATATACTTATATATATTTATATACTTATATATATTTATATATATTTATGTATTTATTTCTGGAATGGGTACAGTAACTAAATTTTTTCTTTCCTTGAATTTATGTTTTCCTTTTTTTTGGATTTATTGGAGTAATACTGCTTAACAAAATTATATAGGTTTCAGGTGCACAATTCTAAAACACATCATCTGTACACTCTATTGTGTGTTCACCACCCCAAGTCAGGTCTCCTTCAATCACCATGTATCCCCCATTTTCCACCTCCCCCCACATACCTAGTCATCTCACTGCTGTCCCTGTCCATTATTTTTTGTTCTTATTTTTTCTTTCTTGCTCAATTTTCCCAGCTCCCCATGCCCATGACAGCTGTCATCCTGCTCTCCATCTATGAGTCTGTCTCTCAACAACATATGCTTTTAAAAGAGCAGTCTTGTCTATGTTTTTAGATATATATAAACAATGGAATATCTAAGGCAATGGTTCTCTAGATCTTTCTTCCTATTAAAAAGCCTCTTGTTTTTCTAAAATTTTTCCTAAATTGGGATTTGGGATTAACAAATTTCCATGTTGGAGAAAATTATCTCCTCTTCCCCAGAGGTCTGAGATCTCAACTCAAAGTCTAGGTCTCAGCCACTCACATACATGTTCACAGCAACAACGACTTTGGTGCATGTCTGCGCATAGCACACAAGTGGTTATTGGGGCTTTATGGTAAGGTAAATGGGGTGGCAGGTTTATAGGGCATTAGAAAATGAACAGTCATTACCTTGGTTGTGGTGATGATTTCACTGGTGCAGTATATGCCCCAAATACTTATTCAGATCTTTTAGTTTTTCCATTTTAATTGGATTATTTATATTTCCATTAATGGATTGTAAGAGTTCTTTATATATTATGTTCTTTGTCAGGTTTTTATCAAATATTAGAGGCCCAGTGCATGAAATTCATGCATGGGAGGGGGTGTCTCTCAGCCCAGCCTATACCCTCTCCAATCCGGGAACCCTTGGGGACTGCTGTCTCTTAGCTGCTCACCTGCCTACCTGTATGATCACCCCTAACCACTCTGCCTGCTTGCCCGATCCCCCTAACTGTTCTCCTCTGCCAGCCTGATCCCCCTAACTTCTCTCCCCTGCTGGCCCAATCACCCTTAACTGTTCTCCCTTACCAGCCTGATCCCCCTAATGGCCTGACTGCCCCTAACTGCTCTTTCCTGCTGGCCTGATCACCCCTAACCACCTCTGCTTTAGCCCCGTCACTGTGGCTTTGTGCAGAAGGACGTCGAAGGATGTCTGGAAGATGTCCAGTTTAATTAGCATATTACTCTTTTATTAGTATTGATATTTACATGTTATTTATTAGATGTGTAATTTATAAATATTTCTCCCATTTTTTCCCTTATTGCTTAAGATAAAATTTTTTTTCATTTTCCTAATATATACCTTTTTTCCAAGATAGTACTTTTATTTCTTTTATTTGTTTACTAGTGGCCCGATGCACAAAATTCGTACATGGTGGGGGGGGTGTCTTTCAGCCTGGCCTGCACCCTCTCCAATCTGGGATCCCTCGAAGGATGGCCTATTGCCGGTTTACAGGGATCAGGCCTAAACTGGCAGTCGGACATCCCTCTCGCAATCCGGGACTGCTGGCTCCTAACCGCTCACCTACCTGCTTGCCTACCTGATTGTGCCTAACCATTCTGCTTGCTGGCCTGCTGCCCCCCTCCGCTGGCCTGCTTGCCCCCAAATGCCCCCCCATCAGCCTGATCAACTCCAACTGCCCCCGTGCCAGTGTGCTCTCTCCCAACTGCCTCCCCTGCCGACCTGCTTGCCCCCAAATGCCACTCCTTGCCAGCCTGCTCACCCCCACCTTCCCTCTTCACTTGCTTGCTCACCCCCAACTTCCCCTCTGCTGGCCTGCTCACTCCAAACTGCCCCTCCCCCTGCTGTCCTGATTACCCTCAACTGACACCCACTGATGGCCTACTTGACCCCAACTGGCCCCTCTGCTGGTCTGCTCACCCCCAACTGCCCCCCCCCCCCCACACACACCTGCCTGATCACCCAAAACTGCCATCCCATCCTGGCCTGATCACCCACAACTGCCCTCCCCTCTTGGCCTCTAACTGCCTCTTCCTTGGACCTGCCACCATGGCTTTGTCCAGAAGAATGTCCGAAAGGTCCCCTGGAAGATCTCCCAGTCTAATTAGTATATTACCCTTTTATTAGTATAGATAGAGGCCTGGTGCTCGGGTTTACCCTTTTATTAGTATAGATAGAGGCCTGGGGGGCTTGCTGGTTTGCTCTGAAGGGTGTCCCAGATCAGGGTGGGGGTTCCCTTGGGGCCTGAGCGAGGGGCCTGTGGTGGTTTGCAGACTGGCCATGCTCCCATGGGGTGAGGGTCCCCACTGGGGGGAGCGTGGCCAGCCTGGGTGAGGGGCTGAGGGCTGTTTTCAAGGTGGGGGATGGGGGATCCCGCTGGGTGCCTGGCCAGCCTAGGTGAGAGCTGATGGCTGTTTGCAGGCTGGCCACACCCCTTTCAGGGTGGGAGTCCCCACTGGAGTGCCTGGCCAGCCTGGGTGAGGGGCTGATGGCTGTTTGCAGGCTGGCCAAGCCCCCCAGCAGCGACCCTCACCCCATGGGGGTGTGGCCAGCCTGGGTAAGGGGCTTTTTTTCTTTTTTTTCCAGCCCCTTCTTGAGCGGAGTCCAGGGCTGGCTGGAAGTAGGTATCTGGAATTTATTTATCTTCTATAATTGAAACTTTGTAGCCTTAAGTGGAAGCCAGGGTCAGCCAGGGTGGGCAGGAAGCTTGGCTTCCTCCATTGCCAGGGGCAACCCAAGCATCCTGCTCACTCCAGCTCTGTAGCAGCCGCCATCTTTGTTGGGTTAATTTGCATTCTTGCTCTTGATTGACTGGTGGGTGTAGTGGAGTGATGGTTAATTTGCATGTTTATCTTTTAATAGTATAGATTTTATTACATTTATTGTGGTGACATTGGTTAATAAAATTACATAGGTTTTAAGTGTAAAATTCTATAATACATGATCTGAATATTATGTTGTATGTTCACCAGCCAAATTCAAGTCTTCTTTCATCACCATGTATTTGAACCCCTTCACCCTTTTCTGTGTCTTCCCAGTCCACTTCCTCTCTGTTAACCACCATACTGTTGTCTGTGTGTATGAGGATTTTTGGTTATCTTGTTTTTTCTTTTGTTGCATTCTGTTTTATATCCTACATATATGTGAAATTATATGGTTGTTGTCCTTTTCTACCTGACTTATTTCACTTAGCATGATACTCTTAAGATCCATCCATTTTATTTCAAATGGCAACATTTCATCTTTTTTATGGTTGAGTAGTAGTCCACTGTGTATATGTACTACATCTTTTTTATCAATCATCCATCAGAGACCACTTAGGTTGTTTCTATATTGGCTACCATGAATAATGCTGCAATGAAAATATATGTTTTCAGGATTTTGGTGTAAATACACAGAAAATGAATCGCTGGGTCCCATGGTAGTTCTATTCTTAATTTTTGAGGAGTCTCCATACTGTTTTCCATAGTGGCTGTATCAGTTGAAATTCCCACCAGCAGTGTATTAGGGTTTCTTTTTTTTTTTTTTTTCCTCCACAATCTACAATACTTATTATTACTTTCCTTGTTGATAATGGCAATTCTATCAGCTGTGAGGTAGTATCTTATTGTTTTGATTTGCATTTCCTTCATAGCTAGTGAAGTGGAGAATATTTTCAAATATCTTCTGGCCATTTAGATGTGTTCTTAGGAGAAGTGTGTGTTTTGGCCTTGGCCTATTTTATAAATTGGGTTGTTGGATTATTTTTGTTGTTGTTGAGTTGTATATATTCTTTATATATTTTGGATATGTACCATTTTCAGAGGTGTTTATCTAATCTCATTTGTTTGTTAGTCTTTCTGTTTTTTGATGGTTTCCTTTGGCTGTTGCAGAAGCTTTTTTAGTTTGATATAGTCTCATTCATTTATTTTTGCTTTAATTTATCTTGTTTTGGGGGTCAAACTTGTAAAATCATCTTTAAAACTTTGGTACTATGTTTTCTTTTATGCGTTGCTTGCTTAAGGTTTCATATTTAGGCCTTTGATTCATTTTGAGTTAATTTTTATATATGGTAACAAATAGCAGTCTAGTCTAGTTTCATTCTTTTTCATGTGCCTTTCCAGTTTTCCTAGCACCATTTATTGAAGAAGCTTTCTTTTTTTCCATTTTATGTTTTTGGCTTTGTTGAAAATTATTTGCCCACATATATGTGGGTTTATTTCTGAGCCCTCAATTCTCTTCCTTTGATTAATATGTCTGCATTTCTGCCAATATACCCTTTTGATTATTGTCACTTTGCAGTATAATTTAAAGTCAGGGAGTGTGATACTTTCTACTTTATTCCTTTTTTTCTCAGTATTGCTTTGGCTATTTGGGATCTTTTGTCATTCCACACAAGTTTGATAATTTTTTGTTGTATTTATTTTTAAAATGTCATTGGATTTTGATATGGATTTCAATAAATCTATATATTGCTTTGGGTAATATGGACATTGCAAATGGTAAGACTTTGTTTTTTTTTATGGCTGACTACTACTCTCTGCTTCTGTCTCTCTCTGTCTCTCTGTCTCTGTCTCTGTCTCTCTCTCTCTCTCTCTCTCTCTCTCTCTCTCTCTTTCTTTTTGGATATTTTTACAGTAGTTGATTTTGAATTTCATTCCACTGTGTTCTGAGAAGATGCTTGATAAGATTTCAATGTTCTTGAGCTTGTAGAGGCTTGTTTTGTGTCCTATCATGTCGTCTATCTTTGAGAATTACCCATGTGCACTAGAGAAGAATGCAAAAACTACTAGATATATAAAGGAATTCTGCAATGTAGCAGGATACAAAATGAACACCCATAAATAGATGGATTTTTTTATACACCAATAATAAATTATCAGAAAGAGAAACTAAACAAACAACCCCATTCACCATTGCAACAAAAAATTAAGATACCTAATAATAAACTTAAGCAAGGTGGTAAAAGACTTGTCTTCAGGAAAACTACAGGGCATTGAAAAAAGAGATAGAGGCAAATATATACAAGTGGAAGAATATACCGTGTTCATGGATGGGTAAAATTAACATCATTAAAATGTCCATAATTCCCAAGACAATTTACAAATTCGATAAAACTCAATTTAATTACCAATGGAATATTTCACAGAACTTGCATGCATATATGCATAAACCATGGGCACATAAAATAGGGTGGTGAAGGCCTGCAGCATGGGGCAAGGGCAGGTTATAAGGGGTCAATGGACAAAAAAATGAACATATATAATACTTTCAACAATAATGAATTTTTAAAAAGGAGTAGCAAAGTGTCTGGAGTGAGCAATAAATGAAACGCCTGATTTTTTTTCTCTTTGTTTGGGGAGGAATGGAGCCCAGAATTTCCACAAGGGACCAAGATTGAGCTGGTGGAATGTAGGAAGGAGCACCATGGAGTACCGGGGGAGAGGTGCCACTCGCTAAGCCTGCAATCCAGGACACAATAGGGAAAAGAGTGTGTTTGCTGTCTACGCACTAATTAAAAATCAGAAATTGGCATAGTAAATTAAAATACATGACCCAACCATAGACTGTATGCAGAAAAAATCCTTTCAAATATTATGGTAGAAACAGGCTGAATATTAAAGGATGAAAATGATAAATGGTGGAAATATTACTCATGCAAAAGGAATGGCTGTACTGATAGCAAATAAATTAGACTTAAGAACAAAAAAAAAATTAGCAGATGCAGAGAAGAACATTGATAGTCATAAATATGTCACTCCACTAGGAAGCCAAAGCAATCCTAAATGTGTTTTCCCAAATAGAGATGCAAAATATTTGAAGCAGAAACTGACAACTGAAAAGAGAAATAGACAAATCTAAAATTATAGTTAGAAACTTCATCACCCCCTCAACAATTGACAGAAAACTACATAGAAAATGAGTCAGAATATAGAATTTTATTAATATCTCAATCAACTGATCTATTGATATTTGTAAAAGCTGATATTTCAGAAGACACATTTTTAAAAGTGCACTTCAAACATATGCCAAGACAGGCCCTATCTTGGGCCATAGAACAACTCTGAACCCACTAAAGCAAATTGAGATCATATAGGGGAGTCCCACCAGCCCCACTCAAGTTGCAGAATGGAACAGGTCTTTCTCTCAGGTACAGCCTCAACCAGTTATGTTTTTTAAGAAAACTGGAGAGCCTGATCCAGAGCTCCTTCGATGCTGACGTAGGGTGGATCCAGAATTCAAGCATAGATGAACATCAGATCCTGATCTCACACTTCTGTAGTGTCATCATTACAGAAAATTGAACAGTTCAGAAACTGACCATAATCTCAAGAAGAACTGCAAAAACAGAAAAAAAAATTCATAGACCTTGGAACAGAATTCTAGCAACATTAAACCAAGGTACATGGATTTGCATTTGCTCATGAATACATGAACCTTTTCTACCACATCCACAAGCAGGTGGGGGCCATACTCTTACGCCTCACCAGCTTTACCAACACCATATCTACCTGCAGGAATTGCTCCTCCTCCTCCAACTCCCTTACCCTTATGAAATGGCATGCCAATCCACAACCATCACCTTATTAAAGGATCTGCTGCTCCAGAATCACAACCTGCTCTTATTGATTATTGAACTACATGACTGCTTTGCCATAATAACAATCAAATGGTCAAAGGCAAATTTTTGACTAGAGGTTTTTGGAATCTTTAATTAATATGCAAATTATCATTAATATGCAAATAACCGCATCATTCAGTATAAGAATGATTTCACACTAGATAATATGACTACTGAAACTTTTGCCTTCCTTTTTGAGCTCACCATCTCATGTTCGCCTTTCAGTACAGTTACTGAATAATTAGAAACTCCATACAGAATATGAAATTCATGTACAAGGCAAAGAGGAAACAATAAAGTGGTGTAAGGATAATTGTATTCATTTCCTATGCGTGCCATAACAAATTACAACAAACTGGGTGGTTTATAATGAAAAAAAAAAAAAGTTATCACTCCCATTTCTGGAGACAGGTCCACCATTGAGCTATTGGTAGGGCCAGACTCCTTGAAGGCTCTGGGGGACAAACGCTTCCTTGCATTTTTCATCTTCCAATGCTTTTGGCATTCCTTGGATCATGACTGCATATCTGTGTTCTGTCTTCATATTGCCTTCTCCTCCTAGTGACTGTGTATAATCTCCCTTCTAAACACGAGTGGATATATGTGGTTGCATTTATGGCTCCTAGTAATATCTTAAGTCATAATAATGGGCATCCTTGTCTTCTTCTTCCTGATTTTAATGGGAAAGATTCCAATCTTTTACCATTCTGTATTACATTAGCTGTGCTTTTTGCACATATGCCCTTTATCATGTTCAGGAAGTTGCTTTCTATTCTTAGTCAATTGAGTGTTTTCATAAAAGTGTATTGGATTTTGTCATATGGTTATTCTGCATCAATTGGGATGACCATGTAGTTTTTCACCTTAATTCTATTTATGTGTATAGTAGAGGCCTAGTGCATGAAATTTCTGCATGGGTAGGGTCCCTAGGCCTGGCCAGTGATCTGAGCCAATGGGGATCTTCTGGTTGCCAACCGGGGCCTTCCTTCATTACACACTTCCCCTGGTGGTCAGTGCACATCATAGTGTGTGATCAAACTCCTGGTCTCCTGATCAAACACCCAAGGGGACACTTTGCATATTAGCCTTTTATATATATAGATTACATTAATTAATTTCCTTATGTTGAACTACCCTCACATTCCTGGGATAAATCTCACTTGTTCCTGGTATATATTTTTTATTATGCTTGAATTATGTTTCCTAGTATTTTGTTGAGGGTTTTTATGTATATACTAGAGGCCTGGTACATGAAATTCTTGCATGGGGGCGGGGTCCCTCTGCCTGGCCTGTACCCTCTTGCAATATGGGACCACTGGCTCCTAACTGCTTGCCTGCCTGCCTGCCTGATCATCCCTAACCACTCACTTGCCTGCCTGATTGCCCCTAACCCCTCTGCCTGCCTGCCCGATTACCCCTAACCACTTGCATTTCTGCCTAATCACCCCTAACTGCCTCTGCCTCGGCCCCTGCACCTTGGACCAAGATTTCCCTTGTCCGGCTGGCCACAGGTACCCAGGACCTGGGCTTCCCTCCCTCTGGCTGGCCGCAGGCACCCAGGACCCTGGGCAGATTCACCTGGGCTCTGGCTTTGTCAGGAAGGACGTCCAGAATGATGTCCAGAAGACATCCAGTCTACTCTAATCTAATTAGCATATTACCCTTTTATTAGTATAGATTTGTACAAAATACTGGTCTATAGTTTCCCTGTATTATTTGTCCTGGTTATTTTTGACTGCTTCTGTTATCAGGGTAATGCTGGTCTCAAAGGATGACATGGGATGTTATGATGATTAGTGTTATGTGTCAACATTGCTAAGCCATGGCATCTAGATACTTCCTTAAACACCAGTCTATATGTTGAAGTGAAGGTGTTTTGTTTTTTTCATAATAAGATTAATATTTCAATAAAGCAGATTACTATCCATAATATGAGTAGGTTTTGTCCAATCAGTTGAAGGCTTTAAAAAGGAGAAGGGAAGAAAAAAAAAAAAAAAAGAAAAGAAAAAGAGACAGGGGGAAAGAAAGTGCAACAAGGAAGAGGGAATTCTATCTTTACTGTGCCTTAGAACTCCAGCTCCAACATGAGTTATCATGGGTGTCCAGCATGCCAGACTACTGTGCAGATTTTGTATTTCTCAGCCTCCAGTGTCACATGAGGTAATTCTCTCCTCTCTATATAGACCCACTGCTCTGAAGAACCCTAGCAAATACAGATGTATCTCCTGATCATTTTATTAGAAAACTTGAAAAAGGCTTAGCAATAATTCTACTTTCAATGATTGGTAAAACTTACCAGTGAAGACATTCTGTGGAAATTCTGAATTTAATGAGATAATTTATTACATATTCAAAATATGTACTTGTTATAGGCCTTTCGGATTGTCTTCTTGAATCAGTTTTGGTAATTTGTGTGTTTTTAGAAATTTCATATATTTATATTTTTGGGGGTACAAATGTACATAATACAATTTTATCACCCATCTTTAAATAAATCATATGGAATATGTTCTTGAACCATAGTGAATTAAACGAGAACTCCATAACAGAAATATATTCTACACTGCCCTATCAGTAGCACATGACTCTCTAACTGGTTGGTCATCAGAATCTGAGTAAAGTCCTTGCTGATGGCCCTCCAAGGTCAAATTCTGTCTCTGAAAAGGGACTTTTCTGGGTTTAGAACAGTGGTTCTCAACCTTCCTAATGCCGCGACCCTTTAATACAGTTCCTCATGTTGTGGTGACCCCCAACCATAAAGTTATTTTCGTTGCTACTTCATAACTGTAATTTCGCTACTGTTATGAATCATAATGTAAATATCTGTGTTTTCAATGGTCTTAGGTGACCCTGCTAGTGGTTCTCAACCTGTGGGTCACGATCCTGCTAGTGGTTCTCAACCTGTGGGTCGCGACCCACAGGTTAAGAACAGCTGCTGTAGAGCCTAAGACCATCGGAAAACACAGATATTTACATTACAATTCATTAACAGTAGCAAAATTGTAGTTATGAAGTAACAACAAAAATAATTTTATGGTTGGGGGTCACCACAACATGAGGAACTGTAGTAAAGGGTCGCGGCATTAGGAAGGTTGAGAACCACTGGTTTAGAAGAACAACACTGTCAAGGAAGGAGGGAAAAGTAAAAGGTAAATGGCCATTTCTTGTTTTTATTCTACCTATTGCTGAAGTCAGTCTCTTGTGTTGAAGAGAAGAGCAGATAATGTTCCTCATGCCCCATCTGTCCCCTGGTTCCAACTCTCATCACATCTTTTCCACTTACAGGACAGAGGCCTTGCTTAAGAAGGGACAACTTCAGTCTCTGCTCACCCTTGGCCAGCTCTCAACCGATAGTCAGGGCATGCCACCCCTGTGGGCATAATCAGTTACATCTGGTATAATGTAGCTTCTCCATGAAAGTTCTGAGAGCAGCTTCCTGGTCAGGGGTGGATGTGTTCCCAGCTGAGCTGAGAATCAGTCTCTGAGAACACTGGCAATGCCAGGGGACATATTCCTGCAAGGCTGTGAACAGCCTCATCCTCAGTCCACTCAGTGATTTTGAGGACTCCAGGTTTCTTTTTAAACAGGAGAGAGACTACTGTTTGTTTCTGAAAACTGAGGAAACAGAGATCTAGAAAGGGTAGATGGCACACACACTACTCAGGATCAGGAACCAAAATGTAAGTTGTAGAGTTCTTTCTGTCCCACCAGGAAAAAAAATAATCCTTGACAAAATATTAGCAAACTGAACTCAAAAGCACATTAAAAAGATCATAGGCCACAATCAAGTGGGATTGTGGGCGAACTTCCTTTTATCAGAGTAAATCTGTACCTTACTGTGGTGGATATCTTTAGATAGGACAAGGGTCTCGAGGTCTGGGCATTTCTTACAAAATGCATTCTTGCTAAGTGTTAAAATGAAGCACAGTACTTTGTATGCACATCTGTAAGCAAGATGAGCTTGACAGGAAACCAACCTAATCGCACAAGTATAGGCAACTGCAAAGAAGAAATCAATGTGTAATTGACCAAATACTGTATAAAAGCACTGGCTATGCCTTCTCTTGGGGATGCAGAGATTTCGATGTGAACCGCCCGGTCAACTTTATTTGCTGAAGGAAATAAAACTACTTTCTGACAACTATGTCTTCTACTTGAATAGAAGTTGTGAACCCCTTGAGTTCAGTAATATCATGAAACTTTAGCCACAGAGGTGACTTCCACCAAGACAGATTCATAGATATAGGATCTGAGTTATGGTGAGTTAACAATAGCTAGTACAGGTGGCAACAACACAATAGTTTCCTGCTAAGGATAATGAACATTCTTTTACCTCCAACAGATGAAGAAAACCCTATCATGCAGTTACCTCAAAATGACCCCATTTATGATGAATTTGTTCACTTGTTACTACATACTAGGTGATCTTAAATTTAAGACACATGGAGGTGTGGAGTGTTACAAAACACAAAGTTATTTCCAAACAGTGCCCTCTAATTTTACATACTTTCCTTGGTGCCCAGGTGAGAAGGAATTCAATGTAACTGCTGCACATGTCAGGCAATGTGTATTAACAAGTAAAAGGTTCTGCATTATGGTGGCTTTTTCCTGCAGAAATTTTCAGACATAGTATTTCCAATGGACTTAGTCACTTATCCAGCAGTCTTTAGTGAAGTGCCCAATGAAGAGCCTATATTGGAAGGACCTTTAAAACTTCAACTCTGAGCAACAAATGAGTCCCTGATCTCAAGCAGTACCAAAAGCGACCCAGAATGTGAAACCACAAGGACAAAACTATAGGCCAATCTCAAGTACAGTCAACTAGAAAACAAAGGAAGATGAGGCCAAAAGCTGCAAAATAGGAAGCACACCACAAAACCGCTTTTCTAGGCCAATATGAGACTGAGAGAGAGAAAAAAAATCAAGGGCAAAAAAGAAACAGAAAACAATCAAACAGCTGAAGTAATAAGCAGCAGCCAGCAAACAGCTAGGAAAGCCAGTTGGAGAAAATTCAAAAGGAGACAGCCCTTTTCCTGCAGCTAGGAGATTTGAATTGAGTCCTTTACATAGTCAAAAACAAAACAAAACAAAATGAAAAAACAAAAGGAAACCAGAAACAAGCACAAATATGTCTTATTTTTAAACTTGATTAACTGAATGTTCTTTGGTTCACACTTGATGTTTGTCTCAAATATATCCAATATTCTGAATATGTGGGAAGTTTTTAAATGTTTACTAATTGATTTTTCCTGCCTTTCAATATAAAGTGGAGAGGAGGGAGAGTAAGGTGTTTTGGTTTGTTGTTTTTTAAACCAAAGCTGGAAGATCAAAAAGAGACATGCCATTTTTATCCATTAAGGGACAGGATATCATATCCTATATAATAAAAAGCTAGGTGGCGTCACGTGTTATGTTATCACAAGATGTCCACCACAAGATGGCTGGAAGGGGAGGGCAGTTGGGTGCAATCAGGCCAGCAGGACAGGGCAGTTAGGGGCAAACAGGTTGGCAGGGGAGCAGTTAGGCATCAACCAGGCTGGCAGGAGAGTGGTTAGGGGGCAATCAGGCAGGCAGGCAGATGAGTGGTTAGGAGCCAGCAGTCCTGGATTGTGAGAGGGATGTCCCAAATTTTAGAGGGTGCATGCCGGGCTGAGCGACACCCCCATGCACGAATTTCATGCACCGGGCCTCTAGTAAACACATAAAAGCATCCTAAAATTTAGAGAGAAAGAAAAGAGAGAAGATCAAAGGGAAGTGAGTGTTAAAAATGAAAGAGAAATTTTCTGTGCTGATTCCTGTACTGTGCAGCATCTCCAGTAAAATTTCTAAAAATAAAAAAGAAATAAATAGCTGAATATGAACAATTGTGCATAAATAGCAATTTAAAAAAATAGTAAAAAAGTTGCATTTGGGCCTATCAGAGTCACAGGCTGAGGTAGAAACAGTGCACAATGCCACAGGAGTTAGGAAACAGGAGAGGCTGAGGAAAAGGAAAGGGAACTTTTAGAAACACAGGGGAGGACTGTGAAGTCTTCCATACTGTGTAATGATAGTTTGGACTAATTTCACCAAGTCAAGGAGTGGGGACACTCAACTGACATACAACTGACAAATTATACTCTGAAGGACTTAGACATATTGGATATTTATATTTATAATATAATTTATTTTAAATATAAATCCCAGATATCTATACTTACATACGGTACATACTTCTCACATATGTACTTCTTTTTATAAATTGCCTCAGTCAATTTTCTAGTATTTTGTTGAGGATTTTTCTGTCTATATTCATAAATGATATTGATGCAAAGTTTTCTTTTCCTGTAATATCTTTGAAGGCTACTGACCTCATAGAATGAATGGTGCAGTACTTCCTCTTCTCCTCATTTTGGAAAGTGTTTGCAAAGCATAAGTGTCAATTCCTTAAATGTTTAGTGAATTCACCAATGAAGCCATCTGGTACTGAGCTTTTCTTTGGTGGTAGTTTCTTATCTTAATTATTAATTTAATCTCTTTACTTGTTATATGTATATTCAGATATTATTTCTGTTTGAGTCACTTTCAATAGTTTGTGTATGTCTAGGAATCTAATGTACAGTATAAAAAGTCAAAAGAAAAAAAGATTTGGTTTTCTGTTCAGGTGGCTCCCAGCCTCCAGCTCCCATACTGTCAGGATCCACCTTAGCTTTTGAACGAAAGCCATGCCCTCCCCAGGCCCAGCTCAGCAGAGCTCCCAGTGTCTGCCCAAGCAGGTCAAGTCTTTGCCCCAGAACTCTCTGCTGATTTCTCATATCTTTGTCAGATCTGAAGATACCTTTATCCAACCCAGACCCTTCTTTTCTTTCTTTTCAAATGTCAGATCTGCATCGAGATATGAGGCTTCCTATGCCCAGCTCTGCTTCCTCCTTTTTGTCTTTAATAGACATTACTCCACAACCACCTCCCAATAAACATCTTGCACTCTTTCTCAGCAAGTGCTTCTAGAAGGAACTAATGCAGTATTGTCCCCTCCTCAAGAATGGTCCTAAAGGAATGTGGGGATGTATATCAGGTCCTACCTGGAACAGAAACCCACAAGCTCCCAACCTCATCAGCTCCCATGTCACCTGCTGAGCATGGGTGGACCCTGGGATTTATCCCTGCTTTCAAACACAGGAATGTTCTGGGAAGCGGGACAAATGACTTCTATACCAGCGGTTCTCAACCTGTGGGTCGCGACTCCTTTGGGGGTCGAACGACTCTTTCACAGGGGTCGCCTAAGACCATCGGAAAACACATATTTCAGATGGTCTTAGAAACTGAGACATCGCTCCTCTATCCGTCTCCAGGCGGGTCTGCCCACATGCAGATACGCCAACATACGAGTACCTGGTGTGATGACATCATCGTGCCAACCCCATCACATACACCCTGTACAAATACAGATGTATGTGACAGGGTTGGTGCCATAATGTACTTATGCGGGCCAGTCACACATGTGTAGAGAGCAGCTACTGTGTAGAAAGCAGCTGCTGTGTTGAAAGCAGCTACTCTGTTAAAAGCAGCTACTGTGTTGAAAGCAGCAGTATTGGTGGTAAAATGACACTTCATGAATTATAATTACTGGGTAAATCTAAAATCATGTACTGTAAAATCATCAACTACTGCAAAAAAAATATCTGTACCATGGGAACTTAATTTGGATGCTGAGCGGTCTTTTTATATTCAGCTGTGGTTGATGTGAATACTGCCCCCTTGTGATAGTAACAGGTACGTAAAAAACAACAACACAGAGAATGGTAAATCATAGGAAACGTTAATGAACTGTATTGACTGAACTATATGCCATGTATCATCTTTTGCATTATTAAAGCTATTGTTATATATTATTTTCATTAGCAAACCATCCCATGACAATGGGTAGTGTAGAGAAGAATGTTAAGAAAAGAAAATACAGTGAGGACTTTTTACAGTATGGTTTTACCTCAATAATTACAGCAGGAATTGAGAAACCACAATGTGTTATTTGTTGTGAAGTCCTATCAGATGAATTTATGAAGCCAAACAAACTAAAACACCATTTTGATAGCAAGCATCCGAGCTTAGCTGGCAAGGATACCAACTATTTTAGAAGCAAAGCTGATGGACTCAAGAAAGCCCGACTTGACATGGGTGGCAAGTACCACAAACAAAACGTAGCAGCCATTGAAGCTTCATACTTGGTGGAACTCAGAATCGCCAGATCTATGAAACCTCACACCATTGCTTAGGATTTACTGTTGCCAGCGGTCAAAGACATTGTTCGAGTTATGATCGGAGACGAATTTGTTACGAAATGGAGTGAAATTTCCTTGTCTAATGACACTGTCTGCAGAAGAATAGATGACATGTCTACTGATATTTTTGACCAGGTAATCCAGGAAATTAAATCTGCTCCACTTCCAATATTTAGTATCCAGCTTGATGAATCTACAAATGTTGCAAACTGTTCACAGTTACTGGTTTATGTGAGGTATATTAATGATGGCAACTTTAAAGACGAGTTTCTTTTTTTGCAAACCTCTTGAAATGACAACTACTGCAAGTGATGTATTTGACACAGTTGGCTCATTTCTGAAAGAGCATAAGATCTCTTGGAAAAAGATTTGTGGTGTTTGCACAGATGGTGCTCCAGCTATGTTAAGATGTCGATCTGGATTTCAACGTTTGGTACTGAATGAATCACCAAAAGTCATCGGAACTCACTGTATGATTCATTAGCAAATATTAGCAACAAAGATGCTGCTACAAGAGTTACAAGAAATAATGAAAAACATCATAAATTCTGTCAATTTTGTAAAGGCGAGCATTTTAAACAGTCAACTGTTTTTGCAACTGTGCAACGAGTTGGATGTGGCGAACAATGCTCTGCTATTTCACACTGAAGTGAGATGGTTGTTGAGAGGAAATGTTTTAAAATGTGTTTTTGAGCTTCGTGATGAACTCAAACGTTTTTTAATCAGAAAGCAAGACCGCAGTTCGAAGCACTTTTCAGTGATAAAAGTGAACTGCAGAAAATAGCTTACTTGGTTGCCATCTTTGCCATCTTGAATGAGTTAAATTTATCACTGCAAGGACCAAATGCAACATGCCTCGATTTGTCTGAAAAGATCCGATCATTGCAAATGAAACTTAAGTTTTGGCAAAAAAAAAAAAATTGGTTGAAAATAAAATTTACATGTTGCCTACCTTATCTGCTTTCTTTGAGGAACATGACATTGAACCAGACAAAAGGATCACGATGATAATTTCTGTGAAAGAACATTTGCACATGCTTGCAGACGAAATTTCATTGTACTTTCGAAATCTACCTGACACCCCATTTGCACTTGCCAGAAGCCCATTCACAGTCAAAGTTGAAGATGTTCCTGAGACACCACAAGAGGAGTTCATTGACCTTATTAACAGTGATGCAGCAAGAACTGATTTCTCTACAATGCCAGTTACAAAATTCTGGATCAAGTGTTTGCAGTCATATCCTGTTCTGTCTGAGACTGTGTTGCGCCTTCTTCTTCCATTTCCAACAACATATCTTTGTGAAACAGGGTTTTCTAGCTTGTTGGTTATCAAGTTTAAATACAGAAGTAGACTTGTTGTGGACGATGATCTTCGTTGTGCTCTTGCAAAGATTGTCCCGAGAATTTCTGATCTGGTGAGAAAGAAGCTATCTCAACCTTCGCACTGACGTTGGCTTTTTACGCATACTGTCCCAAAATGTAGCAATGTAGTTTACTGTTGTTATATAAAAACAGACCCAGAGACAAGGAAGCATCTATCAGACTGTCAAACCTCAGAGGGAAGGTAGGGGAGGGTGGGGGGAAGGGGAAGAGATCAACCAAAGGACTTGTATGCATGCATATAATCCTAACCAGTGGTCACAGACAACAGGGGGGTGGTGGCATGCATGGGGAGGGGTTTGGTGTGGGAGCCCCTTTCACGACCCACATGTTTCAGGGTTCCCGTTCAGGTCTGGTTTCTGGAGAAGGCCGCAATCAAAACGAAGAGAGACTGGAAAAGAGTTAATTTGGGTAAATGGGGGCCAGGCAGGAGTCCACCTCTAGGGGGAGGACTACCCCTGCCTGGCCTTTGCCATCCCTTTTATTGGGGTTCTGAGATACACCCATATCCTTTAGGCAGGAAATTCCAATAATAGACAATCAGCAAAAATTTACATATGATTAACAGGTGAAAGTTGCTTTAACTGCCAATGTCTCAACTAAACAATGAGTTGAATAGCTCCGACCACTCTGAGCGATAAGGTTGACCACCCTTCCGGATTCCCTTTTCACATTTAACTACCAATGTCTCAATGTTCGGTTTCTGGCATCTCCCCCCAATTCCTTCCTTTAAAAAATCTTGCATCTGCAGACCAGAAATAAACATATAAGAACAAAAAATGTTTGAGTCCCAATTTCAATGTCCAAAAGTTCTGAGTCCAAAGTTTCAATGTCCAAAAGTTCCTCAAGTGTACATGTCAGCAACGATATCTGGATGGTGGACAAACGGTGGTGATGCAAGTCCGACCGTCTCTGGTTTGGTCCTGGGCAACCTGCAGCGATGCACAGCTGCTGACTGCTAGCATGGTAAGGTGTCATCAGTGTCTTCCATCTCTGGACTGTTTCTCCTCTTGTCTTCATGGCTGGAGCATTCCTGTTAATTCCTCTCTGTTACAGGAATCCACATGGTCTTGGAGTTGTTTTCTGAAAATATGCAAACATATTCTCGACCAGAAGTTAATAAAGGAATCTTTTCTATAAATTTTTCTTGGGATCCTTATTATTTTTTGCCCAAACAATTTTTCTTTGGCTTATTTTGACACCATGTATGTTTTTCATGGCTGTCTTGCTGTTAGCACTACAAATGAAAATTAGTTTTCAAAGCAAAAAACTTTCTAGATGTAATTTACTTACAGGATATTTTTTCTTACATGGTATTTTTCCACTATCCCCCCTTTTTTATTTAATTTTTAGGAGGCTTTTGGAAAATTTTTATAATGCAGTCTTGATAACTTTAAATTTTTGCACAAAAATATGACTGCTTTAGGTTCATTGCATGTTAAGCAATTTTACCATGAAATGAACTACCAATAGAAATGTTGGTTAATACTTTAGGAACAGCTTTTTGTACAATTAAATTTTCTTGAATATTCACTTATTTCATTTTAGCCAATTTAAATTAATCTGAAAACTTGACTATTTTACTGTCAAAATTTAATACTCTAACAACAATCTTAGTTTACCCTGTAAATATTAATGGAAAGGATTATTTGCATCCTTGAGAAAGCCCTGAGCATTCCTGGATTTAGGCTGGATTTAGATACAGGGCAGCTGCCTTCAGCCACGTCTCTGTTGCCTGGGTCCTGATCTGAGCTGGGCCAAGTCTCTTTCCGTTAACTTGGTCTCTTTTCGATCTGAGCTGGTCCAAGTCTCTGTATGTTGCCTGGGTCCTGATCTGAGGTGGGCATGGGAAGAGCAAAGCAGCCGTGGGGGCAGGAGACCTCCCTCAGAAGGGGTGAGGGTTCAAGCCCCTGCAATGTTGGGGGGGGTGGTGAGGATCTGTGCCCCACCTCTGTTGATTCCCAAGTTCTCTCCTGATGGCCCCTCTGTGACTGTGCCTGTCTTAGGTTGTTCCTCCCCTGAGGAATCTTACCCGTCTCTGGCTAACCAGCCATCCTCCGGGGCCAAGCAGGGTGATGTGAGGTTCAGTTCTGTCTCCTTGGTAGCCTATGCCCTTATGGCCTCCATGATCAGCACCTGCCTTGGGATCCCCTCGCCTGCTGGCGGGGCCCCGGCATTGATCACATATCTTGAGGAACCCAGGTTTCTTCTCCAGGGAGGGCCCAGCTCATGCCATTGTGCGAGAGACAGATCCATGGTACCAGCCACCATGAAGCTTCAACCTCAGCATGAACTGAAAACTCAGGCAACAGCTGTGGGCAATAGGATTGTGAGAAGGGGGTCCCTCTTGGCAAAAAGAGCAAGAAGGGTCAATATAGAATGCTCAAGTGCCTTCCCAGGGGGCCTTCCACACAGTGGAAGGGATTAAATCCTTTCATGTCCTTATTAAATTGCTGCCAAACATTCAAAAAATTAGATTTTTAAGTTTGTTTGGGATAATTGTACAATATGCTGTTGTAAAATATCAAAAATTATAATGACATTGTAGAATAATATCATGTAAGAATATTCTTTGCTCTAGGGATGGCAATTCAATTTCAAATAGGCTGTCAATTTCTTTTTGTATAGACAAGGTCTTAGTTACATTTTCTGCACCTCTCTTTAATTTTGATTTTGTGTCATACAAAAGGGAAGCTGGGTGGCAAAACCTGTGAAATTATACTTCCTTGCCCCACTCATTTTCCTCCTGGATGACCAAGGTGTTTGGTATTATTGGTGACTACAGTTTGGGATGGGAATGGGGGGATGAGGACAAATATGTGATACCTTAATCAATAAAGAAATTTAAAAAAAAGACTGTTATCCATGCTACACCATGCTTCAAGACAAAATTTCATTTATTTGTAATTAGAAATAAGTATTTCACAATATATAATTACATATTGTTTTTGTGATTAATCACTATGCTTTAATTATGTTCAATTTGTAACAATGAAAATACATCCTGCATATCAGATATTTACATTATGATTCATAACAATAGCAAAATTACAGTTATGAAGTAGCAACAAAAATAATTTTATGGCTGGGGGTCACCACAACATGAACTGTATTAAAGGGTCGAGGCATTAGGAAGGTCGAGAACCACTGTTCTAGACCTTCTCCCTGCCATGTTCAGGTTACACTTACTTATCCTTGTTATAGTGAAATGCCCAGAGTAGGACATTAGTGAGTTTCCTGATACCTAGTAAAGTGACTATCATCCATAACCTAAAGGTCTCAGGCACCAAAGATGCAAAAGCCTTGGCGAGTCCAGGTATCTCCTGACTCTGGGAGGAGCCATGCTCTTCCCCAAGACAGAATAAAACCAATCAGGAGGCTGTAAGTTCATAATACAATTCATCTTTATTATTTGACTCAAGTGAGTATATTTACACATGAATTTTTCAGAATTTGTCATAGCAAGGGTTGTTTAGGGTACAAAAGTATTAATGCTCTTATAAATGGCCTAATCTTGAAGGTAAGCTGATACTTTCAAAAAACAAAGGCAGCTGATCCCATCCCAAAGCATCTATAAAGCGGTTAATATTGAAAACATCTGGTCCTACATCTATTGGGAGAAGATTCTATAGCTCCCATCTCATACAATGCCCCTATCATGGAGCTCTCAAATTTATCTCTTCAACCATGAGTGGAATATCATCACCATCTAGGAACTGAGAAGCAACCTGAAGTGCAGAGGCTGCGTGAGAATGAATCTGGACCATGAGCAGTGCACCCACCTCATAGGACCTGCCCCAGGACATGAGACACCATAAGCTACTAATGTGTTTGACCACTATTATGTGAGTTCTCTGAGTTTTATCTTCATTCCTAACCCTCAAGATAAAAAAAAGAGAGAGAGAAAGTTGCAAAGGAGTTTTCAATAAACTCTTTAGAGAAAATCTATATTATTAGAATTTAAAAATTTTGCAAGGTTTTCTAATTTTGGCAATTTTACTGGGATTCTGATTATTGTTCTAGTCTATTGCACTATGATGATTTAACAATACAGTCCTTTGAATACTCACAGGGGTGTGTTCATTTCGTCAGAGTAAAGAAAGAGGGGATGGCAGGGTCATTTGCATTTAGACTTGAAATGGAGAGGACACAGAGAAACAGCCACCATGTTAGGATGGAATAGCTCAGGGGCCAGTAGGCTTGGCAGGCAGGGGGAAGTCCACAGGAGTACAGCTTCTCCTCTCTGGCATGCCCAGGATCCTCACACATCTGGACACCCTGATTCTTTATAACTATATGTGTTATGGCCACTGCTGGACTTGTCCTTATTCCTGGGTCTGACCTGACTGCAATCTACCTACACAGGTAAGGTGATTCTTGTGACTTGATTCTGACATTTTCTCTACCTTATTTCTTCTTGCTCCTTTATAATCCCCTACTACCTGCCCCAACTGGACAATTTATTTACATACAAATAGGTAAAGCATCTCATGGCAAAATACATTGACTTCTCAAGTCCTCAAAGTTATGAACCCACTTCCCACCTACCAGTCCTCCCATACCCCCCAACCTGAGCATGTTTCTAACTTAAAGAGACCCCAGGCATTTCAACCACCTATAAAAACTATCTTTTACTTTCTTTAGATTTTTTTTTTAGATTTTGCTTTTCCTGGGCATCTTTAGTTATTTTGTTGACGTGCCTTTTATGGTTACCTATCAGCTCATTGGCCATTTTCAAAAGATTTATTACCTGGTCTTCACTGGCTTGGCCAGTTTCTTTGTTATTAAAAGCACAAACTCGCTCCCGACACTTTTTAATTGTCTTCTTAAGAAACTTGTTTTCTGTGTTTTTGCAGTAATCTTTAATGTCCCCGTCCCCCAGGTCTTCCTTCCGAGTAAAAAGCACAATCATGTATTCCCTAACATCCTTTCCGAAGATGGTCTTTAGTGTCGCCATCACCTTTTTGTCTTCGTTGGTGACCCGTCCCAGCTGGAGCACCAGTACCAGAACCGTGTTGACATCACTTCTGGGCATATACTGTTGGACCATCTTTAGCTGGGATGGGTCACTGGACAGCAGACAGAGCTCAGGAGTGTCCACAACAATAATGTCCTGATCAGCCCTTTTCCTTTTGCTTTCCCGGCACGTGGTGGTGACTGGCTGGGCTCGGAGTTGAGAGGGGAACTCTGAACACCCGAGGATGGTGTTCCCAGTGGCACTTTTCCCAACCCCACTCTTTCCCACAAGGACAATGTTCAGGGTCTCTGTCAGAGGAAAGCAGGAGAGAGTTGAAACCCTGGGCTGATCTGAGTACGCCTTCCAAAGCCACACATTACAGGGGAAAACACTTGGGAAGCATCAGGGCTGCCTTCCCAGAGCAGCTCCAGCCACAAGCATGGGAACGGCTTCCTCCAGAAAACTAGTGAACCCAGAAGCAGGAGTTGGATCACAGTCCCTGCCCAGTGTTCACCCACTGACATGCTGCCATTCTCATCTCTGAATATTCCCCCTTTTCTGGTACCTTCTTTGATATACTAGCACCATGTGAGTGCTTTGTTACTCTTCACCTCCTCACCTGGGTCCAGTCTACTCATCTCATCTCTGTCTTTTCTTACTGCTGTGACTATGTATTCCCACTGAAGACTAATGCTGACTGTATCAAAGTCTTCTGGATGTATTTGAAAAATGATTCTATACAATTACTTTTCATGAAAAAGCAACTACACATACCATCTGTGGGTTACCAGACGGAGCACGCTAGAAGTCACTTCTCATTACAACCATATTCAACTTAACTTTGTCTTTCATTGATGTCAAAAGGCACCTCATGGCTTTAACAATGAGTACCCACTAACACTGTTCTCTGTGGTGTGAATGTGGAGAATATATTTCCCTACAGATGGAATTACAGGAATAATGTGATGCACATCACATTTCATCTTCCTGGGAGATTAAAATGTTAAACTTGGCTTCACTGAGCTTTGTCCTTAGTGTTCCTCTAATTTTGCTACCAAAGGTAAGTACTGCAGCTAAAGTCTGGGCTAAAGCAAATCCAGGGAAAATCTGAGTTTAAAATGACACTGAGTCTATATTCATAAAATAGTATATAACTCATCATTTAATAAAAGACAAGAGTGAACTACTGATATGCAACATGGCTGGATCTCCAAAACATGCTAAGTGAAAGAAGCCAGATGCAAAACCACATACAATATGAGTACATTATATGAAAATCAAAAACATACAAGATTAGCCCATGCTAGTAAAAGTCTGAAGAGTGGTTTCCTTTGGTGAGCTCTTGTAAGGAGATGGAAATGAGCCATATCATTATCTAGATGATGGTCACATAATGCGTAGATGTGTAAAAGTCATTGAGTTGTATATTTATTATTTGCATATCTTACTGTACTTAAATTAAATCTCAATAAATATCTGTAAAAACCTGCACCACAACTGTCTCTCCACACATGCCCTGTTCCCACCACTTCTCCTATGAAGCAAGGTCAACACCAAACCTATATGCTGAGCAAATGGCAGAGTCAGCAACTCTAGGGATATTCACTGAAACTCCGTCATTCAGGGTGCCATCCCTGTGGAATGTCACTCTGTGTCTGCATGGCAAGCTTGGGAGGGGAGTGATCATGGCATTTAAAGAAAGCAGCTGAAATGCAGTAACTCCACACCCTTTTATTTTGCCTTTGGAAAGTTACTGACATCTGCAGAGTTTAGGATACATCACTAATGGCAATCACTACATGGATACTGAGCTCCATCACTGAATTCTGCATAGTAGAAGGAGGTGTTTTCATCCAGGACCAGGAGGAAGAGGCCAAGTAGGCACAGCAAGCAAACCCAGTTTTGTAACATTTTAGAGAATGTCAGGTACACCCGCAAAGGGCCAAAGACCTTTGATGGTGCTACACCTACTCAACAGTGTTAAGAGTTCCCTAGAGACAGGTTGTAGTCATTGACCTGAGCAAGGTCTTCAGGATATATTTTTGTTTTGATTTATCTAGATAGTTTTCCCACTTCCCTTTGATGCACAACACATTCAAAGGAATTCAGATATGAGCTTAACATATTTTAAGGATATGCTTACCATTTGGAGTGTCCCTTTTCTGAGATGTAGTTTCTTTCTCACAGTCCTGGAAAATAAAGAGGGAAAATGATGTACCAGATTTAAAATCTCATCTTTTCACAAAGTAAAGAAATGGAGTCATAGTGTGTAATCCACAGTAATTTGTGAGTAGGCTGTGGTCAAATGAAGACCATGGTCATAGTCTTTGCTGGTCATTATAAACTTGTCCATAATGACAATCTTGAGACCCTACTGTTTCTGCTGTTTTAATACATTTCCAAGTGCATGATGGGTCTTGCTCTCACTCAGAGGAGCCCCACAGATGCCATCTACAAGGCATTGTTCCTGAAGCTCTAACTTCACTTCTCTACAGTTCCTAACTGTAATTCCAGAGGTTCTGCTATTCCTGGAGAAAATCCAGAGGCTTCAGGAGACCTTCTGCTCTCCCTGGAAGAAGAAACGTGCCCAGTGATGCCTGTGATGTGCAGTTGAGAGACAAGGGGAAGTGAGGAGATTGGAAACTAGGCTCCCCACATCTTGCCAATGCCCGATGTAGAGGTGACTCATCTACTAACATAAATACAGTAACACTTGGGACCTTCCCCATCCAGGTGGGCAAATGAAGATGATGACAGGATGGATAGCCACATACCTGACATTCTCTTCACTTGCCTGGTGAGCCTTATATTGACTCCCCAAATTTAAATTTAAAAGGGAATAAAAAATGTGAAAACATGATATGCAATCTTGATTAATCTGCTACTTGTAGAAGCTTTCTATACTTTATTTTAACCTTGTCTTTGTTAAGTCTCCATGCCAGCCCAACTTCCCTGCTTTCTAACCTGGCCTTACCCAAAACCATTGAAATCATCAGTCATCTTTCTACTTGGGTTTCTCTCATTTCACTCCGGTTGTCAGACTTTCTTCATTTCCCCCATCCCTGCTAAATTATTTCATGTTTTATTTTTAAATCCAAAGGATTGTTACCATGAAAATGTATATGATCTAAAATTAGTAATTTTAATATCTCTAAAACACGAGAAAACAAGTTGTTAACTCATATATTCTGCTGTGTTTTCCTATGTTTATACAAAGACACAGAAGCATATACAGACACATAGGAAGATTTATTAGACTTTCTATCCTGCAATCAGCTTAATAACATGTCTGTTAGTCTACACAAATAGATGTAATTTGTTTCACTTGCAACCATTTATGCTAATACAACCATTCCTTTATTGATACTGGCTATTTCTGGTTTTACTATTTCAAAATATGCAGTGATAAATGTCCTTGTCCATACATCTTTATATATACTTATATTTTTCTGTCTGTATATTAGAGTGGAAATTTTCACTCCATCTATGGGTTATATAAAATCCTTGATGTCTCATTAACTTATTTGGAACTATATATTTCTATAATTATAATAACAATAAAAATAATAGCATCTAATAATTATAGAACATTAATCCAGTTTCAAGTATTTACAGATTACTTTGTGAGCAAGTCACTTAATCCTTACAACAATCCCTGAGATACATATTATTATCTCCATTTTACAGAAGATGAAACTAAATTCTGTTCTCATGAAGTTTGTGGGTAGGCAACCATCACAAATACATCTGTAGCAATCACTTGATGTGATTGTGGCCATGTTTGGAGTGCCAATAGGGCTGAGGGGCTGAGGGGCTGAGGGGCTGAGGGACTGAGGGGCTGAGGGGCTGAGGGAGTTCGTTCCAAGGGACAATCAGGAGGATTTCTTAAAGAAGTGAGTTTAAGCTTAAGGTGATGGACCTGGTATTAGGTGGAATGGGAAAGGAGAAGTGTCAGGAAAGAGAACTTTGAAAATTTAAAGCTCTAGAGTGGACATGAGTATAACTCAAGAACTAAAGGAGAGGCTGGTGAAACCAGTATGTAGAAAGAAGGTAGAGGATCAGAACAGGTCATGGATTCTGAACTTGACCTGAAGATCAGCAAGAACTTACTAGAGCATTTTAAATAAGAGAGTGCAATGTCCAGGTTACATTGCATAAACTCATCCTGTACCCTTTCCCCTCTCTGCTGATAGCACTGTTCCTTGTAGCCATCAAAGAAGAGGGAGAGAGCTCAGGCCTAGAGATAAGAGAGCAAGTGAATTTAAAATTCTTGAGCATCAGTGTCCTCATCTGTAGAACATCTGTGCATAAAGTTGTTATGAAAACTAAATCAGTTTATATATGTGCTTTGAATTTAGTAGGTTTTCAATAAGTACTGACTTTCCTCTCATGGCCGTCATGTTTGAGTTTAATACACACCAGATCTAAGAAGATTCACTGACACAAAGGCCCCTGTGCTGAATTTTTGCTTGTCTTATATTCTATAGCACTTATATTTACAGAGTTCCCTATACCAATATTCACTTAATTACACTGAATCAATAATTGTTTTGTTTCTTACACGTAAGTTAAAGTATAAGCTCCTCAGAGGTAAAAGCTTGCATTCCTTAGTTATGAATACATTCTTCATTCATGTTAAAAATTTAAATAAAATGTCACTCTGGCTGTTGTGTGTGAAATAGATAGAAGTGTAAGGCCCAATAATTATTGAGGGGAAAGTTGTTAGTAGATTATTTGTAAAATAGTTCAGGCAAGAGAAGAGGCTGTCTTGGACCAGATGGTGGTTGTGGAGGTGGGGAGAAGCAGGTGGTTCCAGGTGCATGATCACACAGACTTGAGGATTTCGTGGATACCAGATGCTAGCTGTGGTATCAAAGTGGACTTCTGGGTTTGAGTTTGAAAAGCGTGGTGAGAAGCACAATCATTTACCAAGTTCAGAGGAAAACAAAAGTCTTACTGATTTAAGAGGGAAAACCAGAAGTTTGGACATGTTAAGTCTGGGATCCTATAAGAGAGCCCAGTGAAGATATCAAGTAGCAATTGAAACTCAGAGGAGAGACCTTAACTAGTGCTACTCATTTGGAAACTGTTAGCAATAGACAGAACTCAAAACTGTAAAATGTGGCCGAAACCGGTTTGGCTCAGTGGATAGAGTGTCGGTCTGTGGACTGAAAGGTCCCAGGTTCTATTCCGGTCAAGGGCATGTACATTGGTTGCGGGCACATCCCCGGTAGGGGGTGTGCAAGAGGCAGCTGGTCGATGTTTCTCTCTCATCAATGTTTCTAGCTCTCTGTCCCTCTCCTTTCCTCTCTGTAAAAAGTCAATAAAATATATTTTAAAAAAAAAGAATCAATATATCTTCCCCCTGATACTTCTTAATTTCAATTAAAAATTAAAAAAAAAAATCAAAAAACTGTAAAATGTGGAAACACCTGAGGGAGAGTATAGAGAGTTGAGGAGAGGCTAGAACCACACCCTGCAGATGCCAACTTCCAGAGCTCTTCACAACAGGTTCAGCAACCACCAGGGTGGCCAGAAAGGTGTTGTGGGTTGGGATGCAAGAAGAGAATAGTTTTATTGAAGCAAATAAGTCTAATAAATCATTTGTGTACAAAACTATGAAGGGTAAAACCAGACAAGGATGTAAATTTATCCATTAACTTACCAATGAAGTCCAAATGATAATATTCAAAGTAATCTACCCACCTTGTGCCTCATCTTTTCATATTATGGATAAATATACTCTTAAATAAAGCATAAGAACCTTTTCACTTGACTGTGCCCATCTTCATTCCACTCGTCTATACAACACAGAGATCCTTGGAAACCTTAACATGAATTCTCACCTGGAATCCATTGCCTTTATTTCTGAAATTTACAGGGCAGGGCCTTCTGTTCTCTTCCACCAAATGTTTGGCCATGCTGAGGAGCTTCCTCACCTAGATATCCTGCTCAGCCTTACCTGCCTTATTGTTGAAAAATCAGTATCATCTTCCATAGTTGTTAACCAACTTTTCAAGTGATGTGTCATGTTTAAGGTAATCTTCCATGGAATGATCCCCCAATTCATCCTTCCTAGTGAATATGATAATGGTGTACCTCTTGGCTTCCTCTCCAAATACCTCCTTTATGCCATTTTTGTCTCTCTATCCTTCTCATTAAAGTGGCTAATGGGGATCACCAGAAGCAGGACATGCAGGCTCGGGGCAGAGAGCTCCAAGCAGTATTCAATGTTGGGTTGCATGTCTTTGGCACAAGGTGTTGAGGAGAAAAGGACTGGGGTGTCAATGACCATGACCTTCTCCCCTACCATGGCCCTGTAGAGGGCCGCCTGGGAGGCACCTGGGCATTTCCTTAATTATTGTCAGCTGAACTCAGGGCTTAGGCCTAGTCACGCCCTGGGAACATGCTTCCCCAATGAGGCTGGACATGTTAATCAGTTCTGACTTCATAGCCGCCCAGGTGTCGGCAGGGGCGGGTCTAGATATGTAAATCCAGTAATGCTAGGGTCTAGTTAAGAATGCAAATAAGCTCATTTGATCCTAAGTTTTGGTGTTACTTCCTGGATTTTTGGGATATAAGATAAACCTGCTGTGTGGCTCAGGGTCATCGTCATGCTGCCTCTCCATCAGAGAGGAAAGATGGCGTCCCACCCAGCCCCAGCTTCATGAATCTATTTCTGCGTCTTGTTTTCTTTATTTCTATTATTTCTCAATCCCTGGCCGCCTCACTTAGAACCAGTTCGTTCATCTCTCTTTCCGCGCGGGACGCGGAAAAGGGAGATCCCCACCATGTTTGGCCCCCGCCGCATCAGGCCCCCGCATGGCCCCACTTTCTCTCTGACACATTTTATCATCATATTCTCACTGAATCTGGACAGGAACACATCTTTGCCCAGAATATTATTTCCTGTAGCACTTTGTCCTGCGCCAGGCTTTCCTAAGAGGAGAAGCCTCAGACATACCTGATACTCCAGACCTGGGGAGCAGCCCTGCTTCACAGCATCCTCCTGACACTGCCTCCAGCTGGTCCTGTTGGGACAAAGAGAAACACATCAAGGTTCAACTCACACACAGAGTGAACAGAGAAACAGCAAAAAAGAGTGTTCCCTTTTAACTCAATCCCCCTCCCCCACTCAAGAATTTAGGCTACTGAAGTACTATACTTGGACTAGACTAGAAGAAGGAATCGTGTTTGCCAGGATCTTCTCTTCATGTTTTGTGAAATAAACCCATGCTGACAAAATGCCAACACTGTGGATTGGATAAAATAACAAGCCCTTTCTTTACCTACATTACCCACTCACATGCTGGGAGATACCTAAATATTCTCTATGACAGACAGAATAATGTTCACCCACCAGGTGCCCATGTATGAATCCCAGAATCTGTGACTGTGATGCCTTGAGTGGTACAAGGTACTTTACTAATGATATTGGGATCTTCAGGTACAGAGAGAATCTTGGATAATTCAAGGTATTTTAAGAAGCCCTTATAAGAGGAAGGCAGATAAGTGAAATAGGTTAAAGGATTTAGAAGTAAAAATTAGTCACAGCCCATGGGCACAGACAATAAACAGGTGAAGGCCTGGGATGTGGAGGGCGATGGATGGAGTAGGGAAAAGGAAGAAAAATTGGGGACATCTGTTATACTTTCTACAATAAAGTAATTAAAAAAAGAGGGAGGCAGGAGAGTCAGAGTGATAAAAGGAAGATGTGAGAATAGAACTAGGAGGGGCCAGAGAGTGAAAGACTTGAAAATGCTACTATGTTAGCTTTGATGATGAAGGCAGACTCTACAAGCTGGAAAAGGCCAGGCAATGGAATCTCCCATAGAGCCTCCAGAAGAATCACAATCCTTCCCAATGCATTGATTTTAGGACTCCTGACCCTTCAAACTAGAACTTTAAAATAACAAATGTGTGTGGGGTTTAATGACTGAGTTTGTGGCAATGTATTACAGCAGCATCAGAAAAAAAATACACAGTCTCACAGTCAACCTTTCAAAATAGGGGTGTCCGTGTGACCCATATTTAGTTCATGACAGTTGGGGAACATTTGGGAATTCTTAAAATTCTATGTGTTCTTTTATTATTATTATTGATTGATTGAATCTATAAAGAGAGAGGAACCTGGCTGGTGTGTCTCAGTGCTTAAATGTCGACCTTTGTACTAGGAAGTTATGGTTGGAATCCAGGTCAGGGCAATTATCCAGGATGTGGCTCCACCCACAGAAGGAGGCATGCAGAAAGTAGCAAATTAATGATTACCTCTCATCATCGATGTTTCTATCTTTCTCTCCTTTTTGCATAAAATTTAAATGTGATGTCTGGAATTGGAGCTGCCTCATGGGATAATAAAGTAATAAATAAGAAGACAAGACAGAGAGACAAAATGACAGCATAATAGGCAGATGTGTCCTGAGCCTCATCCTGAACCAGATAGAAGGAGCAACTAAATTGAATAACATCCACCCCGAATTGGTGAAATAGACACAGATGATGAGATAATTCACAGCCAGGAAGAGCAGAGGATGCCTGGAGAATGGTAAACTCGGGATCTGGGCTGGAGAGAATTGTGAGACCTCCAAGCCCAGAGGCTCAGAAGGAACCAGCACAGCATCAAGGCCGCATCCCTTGGGACAGGCATAACATCTGAATGTGGAAAGGAAGTCCACAGGGCTGCTGGCAGCAAGGGATTCTAGATCTAAACTCACAGCAATGAGAGGCTGAGCCCAGAGGAGGCAGCCTGAACAACTGACCAAGCCGCATTGTGCTGAAGGGAGAGGGGCTTGCAGTGGGACAGCTCTTTCCCCTCTTTCTGGTATTTGATTTTATCCCCTAACCGAATTCATAGGACCTTTTGAATACAAACACTTACCTGTGGCTGAGGTGCAGGTAGAAGTGGGGACTTGTGTAGACTGGGGAGAGGTTGGGGAGAGAAGGGGGTCAGGAAAAGGTGGCCAGGGGTCTGGCACTGAGACATACCTGACATGCCAGACCTAAGCAGCCATTTTTTCCTGAAGAGATAGCCCCTCCCTGCAGTTACCAAACAATCAATACATCCACACCCAGACTACACCCTGAGTGACAAAGGATAAAAAACAAACAAACAAAAAACTGATTTGTCCCTGAGGTCCCCCAGGGAATGGCCTGAAGAGAAGCTTTTCAGTCCTGGAAAGCCATATGGAAACCTCCCCAACTATAGCCCTGTCAGTAAGAGCTGCTTGAGAGATTTAGATTGACAGTGTGTAGACAGGTTAAGTGGGAAGATTGGTCCCATCAGCTGGTAGTCAAAGCTGTGGAGATAGATGCAAATAGAGGAGCGGTGGACTACTTGGAATTTCAACAATCTAACAGGAAACTGAGAAGTCACAGACAGTACAGAACAGTGGGATCTTAAACCAGCTCCCATTTGGCACTAAAACTTGGCAGAAATTAATGACACTTCACTTTTTCATTTTTGTTATTTATTTTATTTTAATTATTTTGTTATCTCTTTTTTCTTTATTTTCCTTTTTTCATTTGTTTCTTTATTTTTTATTTCTTTTCACATTATTTTTCATCATTCTATTTTTATTTATTTCTGTTTTATTTTATCTTATTTTTAAATTCATTTTTTAATTTAAAATTTTTCTTTTTTTTTCTTTTCTTTCTCTCTTCTTACACACTCATTCTCTTTCTACTTCCTCTATACTGAACTGAAGTCCTCCCCATATTTATCCAATTCCTTAGCTTTACTTTCTGTATATAAGCTCGACCTCTACAGATTCTGCCCCAACCCTCTTTGCTGGGTGTTTGGTGTTTGCATTTGTTTTGGTTTATCGTGGTGTTTTCATTTTTCTTCTTTTTCTTTCTTCTCTTACCACTTTTTCTCTCTTTGTTATCATTTGTGCTCTCTTTTCTCTCCCCTAATTCTCTTTTCTCAGGTGGTCACTTATATTGGGGTTATGGGTGTCATGAGTACATTCGTGTTATTGTTTCCTTTGTGTTATGCTTTGTCGAGTTCTATTTTGTCCTGTTTGGTCAATGTGATAGAGAGCGAGCAGCAGCATGAGCTACCCACCCCCATCCAAGGAGCAGCAGTCCTGTGAGCAGCCTACCCCCCATCTGAGGAGTAACAGCAGTGCACAGCTTGCCCCCATCCAATGAACAGCAGTCTTGTGAGCAGCCTAAACCCATCCAATGAGAACAATCATGAAAGCAATCCGCCTCCACCAGCCAGAGGAGCCACCATTGCTGTAAGCAGCCATGTGAGCAGTGCACAAGAGAGAAGCTACCGCCAACTGAGGAGCAGCCACTGCTTCAATCACCCAAGAAGAAGCTGCCACCTGAGGAGCCACTGCTGCCTGAGAAGCAGCCCCTGCACGACTCGACACCTAGGTCCTTTGGTGAGAGCAAAAATGGGGATACAGAGAAACCTTCAAATAAAAGGAAGAATCTCCAGAAAAGGAACTAAGTGAAACAGAGTCATGCAATATGCCAGGAAAAGAATTCAGAATAAGGGTCATACAGTTCATAAACAGGATGGAAGAAAAACAATCAACAACTTATGTAAGAATCAAGAAGAAATTAAAGAGTGATATAGCTGCAATAAAACAACACTATAGAAAATTTTAACAATAGATTAGGAGAAGTGGAGGATGGAATTAGTGAATTATAAGACTGGGAAGCAAAAACACTCCCAAAATGAACTGCGATTGGAGGAAAAAAAATAAAGACAGGAGGGGAGCCTAATAGAGCTTTGGGACAACATGAAATAAAGCAACATACAAATAATAGGGGTGACACAACAACAGGAAGAGGAAAAAGGGTTAGAAAACCTATTTGAAGAAATAATGTCAGAAAAATTCCCTGATGTGGGAAAGAAAAAAGTTACAAAAGCACAGAGTGTCAAACAAGATGAACCCGAAAAGACCCATACCAAGACACATCATAATTACAATGGCAAACATTCAGGACAAAGAGAGAATCTTAAAGGCTATAATAGAGAGACAGAAAATTACATACAAGGGAACTCCCATTAGATTATCAAATGATTTCTCAACAAAACACATCAGGCCAGAAAAGAATGGAAGGAAGTATACAAAGTGATGCAAAGCAAGGGACTGAATCCAAGAATACTCTATTCAGCAAGGCTATCATTGAAAATTAAAGTGGAAATAAGGAGTTTCACAGACAAAAAAACAAAAACAAGCTAAGGGAGTTTATCACCACCAAGCCAGCAATGCAAGAATTGCTAAAGGGACTGGTGTAAAAATAAGAAATAGAAAAGGAAGAAGGAACACAGGCACAAAAAATAAAAATGGCTACAAACAATTTCCTTTCAATAATAAGTTTAAACATAATGGACTAAATGCTCCAATCAAAAGACATCAAATAGCTGAATGGATAATAAAATATTACCCAATATATGTTATTTATAAGATACCTATCTCAGACTAGGGACTCACACAAACTGAATGTGAAGGGATGGAAAAATATCTTCTAGGCAAATGAAAAAAAAAATGAGGTAGCAATACTTACCTCTGACAAAATAGAACTCAAAGTCAAGGCCATAACAAGAGATAAGGAAGACCACTTCATAATACCAAAGGGATTGATACAACAAGAGGATATAATCCTGGTAAACGTATATGAACCAAATAAAGGAGCACCCACACATATAAACAAACCTCCTGGAAGAGAGGACAACAATACAATCATAGTAGGGGACTTTAATATACCATTTACATCACTGGATAGATCTTCTAGACAAGGCATCCTCAAACTACGGCCCGCGGGCCACATGTGGGTGTTTTTGCCATTTTGTTTTTTTTTACTTCAAAATAAGATATGTGCAGTGTGCATAGGAATTTGTTCATAGTTTTTTTTAAACTATAGTCTGGCCCTCCAACAGTCTGAGGGACAGTGAACTGGCCCCTGTTTAAAAAGTTTGAGGACCCCTGCTCTAGACAAAAAAACAAAGAAAGATCAGATGGACTTAATTGACATTTTCAGAACATTTCATCCCCCAAACCATGAATATACATCTTCTCAAGTACACATCGGAGAGTTTCAAAGATAGACCACATATTTGGTCACAAGCAAAGTCTCTCCAAATTCAAGAAGATTGAAATCATATCAAGCATATTCTCAGATAACAATGGCATAATATTAGAAATAAACTACAATGAAAACAATAAAAAAAAAACCAAACACCTGGAAGCTGAATAGCATGCTATTAAAGAATAATTGGTTTAGCAATGAGATCAAAGAAGAAATTTTAAAAATCCTGGTAGCAAATGACAATGGAAACACAACAATCCAAAATCTATGGGACACAGTGAAGGCAGTCTTGGGACGGAAGTTTATAGCTCTACAGGCCTACTTCAAAAAAACAAGAAAAATGGTAATAAATCATATAACTCTACAACTAAAAGAATTAGAAAGAGAGCAACAAGAAAAGCCAAGAATGAGCAGAAGGAAGGAGATAATAAATATCAAAGCAGAAATAAATGAGATAGAGACAAAAAAAAAATACAAAAGATCACAAAAAAATACAAAAGATCAATGAAACCAAGAAATGGTTCTCTTTGTTTGTTTGTTTGTTTTGGTTTTTTAAGAGATGGTTCTTTGAAAGGATAAACAAGATTAATGAACCTTTAGCCAGGCTCATCAAGAAGCAAAGTGAGAGGACCCAAATAAACAAAATCAGAAATGAAAGATGTGAAATAAAAATGACCCCACAGAAATACAAAGGATTATTAAAAAATACCATGAACAACTCTATTCCAACAAACTAGACAACGTAGAGGAAAGAGGTATATTCATAGAAAAATACAATCTCCCAAAACTCAATCAGGAAGAATCTAAAAACCTCAATAGCCAGATAACTATGGAGGAAATTGAAGCAGTCATCAAAAAGCTTCCAGCAAACTAAATCCGGGGCCAGGCGGCTTCAGAGGTGAGTTTTACCAAACATTCAAAGGAGAACTGAAACCTATCCTCCTCAGACTATTCCAGAAAATTCAAGAGAAAGGAACACTCTAAAGCACATTATATGAAGTCAGCATTACCCTAATACCAAAATGAGATAAAGTCAGCACAGAGAAAGAGAATTACAGGCCAATATCCCTCATGAACATAGATGCCAAAATCCTCAACAAAATTCTAGCAAATCAGATCCAACAGTACATCAGAAAGATCATACACCATGACCAAGTAGGATTTATCCCAGGGATGTAAGGATGGTATAGTATCCGCAAATCAATAAACATGATACATCACATAAACAAAATGAAAGATGGAAATCACATAGTCATATCAATTGATGCAAAAAGGCATTTGACAAAATCCAAGACCCTTTCTAGTTAAACAACCTCAGCAAAGTGGGAATAGAGTGATCATACCTCTGCATAATAAAAGGCTTATATGTCAAACCTACAGCCAACATCATACTCAATGGGCAAAAACTAAAACTATTTCACCTAAGGACAGGAATAAGACAGGGATGCCCACTTTCACCACTCCTGTTCATCACTACTGGAAGTGCTAGCCATAGAAATTAAACAAGAATAAGAAATAAAAGGTATCCAAATTGGAAAAGAAGATGTAAAACTGTCATTATTTGCAGATGACATGATATGGTACATAGAAAACCCTAAAGACTCCATAAAAATTATTAGACTTAATAAATGAATTCAGCAATGTAGCAGGATACAAAATTAATGCCAAGAAATCTATGGCATTTTTATATACCAATATTGAACTTAGAGAAAGAGAGATTTAAAAAATAATCCCATTTACCAATGCACCAAAAAAAACTGAGATACCTAGGAATAAAATTAACTAAGGAGGTAAAAAACATGTACTTGGAAAACTACAGGATACTGAAAAAAAGAGATAAAGGAAGACATAAACAGATGGAAGAAGATACTGTGTTCATAGGTTGGTAGAATCAACATCATTAAAATGTCCATACTACACAAAGAAATCTATAGATTTAATGCAATTCTCATTAAAATACCAAGGTCATATTTCACAGACCTAGAACGAACTCTTAAAAAATTCATCTGGAATAAAAAAAGAACCCGAATAGCTACAGCAATCCTGAGAAAGAAGAACAAAGTATCATATATCAGATATCACGCTGTATTACAAAAAAGCCTGGTACTGGTACAATAACAGACATATAGACCAATGGAATAGAATAGAGAACTCAGAAATTGAATCAAACTACTATGATCAACTAATATTTGACAGAGGAGGCAAGAACATACAATGGAGTGAAAACAGTCTCTTTAATAAATGGTGTTGGGAAAACTGGACAGATACATGTAAAAAAAAATGAAACTAAACCACCAAATTACACTACACACAAAAATAAACTCAAAATGAATAAAGGACTTAATATAAGATGGGAAACCATAAAAATCTTAGAGAAATCCAGCAAAATCTCAGACAAATAGCAAAACAATAGCTTCACTGATTCAGCTCCTAGGGCATTGGAAACTAAAGAGAAAAAAAACAAATGGGACTACATCAAAATAAAAAGCTTCTGCACTGCAAAAGAAACCATCAACAACAAGAAAGCCCACTGCATGGAAGAGCATAATTGCAAATATTATCTCTGATAAGGTTTTAATATCCAACATTTATAGGGAACTCATGCAACTTAACAAAAGGAAGACAAAAAATCCAATAAAAAAATGGGCAATGGACGTAAATAGATACTTGGAAGGCCAAAAGACATATGAAAACATGCTCTATGTTACTAATCACCTAAATGACAATGAGGTACCATCTCATACCTGTCAGAATGGCTATCATCAACAAAGCAACAAATGACAAGTGCTGGTGAGGATACAGAGAAAAAGGAACACTCATGCAATGCTGGTGGGAATGCAGACTGGTGCTGCCACTGTGGAGAACAGTATGAAGTTTTCTCAAAAAACAAATAATGTTTTTTGTTTTTGACCGAGTGATCCCACTGCATTTGACCCAGTGATCCCACTGCATTTGATCCAGTGATCCCACTTCATTTGACCCAGTGATCCCACTTTTAAAAATATATTCCAAGAAACTAGAAATACCTCTCATCTTATCTAATAAGGAGGGAATAGGCTAATTGACCCTCATGTGGCACCCACAGCCAATAAGGAGCAAATATGCTAATTAACTGCCCTGCCCTCAAAGATGATGGTGCCCACATCCAATAAGGAGGGAATATGCTAACTGCTGCCCTGCCCTCAAAGATGGTGGTGCACACAGCCAATAAGGCAGAAATATGATAATTGCCTGCCACGCCCTCAAAGATAGGGGTGCCCACAGCCACAAGATTGCAGTGCTCAGTCCCTTCAGTCCCTCCTGACATCTGAGGCACAGGCAAGCCTCAGATGTCAGTTGCCCAGTCTCCCGGGGCAGGCCCAAGGTTTAGGCAAGCCTCAGATGGCAGCTGCCCAGCTGCCCAGGGCCGCCCTAGGCTCAGGTAACCAGGGCTGGCTGAGGCTTGCACTGCCAGCAGTGGCAGCAGCAGAGGTGTGATGGGGGTGTTGCCTTCCCCTGATCACTGGGTTGCCTCCCACCCCTGAGGGTTCCCAGACTATGAGGGGGGGGCAGGCCAGGCTGAGGGATGCCCCCTCTAGTCCATAAATTTTTATGCACCAGGTCTCTAGTAAAGGATATATGTACCCCTATATTCATAGTAGCACAATTCACCATAGCTAAGATTTGGAAACAGCCTAAGTGCCCATCAGCAGATAAGTGAATTAAAAAACTGTGGTACATCTACACAATGGAATACTACACTACTGTATAAAGGAAGGGGCTCCTACAATTTGCAATAGTATGGATGGACCTGGAGAGCATTATGCTAAGTGAAATAAGCCAGTCAGAGAAATATAAATATCACATGATCTCACTCATTTATGGACTATAATGAACAACATAAACTGATGAACAAAAACATATCCAGAGTCAGAGAGGCATTGATCAGACAGTGAAACCTCAGAGGGAAAGTAGGGGAAGGGAGGGATAACGTGGAGAGATCAACCAAAGGATTTGTATGCATGCATATAAGCATAACCAATGGACACAGACACTAGGGGGGGTGAGGGCATGAGCAGGGGGTAGGGGGATAAGAAGGGATAAGGACACATATATAATACCTTAATCAATAAAGGAAAAAAAAAAGAAGTCAAGTCAACATGCACCATTCAAGTCAATGGAAGGCAGAATAATAAGCTAAGAGGATTCCACTGAGCTGCCAGATCTCCCTGCAATCACCTTTTTGTTAAGTAAACACTTAATATTCTTATAATTTAAGCTGTTGCTACACCAAGTGTGATTCACAGATTAGCAGTATTGCCACCAATTGGGATCCCATGAGAAATGCAGTATCTCAGGCCCTGTCCAAGACCAGCTGAATCACAATCTTTAATTTAACAACTTCCAGGTGGTTTCCATGATCATGCAAGTTTAAAAAGCATCTTTAGTTAAAAATTAGCATGCCTGAGTCAGAATCTACATAAAGAACCACGTTTCCCAGCACAGTCTACTGAACAGTCAGTCCATCAGATATCAGGTGCCCCTATCTCTCTGAGTCTGTTCCCAGACTCCCTGTTGTGTCCATTGTCTCAATCTATCCCTGAACCACAGTGTCTTCATTACTAAAACCAGTATGACTTACTGAGTATAACTTGAATATAGATCTTAGTTACCTGATCAGGCACGTCTCAACACCTTTCTATTTTTCAAATGTGTCTTTATTCTTGGCCTTTTGAACTTCTATATGGCTTTTAAAATCAGTTGTTATTTTTTTTTAGAAAGTCCTGTTCATATTTTAAAGGCCAGTAATTGAATTCTTAACTTAGTTAAAAAGAACTAACATCTTCATAATGTCGTCATTATCTTCATTGTTCTTCTTGAATATGTTCTTAAAATATGTTCTAACTTCAACTGTTGTTTCTTTTTGGTCCATAAATTAAGAAAAGTGACTATTAAATTTAAAACTGTACATGCTCAGCAAATGGTGTTAATAAATGGAGTGAGCATGAGTGGGGGTGAGGGAAGAAAGATAAAGAGTTTTTACAAGTGCAGAGGGAGGCTGAAGTTCTGTCACCTTGACTAATAAAAGAGAAGTAACTGTATCCTAAGCTAGTGAAGTGGTACTATTTTCCTGCATCTATAATGATAAAAGTGTAATATGCTAATTAGACTGGACAGCTGAACGACCTTCTGGACTTTATTCCGGATGTCTTTCTAAACAAAGCCACTTGGGCGGGGGCTGAGGAAGAGGTGGATAGGGGTGATCAGGCAGGCAGGCAGAGACAGTTAGGGATGATTAGGCAGGCAAGCAGGCAGGCAGAGTGGTTAGAAGTGATCAGGCAGGCAAGCAGGTAAGTGGTTAGGAGCCAGCAGTCCTGGATTTCGAGAAGGATGTCTCACTGCAACAGTTGGACATCCCCTGAAGGGTCCCAGATTGCAAGAGGGTGCAGGCTTGGCTGAGGGACCCCCCACCCCCATGCATGAATTTCGTGAACCGGGCCTCAAGTTAAATATAAAACCGACACCAGTGGGTAAATAAGCAGAGACTTCCAGCAGGTCTGGAGGAGGAATGAATTTCTTCCCCATGTGAGCACCACTGATTCCCAGTATAGTGGACTAAATGATGCTGCTGAACTCTTTCCAGGCCAGGACACCAGATTGAATCAGGATTTTTCTCTCTCTTTCTCCCTCTAGTCTTTCTCCATATATACAATTTCCCAACCCATACCATTTCCACTCAGGCATGTAGAAAATATTTTTAAGAAGAGGAAACCATAACTCCCTTCTCCCTCACTCTTTCCTTTAAAACCCACAGTTCCCTCTGATCATCTCCCAGGCCCTCTGGAGACCCCAGCAGAGCAATGGAGAGAAACAGATAGAAAGTTTTCCTTCAGAACTCCAGTGTCACGACACAGCCCGAGGCAGGCATGGCTTCAGGCATCCACACAAAGCTTCCAGGCAATTAAAACCCACTAAAAAGGGGTCAGGAAGCTTCCAGAGCTTCCCTGGTGGGGGAGGGGAGGACTCATTCCAGCCCACAGACCAGTCATGGGGAAGAAGTGAAAACATTCTTGGGTGAGAGCCCAGGTGGCTTAAATATAGGTGACATCAGAAATATTATGTCTGCAAACATTGACCACCCTCAGTGTTCAGGTACTGAAATCTGAAGTGTGCAAAGGTTCAGAAATGTTCGAAAAGTGAATGTGGGGAATCAGGTTCCAAACTATCAGCTTCACAGAGGGGCAGGGCATGGAGGCTGCTGGAGACACAATCCCAAAGTCAGGAGATTCCTCAAGAGTGGACCCCATTCTCTTTCTTTTTCCTCCCCCTCCCACCAGGCCTTCATCCCAGTCTTAGGGGGAGCATCCCATCCCAAAGCCTCTTCTGGGAACTTGGGAGACTCAACCCCTTTCCCCCCACACCACCTTGTGGCTGGGAAGACCAGTGCTGAATAAGGAGAAATCATCCCAGAGGCCCTGAGATCACACCCTCCCCGTGGCTCCTGTTCCCTCTCTTGCAGGTGTCGGCACATATATGCACAAACATACCTTGGTCCTGTCTCCTGGCCTGTCACAGTCTCAGAAACTCCACCTCGGGGCTGCTCCATTGCTCTGTGGGTGGAAGCAGCTCCTAGTCCCTCTCAGGCAAACAGAATCCAAAGGGGGTTGTGGGAGGAGGGATCCGACTGAGGAAAGCAGGGCAGGACTAGCTCTGCAGGATCTGAGTCTTTCAGACAAACAATGTTTCCCAGGAGGCAGAGGTTTCTAGACACGGGTTTCATAGCCTCAGAAGCACAAATGCAGACACAGGGGAAGTTCAGAATTAGTGGCAGGTCACAGGGTGCCACGTCAGAGGCAGGCGGGGTCAGGGAGGGACAGGCACACGCCTTCCAGTGTGCAGCTGCAGAATGGAAGGCTGGTGGAAAAAGGAGAGGGTCTGGGGCTCCTGCACCAGACAGAGCTGCAGAGGGTCCCTAGAGAAGGTTCATGGTGCTCAGGGCCCAACAGGCTGTGTGGGTGGCTTCTTGCTGCTGGGGATAGAAATCACTGAAGCATGAAAGAAGCTTCCCGGCTTCTGTCCACCCTGAAGCAGCCTTTTCAGTGTCCTGTAACAATCCCTCTCCTCCTTTTCCAGGAAGATGTCCCTAGAATCCCCAGCCTGAGTAACCCTGGCCTTCAGAGTAATGCTGCTTCCCAGGCAAATAATTCTTTCCAGGGGCTAGTCGAACACTTCAAATGCTAGAACATCCATGTTTTCAAATAGCTCAAGACTCCTTTGGTAAGAGGTAATAGTTGACATGACAGAAAGGAATTGAATAGGGAACAAGACTTTTTCAAGTTTTGTTTTATTATGGTAAAAAACAAACAAACAAACAAACAACAAAACAAACCTCCAATACATTAAATGGACCATATTAGCAATTTTTAGCTGTAATATTCAGCTTTATGAAATATGCTCAATGGTTGTGCAAAGACCTGAGAACTTTCCCTACTTGTTTTTCTCAGTGGTTAGAGCGTTTGCCCCAGGCCAAAGGGCAGGTTCCATTCCCAATCAAGGACATATACCTGTGGTGCAGGTTTGGTCCCTGGCCCTAGTCAGGGTGTGTGTGGGAGGAAACCAATGTGTCTCTCTCACATCAATGTTTCTCTCTCTTTCTCAATCTCTCTCTCTCTCTCTGTGTGTGTGTGTGTGTGTCAACATACGAACAAAAGCCACAGGAGCTCCCAAGAGCTACTATATTCTGCTAATACAAACTCCATTTCTTGTTTTGTTTTGTTTTCTTATTTTTCACTATTTTCTTTCTTTTTTCATCCTTTGTTATTATTTTTCTTTTATTTCTATATTTTTCTCTATTATCTTACTCTTTTTTCTTTATTTTATCTTCTTCTTATTTCTCTACTATTTTCCTTTTCTTATTTTCTTTTGTCCTTTTCATTATTTTTCTTCTTTTAAAATACCATTTTCTTTTTTCTATTCTTTACTCTTATTTCTTATACTTTCCCTTTTTTTCTTCTTCTACATTTTCTTTTCTGTTATTAGTCTTATTCTCTTTTTCTTTTTTTTAAAATATATTTTATTGATTTTTTACAGAGAGGAAGAGAGAGGGATAGAGAGTTAGAAACATCGATGAGAGAATCACCGACCAGCTGCCTCCTGCACACCCCCTACTGGGGATGTGCCCGCAACCAAGGTATATGCCCCCAACCGGAATCGAACCTGGGACCTTTCAGTCCGCAGGCCGACGCTCTATCCACTGAGCCAAACTGGTTTGGGCTTATTCTCTTTTTCTTAATTCTCTTTTCTTTTGTGGTAATTTTTATTGTTATTATATGTGTCTTTTGTATGTTTTTATTTAGTTCCTGTTTTGTTTTGTTGTTTTTGTTTTATTATCCCAGCATATGCACAACAGCTCACATGATGTGATTAGAGTTGAGCCTCACAGTCAGCAAAACTGAGGGGAGAAACCACCTATGAAAGAGACAACACTAAAGATCCAATTGCAATGGAAGAACCCAAATTAAACACACAAGAAACATTCCTAAAGCATCCAAATTAGATCAAAGGGACTGTAACACTGGTCCCATATGCTATATAAGGCCACCCCATGAAGACTGGGAGGCATAACAGTTCTATTTAATACATAGGAACAAAGGGACAGAAAAATAGAACAAAATGAAAAAAAAGGAGGAAGTTCCAGAAAAAGAGCTAAATGAAATGAAGGCAAGCAAATTTATCAGATATAGAGTTGAAAGGAATGGTTAAAAGGATGCTCAAGGAACTTAGTAAAAATTAAAAGAAACTTAAAATAAACTATACCAGCATGAAAAAGGAAAGAAAAACCATGGAAAAAAAATGGACGGGCCTTAGCTGGTTTGGCTTAGTGGATAGAGCATCGGCCTGCAGAATGAAGGGTCCCAGATTTGATTCTGGTCAAAGGCACATGCCTGGATTGTGGGCTTGATCCCCAGTAGGAAGCATTGCAGAAGGCAGCCAAACAATTATTCTCTCTCATTATTGATATTTTTTTCTCTCTCTCCCTCTCCATTCCTCTCTGAAATCAATAAAAAATATGTTAAAAAAAGAAAGAAAGAAACAGTTGGGAAAGAAAAATAAGATGTTTGACATCAATACACTGAGAAGAATCAAAACCAGGTTGAGTGAAGCAATGGATGGAATCTGTGATTTGGAATACAAGGTAGGAAAAAACACAACCAATCAGGGCAGCAAAAAGAAAAAAACATCATAGAAAATCAGGAGGGTAGATTAAGGAGACTTTGGGACAACATGAAATGTGACAACATCTGCATAATAGGGGATACATGAGAAGAAAAAAGTGAACAAGGAATAGAGAACTTGTTTAAAGAAACAATGACAGAAAACTTCCCTTACTTAGTGAAAAAAAAGTACACAAGTTTAAGAAACACAAGATGAACCCAAAGAGACCGACTCCTAAACACATCAAAATCAAATTTCAAATGTTAAAGACAAATAAAGAACCTTACAGGCAGCAAGAGAGAGACAAAGTTATTTATAATGGAGTATACACTATAATGCCAGATGATTTCTCAACAGAAACACTTTAGGCCAGAAGGGATTGACATGAAGTATTCAAAGAAATGGAAAGCAAGGACCTGATTCCAAGATTACTCTATCCAGCAAAGCTATCATTTAAAATTGATGGAGAAATAGGAGCATCCAATACAAAATAGAAGGCTAAAGGAATACATTACCACCAAATCAGCATTGCAAAAAATGTTAAACTGTCTGCTTTAAGAAGAAATCAAGAGAGAGAAGAATCTACACTAATAAAAGAAAAAGATGCAAATTGACTGTACCATCATGACGCCCACCAGCCAATCATGAGTGAGTATGCAAATTAACCCAACAAATATGGCAGGTTAATTTGCATATGCAACACCAAGTGGCGGGGGTGGGGCAGAATACTTGTGTCCGACCAAGTATTCTGGGCCTCTGGGCAGTGTGGGAAGGTGGAAAGGTGGTTCTAACCAGAGCCAAGACAGTGCTGGCAGACAGAGGAAGGAAGGCCTATTCTTATATGAATCTTCATGCATTGGGCCTCTAGTCTACACTAATAAAAGAAAAACATGCAAATTGACTGTACCTCCACTATACCCACCAGTCACGCTGCCAGAGGACAAGAAGAGCAGAAAGGGATAGATAATCTATTTGAAGAAATAATGACAGAAAACTTCCCTGATATGAGGAACAAAAAGTTACACAAGTATAGAGACTCCCAAGCAAGATGAATCCCAAAAGACCCACACCTAGACATGTCATAATTACAATGGCAAACGTTAACAACAAAGAGAATCTTAAAGGCTGCAAGAGAGAGACAAAGAGTGAACTAGAAAGGTTCCCCATCAGAATATCAAATTATTTCTCAACAGAAACACATCAACCCACAAGGAAATGGAATGAAGTATACAAAGTGATGCAAAACAAAGTATTGAATCCAAGAATACTCTATCCAGCCAGAATATCAATCAAAATTGAAGGGGAAATCAGGAGTTTCACAGATAAGAAAAAGATAAGGGAGTTTATCCCTACCAAGCCAGTGATGTAAGAAATGCTAAAGGGAATGCTATAAAAAGAAGAAATAGTGCCCTGACTGGTTTGGCTCAGTGGATAGAGCATCAGCCTGCAGACTGAAGGGTCACAGATTCGATTCCGGTCAAGGGCATGTACCTTGGTTGCAGGAACATCTCCAGTAGGGGGTGTGCAAGAGGCAACTGATCGATGTTTCTCTCTCATCGATGTTTCTAACTCTCTATCTCTTTCCCTTCCTCTCTGTAAAAAATCAATAAAATATATTAAAAAGAAAAGAAGAAATAGAAAGGGAGGAAGGAATATGAGCATAAATTACAGAAATGGCTTCAAACAAGTACCTGTCAATAATAACATTAAATGTAAATGGATTAAATGCTCAAATCAAAAGAAATCAAGTGACAGAATGGATAAGAAAACATGACCCATATATATGCTGTCTACAGGAGACCCACCTCAGAACAAGGGATTCACACAGAATGAAAGTAAAGTGGTCGAAAAATATCTATCAGTCAAATGGAAATGAAGAAAAATCTGAAGTAGCAGTACCTATATCTGACAAAATAGACCTCAAATTGAATACCATAACAAGAGACAAGAAAGGCCACCTCATAATTCTAAAGGATCAATACAACAAGAGGTTATAACTCTGGCAAACATTTATGCACCCAATGTAGGAGCACCCGAATACATAAAAATATTTCTGGAAGATACCAGGGGAGAGATTGACAGCAACTCAATCATACTAGGACAGTGGTTGGCAAACTCATTAGTCAATAGAGCCAAATATCAACAATACAATGATTGAAATTTCTTTTGACAGCCAAATTTTTTAAAGTTAAACTATATAGGTAGGTACATTGTTATTAACTTAATTGGGGTACTCCTAAGCTGGCCTTTGCTAGAATGTAAGGGGCCAAAGAGCCGCATGTGGCTCTTGAGTGGCAGTTTGCCAATCAGTGTACTAGGAGACTTTAGTACCCCATTAACATAACTGTATAAATACTCTAGACAAAAAATTAGCAAAGGAACATCAATCCTAAATGACTCACTAGATCAGATGGACTTAATCAATATCTTTAGAACATTTCACCCCAAAACTACAAAATATACATTCTTCTCAAGTGCACATGGGACATTTTCAAAGATAGATCACATATTGGGACACAGGCAAAGTTTCTCCAAATTCAAGAAGATTGAAATCATATCAAACATCTTCTCAGATCACAATGGCATAAAATCCTACCTAATAATAGAGTAATATGCAAATTGACTGCACCTTCGCTATGCTTAAGCCACACCCACCAGCCAAGCCATGCCCACCAGCCAATCAGGAGCAAATATGCAAATAAACCCAACCAAGATGGCTACAGCCACTGAGAGTGGGAGGGAAGCTTAGGTTTCTGTGGTAACAAAAGAAGCCATCCTGTTGGCAGTCTAAGCCTCCAGTCAAGGCTACAAAGTTTCAATTATAGAAGGTGAATTAATGCCAACAGAAATTGCTGCTGGCCTCAGAGTGAGCAGCAGGCTTGGCTTTGCTCCAGACTACAAAGTTTCAATTGTAGAAGGTAAATAAATTCCAGATGCCAGGGCCTCCTCTTGGGTCACCAGGGGGCATGGCCAGCCTGCAAACCACCACAGGCCCCTTGCTCAGGCCACCCCATGCCCCAAGGGAACCCTCACCCTTCAGGGCAAACCAGTCAGCCCCCACCCATGCGCCAGGCCTCTATCCTATCTAATAAAAGAGTGATATGCAGATTGACCATCACTGCAACACACAGTGCCCCCATGTGGTCAAAGATCCTGCCCCTATGTGGACACAAGATGGCCACCACAAGATGGCCAGCAGGAGAGGGCAGTTGGGAGGCACCAGGCCTGCAAGGGAGGGCAGTTGGAGGTGATCAATCCTGCAGGGGAGGGCAGTTAGGGGTGACCAGGCCGGCAGAGGAGGGAAGTTGGGGGCAAACAGGCTGGCTGGGGAGCAGTTAGACATCAATCAGGCTGGCAGCAGAGTGGTTAGGGGGTGATCAGGCTGGCAGGCAGAAGCTGTTAGGGGCAATCAGGAAGGCAGGCAGGTGATCAGTTGGGGCCAGCAGTCCTGGATTGTGAGAGGGATGTCCAACTGCCTGTTTAGGCCCGATCCGGGAGCAAATGCTGATCGGGCCTAAAGGGGCAGTCGGACATCCCTCGAGGGGACCCAGATTGGAGAGGGTGCAGGCTGGGCTGAGGGACACGCCCCCCTCCATGCACGAATTTCGTGCACCGGGCCTCTAGTTTGAAATAAACTACAATAAAAACAATCACAAAAATTCAAACACTTGGAGGGTGAATAGCATACTATTAAACAATGAGTGGGTTACCAAAGAGATCAAAGAAGAAATAAAAAGCATTCTGGAAACAAAGGACAATGAAAACACAACAATTCCAAATCTTTGGGACACAGTGAAAGCAGTCCTGAGACGGAACTTCATAGCATTACAGGCCTACCTCAAAAAACAAGAAAAACTCATAATAAACCTAACTCTGCAACTTGAAGAATTAGAGAGAGAGAGAGAGAGAGAGAGAGAGAGAGAGAGAGAGAGAAAGAGAGAGACAGAAAGCCCAGTGTGAGCAGAAGGAAGGAAATAATAAAGGTGTGAGCAGAAGGAAGGAAATAATAAAGATCAGAGTGGAAATAAATGATATTGAGACAAACAAACAAACAAACAAATACAACCTACCAAAACTCAGTCAGGGGAATTAAAACATCTGAATAGGCTGATAACTATGGAGAAAATTGAAGCAGTAATAAAAAAAATTCCAACAAAAAAAAAAGCCCTGGAACGGACGGCTTCACAGGGGAGTTTTACCAAACATTCAAAGAAGAAATAAAACCTATCTTCCTCAGAATATTCCAAAAATTTCAAGAGGAAGGAGCACTTCCAAGCTCTTTCTAGGAAGCCAACATTACCCTAATCCCAAAACCAGATAAAGACAATACAATAAAAGAGAATTACAGGGCAAAATCTCTCATGAACATAGACACTAAAATCCTCACCAAAATTCAAGCAAATCAAATCCAGCATTACATTAGAAAGATCATACACCATAACCAAGTGGGATTTATTCCAGGGATGCAAGAATGGTACAATATCTGCAAAGCAATATACATAATACAACACATAAACAAACTGAGAGATAAAAACCATATAATTATATCCATTGATGCAGAAAAAGCATTTGGAAAAAAATCCAACACTCTTTCTTGATAGAAAATTCTCAGCAAGGTGGGAATAGAAGGATTATACCTCAGCGTAATAAAAGCCATATATGACAAACCTACAGCCAACATAATACTCAAATGGCAAAAACTAAAACCATTTCCCCTAAGAACAGGAACAAGTCAGGGATGCCCACTCTCACCACTCCTGTTCAACATAGTTCTGGAAGTACTAGCTATAGTGGTCAGACAACAAGATATACAAGGCATCCAAATTGGAAAAGAAGTAGAACTGTCCTTATTCGCAGATGCCATGATAGAAAACCCTAAGATAAATTAATTTGGCAATGTAGCAGAATAAAAAATTAATACCCAGAAGTCTATGGCTTTCTATACACAAATAATAAACTCACAGAAAGAGAAATTTAAAAAGCAATCCCATTTACCATTGCAACAAAAAAATTAAGATACCTAGGAATAAACTTAACCAAAGAAACAAAGGACCGGTACTCAGAAAATTTAGAATGCTAAAAAAGCGATAGAGGAAGACATGAACAAATGCAAGAATATACCATATTCATGGATTGGTAGAGTAAAAATCATTAAAATGTCCATACTACCCAAATCAATCTATAAATTCAATGCAATTCCCATTAAAATACAAAGGGCATACTTCAAAGACCTAGAAAAAAAATCTCCAAAAATTCATCTGGAATAAAAAAAGACCCCAGATAGCTGCAACAATCTTGAGAAAGATGAACAATGTTGGAGGGATCACAATAGGAGGTATAAAGCTATACTATAAAGCCACTGTTCTTAAAACTACCTGGTACTGACACAAGAACAGACATATAGACCAATGGAACAGGCCAGAGAACCCAGATATTAACACAAGCCATTATGCTCAATTAATATTTGACGAAGGAGGCGAGAGCATACAATGAAGATGAGACAGTTTCTTCAATAAATGGTGTTGGGAAAACTGGACAGATACTTGAAAAAAATGAAACTAAACCACCAACTTACACCATACACAAAAATAAACTCAAAATGGATAAAGGACTGAAACATAAGATGGAAAACCATAAAAATCTTAGAAGAAGCCATAGTCAGCAAAATAGCAGACATTTATCATAGCAATATCTTTACTGATACAGTTCCTAGGGCAATGGAAACTAAAGAGAAAATAAATAAATGGGACACACAAAATAAAAAGCTTCTGCACAGCAAAAGAAACCATCAATAAAACAACAAGAAAGCCCATTGCATGGGAGAATATATTTGCCAATGTTATCTCCAATAAGGGTTTAATCTCCAACATTTGCAGGGAACTCATACAACTTAACAAAAGGAAGATAAACAATCCAATATAAAATGGGCAAAGGACCTAGACATTTTTCAAAAGAGGACATTAAGAAAGCCAAGAGACCTATGAAAACATGCTCAAAGTTACTAATCATCCAAGAGAAAAATCATTTGACAAAATCCAACACCACCCTTCCAACACCCTTTGATGCAAATCAAAACATCAATGAGGTACCATCTCACACCTGTCAAAATGGCTATCATCAACAAATCAATAAAGGACAAATGCTGGTGAAGATGCAGAGAAAAAGGGACCCCAATACACTGCTGGTGGGAATGCAGACTGGTGCAGCCACTATAGAAAACAGTATGGCATTTCCTCAAAAAATTAATAATGAAACTGCCATTTGACCCAGTGATCCCACTTCTAGGAATATATCCAAAGAATCTAGAAACACCAATCAGAAAGGATATATGCACCCCTATGTTCATAGCGGCACAATTTACAATAGCAAAGATTTGGAGACAGCCTAAATGCCCATCAGCAGATGAATGGATTAGAAGGCTGTAGTACATATACACAATGGAATATGGTGCTGCTGTAAAAAAAGAAAGAACTCTTACCATTTGCAACAGCATGGATGGAGTTGGAGAGCATTATGCTAAGTGAAATAAGCCAGTCAGTGAAAGATAAATACCACATGATCTCACTCCTTTGTGGAATATAAAGAACATTATAAACTGTTGAACAAAAATAGATAGAGGCAAAGAAGCATAAAACAGACTGTCAAACTACAGTGGGAAGGTAAGGGAGTGTTGGGGGGTAAGAGTCAACTGAAGGACTTTTATGCATGCATATAAGCACAACCAATAGTAGCAAGACACTGGGGATGGGGGTGAGGACAAGTGCCAAGGGATAGGGGAGGCCAGGGATAGGTCAATGGGGAAAAAGAAAGGAGACATATGTACTACTATTTTTAATACCTTAAACAATAAAAAAAATAAAAATAAAAAATTATCTGAAAAAATTAAAAAAATAATAATAAAAAGAAAGTTGGAGCATTTTTTTTTTTTTACTGAAATATTAAGACAAGTGTCTCAAGGTATAACAGAGACTTATTTTGGTGTATACTTAAGAAAGCCATCATTGCCGAAACTGGTTTGGCTCAGTGGATAGAGCGTTGGCCTGCGGACTGAAGGGTCCCAGGTTCGATTCCGGTCAAGGGCATGTACCTTGGTTGCGGGCACATCCCCAGTGGGAGGTGTGCAGGAGGCAGCTGTTCGATGTTTCTCTCTCATCGATGTTTCTAGCTCTCTATCTCTCTCTCTTCCCCTCTGTAAAAAATCAATAAAATATATTTTAAAAAAAAGAAAGCCATCATGCCAAAACTTTTATTAAATCAGTAGTTTTCTTCTCATGGACTGAAAGAAATAGACATAATTATTAAGTCTTATACTCTCAAAGACCCATGGCAGGATTTTCAATCCTGTTCCCATCTTCTACTTTTCTACTTATGAATAAAATATTGATTTGATTACAATGGCTTTGATATCCTCATTTATGTGTTTCTTATGTTATTCTCAGGCAATAATTCTTCTGTGAGTAAAGTTGAACAGGTGTGCACACCACAAATCCTCTATCTCCTCCATTTGAGCTTTGTGCCATTTTAGACCTCATAAAGGACATTGGTAGGGTCAGTAGGTGTGAGATAAGATTCTAAAACCAGAGGATTTGGTTTGAGAGTCCTTGTTTGTTTGAACTTTATCTTTGTTTTGGACTTTGTTTCTTTTTTTAAATAGGCTCTTCAGTGTCATTTCCACCAGAGAGTCCATTAGGCCATATTTTAGCTGAATTGTAGACTTACAGCGATATAAGCCAATGACTAATTGTATTGCTAGAGATCTGGTAATAGAATAATATCTCTTATGTACAAGCTTTCCTATTGTTACATAATAAGGATTCTACTGAGAAAGTATCTAAATAGATAGTTCAAAGAGGTGGGGGAAATATCACTCACCTTCCTGAAAGTAAAACTCAGAAAAAAGGAAAAAGTAATTAAATGAATCTTTTAAACACTCTAAATCCTCCTGCTGGAGGCCTGGTAGCTCTGTGGTCCTGGGAAGAGTGGGGGAATTAATGTCACCCCCAAATCTTGTGAAGGCTTCCAGAGTGGAATGGACAATTGCCCCTCCTAAATGTGAAAGGAAACCTGGCATTTTCAAAACTCATGCAGCTATTGATATTTCTTCTCCCTTTTCTTCAGCTTTCTTTAAAGTTGTCAAGGACAAATGAAAAATCTTGTCTTCTCTGAAAATATTAGTAATACTGTTTTTTATGTATGTTAAAAAATTAAAACTATCTTAAATATGTGTGTGTTTTCCAGGACCATGTTGTCTGAGAAAATGTTTGATATTAATGCTGGTTTAAGTTATGTTGATGTATTTTAGTGTCATTAATATAAATATATGCTTGTCTTGCCTTGATTTACAAAAAGAAAGGCTCATGTTAACTGTTATGTCTCTTGAAAATATTCATCTGTATGCCAATGAAGAAACCTGTTTTTAGAGGTTATAAAATCTGTTGATAAAATAATCCATCTAAAAATGTTAACTACTTACTTTTAGTTGTCACTAAAATTAGTTTGTTCAAATTAAAAGTTCTAATTAAGTTTTTTAAAACAACTATATGGATTTAATAGTAGAAGTTATAAGGTATGGAGACATATTTTTTTAAGGAAATGGGAGAAAAGTGAATTTTTCTAATATTGGTTATTTCTGAATGAGTTTGGAAGAGGCCAACTAAAAGAAACTAAGAGAGGTGCAGCTGGCGGACCAGGAGCGTCTGACCTGATCAAAAACTTTGAAGGCTGAAGTGCATTGTATAATAAGGGAGAATTTAAAGTCAAGAATTTAAATTTTCAACATCTATTAACATATTTAGAGCATTTCAATAAAGAAATAAATGTAGTGAACAAAGTTTTAAAGTATTATGATGGAGTCTGTACTAAAAAAGAACTCTGAGAATTTTAACTAACCATTTTACCAAATTTGTTATGCAAAAAAAAAATTATCCCTAGAGCCCTAAAAAATGATGGATATTTAAAAAATAAAATGTAGACAGACGGAGAAAATGGCGGCAGAATAGAGACGTGTTCTGAGCCTGGTCCTGGGACAGGAAGAAAAAACAGCTGAGGTTTGCACGGGGAATGTTTGTTAGCAACCTAAGGGACACCTAAACTCCAGGAGAAGGTGGGGGAGTGCTAGGAAGGGTTCCCGTGACCGTGCAGCACCCACAGCGGCTGGGTCCCCTCCCGGAGTTGCGGGCTCAGAGGGGGAAACCTCGCCATCTTGCAAGGAAAAGAGGATTTATTGGAAGCCTGACTTTCCACAACAATAGCAAACACTGAACAGCTGTGAGGACCAGAACACCGGTCCCCAATTGGCACAAACACGTAGATTCAAAGAAACTCTTCACTTCACCAAGGAAAGGTCAGATTTCGCCAGGGCTAAGGTGAGGTTTCTCGTCCTGGCGGTGGTAGAGGGAAACGCGTGAATGGAAGGAACTGGAGGACCAGGAAGTCTGTGCCTAGAAAAATCAGCGGCTGTGGGGGCTTCCATGATCCATGAATGTGGAAGAGGGTCCTCTGAGCTGCTAACAGAAGGGATCTCTAAAAATCAACCCATTTTGATCTGATGAGAAGGGTCAGACTAAGAATTACAAAGGAGTGCAGGCTGCTTAGACTTGCATGCAGACCCACTGTCCGCACACTTGGGCTTTTTCCGATTCTGATTACTAAGCCCAATACATAGGAAAACCCAGTTGGGGAATACCCTGAGAGACTGCAGGGGGAAGTTGTTTTTCCGGAACCTGGGGAGCAGAGCTGGGAGTGACCATCGGAGAGGCAGCTCTGAGGCACACACCTCCACAAACCCGTAGTGAGTGCCATAGGGAAAAAAAAAAAAAAGCTAGAGAGGCCTGGAAGTCAATCCAGAAACAATGTCACCCAGGGGCTGAAACACAAATTGTCTCTGGTGTAATAAAAAATAAATACGAGAAATTAAGACACTGCCGACTTAAAAATCAGGACTGGCTTACAACACTGAGGAGCAATGGAATGAAGGGAACTTCAGTACTGCCCAGACTGGGCAACAGGCGTACCAAACAGAACAATAGAGGAAGTGAATGACTGCAACTATTGCACATTTTATTCTTCTTATTTTTTATTTTAATTTTTTAATTTTTAATTTTTAATTTTCATCTTTTGCATCTTTTACTTAAGAAACTATTTTTTTTCTTTTTCCTCACTCGATTTTCACCTTTTTAATTATTACATTTTTATTTTCAATCAGCATTATTATTACTATTATTTTACTTTTTTTTTAAGTGTCATTTAATTTTCTCTTTGGTTTATTTTGGGATTAGTGTCCTACATTCTATTTGCATCTTTCCTTTAGCAGCGTTTTACCCTATCTCAATGCTAACTTTATGCCATCACTCTCTTCCTAACTTTTCCCCTTTTGGTCTCCTGTTTATCTTAACTCTTTCTGGCTTTAGGTTTTCCCTAATCTTTCTGTTTACCCTCTGCTAAAATTTCACCCTACTTATATATCTAATTTCCACCCCCCTGCTCCAAGTCCATACACACCACTCTCTACGCTAAATTATCTAAAAAAAATATATTTTTCTCTCTGGCCTTTTGTTGTTGTTTGCTTGAATGTTGATTAGATTGAATTTTTATGCTTTATTGTGAGATTGTTTTGCTTATTCTTTTTTTTTGTGTTTGTTTGGTTCTCTTGTTTCTTTTGTTTTTGTTTGTTTTTTACTTCTGTTTTCCCTTGCCTCACTTGATATTAGTTGGTGTTGTAGTTTGTATTAATCTCCAGGTTCATGTTGCTGGCATTTGCTGGGATTAGTGGTTGTTCTATTGGAGTTTACTCCACATATATATAGTTTCTTCCCCTTTTCTCTCTTAGTATTGTTCTTTTCTCTCTTACTTTTTTTTTTCTCTTTTCCCAAGTTCATTGTCACACTCGTTTTTTTGTTCTTTCTTTTTACTCTTCCTCTTTCTCTCCTATCTCCTAATTTGTCTTTCTCTGGTGGTCACCTTTATTATAGGTTATTAATATCCTGAATATAATTCTGTTCAGTGCCTTGTGTGTTGTATCTCATTGTGTTGTATTTTGTGCCTTTAAATCAATGCAGGAGAGAGAGAAATACATAACCAGACATCCGAAGAAGAGAGACCATGGGGAGACAAAGAAACAGCCCCCATAGGAAAAAAAAAAAAAGCCGGCATCACCAGAAAAGAAAGCAAATGAATTAGAGGCAAGCAATCTATCAGAGAAAGAATTCAGAGAAATGGTCATAAGGTGGCTGAAAAGAAAGGAAGACACATTTGACAATATGAGTAAGAACCAAGAGGAAATGAAGAGGAACCAAGAAAAAATGAAAAAATGGCATTGCTGCTGTAAAGAACTCAATAGAAAGCATCAAGAGTAGACTAGAAGAAGCAGAGGACTGCATAAGTGAGCAAAAAAAAAATACCCAAATAGAACAGTTTCTAGAAAACAAAAATTAGAAAGCAGGAGGAGAGCCTAAGGGAACTTTGGGACAACAAGAAACAAAACAACATCCGAATAATAGGGGTTCCAGAAGGAAAGGAAACTGAGCAAGGAATAGAAAACCTGTTTGAAGAAATAATGACAAAAACCTTTACTGATATAGGGAAGAAAAACCCCACACAAATCCAAGAAGCTCACAGAGTACCAAGCTAAATGAACCCCAAAAGACCGACACCAAGGCACATTATAAATAAATTGGCAAACACCAACGACAAAGTAAGAATCTTAAAAGCAGCCAGAGAGAGTCAGAATGTTACATACAAAGGAACCCCCATTAGACTAGCAACTGATTTCTCAACATAAACTCATCAGGCCAGAAGGGAATGGAATGAAATATACAAAGTCATGCAAGGGAAGGGTCTGATTCCAAGAATACTGTACCCAGCAAGGCTATCAATCAAAATTGAAGGTGAAATCAGGAGCTTCACAGACAAAAAAGGATTAAGGGAATTTATTACCACCAAACCAGCAATGCAAGAAATGCTAAAGGGTCTGCTGTAAAAAAAAAAAAAAAAGAAAAAAAAAAGAAATAGGAAGCAAAGAAAGAACACAGGGGTATAGAATAAAAATGGCGACAAATAAGTACCTATCAATAATAACTTTAAATGTAAATGGATTAAATTCCCCAATCAAAAGACATAGGGTAATGGATTAGATAAGAGAACAAAACCCATATATCTGCTGTCTACAGGAAACGCACCTCAGAAAAAAAAAAAGATGCATACAGACTAGAGTGAAGGATGGAAAAAGGTTTTCCAGGCGAATGGAAATGAAAAAAAAGCTGGGGTATCAATACTTATATCTGACAAATTAGATCTCAAAGTGAACGACATAACAAGAGATAACAAAGGCCACTTCATAATACAAAAGGAAGCAATCCATCAAGAAGAAATAACTCTGGTAAACATATATGCACCCAATCAATACAGGAGCACCAAAATACATAAAAAAATTCCTGGAAGATATCAAAGGAGAGATTGACAGCAATACAATCATAGAAGGAGACTTTAATACCCCAGTATCACCATTGGACAAATCCTCTAAGAAAAAAATCAGCAGAGAAACATCATTCCTAAATGACTCACTAGACCAGATGGAATTAATTGACATCTTCAGAACATTTCACCCCAAAGCAACAGAATATACATTCTTCTCAAGTGCACAGGGGTCATTTTCAAAGATAGACCATATGTTAGGACATAGGCAAAGTCTCTCCAAATTCAAGAAGATAGAAATCATACCAAGTATCTTTTCAGATCACAGTGGCATAAAACTGGAAATCAACTACAGTAAAAACAATTCAAAGAAATCAAACACGTGGAGACTAAACAGCATGCTATTAAACAATGACTGGGTTACCATAGACATTAAGGAAGAAATAAAAAAACATCATGGCGAGGAGAAACCAAGATGGCGGCATAGGTTAAACACCTAACCTACAGCCGGGCACAACAATTTCAAAAATACAACTAAAAGTCAAAACGGACATCATCCAGAACCACAGGAAAGCTGGCGGACTGAAATGCCCACAACTAGAAGGAAAGAGAAAACCACAAGGATAATCAGAGGAGCCGTAAAAGCCTGAGGTATGGAGACACGGGCGGAGGCACGAGCAAGCGCTCGTGCGGGAAGGACGGAGCCGGAGAGGAAGGGGCGGCTGACGGCCTGGCCGGCGTTCACTAGCAGGAAGGAGATAAAAGTTCCAGATTGCGCTGAACACCAGCTCCGACTGCACTGAACCCCAGTTCCGGGCGAAACCCTGGGAAGCCAGGCGCACGCTGGAGGAATGAATCTGGGCTGTGGGGTGCAGGCACAGAGGAGCGGCGGAAGGCAGAGCTTCAGAGGCGGGCACGGGAAGGTGCGCAGAAGAGGGAAGGTTGCCTGTGCCGCTGAAGTGCCAGACTGCGCTGAGACCCAGTTCCAACTACACTGAAACCCAGTTCCAGGCGAGAATCTGGGAATCCAGATTCATTAGGGGAGAGACTAGACTGTTTGGCAGCGGGCGAAACTCCAGGGCGGGTTTCTCTCAGAGGTGTTTGCAAGGAGTACAGAGGGACACAGACACAGGAACCTCATAGGGCGGGGCTGACAGGAATCCAAGGTTGTAGGCTCCACCCTGTAGCTCAGCCCCATCCAAGCTGAGCAGAGGCTTTTCCCTGCTGAGTCCCTCAGGCAGTAGCTGACCTACACTACATTGGAGACCCAGAAACGAGGGCATCTAGCGGTCAGTGTGAGATGACACCAGATTTCAACCACGCGCACAAGGGTCACATTCAGGAGGCAGACTCAGTGAGCGCCAAAGCATTGCTGCATCAAGACCCGGCCCATAAACATGTCTCCTACACAGCAACTCTTCCTATTTAGACAAAGAGGGTCCTCACGGCCAATTGGCCTGGAGGACAATTCCTCCCAGTGACACCAACAACAATCAAGACTTAACTATAAAAAGGAGGACCAAGATGGAGGCATAGGGCGGAAGCCTGATCGTTGCCTACCACAACAATTTTGAGACTACGACGGGAGAGCAGAGCAGAACCACCGGAGGGCTGGCTGAGCAAATGCTCTACAACTAGAATAAAAGAGAGGGGTATGTGGGATGATGCTGACGCCGGTGACCCAAAGTCCACACTTTAAGAACTACGGCTCAGGCGACACAATGGCGGCCTGGAACGTGCTCGGCGCAGTTCCCCCGGCGGTCTCCGGCTGAGGGGACGGCTCCACTCGCTGCCAAGCACGGACAGATGAGCCCCTGGGAGACATGAGGTGGGAGACTCTGCGCTTGCTGACCTCCGAGTCCTTCAAGAATCTCAACGCCCCGGAAGCGGCCAAGTGCGCATGCTCAGCGACCGGCCATCGCTGCAGACCCAAGGGCCGATGCAGCGACACCGGACCAGCCCGCTGCCGCGCACCGGGTACACCGGAGCTTCGCCGAGCCCGCCGCCCAACGAGTTCTGCGGCAGCTGCCCTGGAGCTCTGAGAAAATGACTGAAGTAATTGCTGAGAGGGAATTGACCAACAGGAATTGGGATCAAGAAGATGAAACCCCGCTGAGACCCGGGTCCAGGCGAGGCTGCGAGCCTCTGGGCTCAGGTGTGGTCATAAGCCCTTGGGTCTAGGTGAGGCCTCACGCCCCTGGGTCAGGGTGAGGCCACGCGCCCCTGGGTCCAGGAGAAGCTGGATTCCAGGTTCGGGTGAGGCCATGCGCCCCTGGGTCCCGGTGAAGCTGAATACTGGGTCAGGGTGAGGCCGTGTGCCCCTGGATCCGGGTGAGGCCACGCGCCCCTGGGTCTGGGAGAGGCCACGCGCCCCTGGGTCTGGGTGAGGCCATGTGTTCCTGGATCCAGGTGAGGCTGCGCGCACCTAGCTCCGGGTGAGGCCACGCGCCCCTGGGTCTGGGAGAGGCCACGCGCTCCCAGGTCCAGGTGAGGCCATGTGTCCCTGGATCCAGGTGAGGCTGGGTCCCGGGTCCGGGTGAGGCCACGTGCACCTGAGTCCTGGTGAAGCCATGCCCCTGGGTCCGGCCGAGATCAATCCAGAGGTAGTCGGACCTCCGTTACCACCATTTGTCCACCATCCAGAGCTGAGGGGTCAGTGCTGACATGTACACATAAGGAACTGGTGGACATTGAAATTGGGTCTCAAAAGAACTGTTGGTCCAGAAAGAAACTCACTACAGACTGATTCATTTGCCTTTCAGCATAACTATTATTGCTCGTCTCACATTCAGTTCTTATAAGTATATCTCTGGTGACACATGTTCTCGCTCATCTAGGGGAAATGATGAACGGCATAGACTGATGAACAGGAACAGAACCAGAAACAAGGAGGCATCTATTGGACTATCGGGCCTCGGAGGGAGGATAAGGGAGGTTGGGGGGAGGGGGGAGAGATCAACCAAGGGACTTGTGTGCATGCATATGAGCCTATCCAACAGTTGAGTTCAAAGGGGTGTTGGGGCATCCGTGGGGAGGGGTGTGGGATGGGAATGGGGGGATGAGGACAAATATGTGACACCTTAATCAATAAAGAAATTAAAATAAAAAAAAGTGAAATTTCCTTTAGACAGCATTCAGCTTGGTTTTGCTTTTTCAAAATCCAATGTGACTGTCCAATTAGAGCATTAGGATAATTTACAGCTAATATGATTATTGATAAGGTTGTGTCTGTGTTTAAATTCATCCTCTTGCTATTTGTTTTAGTTTGTCCCATCTATTTTTTGCCTTTTTCTGCTTTTTTTGTGAATTTTTAAAATTCTGTTTTATTTCAACTCTTGTGTTATTCTATATTTCATTTGATTTTCTTATTGGTTGATCCACGGTTTGCAATATGCACCTTTAACTTATCATATTCTACTTTTAGCGAATGTTATATCACATCACATATGCTGTAAGGTCTCTTCCCATCTTCTGCATTACTATTATACATTACTAGAGGCCTGGTGCATGAAATTCATGCACAGTGGGGTAGAGGGGGACCCCTCCGTCTAGCCTGCACCCTCGATAATCTGGGACCCCTCAGGAAATGTCTGACCGCCAGTTTTGTGCTCACACTTTTAACAGATGACAGCTCCATTGTTGTTTCTTTCTTTTTATGCTTAAACCCATTAGAATTAGTAGGTATTCAAAGTGTGTATACATTTGGGGGGACACCCTGTGTATCTCTATTCAGCAGTGAAAGGAATCAACAGCGGATTTGGAATCCCCAGATGGAGAACCTCACTCACTCCCCAAATGTCTCCCCACTCCACTTTCCACCTTCATGGGCAGAGGGAGAATCAATGTTTTCTCTCATTAACTTGAAAAAGCACCTCCTGTCACCCACTATTTGGCAGAAGTGTGCTAGGGTCCAAGCAAGCAAGGCTCAGTATGGGCAGCCTTTGCTCAGGGGTGCTGGCACCTAAAGTACACATTCCTCCTCTGCAGTCACCCTGACTATCCCACCATTTCACTGAGAGGACAGAACTCCTCACCTCCTCTGGGTTCCTAATCTTGAATGCTGACCGAAGGCACCTCAGTGAGGGCCGCCCGGGCCCACCAGGTGTGACTGTCCCTACCTGTTCCTGGTTCAGCACCTGCATTAGCCCCACAGAGGTGATCTCATGGCTGCACTGGCCTCTGCAGGAACAGGGCATCACCACTCCGCCCTCTCACTGTCATCTCACGGGCACCGACCCTCAGAACCCAGAACACCAGACACTCTCCAAAGGATGTGAGCATGCTGGAAGGGACATGCACACATTCTGTGGGGGACATAGGCATGCTGGGGTTGATGGAAGTGCTGCAGAGGGGCAGGGGGGAGAGGGAGTATGTGGGAACTTGCTCACACAATGGTCCGGGACTGTTGCAGGTGTACGTTAGTGACAGCACGCTGGGGGATGTTCGCATGCCAGCGGGGAGAGGAGAGGATGCATGCACTGAAGGCCTGGGGCTGTGCAGATCCGAAAACCCTGTGGCACAGCCAGGAGGACTTCAATATGGCCCACCACAATGGCTGTCCCTGAGATCACGCACCTTCTGGGCCAGGAAATGGGACTTGCGCAGCCACTCCTCTCTGCTGATGACCTGCAGGAGCTACTTCAGCTGGGCCAGCAGGCTTCACATGTGCACTCACAGCTGCTACCACCGCCAGGTGGTGAGTACAGGCCGTCCTCTACTGGCCCACCTCCCCCGCCCAGCAGCTCTCCGTGCCTGCTGCCCACACGCCTGGAGCAGCCCGGGCAGGGCAGGATGCCAGCATGCTCTGCCCACTGGCCCAAAGTGGGCTGCCAACCTGCTGCTCTACAACTGCCTGTGCTGCCCACCCACCCGGAGTGCACTGCCCAAGGAGATGAAAGCAGACATTTTGTTCTCACCCGCTCACCAGCCTCTCTGTGCACACTGCCCCTGGTTTCCTTGCCTTGGGCAACACTCTCTAGGCTGATGGGCAGGTATCCCTCCCATCCCACTGTCTTCTCTGTTTCTTTGCACACTGCCCATTGGCGTCTCCGCACCTGCGCACTTTACCCACAGGCCCCTGGCTTTGTCGCCTTTGGTAGCCCTCTGGGCAGGTGGTTAGGTGCCCTACCCAACCCCACCCTCGGCCACTCGGTGCCTGTGCACATGCTTGCTGCCCACAGGCCGGCCATCTTTGTCGGGTTAATTTGCATACTAACTCCTGTTTGGCTGTGGGTGTCATGGAGGTACAGAATTTACATGTTTGTCTATTATTAGTATAAATACATTTACAGAAAATATAAACTCAACCACAAATTATTATTTTGCTTCCAAGTATCAATTGGCTTTTGCAGAAATTTTTAATTGATAAAAATATTTTCTATTTATCCACCTCTTCACTATTTTAGGTGGCTCAATCCTTTGTTGAGGTGCCAGTTGTCACCCATTTTCATTTTGTACACACCTGACCACTGTCTGAATCAGTCCTGAGCAGCTTGTTGTTCAGTGACTGGACATAGTCCTACCTAATAATAGACAAATATGCAAATTGACCATACCTCTGACACACCCACAAGCCACGCCCACAAGCCACTCCCACTATCCAATCAGAGCGAGTATGCAAATTAACCCAACCAAGATGGGTACAGCCACAGAGAGCAAGGTTTCCTAGGTAACAGAGGAAGCCAAGCTTTCTCCTGCTCTTGCCAGGCCTAAGCCTCCACTCAAGCTACAAAGTTTCAATTATAGAAAGTAAACAAATTCAAACAGAAATGGCAGCAGAATGGAGCTTGAGAGAGCAGGCGAGGGTTGCCCCCGGCAACAGGGGAAGCAAAGCTTTTCCCACACCCTGGCTGGGCCCACCCACTTAAGGCAACAAAGTTTCAATTATAACCCCAACAGAAATGGCTGCTGGCCGAGGGGGGAGCCCCAGGCTTGGCTCCGCTCCAGGCTACAAAGTTTCAATTGTAGAAGGAAAATAAATCCCAGATACCAGGGCCTCCACTTGCATTGCCAGGGGGCGTGGCCGGCCTGCAAACCACCACAGGCCCCTCGCTCAGGCCACCCCACGCCCCAAGGGAACCCCACCCTGATCAGGGACATCCTTCAGGGAAAACCAGCTGGCCCCCACCCCTGTACCAGGCCTCTATCCTATCTAATAAAAGAGTAATATGCAGATTGATCATCAATGCAACACACAATATAGCTGCCCCCATGTGGTCAAAGATCCTGCCCCTATGTGGACACAAGATGGCCACGATAAGATGGCCAGCAGGAGAGGGCAGTTGGGAGGCACCCGGCCTGCAAGGGAGGGCAGTTGAGAAGGACCAGGCCTGCAAGGGAGGGCAGTTGGAGGTGAACAACCCTGCAGGAGAGGGCAGTTAAGGGTGACCAGGCCAGCAGAGGAGGGAAGTTGGGGGCAAACAGGCTGGCAGCAGAGTGGTTAGGGGGTGATCAGGCTGGCAGGCAGAAGCGGTTAGGGGCAATCAGGAAGGTAGGCAGGCAAGCAGTTGGAAGTTAGCAGTCCAGATTGAGAGGGTACAGGCTGGGCTGAGGGACAACCCCTCTCCGTGCACGAATTTTGTGCACCAGGCCTCTAGTATATATATAAACGAGTCTTAGCAAATTTAAAAATATTGAAAAAAAAACACTAAATATCTTTTCTGACTACAATATTATTCAACTATAGAAGTCACTAACAGCAGAAAAATGAAAAAACTCACAAAAAAATCATGAAAATTAAACAATACACTCCTTAACAACCAATGGATGCAAGAAAGAAGTCATAAAGGAAATAAAAATATTTTTTTTTTTAATATTTTTATTGAGGTATTATATGTGTACATATCTTACCATAACCCCCCACCCCACACCCACACATGCCCTCCCCCCCCAGAGTTTTGCGTCCATTGTTTATGCTTATATGCATGCATACAAGTCCTTCGTTTGATTTCATAAATCCCCCACCTTTCCCAAACTTTCCCCCTGTACTTTGAAAGTCTGTTTGATGCTTTACTGTCTCTGTATCTATCTTTTTGTTCACCACTTTATAATGTTCTTTACTATCCCTAAATGAGTGAGATCATGTGGTATTTTTCTTCCATTGACTGGCTTATTTCACTTAGCATAATGTTCTCCAATTCCATCCAGGTTGCTGCAAATGATGAGAATTCCTTCTTTTTTATGGCAGCATAGTATTCCATTGTGTAGATGTACCACAGTTTTATTTTGAAATAAATAAAAATGGAAACACACATACAAAAACATGAAATTCAGCAGAAACAGTTCTAAGAGGAAGGGTGTAATGTTAGATGCAACATTAAAAAAGAAGAAAGATCTCAAATAAACAGCTTAACTTTACATAGAGAACTCAGAAAAAAAGAGAACAAACCAACCCAAAGTCTGCAGAGGAAGGAAACAAGGATCAGAAAAACAATAAAAAAGATTTTTAAAAAATCAAAGCAAGCAAACAAACAAAAATCTAGGAGATGTATTTTGAAAAGTGAATCAAAATGTACAAACATTTCATTAGACTAAAATTTCCAAATAAATAAGGCTCAAATAAATAAAATAATAAATGAAAAAGGAGACATTACAACTGATATAACAAAAATACAAGGATCATAAGAGACTACTGTGAACAGTCATGTGCCAAGAAATGTATAAACTAGATTAATTGGATAAAATTCCTAGAAGCATAAAACCTACCAAGACTGAGACATAAAGAAAAAAATATATATATAACTGGCAAGTAATGAGTAAGGAGATTGAATAAAAAATCTCCCAACAAAGGAAAGCTAACACCAAACAGTTTCACAACTGAATTGTAGCAACCATTTGAAGGACAATTATTACCCATCTTTCACAAACTCTCCTAAAAAGGGCAAAGGAAGGAAAACTTTCAACCTCACTTTATGAGGCCAGAATAACTCTGATATCAAAACCAGACAAAGGCACCTCAAGAGAAAAAACAAAACAAACAAAATAAACGAAAACAAAAAACTACAGGCCAATCTCCCTGATAAACATAAATGCAAAAACCCTCCGCAAAAGATTAGCAACCTGAACTCAATGGCACATTAAAAGGATCATAGGCTACCATCAAGTGGGATTTCAATAAGGGTGAACTTCCTGTAATTAGCGTAAATCTGTACCATACAATGGTGGATATCATTGTTAGTTAGGACAAGAATCTTAAGGTCTGGGCAGCTCTTACTAAATGCATCTTGCTAAGTGTTTAAATGTAGCACAGTATTTGGTAGGCATAGTGGGAAGCAAGATGAGCTTGCCAGGAACCCAACCCAACCTCACAATAGTAGCCAACTGCAAAGAAAAAATCAATGTTTAGATTTGCATCTCTCAGATGATTAGTGAATTTGAGTATGTTTTCATATGTCTCTTGGCCTTCCTTACGTATTCTTTCAAAAAGTATCTATTTAGGTCCATTGCCCATTTTTTTTTTTATTGGATTGTTTATCTTACTTTTGTTACGTTGTATGAGTTCCCTGTACATGTTAGTAATTAAACGCTTATCGTTGATAACATTGGCAAGTAGGTTCTCCCATGCAGTGGGCTTTCTTTTTTTTTAATATATTTTATTGATTTTTTACAGACAGGAAGAGAGAGGGATAGAGAGCCAGAAACATCGATGAGAGAGAAACATCGATCAGCTGCCTCCTGCACACCCCCCACTGGGGATGTGCCCGCAACCAAGGTACATGCCTTGACCGGAATCGAACCCGGGACCCTTGAGTCCACAGGCTCTATCCACTGAGCCAAACCGGTTTCGGCCCAGTGGGCTTTCTTGTTGTTTTGTTAATGGTTTCTTTTGCTGTGCAAAAGCTTTTTATTTGTATATAGTCCCATTTGTGTATTTTCTCTTTAGTTTCCATTGCTCTAGGAGCTGTGTCAGTGAAGAAATTGCTTCGGCATATGTCTGAGATTTTGCTGCTTGTGGATAGAGCTTTGTCTATGAATCCTCCATTTCCTTTACTTACTGCAGGAACTAAAACTACCTTAACAACCACGTCTTGTGCTTAAATAGAGCATCCAAAGTGTGAAAGACTTGAGTAACATCATGAAACTTTAGCCACAAACTGTTTAAGGCCAAGACAGATTCAGAGTTATAGGATCCAAGAGTTGCTGGTGAGTTAACAATAGCTAGTACAGATATCAACGAAACAATAGTTTCCTGCTGTGGATAACAAATATTCTTCTACTTGCAACAAATAAAGAAAATGCTATAGTGAAAATACTATAATGCTATAGTATTTTTATGGTTTTTCATCTTATTTGTAAGTTCTTTATCCATTTTGAGTTTATTTTTATGTATGGTATAAGGTTGGTATAAGATAACAAATATTCTTCTACTTGCAACAAATGAAGAAAATGCTATAGTGCAATGACTAAAATGATCCCATTTTTGATGTGTTTGACCTTGTACCCAAACTCTTATCAAAGTAACATTTTTCCTGTTGCTTTTTACTATGTGATCCTAAATTTAAGACAAAGATTGGTGTGAAGTGTTAAAAAACACCAACTTATTTCCAAAACAGTGGCCTCTAGTTTTACATACTTTTCTTGGTGCCCAGAATGGAGGAGCTCAATGTAACTATTACAGGTGGTGTCAGAATATGTGTGAATAACAGGTACAAGGTTCTGCATTATGGTGGCTTTGCCTGCAGAAATTTTCTAAGTATTTCCAAAGGACTTGGCCACTTTTCCAGCAGTTGTTAGTGAAGTGCCCAGCAAGGAACCCATATTGGAATGACCTTTTGAACTCTAGCTCTGAGCAACAAACAAGTGTCTGGTCTCAAGCTGCACCAGAAGCCACCCAGAGTGTGAAACCACAAGGGCAGAGTATAAGCCAATCTCAAACCCAGTCACCTACAAAACAAAGGACTATGAGGCCAAAAGCTGCAAAACAGGAAGCACACCACAAAACCACTTTTCTCAGCCAACATCCTGAGACATTGAGATAAAGAAAGAAAATCAAGAAAGAAAAAGAAACAGAAAGCAATCGAACAACTGAAATAACAGGCAGCAGCCAGCAAACAGGTAGGGAAACCAGTTGGAGAAAATTCAAAAGGAGACAGCCCTTTTCCTACAGCTAGTACAGATATCAATGGAGTCTTTTAAAAGTCCAAGAAAAGAAATAGATACTAGAAATAACCACACATATGTCTTCTTTTAAATGGGACGGGAGTAACCTGAGTGTTTTTTTGGTTCACACTTGATATTTGTCTATACTTTATCCAGTATTTCCAATATGTGGAAAAATTTTAAATGTTTGTTAAATTGACTATTCCTGCCTTTCAATAAAAAGTGGTAGCAGGGAGAGTAAGGTGTTTTGGTTTGTTGCTTTTTAAACCAAAGCTGGAGTGTCTAAAAGAGTCATGATTTTTATCCACAAGGAACAGAGTCTCATATACACAAATAAAAGCATCTTAAAAATTAGAGGAGAAAAAAGAGGGAAGAGCAAAGAGAAGATAAATGAGAAAGTCTGTGTGCTGATTCTTATACTCTGTAGCATTTCCAGTAAAGTTTCTAAAAATGAAAAAGAAATAGCTGGATATGAATAGTTCTGCATAAACACCAGTGTTCTTTATGAAACAGTAAAAATGGTGCCTTTGGGGCTTTCAGAGTCACAGGCTGAAGTAGAAACAGTGCACACTGTCACAGGAATGAGGAGGCAGGAGAGGCTGAGGGAAAGGAAGGGGGACTCTTAGAAACAGAGGGGAGGACTGTGGAGTCTTCCATGCTGTGTAATGATAGTTTGCACCAATTTCACCAAGTCACCAAGGAGTGGGGTACACTCAACTGACATATGACTGATAAATTATACATTGAAGGCCTTGCACATATCAGATATTGGGATGTAATTCAATAAGTAAACTATAGTATAAATCCCAGATAGCCTTACTTACATATGGTACATACTTCTCATGTATGTACTTGTATTTATAAGTTGCCACATTCAATTTGCTACTATTTTGGTGACGATTTTTATGTCTAAATTCATAAAGGATATTGGCCTGTAGTTTTTTTCTTGTAATATCTTTGAAGGATACTGAACTCATGGAATAAATGGTGATGTGCTTCCTCCTTTCCTGGTTTTTTAAAGTGTCTGTAATGCATTGGTGTTAATTCCTTAAATATTTAATTAATTCACCAGTGAAGCGATCTGGTACTGGGCTTTTCTTTGGTTGTAGGTTTTTATTTTAATTTAACCTCTTTAGATTTTATTTAGGTTTGAGTCACCTTCAGTAGTTTGTGTCCTTCTAGGAATCCAATGTACAGCACACAAAAAAGCAAAAGAAGGAAAGAAAATTTAGTAAGCAGTTAGCTGAAAGATTCCAGTTGCCAGAACCCACCTTAGGTTTACCTATTGAGGGCCAAAAAAAATCTCACTAAATTAATAGAAAAGTGTGCAAACATTTCTATATAACAGAAGCAACCTGAATAGCAAACAAACTATGAAAACCATTTTTAAATTCAATGGTAATCAATAATATGGATGTGTAAATGGACGAAGACATCACTATGTATGTCCTTAAGGTGATAAAAAATTAACAGTGGAATATCACCAAGTGCAAGTGCAGATTTGGGGACTTCTCACACAGGGCTTGTGTCAATGAGAATTGGCATAGTGGTCTCCAGTCATATTGATAATATCTAGTCAGATGAAAGCCATCCATTAATTGTTGCACAGAGATATGCAGAGTATGGGGATTATTTTGCAGAAGTATATATTTTGGAACATCTTAAAAGTTTGTTAATAAATAATTGGATACAATTTTATACAAATAATGTCATTTATGAAAAAGCTTAAAATACAAAATCAGTATTAGACATTACCTATAGATACATGTGTATGTAAAAGTGTAAATACACACATGAGATGATACATAAAAAGCTCAGAGTATTGGTTGTCCCTGAAAGGCAGAGGGAGGGAGAAAAGCATAAATGAAATTCATGTGTAATGTGATAACTTTTTAATCAAATTGAATATCTGCAGTAAAAATGTCAAAATACTTACATTTGTTCATTGCAAATTGTGGATTTTTGTTTCATAAGTTCACTTACAAACTTGTTTCATAACTGCATAATATTTAAGACTGAATAAGTAAATATAACCTCATCTTAGGTATGTAACATCTTGTCTTTTCTAACAACAAAATGAGTGACACAATATTATGCCTCATTTGAATGAGACATTTATGCTAATTCATGCCAATGGTTGTGCCAATTTCTGTTTAAATCTATTGAAATACAGAATGGTGATCACTGGGAGACAAGGACCACAGAGTCAGTCAGGAAAAACATTTGATTAAACACTGAGCAGGAAGTGAGTTTTTCTTGAATTTGTCCTCAGTGTTGATTCTTTCTCTTTGCCCATGGAACCCCCTTCTCTCCACCAACTGCTCAGGGGGCTAATCACAAACTTGCTAGAACAGAGAAAAAAATTACATTGCTGTAAATGGCATTGGCTTGTTTGAAGTACTGAGAATTTCTGGTGCCTGAAACTCTTTGTGTCACATGGGTATCCAGTGTCCAGGAGGAAAAGTACAGTACACCTTCCCAGGGGAAGGTTGGATCTGGGACATGACTTCTTCAAGGACTGACATGAGAGGGAATCACTTTTCCCAGAAAGTTGGCCTACTTTGATTCCAAAACATAAAATAAAATAATATTCCCCTCCTCATTCCATAAAGAATGTTGTATTTTTTCATCTCGTGCCTTATGCAGTTGGAGAAACATAAGTAATGGATTGGTTTTAAAACACTTCCTGCTTTCTTGTATGCTGAGACAGAAAGAAATAGACCAAGCAATGTGTTCACAGTCCATTGTATTAGCTTCACCAGGTTCTCTTAAAGTTATGCATAGACTTTTGAGGGCATAATGTGAATTAGAAAATTAGCAATGAAAATGGTTCCTCGATGGAGAATTATTCTTAGTAGTCTGAACTGGAGGTGACCTCAGCCCTTACCACTCCATGTGGACACTTACTTTTTATTATTTTCCTGTTTTTATCCCAGAAGAGGATGGAAGGACTTCCAAAGAGCAGATATGGAGCTGAGGACAAAGGTAAGAAAGGCTCCAAATCCTCAAGAGGCATCGTTTCCTCACCTCAAACACAGTGACGGAAACCAGTGATTTTAAACTGAAGAATAAAAAGTCAGTGCTCATTTTTTCTTTAACTTCCCCACCATCTTCATCCCGACCTCCACCTGACCCCTTCAGTGTGATGCTCCCCATTCACAGGATGTGTGGGAAATGTGGAAATGAAAATTCAAGTCAGAAGTTGCAGGGTTTTGAACTGAACTGTGAATAAATTTTATCTTTCCTTTTCCACTTTGAGCAGAAAATAGAAATACATCCCAGAAAATTTACTAATCATGCATGCTACAAAAAAACACAGAACACTGCAGAAAAGGAAGATCCAACAAAGAGTAGAAGAAATAAAATAATAGATTGTAGGACACTGCAATAAACTTGGCATTCATTTGGGCTCATAGAACTCTAGACCTCCCCGAGTTCTCACCCTGGAAGGTTATAGCTCTTGGCTCAGTGTTACCCTCTTCATTACCACTTTTGTTAACTTCCTGTAATTCAACCAGCCAAGTAGGAGATATTTCCATCACATATATTACTAATCATCTTAAATTCCAATCCTCTTCAGTCACCCATCCTGAGTCATCTCTCAGATTTTCCCTTTGACATTAACTATGACCTTGTCTCAATTTCAAGCAGAGAACTCCCCACCCAAAGAACAGAGACCCAGGGAACCTCAGCTGGTCCTTGGTGGGAGGTCATAGCTGACACTTCCTTTTCTCCCAAGGTTTAGGTGAATATGTTGAGCACTTCTACACAATTGTTCCTGGGAATTTGTGGGTGAAAAAGAGGGGGTAATATTTTCCCATGTGTGACTTCTTATCTTCTGCCTCCTTCTAACTTCACATTTATTTAACATGAAATTGGGCTAGGCACCATCCCTGGAGAAACACAGGGACCACTTTACTTTCAGAAAAACTATCTTCCCTGGTCTTGATGAAGGATGTGGTACAACCTTCTCAGTGTAACTTACTTGTTGGCTATGGGTCCAAAGTAGACTTCCTATGACCTGAGAACCTCATAAAGTTGAAAACCTTTGTATGTATTTAGATATGACACTTTCTTCGGAGGGAGGTCCACAGCTTTAATGCGATACCCTGTGGGTCCAGGACTGAAAAATCAGAAGCAACACTAGTTTAAAAAGACACACAATTTTTCTCCTTCAGGAAGTGAAGAAGATAACCAGTTTCCATCATCTTCCTCACTGAAGTTCAACCTGGTGGGAAAATCTGGTTGCAGAAAAAGTGCCACAAAGAACAGTATCTTCTGTCAACCTGTGTTGGAGTCCAGGCTGGGGGTTCAGACCATGACAAGGATGTGCCAGTTGGCCACAGGCACATGGAATGGAAGGAACATCCTGGTAGTTGACATGCCCTCCATCTTTGAGGCTAAGGCCAGGACCAAGAGTTGTATAAGGACATCATTGACTGCTATTTTCTTTCAGCCCCAGGGCCCCATGTGCTTCTGCTGGTGATGCAGCTGAGTAGCTTTACTGCCCAGGACACAGTGGCAGTGAGGAGGGCGAAGGAGGTCTTTGGGGCAGGAGCCATGAGGCACATGGTGGTAATCTTCACCCACAAGGGAAACTTAGGGGGAGAGTTCTTAGATGAGTATGTAGCCAAAACAGACAACTATAGCCTGAAGATCCTGGTCCAGTAGTGTGGGAAGAGATACTGTGGCCTCAAGAACCTGGTGACTGGGGAGGAACAGAGAGAGCAGCTTGAGAAGCTGATGGCTGTGGTTGAGAACTTGGAGAGGGGTAACCAGGGTAACTTCTACACAAACAACCGCTTCTGCAATACACAGATGCCCTAGGGAGATAGGGACAGCACCCCAGAAGATCACAGGTCCTATCTGGCCAAAGTTCAAGTGCACACTGAAGAACAAAAGTGAGACCTGAAGGATATTGGGAGTCACTGGGCATCCAAGCCAGCACACAGTCAAAAAGTGTGTTTTGCCTTATATAAGTATGCTATTTGAGCTTTTTTTCTTTTTTCATTTCATGAAATATATTTTCTACCCCTTTATTTTCAGGCTCTATGTGTCTTTCATTCTGTGGGGAGTGTCTTGTATAGAGCATATATATTGGTCTTGTTTTATCATCTATTCAGGTACCCTATTACCTTGGATTGAAGCATTTCATCTATTTACATTTAAATGGATTATTAATAATATGTCCCTTTTTTAAAATTGTTACTTCTTCTTAGAGAAGTTCCTTTAAAATATTTTGTAATACTGGTTTGGTGGTAATGAACTCCTTAAACTTTTTCTTGCCTGGGAAGCCTTTTATCTCTCCTTCAATTTTAAATGATAACCTTCCTAGGTAGAGTAATCTTACTTTTTATGATTTTGCATATTTCATACCAATCGCTTCGGGCCTGAAAAGTTTCTATTGAGAAATTAACTGGCAGTGTTATGGCAGCTCCTTTTTGTTGCTATTTTTATGATTCACTCTTTGTTTCTAGGCTTTGCCATTTAAATGATAATGCACTTTGGTGTGGACCTTTTAGGGTTCATCTTGTTAGGGACTCTCAGTACTTCCTGGACTTATGTGTTTTTTTCCTTCAGCAGATTAGAAAGTTTTCCATTATTATTTTTAAAAATAGGTTATCAATCTCTTGCTCTCTCTTTTCTCCTTCTGGTATCCCTATGATGGGAATGGTTTTATGCTTTACATTGTTCCAGAAGTACCTAAAATTATTGTCACTTTTAAAAATTATTTTTCTTTTTTGCTGCTTTAATTGAATGTTTTTCACTACCTTGTCTTCTAAATCATTGATTTGATTATTTGCTAAACCAAATCTCCTGTTGATTCTTTATTACAGATATTGTATTTTTTATTATAGATATTGTATTCTTTATTATAGATATTGTATTTTTCTTTTCTGACTGATTCAGAGAGGAAGGGATATGGAAAGAAAGATAGAAACATCAATTATGAGAGAGTACCATTGACTGGCTCCCTCCTGCACGATCCAACTGGGGACTATCCCATAACCCAGATATGGGTCCTGACCAGGAATTGAACTGAGAATTCCTGGTTCATATGTCGACACTGAGCCATACCAATCGAGTTCAGTGTGGATTTCTCATTCTTTCTATTTCATGTCTCTGATGATTTTAGGCTGTAATCCATTTTAAAGACTGAAACCTACAAAACGGTAATTCTTTCAGAGATTGCTGCTCTGAGGATATTTGTATAAATAAATGACTTCTTTTACCACTCATGTAATTTATAAATAAACTAGAAGCTTTCAGGGATAGAGTTGGGTGAGCAGACAGAACTAGCTCTGAGGAAATCTGGAGGGTGAAGAGCACTGGGAAGTGTAAAACGTACAGCTCAACATATTATCCCTCTGAACACCCATCACCAACATCAACTTTGTGGACAAAGCTGAATTGTAAACATTTCTCTGCTTAGTTTATAAGAACCTGCTTTCTACTCCCTATCCTTAAGGTATTAAGACATAACTCTTGATTGCTGTGGCTATTCAGGGTCTTTTTTATTCCAGATGAATTTTTGGAGAGTTCTTTCTAGGTCTGTGAAATATGCCATTGGTATTTTAATGGGGAGTGCATTGAATCTATAGATTGCTTTGGGTAGTAGCATCAGCAATCCTGAGAAAGAAGAATAAAGTAAGTGGGATCTCAATACCAGATTTCAAGCTGTATTACAAAGCCACTGTTCTCTAAACAGCCTGGTACTGGCACAAGAACAGACATGTAGACCAATGGAATAGAATAGAGAATCCAGATATCAACCCAAACCACTATGCTCAATTAATATTTGACAAAGGAAGCATGAACATACAATGGAGTCAAGACAGTCTCTTCAACAAATGGTGCTGGGAAAATTGGACAGATACATGCAAAAAAATGAAACTAGATCACCAAATTACACCATACACAAAATAAACTAAAAATGGATACAGGACATAAACATAAGACAGGAAACCATAAAAATACTAGAGGAATTCACAGGCAGCAAAACCTCAGACATATGCAGAAAGAACTTCTTCACTGTTACTGCTCCTAGGGCAATGGAAGCTAAAGAGAAAATGAACAAATGGGACTACATCAAAATAGAAAGCTTTTCATAGCAAAAGAACCCATCAACAAAACAACAAGAAAGCCCACTGTATGGAAGAACATATTTGCAAATGTTATCACTGTTAAAGGTTTAATCTCCAACATATACAGGCAACTTATACAACTTAATTAAAGGAAGATAAATGACCCAATAAAAAAATGGGCAATGGACCTAAATAGAATCTTTTCAAAAGAAGACAGAAGGAAGGCCAAGAGACACATGAAAACATGCTCAAAGTCACTAGTTATCCGATAGATGCAAATCAAAACGACAATGTGGTACCATCTCACACCTATCAGAATGGCTATCATCAACAAATCAACAAGCAACAAGTGTTGGCGAGGATGCGGAGAAAAAGGAAGCCTCATTCACTGCTGGTGGGAATGCAGACTGGTGCAGTCACTGTGCAGAACAGTATGGAGTTTCCTCAAAAAACTAAAAATCAAACTCCCATTTGACCCAGTAATCCCACTCCTAGGAATATATTTTAAGAAAGGAAATGAAAATTCAATGGATAGAAACACCAATCAGAAAGGATAAATACATCCCTATGTTCATAACAGCACAATTTACAATAGCTAAGATTTGGAAACAGTCTAGGTGCCCGTCAGCAGATGACTGGATCAGAAAACCATGGTACATCTATACAATGGAATACTATGCTGCCATAAAAAAGAAGGAATTCTTACCATTTGTAGCAACCTGGATGGAACTGGAGAGCATTATGCTAAATGAAATAAGCCAGTCAATGAAAGAAAAATACCACATGATCTCACTCATTTGTGGATAATAAAGAACATTATAAACTGATGAACAAAAAAATAGATACAGAGGCAGTAAAGCATCAAACAGACTGTCAAATTACAGAGGGAAGGTTAGGGAGAGGTGGGGGAGATAAGAGATCAACTGAAGGACTTATATGCATGCATATAAGCATAACCAATGGACGCAAAACACTGGGGGGTGAGGGCATGCATGGGAGTGGGGTGGGGGGGCAATGGTAAGATATGTACACATATAATACCTTAATAAAAAAAAATGGGGAAAGAAAAGACATAACTCTTTTTTCTAAAGGAGTATCTGGGAGAAGGAAGATGGCGACTAGTAGGAAGGTAGGAGGGAGAGAGTGTGAGAGATTTAGGGAATGATAGAGGAGTGTGTGGACGTGTGTGGTGTGTGTGTATGAGCTTGGGACAGTTAGATTCTGCAGGTCTTCCAAGGGGCTGTCAAACTGGGCAGTCTTAGATGGCGGAGCCCCCTCCCACTGCGTACCCTCTGGGGCAGCCAGCGTGGGCACTGTGAACATGCTATCTTGAGAAACAGAGCTGCTTGAGCCTAGGATCCTGGCCTCATTACCACCCATTCTGGTCTCAGATGCAAAACAGAACCCTGCAGCCACTGGAGACAGAGACCTGTGACCACAGCTGCAGACCCACAGATACCAAGAATCCAGACATCCCAGCTTCAGATTTATGTGCATCACAGAGCCTATCTCTCTCCCTTCAGGATCTTGGGCAGTGCCATAGTAACTGATAGACCAGCCCCTCGCACAGACTGCAGTGCCTCTACAGGAATTTGAGCCTGGGAGCACACGGACACTGGGACTCTGTTCCCAGCAATTCAATCGGGTGACCAAACCCAAATACCACGTAGGGCGGCAGTGCCACCTGACATTGATTCTGGGAAAGCATACACGGAAGTCTGTTTTCCACAGTGCGGAAGTGGACCTCTTGCGGACACAGTGATACCATGCAACCCGGTCCCCCAAGCTGACCGGGACCCCAATTCTCTGGGCAGGAGGCAGCACTGAGAACTGGTGACTTGACTCTCTATCTCCTCACATGCACTAGGGATCCCTGACTCTCACTGCATTCACACTAATAGCCAGTGACTCCAATTCTTGGTGCATGCACAACCAGGGACCCTGATTCTTAGTGTGAGGCCGCATGGAGCAACAGAGACTCTGATACAAGATTCTTGGTGCAAACACAGGGAACTCTGACTCCTGAAACATGCTAGGGGTCTTTGATTTTCGGTACATGCAAGCGAGGTCTCTCTTTCAGTGCAGGGCAGGCGGGGTCCCTGATTCTAGGTGCACACACAAGGTCACACTGAGCACTGGTAATGCTGACCCTGAGCAAGCCTGCTTCCCACTAACCCATGGCAGTCACAAGTCTTGGTGTCAGAGCTCTTCAGAGACACTCAGGTGGTGCGAAACTCCCACTGCACATGGCCCAGGATCACACAACTCAACGTTTCAACCTTCTGGTGATAGTCAGAATGGGAAGACAACACAATCCCCAGAGGAAAGAAAATGAGGAGTCACCAAGAAAGGAAATTAGTGAAACTGAAGCATGCAACATGACATAAATATAACTCAGAGTAATGGTCTTACAATTCATACACCAGATGGATGAGAAAATCAACAACCTACGCAAGAATCAGGAAGAAATCAAAAGTGATATAGCTACAATAAAAAAAAATCATAGAAGGTTTTAACAGTAGACAAGAAGAAGCAGAGGACCAGATTAGTGAGTTGGAATATAAGGTAGAGAAACAAGCAATCTGAAAAGCAATTGGAGAAAAAAATTAAAAAGCAGGAGGAGAGCCTAAGGGACTTTTGGGACAACATGAAATGAAATAACATACATATAATAGGGCTGCCAGAAGGACAAGAAGAGCAGCAAGGATAAGAAAATCTATTTGAAGGAATAATGACAGAAAACTTCCCAGATTTGGGGAAGAAAAAAGTTACACAAGTACAGAGTCCCAAGCAAGATGAATCCCAAAAGACCCACACCAAGACACATCATAATTATGGTGGCAAATGTTAACGACAAAGAGAGAATCTTAAAGGCTGCGATAGACAGAGAGTTCCCTTCAAAGGCTCCCACATTAGATTATCAAATTATTTCTCAACAGAAACACATCAAGTTAGAAGGGAATGGAAGGATGCATACAAAGTGTTGCAAAGCAAAGGACTGAATCCAAGAATACTCTATCTAGCAAGACAATCAATCAAAATTGAAGGGGAAATCAGGAGCTTTGCAGACAAAAAAAGGCTAAAGGAGTTTATCACTACCAAGCCAGAAATGCAAGAAATGTTAAAGGGACTGGTGTAAAAGAAGAAATAAAAAGGGAAGAAGGAACACAGGCACAAGAAATGAATATGACTACAAACAAGTACCTATCAATAATAACTTTAAATGTAAATGGACTAAATTCTCCAATCAAAAGACATGGAGTGGCTGAATAGATAAAAACAAACGTGACCCATATATATGCTTTCTACAAGAGACCTCAGAACAAGGGATTCACACAGACTGAAAGTGAAGGGATGGAAAAATATCTTTCAGGCAAATGGAAATGAAAAAAGAGATGGGGCAGCAATACTTATAACTGGCAAAATAGACCTCAAAGTTAAAGGCCATAACAAGAGATAAGGAAGGTCACTTCAATAATACTAAAGCGATCAATACAACAAGAGGATATAATCCTGATAAACATATATGCACCCAAATACATAAAAAATTCCTGAAATATATCAAGGTATAGATACCAAAATAATAAAATCATAGCAGGGGACTTTAATACAACCACTGACATCATTGGATAAATCCTCTAGACAAAAAATCAGCAAAGAAACAGCAATCCTAAATGACTCACTAGATCAGATGGACTTAATTGACATCTTCAGAGCATTTCACCCCAAAGCCACAGAATATATGTGCTTCTTAAGTGCACATGGGACATTTTCAAAAATAGATCACATATTGGGTCACAAGCAAAGTCTCCCCAAATTCAAGAAGATTAAAATCATACCAAGCATCTTCTCAGACCACAATGGCATAATATTAGAAATAAACCACAATAAAAACTCAAACACTTGGAATCTGAATAGCATGCTATTAAATAATGATTGGATTACCAATGAGATCAAAGAAGAAATTAAAAACATCCTGGAAACTAATGACACTAAAAACAAAACAATCCAAAATCTATGGGACACAATGAAAACAGTTCTGAGAAGGAAGTTTATATCTCTACAGGTCTACCTCAAAAAACAAGAAATAATGGTAGTAAATTATCTAATTCTACAATTCAAAGAAGTAGAAATAGAGCAGTAAGAAAAGCCCAGAGTGAGCAGAAAGAAGGAGGTAATAAAGATCAGAGCAGAAATAAATGACATAAAGACACAAAAAAAATAATAATAATACAAAAGATCAATGAAACCAAGAACTGGTTCTTTGAAAGGATAAACAAGATTAATAAACCTCTAGCCAGGCTCACCAAGAATATTGTACCAGCCTTGCATCCCAGGAATAAATGCCACTTGAACATGGTGTATGACCTTTTTAATATATTGCTGGATCAGATTTGCTAATATTTTGTTGAGGATTTTAGCATCTGTGTTCATCAGGGATATTGTCCTGGAATTTTCTTTCTTTGTAGTGTATTTATCTGGTTGTGGAAATAGGATAATGCTGGCTTCATAAAAAGAGGTTTCTCTTGACTTTTTTGGAATAGTTTGAGGAGGATAGGTGCTAATTCTTTGAGTGTTTGGTAAAATTATTTTACACAACCATCTGGTCCGGGACTTTTATTTGCTGGAAATTTATTTCTGTGGTGTTCATTGTATATCGCCTCTTTCATTTCTGATTTCATTTATCTGGGTCCTCTCTCTTTGATTCTTGATGAATCTGGCTAGGGGTTAATCAATCTTGTGTGTCTTTTCAAAGAAACAGCTCTTGGATTTATTGAACTTTTGTACTGTTTTTTGTTTTTTGTTTTTTTTGTCTCTGTCACTTATTTCCTGATCTTTATTATTTCCTTCCTTCTAATTCCTATGGACTCTTCTTGTTGTTCTATTTCTAATTAATTTAGTTTTAGGGATAGATAGTTTATTAGTGCTTTTTCTTGTTTCTTGAAGAAGGCCTGTAGTGCTATGAACTTCACTCTTAGGACTGCTTTCACTGTGTTCCATTGCTTTTGGGTGGTTGTGTGTTCATTTTCATTTGTTTCCAGGAAGTTTTTAATTTTTGGTTTTATCTCATTGGTAAACCATTCATTGATTAATAATATGCTATTTAGCCTCCATGTATTTTAGTGTTTTGGGTGTGTTTTTGTTGTTGTTGTTGTTGTTTTTTATTGTAGTTAGTTTCTAACTTCATGCCATTTGATCTGAGAAGATGCTTTGTATTACAGCAGTCTTCTTGAATTTGTGCAGACTTGTTTTGTGCCCCAACATGTGGTCTATCTTTAAGATTGTTCCATGTGCACTTGAGGTGAATATATATTCTGTTGCTTTGGGGAGAAATGTTCTATAAATATCCGATATATCCCTCTGATATAGTGTGTCATTTATAGCCTGTTTCCTTGTTAATTTTTTTTGTGTATATAAGACATATCCAGTGATGTCTGGGGGTGTTAAAGTACCATACTATGGCTGCATTGCTGTCACTATCTCCCTTAAAGGCCATCAAGAGTTTTTTTATGTATTTGGGTGCTCCTATATTGAGAAATCAGTGCTGAAAGGGTTTTTCTTCTGGGAGAAACACACTCTCAGATGTGGTTGTTGATTGTCTTCCATGGTCCAGGCCTGTGCTTAACAAATTCTGAAGACTTCAACTTTATAGACACATTAAAAATATAAGCAGAGAATTACTAAATAGAAATAGGAAAAGAGCTATATAGATGATTTGGTTTTTAACTTAAGATAGTGATCTTTAAAACATCGTTCAGGTTGTAGCCTAAGTTGTTCTGTTATCAACTTTTCAGTGTCCTAAGAAGTAGACATGCCCACAGAAGTGAAATTAAGAAAGTAAAACTCTACCCATGTTACTCTGTATGAGTTATTATTATTATTTATGTATCAAGAGACTTTAGAGTAACTCCAGAGAATTGTTAATACTTTCTGTCTATACATCTTCAACTTATTAGTTTATAATAGAAAAACTTCATTGATTTCTATGGTAAGGTGGTAACATTAAAATAAGGCATTTTGTTCTCCTGTGGTTCAGAAACCCTGAGAAGATTGCTGCATATGTGAAATCTAAAGGAATACTTTGCATTCCTGCTCATGTGCCCTTTTCTCTCCCACAAGGGTGGGATGGCTTGAATCACCCATCTACTTGGCTTCTTTTATTTATTTTTTTATTTTTCTTAGTATATATTTTTATTGATTTCAGGGAGGAAGGAAGAGGGAGTTAGAAACATCAATGATGAGAGAGAATCATTGATTGGCTGCCTCCTGCCCATCCCCCACTGGGGATCAAGACAGCAACCTGGGATCTCAGAAAAACCAATATGGCGGCATAGGTAAACACCTAAACAGCTGCCTCGCACAACAATTTCAAAACTACAATTAAAAGACAAAATGTCTATCACCCAGAACCACAGGAAAGCTGACTGAGTGGAAGTTCTACAACTAGAAGGAAAGAGGAAAGAGCATTGAGATGTGCACAAGTGCTGAAAAGCTGAGGTATGGAGGCACGTGAATCGGGCTGGTGGCGGGCGACTGGGTGTGCTGCTTTTTTCAACCCAAAGGGAGACAAGCTCCCAATTACTCTAAACTCAAGTTTCTGGGGAGACGCTGGGCTCCCAAACTCCTATGGGGAGAAGCTGGACTGTCTGCCATCGGGTCGGAAAGTGAGGGCAGCTTACTTGCAGACGTGTGTGCAGCAATCATTGTTTACTGCGCTGGGGCTTGGGACACGGGACCTTGGAAATGCAGAGATGCAGAGACAACTGACTGGCAGCCATTGCTGTTTGCCACGCCCTAGTGACTCCCAGAGAACCCGCCCCACACAATCTACATACCCACTCAAGTTCCACATAGAAGCTTTTGCATATGAATGACCTCCCATATCACAGATTAACCTAACAAACTGCAGCTCTGGAAAGACAGCTCCAAAACCTCCAAACCACAAGCAAAGAGGAGAAAACTGTAGTTCTCGCTGTAGCTCTTGCTGGGTGGCTTCAGACAGTAGCTGACCTGCATCCCATTGGAGGTCCAGAAGCTAGTGTATCTAGTGGTCCGTGTGAGACGACATCATAATTCAACTACTCACATCAAGAAGTGACACATTCAAGAGGCATACTCAGTGAGCACCAAAGCCCCACTGAAGCAAGACCTGCCCCATAAGCATGTCTCCAGCACAGCAGTTCTTCCATTATAGACATAGCGGGTCCTCAGAGCCAATTGGCCTGGAGGTCAATTCCTCCCAGTGATACTAACAACAATCAAGACTTAACTACAACTAGGCTGTACACACAGTCCACAAAGGGGTACACCAAGAGTGTCCACCTCAGGTAACTGGGAGGCTGATCCACTGGGCCATATAGGACACCTAACACATAAAGCCACCCTACCAACTCAGGGAAGCAGCGAAAGAGTGGAGACAAAGAAACAGATCACAAACAAAAGAAATGGAGGAAAAGAAATGACTGGATATAGAGTTCAAAACCACGGTTATAAGGTTTTTCAAAAATTTCCTAGAAAAGGCCAATAAATTTAATTAGACTCTCAAGGATATGAAAAAGGACCAACTAGAAATTAAACATACACTGACTAAAATAAAAAATATTACACAGAGACGCAACAGTAGACTAGAGAAATGAAGAATCAAGTCAAAGATTTGAAACACAAAGAAGCAAAAAACGCTCAATCGGGAAAGCAAAAAGAAAAAGAATCCAAAAATTTGAAGATAGTGTAAGAAGCCTCTGGGACAACCTCAAGCATACTAACATCAGAATTATGGGGGTCCCAGAAGAAGAGAGAGAGCAAGATACTGAAAACCTATTTGAAGAAATGATGACTGAGAACTTCTTCCACCTGGTGAAAGAAATAGACTTACAAGTTCCGGAAGCGCACAGAAGCCCAAACAAAAGGAATCCCAAGAGGACCACACCAAGACACATCATAATCAAAATGCCAAGAGCAAAGACAAAGAGAGAATATTAAAAGTAGCAAGAGAAAAACAGTTAATTACCTACAAGGGAGCACCCATACGATTGTCAGCTGATTTGTCAACAGAAATTTTGCAGGTGAGATGGGAGTGGCAAGAAATATTCAAACCAATGAATAGCAAGAACCTACAACTAAGATTACTCTACCCAGCAAAGTTATCATTCAGAATTGAAGGTCAGATAAAGAGCTTCACAGGTAAGAAAAAACTAAAGGAGTTCATCACCACCAAACTAGTATTATATGAAATGCTGAAAGGTATTCTCTAAGAAGAGGAAGAAGAAGAAAGAAGTAAAGATAAAAATTATGAACAACAAATACATATCTATCAACAAGTGAATCTAAAAATCAAGTGAATTAAAAATCTGATGAACAGAATAAACTGGTGAATATAATAGAATCAGGGGCATAGAAAGGGAGTGGACTGATAATTCTCAGGGGGAAAGGGGTGTGGGCAGTGTGGGAAGAGACTGGACAAAAATCATACAACTATGGATGAGGACAGTGCAGGGGAGGTAAAGGCAGAGGGTGGGGTGGGAACCGGGTGGAGGGGAGCTATGGTGGGGGGGAGGAGAAACAATTGTAATAATCTGAACAATAAAGATTTATTAAATTAAAAAAAAAAAAAGACAGCAACCTGGGCCTGTGCCCTGAATAGAATTGAACTGTGACCTCCTGGTTCATAGGTCAATGCTCAACCAGTTGAGCTACTTAGCTTCTTAATGGGAAGAAGAAAAGTTCCATTTTGAATATTCATAGGGTGAGGGATGTTCCCACTGTGATGACCCAAAGTCAGATTTTGTGTTACTTCCTACATTAGTTTATGGGGAACAACTGCCAGCAGCAGCTCAGAGTTCTCACTTGAACCATTTTGCTCCCTCATCCCTGAGCACTTAGCTTCCAAAGGTCAGAGTGACTAGCCCAAGGGACTCCTGAGAAGTGCCCAGTGTTCCCCAAGTCCTTTAGGAGAGAGGTCAAGCCCAAGGGTTCTATAGACCTCCTGTGAGTGCAGAGTTTGCTCACAGACAGGACACTAGTGGGCAATAGAGAAGGACACGGTTGGGCAGAGTCACTGCAGTGGGAAAGGTTGGAAGTCAATCCTAATGGTATGGTTTTGTTTTGTGATGTCTCAGGGCTTGGAAATCAAGAACCCAGAGATTCACAATTGCGACTTGTCTTAGAAGGTAAGACTGGAGCAGGAAAAAGTGCCACAGGGAACAGCATCCTTGGGGAAAAAAACAAAAACATTTCATTACAGAATTGCAGCAAAATCTGTCACCAAGGTCTGTCAGAAAGGGAACAGCACGTGGAATGGGAGAAAAATTGTCGTTGTGGACACAGCTGGCATTTTTGACACTGTGGAACTGGATGCTGACACACAAAGTGAGGTTGCTAATTGCATCCTCCTGACCTCCACCGTGCCTCACACTGTGCTCCTGGTGGTCCTGCTGGGCCGGTACAAAGGAAGAACAAAAGGCCATGAAGAAGATGCTATCAATGTTTGGACCCAAAGCTAGGAGATACATAATTCTCCTATTCACCTGGAAAGATGACTTGAATAGCATGATTGCTTAAAGGAAGCCCCAGAAGGCATTCAAGATCTGATGGAGCAATTCAAGGATTGTCACAGTGAATTCAACAGTAAAGCAACAGGGGCTGAGCAGGTGGCTCAGAGGACACAGCTACTGGACCTTGTCCAGCTCATGGTGATGCAGAACAAGAGAGGATGGTACACTAATAAGATGTACCAAAGGACTGAGGTGGAGATTCAGAAACAGATTCAAGATATACAAGAAAAATACAGAGCTCAGATGAAGGGAGAGAAAAGAAAGTTAAGAGAGGAGTATAAAGAGAAAATCAGAAAGCTGGAGGATAAACTGGAGTTGGAAAAGACAAAGGCAGAAATGCAGAGCAAATTTGAAGAAAGGGAGAATTACTACTCCTTTGGGCAGCAAAATGCCAGAGGTGAAGTTGAGAGTCAAGAAGGGATGCTTGATTCAATCTTGGGAAGTTTGAGAGTAATCTGGAGAGAAATATCATCTCTGTTCAAGGAAGATTAGGCTAATGAAAATCTGTTTATATTTCCTGTGTATTTTCAGGTGCATCTGCCCCATATAACTAATTCCCTAAAGACAAAACTCTCTGTTTTTGTCTCTCAAGCTCTCAGGACAGAGGAGTGTAGTAAAGTTCTGCCTTGGAAATCAGTAGAATTTTTTTTTTTTTTTTTTTAATGTAAGAGTGAAGAGACACATTCTCAATGTGTAAAATTCCAAAGCAGAAAGTATGGATGCTTCTTATCTTCTGAACTCTCAGAGACAGAGAGAAAATGAATGCAGGAGATCAAAAGACCATGACCCCAAGCCTTGTATATTTATCCTTAGTAAAGGTTCCTCTTCTAGATTATTTCTAGATTGGCGCATAATCTCCACCTGTGGCTTTTACTCTTTATTTTTATCTTTAGGATCACAATGCTCATTTTATACATGTGGTTAGCAAAATAAATTATTTGCCTTAGATAAATTATAGGTAGAGAAGCTTATGGAATTCTTTATATATGTACGTAAATTTGTTGAATTTAATTTTTATGGAAGGACTGAAATTGTTTCTTATCATCTTCCCACTAGAGAACAAAGATGTGTCTGGAAAATGTTTCTCAGAACTCAACTAAGTAAAATACCAGAAAGAGCAAAAGACAAGAGATTCAACAGTTAACAAAACAATGTTTGGTATATTCAGATGTTTCTGTAGAAAGTTGTTGACCAACCTCAATGTAACCACTTTGATGAAGAACTAGTTCTCTTCTTTTCTTGTGAAAATAACTGTTGCCATTGCACATCCATCACCCCACAACTGGATTACTTACTGCTAGGTGGGTCATCCCCACACTCCTGCCTCCACACATTTGAATTGTTTACTCATTGTTACTATAATAAAAATTTTCTATTCTCTCATATTTGTGAAAAACTGGAATCTCTTTTACCTTATAAAATAACACCAATACTTCTAAGAGTATAGGGATTAATTTTACGTTTTGATAACAATTCAAGATTATTTTGGAGCTTGCTTTGGTCTACACCCTACTATGTATCTCCTCCATTCTCCATTTGAACCAGATTCTTAATCTCTCTGCCCACCGGAAACCACTTTCTCCTTGGATTCATTCATTATGTGCTGATATAATTTATGTGTAGCAAAGCTTTCTTAGATCTTTGTGAGTTTCCTGGCTGGGGGGCGGGGGAGAGGGAAGATTCCTCTAATGTATGGATAATAGTTTTTAAAGTTTATCCTTTTTTTTTAGGTACTCTTATCCTAATAATTCATAGGCTTTCACAAAGCACATTGCCATGTTCTACCAGTATGTCCTAGAGGTCATATGCCACTGTCCTTTCTCTGTCATCTTGAAAGTGGCTTTTCCATGTCGCATCCCATTTTGTCCCCAATATACCTATCTCTTACTTCCCCCAAACACAAATGAATTTAGGTTGTACATTTAACAAAATTTAGAAAAGGTTCAAGAATATGAGATACATGATTCTCTTATTTATCTGGAAAGATGACTTGGACGACATGGAGTTCCACGATTACTTAAAGGAAGCACCAGTGACTGATTCTTTCAGAAATAGTCACTCACAGTGATACACATTTGATTTCACTCTGCAGAATATGGAGTGCTCTGTGTCTATTAAAATTCATTGGAGTTTTACACAAAATTATGAGGTTGGAAGTTAACATCCTTTTGTATCAGGAGCTTCTAGAAGCACATATTGAACCAAAGAGCCACACATACCTAGCATGAAAAAATTAAATATAGGCTTTATATGAAAAAAGTCTTTAAGTGCCGTGTGGTACTTTCTGTGTAAATTCATTACCTTATTCTTACCCTTGCATTCAGGTTAATGCTTTAGATGAGGCAAAGTAAAAGGTTCTACTCTTGATAAGATGTGAGAAGATGAGTAGCCCATGTACAAAACCCTGAGAGCAGTGTTGCACATTTGTTTCTCAGGGCAGAAGAAAGACATTAGGTCTTGATAAATACCAAGAATTATGGATAATCTGAAGGAAGAATGAGGCATGTTCCCTTCTCTGAAAAGTGTTTGGATAGTTTATAGTATTCATGCATTCACTAACAGTCAGTGATTGTTTGAACTTGGTGAAAGATTTCATACCAGACATTGAGAATATGGAGAAAGTAAAATGAAGTCCTTTTTGAGACTGGCTTCCTTCACTTAGCATAATGATTTTGAGAATCATTCAACTTGCTTGTGAATAGATATTCTCTTTTACTGATGAATGGTATACCACCTTATGGATGCACCACAGTTCCTTTATCACTTCTTTATTTATCCTTATGCCCCTAATTGATTTATCTTGTCAAATTGCATTGGATAAAACCTCCACTATAACATTGAATAGAAGTGTAAGGGCATGCTTGCTTTGTTCCATGATATGCCTTTAGTGTTTCCTTGTTAAGTGAGTGAGATACTGGAAAACAGGAGTATATGGTGTGTGTGTGCGTGTGTGTGTGTGTGTGTCTGTGCGCGCGCGCGCGCGTGTGCACATGTGTGTGTGTGTAATCAGATTAAGCAAACATCCCCCAATCACTATTTTCGTGAGAGTTTTTATCATTCACAGCAATTATTTTTGTCAAAGGCTTTTAAAATTCATCTATATGGTACTTGGGCAGCAGCCTGTGCAACCAAACTCTGGAGAAGGTCTCTTTGATGCAGAAGCTGGGTACTGAGGAAACCACATACACTGATTGAGTCCATAGGTAAACTATCCAGTGAGTAGGGCAGGAGAGAAACTTATGTCCTCATGCGATAACCAGTATTTTGGGAGCTGACAAAATGAAGTAGAGAAACAAATGGTGGCTGAATAGACAGAAGTGTCATGGACCTCCTCCTAAGGCCAGAAAAGCAACTAAATCCAAGAATATCCACCCTGAATTAACAAATTAATTACAGTTGAGGAGACAATCTCAATATAATAAAAGCCTAAGCAACCTTTATGGTGGAACAACTGGAACTACTTGTCGCTATGGTGTGCACTGATCACAAGGGGGCAGGCACTCAATGTAGGAGCTGCCCCCTGATGGTCAGTGTGCTCCCACAGGTGGAGCACTGCTCAGCCAGAAGCCAGGTTTATGTCTGGTGAGTGCAACTGCCATGGCGTCAAGAGCATCTCCAAACTCCATGGCAGCACTACCGAGCAGTGGCAGCAGGCACAGTGTGAGCAGTGTGGTGCTCAGCCTCGATTCGGGCTCCTACCTGGCTGCCTGCCACTTGGCACACTGCTACATCTACCAAGTGGTCCTGGACTGATAGAGAGTGCAGGCTGGGTTGAGGGACCCACCCAAGTGTGCAAATTTCATGCAGTGGACCTCTAGTTTTGAATAAGAAAGGGAAGAGGATGTGTAGAGAATGTCGCTTGCCAGGCATAACCCATGTGGAACCACCACTACGCTCCAGCAGTGAGTGGCACAGTACCTCCCAGTAGGTTCTCAGATGTCTTCAGGGAGCATGCTATACCAGAGTGAGCTCCCACACCAGGCCTTCATAACCAGCCCACTGGAACCCATGTCCTAGATCTGGCTCCAAGACTCCACAGTATTTGCAAGCTAGGGAGAACCCTGGGCCCTACCCCTGCCACAGACCCCAAAACTATGCTGCTAGCCTGACCTGAAGCTACTCAGCACCTACACTATCCCCAGCACAGGGACCTGCTGTCAGGGTGACCCGGAGCAACCTAGAGCTTGCCACAGGGGAGCTCTGACTGTGCTATCCAGAAAAACCCATGCCCACTCCATGCCATCCCCCAGGACAGTCCTGCCAGGGACATCTGGAGCAAGCCAATGCACCCTTCACTCTGGGTGAAAGGGGAGCACAGACTAAGTGACCCAGGGGAACCAGCCTCCACTGCACACTGATAAAGGGCAAACTGGAGCAACATAACACATGTCTCACTACAGCTATAAGAAAACAGGACTGTGCAACCCAGAGCAACCCCTACCCTCTCTACCCAGCCCTTATAGTAGTCCTGTATGGGATACTGGGAGTAACACAGCAAACACCTCACTCTGGGCCATAGGAAAGCACTGAGGAGGCAACATGGAGCAAGCTGATGTGCCCAGCCAGGGGCCACAGGACCACCCTGCAAGTGCACTGCCAGAAGGACCTATGTTGCCACCCTGCCATGTGTGCCAGGGCTGCAGAGAAAATTGCATGCCAGAGGGTTCAGGGTTCTCAATGGCATCACACATTAAAGGAACTGTGCACACGCTCCCACCACCCTGAGCTTCTGAAGAAGACAACTGAAGGACCAGATCCATTGGACAAGTGGATACGACTCAGAGCAGAGACAATAAAAGTGTGAGACTCAAGGCAGATCCAGGCTTTGGGCTAACAATTTCTGGACAATTTCTCTGATAGGGTCTACAACCTCTCAAACCCCAAGCAGGGTGCACAGGGACAGAAAAAGACAACAAAAATGGGGAGACAATAAAACAACCCCCCAAAGAAAGAAAAGGCGGACTCTCCATAAAATTAACTAAATGAAACAGAGGCATGAAATATGTTAGGAAAATAATTCAGAATAGGGTCATACAGTTCATAAACCAGATGGATGAGAAAATCAACAACTTATGTAAGAATGAAGCAGAAATAAAAAGTGATATAGCTACAGTAAAAAACATGATGGAAGGTTTCAACAGTAGACTAAAAGAAGTGGAGGGCCAAATTAGTGAGTTAGAAGATAGGGTAGTTAAACACACCCTGAACAGCAACTGGAGAAAACTGGACAGCAACTGGGGAAAGAAATTAGAAATCAGGAGGAGAGCCTAAGGGAGCTTTGGGACAACTGAAACAAAGTAACATACATAAAATAGGGGTGCCAGAAGGACAAGAAGAGTAGCAAGGATCAAAAAAACTAATTGAAAAAGTTACGGCAGAAAACTTCCCTGATTTGGGGAACAAAAAAAAAAAATCACACAAGGACAGAGTCACAAACAAAATGAACCCAGAAAGACCCACACCAAGACAATGGCAAACATTAATGACAAAGAGAGAATATTAAAGGCTTCAAGAGAGAGACAGAACATTACCTACAAAGAATTTCCCATTAGATTATCAAATGATTTCTCAACTGAAACTCATCAGGCCAGAAGGGAACAGAATGAAGTACTAGTATACAAAGTGATGCAAAGCAAGGGACTGAATCCAAGAATACTCTATCCAGCAAGGCTATCATTAAAAATTGAAGGGGAAATCAGGAGCTTCAAAGGAAAAAAAATTGCAAAGGGAGTTTATCACTTTCAAGCCAGCAATGCAAGAAATGTTAAAGAGACTGTTGTGAAAACAAGAATTAGAAATGGAAGAAGGAACATAGGCATCAAGAATAGACATAGCTACAAATAAGTACCTGTCAATAATAACTTTAAAGATAAATGGACTAAATGCTCCAATCAAAAGACATAGAGTGGTTAAATGGATAAGAAAGTATGATCCATATTTATGCTGTCTACATGAGACCCACCTGAGAATAAAGGAGTCATACAGAGTGAAAGTTAAGAGATGAAAAAAAATGTTCATGCAAATGGAAATGAAAGAAAACTTGGGGTAGCAATACTTATATCTGACAAAATAGACCTCAAAGTGAAGGTCATAGCAAGAGATAAGGAAGACCAATTCGAAATACTAAAGGAATTGATACAGCAAGAGGATATAATTCTGGTAAACATATATTCACTCAATACAGAAGCACCCAAATACATAAAAATACTTCTGGAAAATATCAACAAAGAGATCAACAGCAATACAATCAGAGTAGGGGACTTTAATACCCCAATGACATCACTGGATAAATCATTTGGACAAAAAAAATCCGTAAAGAAACAACAATCCTAAATGACTCACTAGCTCAAATGGACTTAATCAACATCTTTAGATCATTTCACCCCAAAACTACAGAATATACATTCTTCTTAAGTGCACATGGAACATTTTCTAAGATAGACAACAGATTGGGACACAGGCAAAGTCTCTTCAAATTCAAGAAGATAGAAATTATATCAAGCATCTTCTCAGATCACAGTGGCATAATATTTGAAACTAGAGGCCCAGTGCATGAAATTCATGCATGGGGGGAGGGTGATCCTCAGCCCAGCCTGCACCATCTCCAATCTGATTGCCCCCAACTGCCCTCCCCTGAAAGCCTGGTCCCCTCCAACTGCCCTCCCCTGCAGGCCTTATCACCCCTAACTGCCCTCCCCTGCTGGCCTGGTTGCGTCTAACTGCTCTCCCCTGCTGGCCTGGCCACCTCCAACTGCCCTCCTCTGCAGGCCTGTGTCCCCCCCAACTGCCCTCCCTTGCTGGCCTGGTCCTTCCCCAACTGTCTTCCCCTGCAGGCCTGGTCATCCCCAACTGTCCTCCTCTGCCAGCCTGGTCACCCCTGCAGGCCTGATTGCCCCCAACTGTCCTCCCTTGCAGGCCTGGTCCCTCCCAACTTCTTTCCCCTGCTGGCCTGATCACCCACAACTGCCCTCCCCTGCTGGCCATCTTATGGTGGCCATCTTGTGTCAACATGGGGAAGCCATCTTTGACCACATGGTGGCAGCCATCTTGTGTGTTGGAATGGCAGTCAATTTGCATATTACCCTTTTATTAAATAGGATAAACTACAACAAAAGCAATCACAAAAACCTGAACACTTGAAGGCTATACAACATGTTATTAAACAACAATTGGGTTATCAAAGAGACCAAAGAAGAAATAAAAAACATCCTGGAAACAAATGACAATGAGAACACAAAAATCCAAAATCTATGTGACATAGTAAAAGCAATCCTGAGACGGAAGTCATAACTGTATAGGCCTACATCAAAAAAAAAAAAGGAAAACTGGTAATAAAATATCTAACTCTACAACTTAAATAATTAGAAAGAGAGAAACAAGGCAAGTCCAGAGTGAGCAGAAGGACAGAAATAATAAAGATCAGAGTGGAAATAAATGACATAGAGACCAAAAAAAAACCAACAACAACAAAAAAAACTATAGAAAAGATCAATGAAACCAAGAGATATTCTTGTTGCTCTTGTTGTTGTTGTCTTCTACATATATCTTTGTTGATTGAGAGGGAGGGAGAGGGAAAGAGAGATAGAAACATCAATGATGAGAGAGAATCATTAACTCTATGCTTTCTGCATGTCCCCTACAAAGGATCAAGAATGCTACCCAGACATGTGCACTTGAACAGTATAAAACCTAGAACCCTTCAGTCTACAGGCTGATGCTCCAACCACTGACACAAACCAGGTAGGGCTAGAGCTGGTTCTTTTAAAGGATAAATAAGTTTGATGAACCTCTAGCCAGACTCACCAAGAAGCAAAGAGAGAGGATCCAAACAAACAAAATCAGAAATGAAAGACGTGAAATAACAACAGAACCCACAGAAATACAAAGGATTTAAAAAAATACTATGAACAACTCTATTTGAAGAAACTGGTATACCTAGAAGAAATGGACATATTCCTGAAAAAATTGGACCTTCCAAAACTCTATCGGGAAGAATAAAAAAGTTTGAACATGCCAATAACCAGAGAGGAAATTGAAGGAGTAATAAAAAACTTCCAGCAAATAAAGGCCCTGGGCCACATAGCTTCTCAGGAGAGTTTGACCCAATATGCAAAGAAGAACTAAAACCTATCCTCCTCATATTATTCCAAAAAATTCAAGGGTAAGGAATACTTACAGGCTCTTTCTATGAAGCCAGCATCACCCTAATCCCAAAACCAGATAAAGACACTACAAAGAAAGAGAACAATGGGCCAATATCTCTGATGAACAGAGATGCTAAAATCCTCAACAAAATCCTAGAAATTCAGATCCAGCATTATATTAGAAAGATCATACACCATGATCAAGTTGGATTTATTCCAGAGATGCAAAGATGGGATTTATTCCAGGGATACAAATCAATAAACGTGATACATTACATAAACCAATTGAAAGACAAAAATCACATAGTCATATCAATAGATGCAAAAAAATCATTTGACAAAATGATAAAAAACTCTCAGCAAAGTGGGAATAGAGGAATCATACCTCAACATAATAAAAGCTTTATATGACAAACCTAGAGCCAACATCATACTCAATGGGAAAAAACTAAAACCTATTCCCCTAAGAACAGGAACAAGACAGTGATGTCCACTCTCACCAATCCTGTTCAAACTAGTACAAGAAGTGCTAGCCATAGCAATTAGACAAGAAGAAGAAATAAAAGTTATCCAAACTGGAAAAGAAGTAAAGCTGTCATTATTTGCAAATGTTATGATATTGTACATAGAAAACACTAAGGACTCCATCAAAAAACTATTAGATTTAATAAATGAGTTCAGCAATGTCGGAGGATAAAAAAAATCAACACCCAGAAATCTATGGCTTTTTTTACACAGCAATAATGAACACACAGAAAAAGAAATAACAACAAAAACAATCCCATTTACCATTGTAACAACAACAAAAAAAATTAAGATACCTAGGAATAACCTTAACTAAGGAGGTAATAGACCTGTACTCAGAAAACTACAGGACATTGAAAAAGAGATAGAGGAAGACATAAAAAAAAATGGAAGAATATACTGTGTTCATGGATTGGTAGAATCAACATCATTAAAATGTCCATACTACACAAAGCAATCTATAGATTTAATGCAATCTCCATTAAAATACCAACTGCATATTTCACAGATCTAGAACAAACTCTCCAAAAATTCGTATGGAATAAAAAAAAAATATCCCTGAATAGCCACAGAAATCTTGAGAAAGGACAAAGTTGGAAGGATCACAATACTAGATATCAAGATATATTACAAATCCACTATTTTCAATACTGCCTGGCACTGGCACAAGAACAGACATATAGACCAATGGAACAGTACAGAGAACCCAGAAATTGACCCAAGTCATTATGCTCAATTAATATTTGACAAAGAAGGCAAGAGCATACAATGGAGTCAAGACAGTCTTTTCAGTAAATGGTATTGGAAAAATTGGACAGATACAGGCAAAAAAGAGAAGAAAGAAGAAAGAAAGAAAGAAAGAAAGAAAGAAAGAAAGAAAGAAAGAAAGAAAGAAAGAAAGAAAGAAAGAAAGAGAAAGAAAGAAAGAAGGAAAGAAGGAAAGAAAGAAAGAAAGAAAGAAAGAAAGAAAGAAAGAAAGAAAGAAAGAAAGAAACTAGACCACCAACTTACACCATACGCAAAAATGAACTCAAAATGGATAAAGGACTTAAATGCAAGAAGGGAAACCATAAAAATATTAGAAGAACCCATAGTCAGCCAAATATCAGACATATGTTGTAGCAATATCTTTACGGATACAGCTCCTAGGGAAATGGAAACTAAGGAGAAAATAAACAAATGGGATTACATCAAAATAAAAAGCTTCTGCACAGCAAAATAAATCATCAACAAAACAACAAGAAAGCCCACTGCATGGGAGAACACATTTGCCAATGTCATATCTGAAAAGGGCCTAATCTCCAAAATTTATAGGGAACTCATACATCTTAAAATAAGGACAATAAACAATCCAATCAAAAAATGGGTAAAGAAGTTAAATAAACACTTTTTGAAAGTGGACATACAGAAGGCCAAGAGACATATGAAAACATGCTCAAAGTCAGTAATCATCCAAGAGATGCAAATCAAAACAATAATGAGATACCATCTCACACCTGTCAGAATGGCTATCATCAACAAATGACAAATGCTGGCAAAGATGTGGACAAAAAGGAATCCTCATGTACTGCTGGTGGGAATGCAGACTGGTGTAACTACTGTGAAAAACATTATTGAGTTTTCTCAAAAAATTAAAAATGAAACTCCCATTTGACCCAGTGATCCCACTTCTGGGAACATATCCCAAGAAATCAGAAACACCAATCAGAAAGGACATATGCATCCATATGTTCATAGCGGCAAAATTTACAATAACTAAAATTTGGAAACAGCTTACGTGCCCATCAGTAGATGAGAAGATTAAAGCATATTACACTTTTATTATTATAGACTAGAGGCCTAGTGCACGAAATTCGTGCCTGGGGGTGGTGTTCCACAGCCTGGCCTGCACCCTCTCCATCTGGGACCCCTTGAAGGATGTCCTACTGCCTGTTTACAGGGATTGTGCCTAAAGCGGCAGTCGAACATCCCTCTCACAATCTGGAACTGCTGGCTCCAGCCGCTCACCTGCTGCCTGCCTGCCTGATTGCCCCTAACCACTCTGCCTGCAGCCTGCTCGCCCCCAACTGCCCCCCGTGCCAGCCTGCTCACCCCCAACTGCCGCCCCAGCTGGCCTGCTCACCCCCACCTTCCCTCCCCACTGGCCTGCTCACCCCCACCTTCCCTCCCCACTGGTCTGCTCACTCCCAACTGACCCCCCTGTTGTCCTGATCACCTCCAATTGACCCCCACTGACGACCTGCTCACCCCCAACTGGCCCCCTGCTGGTCTGCTTACCCCCAATGGCCCCTGCCATCCCATTGTGGCCTGATCACCTGCCAGCAACCCAAGGTCCCAGCGCCTTCTTTTTTTCTTTTTTTTCAGCACCTCCTTGAGTGGAGGCCAGGGCCAGGTGGAAGAAAGTATCTAGGATTTATTTATCTTCTATAATTGAAACTTGGTAACCTTGAGCAGATGCCAGGGCCAGCCAGGGCAGGCAGGAAGCTTGGCTTCCTCCATAACCGGGGCAACCCAAGCCTCCTGCTTGCTCCAGCTCTGTGGCCAGCAGCCTTCGTGGTTGGGTTACTTTGCATACTTGCTCCTGATTGGCTGGTGGGAATGGCTTTTGGGTGTAGCAGATTGTTTGTTAATTTGCACGTTTCTCTTTTATTAGTGTAGATGTACACACATACACCATACCATATACTGCTATTGTCCAGTTCCTCACTTACTTAACTGAAGGATATTCACTTCTAGTCAACAATATAATGGAGATTTTAAAGAAGACAAATCAATTAGTGGTATAAGAATAAGAAAGTAGAAGTGATAAAGAAACTGTGGTACATCCAAAAGGTGGAATACTACCCATTAGTAAAAGAGAAGAGCTCTTGATACAAGCAACTTGAATGATTATCAAACCCGTTATACTAAGCAAGACAGTTTCAAAAGGGACTTTGTTTTACTTTCTCTAGAACAGTGATGGCGAACCTATGACATGCGTGTCAGCACTGACACGCATAGCCATTTCTGATGACACGCGGCCGCTGAGGCGGCCGCATGCTGAGGATGAAACATTTGCTGCTCCTGAGGATGAAACATTTGCGACTAGAGTCTTGGAGCTCCAAGCCTCTAGTCGCAAATGTTTCATCCTCCCCTATTAGACACTCTGTGCCGGAGGTCTGTAGGCCAAAACAACAGAAGTCCGGCACAGAGCGTCTAGTTCTGGGACTTCCGGTTTGCCCTCTCTTCCGCTGGCAGAGCAGGGAGCAGCGGAACACAGCGGGGGACGCATCTCTTGGGGCCCTGCCATTACCAGTAACTAAATAACAGTTAACCACAGCAACCATTATCTACTGTTCTGGGGTGTCATGGATTTCTAATCCATCATTACTGAGATAAGTGAGGGGGAGGCTGGGAGAAGCGAGGGTTTGTGGTGTGCTATGGGTGCCATTTCCCGCCATTAGAAATAGCGGCAGCCATTTTAATTCACATAAGGAACACCATCTTGCTCCATAGTGCAGACTCCATTTCACCACTATTACTGTTGTGCATCCTTGTTAACCCCTATTTCTGCTTATTAACCCTGCCCTTTCCTAAAAGACAGTTATATGCACCATTTTGTGGTTAGTTAGGCTAGTTAACCCCTAATTGCCTACAGGCCTAACAAGATATCCATAACTCTATATTCTGTCACTGCCCCCCTGATGGAGAACCCAAAAAATAAAAAAACTAAGGTTAAGTAAAGGAAGTGGTAGTAGCAGTGGCCGACCCCTTCAAGAGACATGGACCGAGATGTATGGCTTTATAGAAAAAAATGGCAGATCATTTTGCATTCTATGTACTGAAACAGTAGTAAGCAGAACGTGGAAGATAAATAGACATTTTGAAACTAATCATTCCCAGCTCTTGGAAAAAAGTGAGGATGAAAGGAGGAATACATTTCCAGGCAGCTACACCTTTATAAGAGCCAATCTAATTCCATCCTTAAATTTATGAAAGGCTCTACAAATTTAACATCTGCAAGTTTGAGCATTGCTCACTCTATAGCTCAGCATGGAAAAGCGCTCAGTGAGGGAGAATTTTTTAAAGAAACTCTCCTGAGATGTGCACCAGTTCTATTTCATGATATGCAGAATAAAGATGCAATTATTAAGAGAATATCTGAGTTACCACTCAGTAGAAATATCATAAAAGACCAAATAATGAGACTCAACATAAACGTACAACATCAATTAAAGAGAGACATAAGGAAGTGTAAATATTTTTTGATCTCTCTTGATGAAACTACTGATGTCACATCACATGCTCAGTTGGCCATTATTGGTCGATATTCTGATGGTCTCACAATGAGAGAAGAGTTGATAAAGTTAGTATCAGTGTCAACAAGTAAATCAGGAAGCAAAATATGTAAGGTTGTTATACAAACATTTCGTGACCTAAGCATTGATATCTCTAAAGTTGTGTCAGTGACTACAGACGGGGCACCAAATATGGTGGGGGAAAAAGTCGGATTTGTCAAATTGTTTACAGAAGCTATTGGACATCCAATTGTGCCTTTTCATTGTATTATCCATCAGGAGTCTTTATGTGCCAAGGCAGGATTCACCGACTTAAATGACTTAATGTCAGTTGTTACAAAAATAGTTAATTTAATAGCTGCTCTCCCCCTTCACAAGCGAGAATTTTTGCCACTTTTACTGGAGGTTGATTCCACCTCCAGTGGACTGCTGATGTACAATAATGTAAGATGGGTGAGCCGAGGCAAAGTTCTTGAGCGGTTTGTGGAGTGCTTTGAAGAAATTAAGGTATTTCTTGACGATAAGGATCTGGGAACCTTTCCTCAGCTTAATGATGATAAGTGGGTCAACACCCTGATGTTTTTTACAGATCTCTCTGTTCATATTAATGAACTGAACTTAAAGTTACAAGGTTTTGGCAAAAGTATTGACGTTATGTTTGGATACTTAAAAGCTTTTGAAAGTAAAGTTAAAATTTTCAAGCGAGATGTAGAAACTAAAACTTATAAGTATTTTCCTTAAGTAACAAAGTATTTTGAGAAGGCCAGTGCAGCTGTACAAAATGAAATGGAACTCTTGCATATGAAGTACCAGCATGTTTTAGACTCATTACTTGACCAGTTTAGTGATAGATTTAGTCAATTTAGAAGTCAAGAACAGACCATGAAAATAATTTAGTATCCTGATGTAGTAGTCTACAGTAGTTTGGAATTAAAAGGTTTCCAATGGATGCAAATTGATGATTTGGAGATGCAACTTGCAGAATTACAAGACAGTATCTGGGCTCAGGTGTTTGTTGACTTGAGGTCAAAGCTTGAGAATCTGGAAAGGTGCCGCTTGGAGAATCAAGAGGAGTGCCACTACGAACAGGAAATTTGGAGTGCCTGGAACCGACTACCAGACACTTTTAGCACCCTGAAAAATATAGCAATGGCTTTACTCACAATTTTTCCCTCTACATACTTTTGTGAGGCCTTATTCTCAGCGTTAAATAATATCAAAACCAACAAAAGAAACAGATTGACCAATGAAGTTAGTAGCGCTTGCTTGGGCCTGAAGTGTAAAAAATACCAACCTTCAATTGAAGATTTAGCCAATGAAATTCAGCAACAAAAAAGTCACTAATAGGCAGGTTAGTTAAAGAATTTCCCCTCCCCCTCACTTATCTTAGTTCACGGCACCCCACACAAGCTAAATAATATCAAGACCAACAAAAGAAACCAACTGACGGATGAACAAAGAGGTCACTAAGCAGGTAAATTAAATATTTAGTTTTTGGTTTATTAAGTACAATGATATATAACAATTATACATTTATGTTATTTAAACTATAAATATCGCAAAATAATGTTTTTTTCCTCAAAGTGACACACTACCCGAGTTATGCTCAGTTTTTTGGCGAAGTTTGACACACCAAGCTCAAAAGGTTGCCCATCACTGCTCTAGAATTACAGTTTCTGGTATGAAATCTTTCACAAATTTTAAACAATCACTGACTGTTAATGAATGAATAGTATAAATTCCCAACACTCTTCATAGAAGGGAACATGTCTCATTCTTCCATCATATTACTCACAATGCATGGTATTTTTCAAGGACCTCCTTTTCTGCCCTTGGAGACAAATGGGTAACAGTGTGTTCAGGGTATTTCACATGGGCTTCTCCTCTCCTTACAGCTTCTCAAGAGCAGAACCTTGCCGAAACCGGTTTGGCTCAGTGGATAGAGCGTCGGTCTGCGGACTGAAAGGTCCCAGGTTCGATTCCCATCAAGGGCATGTACATTGGTTGCAGGCACATCCCCGGTAGGGGGTGTGCAAGAGGCAGCTGGTCGATGTTTCTCTCATCGATGTTTCTAGCTCTCTGTCCCTCTCCTTTCCTCTCTGTAAAAAAAAAAAATCAAAAAAAAAAAAAAAAGAGCAGAACCTTGCCCTAACTGATTTGGCTCAGTGGATAGTACATTGGCTTGCAACTGAAGGTTCCCAGGTTTGATTCCAGTCAAGGGCAAATAACTTGGTTGCGGGCATGCTCCCAGTAGGAAGTGTGCAGGAGGCAGCTGATTGATAGTTCTCTCTTATCAATGTTTCTATCTCTCTATTCCCTCTACCTTCCTCTCTGTAAAAAATCAAATATACACTGAGTGGCCAGATTATTATCATCACCCCATCAGTACTTCGTTGGGCCACCTTTTGCCTTCAATACTGCAGTGATTCTTCTTGGCATTGACTCCATGAGATGTTGAAAGGTGATGCGAGGAATCTGACACCATGCCTGATGAATAGCACTGTCCAGTTCTTTGAGATTTTATGGTTGTGGAACCACCTGCCTGGTGGCTCTTTTAACTTGGTCCCACAAATGCTCAATTGGATTTAGATCTGGTGATTGTGGAGGCCACCAAAGCAAGGTAAAGTCTCCCTCATGTTTTTGAAACCACTCCTGCACAATACGAGCACCATGGCATGGCGCGTTGTCTTGTTGGAAGAAGCCATCTCCATTGGGATATGCCATCAACATGATAGGATGAACTTGATCAGCAATTATACTTAGGTATGTTATGCTATTCAGACGTTTTCCACACAAATTAAAGGGCCCAAATCATGCCAGGAAAACATTCCCCAAACCATAATACTGCCCCCACCAGCTTGAAGGGTTGTACTCATGCATGTGAGGTTCATGCTTTCATTCTGTTTCCGCAAAATTCTCACTCTGCCATCTGCATGATGCAACTGGAAGCGTGATTCATCGGACCCCATGACTTTTTTCCAATGCTCGACTGTCCAATCCTTGTGTTCCTGTGTGAATTGGAGACGTTTTATCTTGGTAACTGCAGACAGCAAAGGTGTTCAAACAGGCCTTTGGCTTCCATATCCCACACGGTGCCTACAAATGTCAGGTGGTCATAATAATCTGGCCACTCAGTGTATATATAAGCAGAACCTTTAACTTTGCCTCATCTACAGCATTAACCTAAATGCAAGGGTAAGAAAAACTGAATGCATTTACTCAGAAATTAACCACAGAGCTGTTAAAGTCTTTTTTCACATTAAACCTGTATTTACCTTTTTTTAAAAAAATATTTTATTGATTTTTTACAGAGAGGAAGGGAGAGGGAGATAGAGTTAGAAACATCGATGAGAGAGAAACATCGATCAGCCGCCTCCTGCACACCCCCCACTGGGAATGTGCCCACAACCAAGGCACATGCCCCTGACCAGAATTGAACCTGGGACCCTTCAGTCTGCAGGCCGATGCTCTATCCACTGAGCCAAACCGGTTCTGGCCTGTATTTACCTTTTATTGCAAGGTATATGTGCCTCTTTGTTTAATATATGCTTCTAGAAGCTTGTGATACAAGAGGTTGTTAATGGCCTATCTCAGAAATTTGTCTAAAACTCCATGATGAAACAATAGACACAGTGTGCACCATACTTTTTGGAGAGAACCCAAACCTGTCTTACTGTGAGTTACTATTTCAGAAAGAATCATGAGCTTCTTTCTGTGGTTTTTACTCATATTATTGTTCTTCAGTGACAGGAGAAAAAGAATGCAGGAGACCAAAAGACCATAACCATAAGCTTTCTATATGCATCCTTAGTGAATTTTTCTCCTCTAGATTCTTTCTAGATTGTCAGATAATCTCCATCTGTAGTTTCTACTTACTTTTTGCCTTTATAACCAAAATGATCATTTTACTCAGGTGTTTAGAAAAAAATCAATTGTTTGCTTTAGGTAATCTATAGATAGATATGGTTATAGAATTCTTTCAAGATGAAAATAAATTTGTTGAATTACATTTGTATGGAAGGATTCAAATTGTTCCTTATCATCTTCCCACTGAAGAACAACAAATAGTCTGAAATATGAGTAATATTTTATTCATATTATTTGTTAACTTTTATTAAATGTCCAGTCTAAACTCATTTGTGTTTGGGGGTAAGGAGAGTTATATGTCCTTTTGGGGACAAAATGGTATAAGGCATGGCAAAGCCAATTTCAAGATGGCAAAGTATATGACAATAGCAAATGACCACCAGGACACACTGGTAGAACATGGAAATGTGCTTTTTGAAATCCTATAAATTATTGGTGTGGGAGTACCCCATAGAAAAAGAGTTGACTTCAAGTATTGTTATCCTTATATTAGATATTTTTTATAAACCAGGAATACTCACAAAGGTCTCAGAAACATTGGTTACACACAATTTCTATCAGCACTTAATGAATGAATTCAAGGAGGATGTGGTCTTTGATGGGCAGATGGGTTAAGAATGTGTTTCAAACTTTTAGGGGAATGGAGAAGAGATATCTTAGGGGGTAGACCAAGTAAAGCTTCAAAAACACTTGAACTTTCACCAAAAAGTGAAATTCATCTCTGTGAACTTAGAAGAAGTATCATTGGTATTTTCTTATGTAAAACAGATTCCAGTTTTGCACAAATAAGAAAGAATAGAAAACTTTTACTATAGTGAAACTAAACAAACAATTCAGATGACCCATCTTGCTGTAAGCATTCAAGATGATAGAGGTGTGGTGGCAACAGTTAGTTTCACAAAGTAGAGAGCTAGTTATTCAGCAAAGTGGTTACATTGAGGTTGAGTAAAGAGGTTCTACAAAAACATCTGACTATACCAAACACTGCTCTCTTATCTATTGAATCTCTGTCCTTTGCTCTTTCTGGCATTTCACTAACTTGTGCACTGAGAGATATGTTTTTCAGACAATTCATTATTCTTCAGTGGGCAGATGATAAGGAACAATTTGAATCCTTCCATAAAAGTATAATTCAACAAATTTATTTTCATCTTGAAAGGATTCTATAACCATATCTATCTAAAGATTTACCTAAAGCAAATAATTGATTTTTTTCTAACCACCTGGGTAAAATGATCATTTTAGTTAAAAGGCAAAAAAATAAGTAGGAACTACAGATGGAGATTATCTGACAATCTAGAAAGAATCTAGAGAAAAATTCAATAAGGATGCAAATAGAAAGCTTGGGGTTATCATCTTTTGGTTTCCTGCATTCTTTTTCTCCTGTCACTGCGAAAGAGGTCAGAAGATAGGGAGCATCCATACTTTCTGTTTGGAATTTTACAAATTGAGAATGTGTCCCTCCCATTAAATATATCAAATATCTACCAATTACTAACAATGAGAGAGAAACAGAGAGGTCTGACTTGGGTAATGAGTTATATGGGGAAGAGGCATCCAAAATACACAGGAAATATAGATAGATTTTCATTAGCTTAATGTTCCTTGAAAAAAAATGAGAATACAAAGAAAGCAATTTCCAAGAACAAGTAAGTATTCTATTCTGTCCCTTAACTTCACTTCTGGCATTTTGCTGCCTTAAAACAGCAATTTTCTGATTCTTCAGATGCCCTGCTCACTTCTGCCTTTCTCATTTCCTGCCTCAGTTTATCCTGCAGCTTTCTCATTTTCTATCTATACTCCTCTCTTAATTGCCTTTGTTCTCTCTCAAGCTCAGTTCTGTATTTTTCATGTATGATATAGCTTGAATCTGTTTCTGAATCTTCATTTCAGCCCTTTGGTACATCATATCAGTGTAGCATCCTCCCTTGTTCTGCATCACCATGCGCTGGACCAGGTCTAATAGCTGTGTCCTCTGAGCCTTCTGCTCAGCCAATGTCACCTTATTGTTGAACTCACAGTGACGATCCTTGAACTGCTCCATCAGATCTTGAATGCCTTCTGGTGCTTCCTTTAAGTAATCATGGAACTCCATGCCAACCAATTCATCTTTCTGGGTGAATAAGAGAATCATGTATCTCCTAGCCTTGATTCCAAACATTGCCAGCTTCTTCCCCATAGCCCTTTGCTCTTCCTTTGTGTATTGGCCCAATGGGACCACCAGGAGCACGGCATGAGACCCTGGGGAGGTCAGGAGGATTAAAGGAACAATCTCCTTTGTAGAATTCAGTATGTCATATTTAAAATACCAGGTGTGTCCATAATGACAATTTCTTCTCGATTCCATGTGCTGCTCCCTTTCTCACAGACCTTGGTGATGGATTTTGCTGCAATGCTATAATGATATGCTTTCTTTCCAAGGATGCTGTTCTCTGTGGCACTTTTGCCTGCTCCAGTCTTACCCACTAAGACAAGTCTCAGTTGTGAATCTATGGGGTCTTGGTTTCCTAGGACATCAGGGGAAAAGCCACAGTGTTAGGACTTACCTCCAACCTTTCACGCCTCCCAGTCCCCCACCATATTGCCCTCCTCTATTGCCTGCTGGTGTCATCTCTGAGAGCAACCTCTGCACTCACCACTGGTCTATAGAACTCCTTGGTAAGACCTGCCTCCTGCAAGACTTTGGAAATACCAGGGCACTTCTCAGGAATCCCTTGGACTGCTCCCTGTGACCTTTGGAAGCTAAGTGTCAATGAAGGATGGTGTACCACTGCTGGTAGCTATTCCTCAGAAGCTAATGTAGGAAGTAACACAAATTCTGACTTTGGGACATCACAGTGGCAGATCCCCTTCCCCCAATTTATATTCAAAATTGAACTTTTCTTCTTTCCACTAAGAAGCCAGGTAAGTGGGTAATTCAAGTAATCCCACCCCTGAAGGGGAGAAAAGGGTGCACATACACAAAGATAATGGTTGCTTTATATTTCACATGTGCAGCCATCTTGTCAGGGATTATGACCCACAGAAGAGCAAAATTCCTTACTTTGAAAGTTAACACCTTAGTGATATGTGGAATGGTGAAGCTTGGACTTTTATTTGGGTTCTTGTTCTATGAAGTTTAAAGAATAAAATTCATGGACTAAAAGATTTTTAGCTAAAATGTGGAAGTTTATTGCAAGTGAATATAAACTCCTCCCTGGGGAGAGGTACCCAAAGAGGAATCTCCTAGAGAGGGGTCCCCAAATGGGAAAAACCACTGTCTCTAAAATGGAAAAAACCTAGTCCTCTGAGTCCCTTTGTCTACACAAGTTTCTAAATGCTGGGAGCTTCTTTGTCTGTTCATACTTTCTAATTGGATCCTGCCTTGTATTATGTCACCCTTGCTTTCCTAATGGTTACTTTTCCTCCTTATTCCGTGTATGGTATCAGTTTCAGAGTTTTAAAGTTCACCAAGTGCTCCCCTCTTCTTCTTCCCCTTATATTGTAACATTCCTCTGTCTTTTGTGTATGTAAGATAAACAATCTGGTGGCTTGGAGCTGTCTCTGCCTGTCATGTATGCATTCCTCTCCCATGGACCCCCCCTTCCCTAAAACTGCCTCTCCTATCTCTAAAATCCTCTCATTATTGTAGAAATCTAGCAAAGTTTCTATATTTTTATTTAATATGTTAAGACATATAGCCAGAAAGTTTTGACAGTGCTCTGGAGTTATTATAAAATACCTTGATATATTAATATCAATAATCCTATATAATAAAAGGCTAATATGCAAATCAACCAAATGGTGGAACAACTGGTCACTATGATGTGCACTGACCACCAGGGGGCAGATGCTCAACACAGGACCTGCCCCCTGGTGGTCATTGCGCTCCCACAGGGTAAGCACTGCTCAGCCAGAAGCTGGGCTCAAGGCTGGTGAGCACAGTGGGGGGTGGGAGACCCATCTCCGCAGCAGCCAGCCATCCCCCGAGGGCTCCTGGATTGAGAGCTGAGGGACTACCCTGCCCTCACAAGTACATGAATTTTGTGTACCAGGCCTCTAATCCCATATAATAAAGAGCTAATATACAAATAGTCGTCACATCTTCATGCCATATCAGCTGACACTCAACACTGGGAGAGAGGAATGGGGACCAGCCAGGCACAAATGAGCTCACAAGAGAGGAATAGGGACCAGCTAGGCTGTGGCCCAGTAGAGGAACAAGCTGCCAGCCCCATGGTCCTGGGCGCCAACAGCTGGGGCTGCAGCCCGGGAGAGGGACAAGCCACCCGCCTTGTGGTCCCAGGTGCCAGCGCCTACAGCCCAGGCAAAGACTCCTACCCACAGTCACCTGCCCTATAGCTGCAGCCAGTCTGGGCGCCTGAGGCTAGCCAGAGAGAGGGAAGCCCAGGTCCCATGTACCTGTGACCGGCCAGAGGAGGGAATCCTGGGTCCCAAGCATGGGGCAAGGCAGAGGCAGTTAAGGGCAATCAGGCCAGCAGTGGAGCAGTTAGGGGTGATCAGGCAGGCAGGCAGAGGGGTTAGGGGCAATCAGGTAGGCAGTCAGGTGAGTGGTTAAGAGCCAGCGTCCCGGATTGTGAGAGGCAGTTGGACATCCCCTAAGGGGTCCTGGATTAGAGAGGGTGCAGGCCGGACTGAGGGACATGCAACTCCACCCTCCCCACCCCTGCCCCGTGAATGAATTTCATGCACTGGGCCTCTAGTAATAATAATAGTAATACTAACTCATACATAGTATCATCAGTAGAGTTATAACTTTATTAGTATCATTTGGTTAAGCATATGTACTTCTTAGGACACTTAAAAGTTGATAACAGAACAGCATACATAGCATACCAAATGAGCGATGTTTTTAAAATAACTGTGTCTTAAGTTAAACACCAAATCATCTATATAGCTCTTTCCTTATTTCTTTTCAGTAATTCTCTTGCTCATCTCTTTCATGTGTCTATAATGTTGACATATTCAGGATTTGTTAAGCACAGACCAGGACCATGGAAGACAACAGACAACCACATCTAGTAGCCTGTTTCTCCCAGAAGGAAGTCCCTGTTAGCATAGCCCTTGAATAAGACTGATTCCTGCAGGAGGAATCCTGTTTTACAACCATCTGTCTCTGCTTTTATTAGATGCATACTGACAATATTACAGATAGGATTATTAACTCCATTTATTTTTCAGAGATATCATCACCATTCACCAGTTCTTCAGACTAAAAATCTAGGAATCTCCCTCGATTCCTCTCTTCACCTTACTTTCCAGTACCAAGCAATTGGAAAATTCTCCTGGCTCCATCCACAATTCTGACTGCTTCTCTTAATTTTGAAGACCATCATACTACCCCAAGCTACCATCCCCAACCATGACTCAGCAGTTCCCTAACTGCTCTCTCTATTTTCACTTTCCCCTGCTGTCTATTCTGTAAATTTGCATGATTTTGTAAACTAACAATCGAACAGAAGAGAGATTTTGTAGAACCAACACTCTGGCTTCCACAAAATCAGTAGTTATTCCCCATCTCTGACACACTTCCAGGGATTAGCAAAATGATCCCTAAGGCAGAGTTTCCCACATTCAATAACCAGAATCCTGAGATGAGAGAAGTAAATTTCCAGAAGCTGAGAGCACTGGCTACAGGTTGGCTAGATTAAGAGAAAATGTGGGTGGGAGTCCAGATTACTAGTATTATTCATTAGCATCACAATGAAAGACTCTATCCTAAGGATAACCTGAGGGCATTAGCTGATCATAGAAAAGGGTAGAAGTAAAATCATGGGAGATGAAGCAAAAAGCCACCAAAGGCTGGATCCAACAGAGGAACAATTTGCCAATGCTGACAGCATATGGACATCTATGTGATACATGGTAGATATGGCCATGAATTATTCCCATCTCTGTACACATGCTTCTTTGGTATGTGGATCTGCAGCCCCTCCCACAAGGTGCTGATCTCTTTCTCCACCCCTTGCATCTGGGTGGGCTCTGTGACTTGCTCTGGACAAAAGGGCAGTAGAAGCATGGTGCAAGTAGACTCCAAAAGTGCTGATGTGCTGTGGCTTTCTGTCTCCTTCTGGTCTTCAGAAACCTGCAACTGCTTTATGAAGAGGCCTAAACTAGTCTGCTTGATGATGAAGGATGCAAGGCCCATTTATCCTCATCACCCTAGCCTGCCCAAGACCCTGCTAACTACCAGACATGACTCTGGGTGATCCAATTCAAAATTATCCAGTTTTCAGTATGGGGGGGAGCAATGGGAAGATATGTACACATGTAATACCTTAATCAATAAAAAAAAAGAATGAGAAAAAAAAAGAGTATCATGCTAAGCAAAAATTACCAATGAAAAAAAGAGAAGAACTGTTACAGAAAACCGAAGAAGAACAAAGCAATACCAGAGAAATGGAGTTACATTTATTAAGCACAGGTCCAGAGGAAAATGTCTCTCAAATTCTGGGCCCCAACATGCAGGAATTCTCCCTATTTATATGATTTTACCTTCTTTGTCTCCCAAATATGGAGTGTTTCCGGCCCCTTTTGCAAATTCTTAAAGAGCCCGCATGTGCTGGGCCTTGAGACCTCAACCAGAGGCCTAGCCTGGTGCCAGCACTGATAACCTTGTCTGGAGAAAGTTAATTGGCCTCACTGAAGTGGGAGTAGTCTTAGCAAGCAAGAATTTACAGAAGCCAATTAGCAGGGTTAAAATTTCAAATAGCAGTTTTCATATGAGATGGATACTTCAGAACCGTATGATTTCACTCATATTTGGGATATAAAATAGAAGTCAACCAGTGCACAAACAAAACAACAATCTAACAAACTCATAGATACAGACAACGGTATGGCGGTTACCAGAGAAAAAGGGGATGTTGAGAGGTTGAAGAGAGTAAAAGGGTCAAATATATGGTGATGGAAGGAGGCAAGGCTTTGTGTGGTGAGAATGCAATGCAATATACTGATGATGTAGTATATACTTGTATACCTGAAACATATATAATATTATTAACCTATGATGCCCTAATAAATTTAATATGTGATAATTGTAGGACCATCTCTATTTTGTATTTCCCTTATTACCTGGGAACAAGCACAATAGTGGACAAAGAGCGATTCTCAATAAATATTTGTAAGTAAAGAAATTGATCCAAAATCACTCTGACCCTGCAAGTTTGGTCATTAACCCATATGGGAGTACATGCAGGAGGCAACTCATTGATGTGTCACTCTCACATTGATGTGTCCCTTGGTCTCAGTCCTATTTCTCCATTCTGCCCTCCATTCTTCTCTCTCTAAAAAAAGCAAAGGAGAAAAATGTCCTCTCCTGAGGATTAAAAACAAGAACAAAAAATCACTGCTTTATTCCTGCTTTCTCTCTGATCTTTATGTCCAGCATACATCTGTGAAAAAGGATTATCTTTTCATTATTTATAAACTATAAACCCAGTGCATGAAATTTGTGCATAGGTATGATCCCTAGGCCTGGCTTGCAATCAGGGCCATCTTACCCAGCTGCCCACAGCTGGCCCCATACCACACCACCACCCACCCCCGGTTGCCCTTTTGCCATCAGGTGATCAGTGCCTGATGGCCAGGGGAATGAACTGAGAGGTTGCTGTTCCCACCTGCTCACTGGCTGCGCCCCTGACACGGGTCACCCTCTGTATATGGAGTGACCAGCGGGGCAGGGGCCTTGGCCTGGCGCCACCCACATTGCCCGCCACTCACCCCAGGTTCTCTATTCACCATTAGGTGATCGGAGCCTGCTGGAGGGGGAAAGGGACCAAGAGGGGGTCAGTGAGCTTCATAGTGACTGGTCCAGGGGTCACTCTGGTCATTCCACATTTAGAATCAATTTGCATATTACCCTTTTATTATATAGGATAGAGGCCTGGTGCACTGGTAGGAACTGGCTGGCCTGCCCTGATGGGGATCTCAGATCCAGGTCTGGGGTCCCAGCTGGGGGAATAGGCTGGCTTGGGCAAAGGGCCATGGGGGGTTTGCAGGCCAGCCATGAAACCATCACGGTGGGGAATCCCCATTGAGGGACAGGGCCAGCCTGTGTGAGAGACCATGGGCAGTTTTCAGGCCAACCACACCCTCCACCAGGGTTGGGAGCTGGGGCTGGCTTGGGCGAGGGGCTGTGGTGTTCTTGTCTCTGGTCGTTTCGGTTGTGATGACATTACCGTCCCTGGCTATATATATATATATATATATATATATATATATAGAGAGAGAGAGAGAGAGAGAGAGAGAGAGAGAGAGAGGCCAGATTATTATGATTTCTGAATGTATAATAATCTAGCCACTCAGTGTATATCCTATATAATAAAAGGCTAATATGCAAATTGTCCCCTCAACCAGGAGTTCAACCAGCAGGCAGGCCAGCCAACAACCCATGTCCCCTCCCCGTGGCCAGGCTGGCCAGAAATTCATGCACTGGGCCTCAGTGTATATATATATACTGAGTGACCAGATTATTATGTGTTCAGATATATATATATATATATATATATATATATAAAATAGTGACCTGGTGCACAAAATCCATGCACTTGTGGGGTTCCCTCAGCCCAGGCTATACCCTCTCCAATTGGAGACCCCTTCCTTTGGAGGATATCCAACTGCTGGTTTAGGTAGTCGGACATCTCCCTCACATTCTGGGACTGCTGGTTCCTAACTCTCACCTACCTGCCTGCCTGATCACCCCTAACTACTGCCTGGCTGCTTAACCGCCCTTAACCGCTCACTTGGCCTTCCTTTCTTCCCTCACCCTGGCTGACCCTGCCCCCACCAGGAGGTAGGCTATGTCTATAAAGAAATGGTGACTTAAGCAACCAACTTACAAGCCAAAAAAAAAAAAAAGAAAGAAAAGAATGACCAGAGACCGTTCTAGTCACTGGGCTTTTATTATATAGGATTCTAGTAATGACTGAGAAATGTGTATCAAACCTGTCATCATAAAGGAAGATTTGTCTATTTTCTCTTATGATTCAACTAGAGGCCTGGTGCATGAAAATTCATGCAAGAATAGGCCTTCCTTTCCCTGGCTGCAGGCACCAGCTTCCCTCTGGCATCCAGGACTTGGGCCTTCACTCTGGCTGCTGCCTTCCACCTTCACTCCGGTCGTAGCCTCCTTTTGCCTTTGTTCCGGCCCTGCCGCCTTCCTGTAGCTCCCTCCATGCCCCACTGCAGGCATCCCACCCCGCCTCAGCTGCTCCCCACCTATGCACACATGCTGCTCAGAGGCCTGGAGTGGCCAGGGCAGGGCAGAACACCTGCGTCATTGCCATGGTGATGATGCAAGCATCCCAGCCTGGCCGTCACCATCTTTGTTGCATCAATTTGCATATTCTCTCCTTATTGGCTGTGGGCACTTCCATCTTTGTCATGGGGTGATAGTCAATTTGCATATTCTGTCTTTATTATATCCATTTGTAAATGTGATGCCTCTTTATGTGGTTCATATAAATATAAGGCTATGTTTGATCTTGGTGAACAGGGCTTTATAGCTATGCTCTCACCACACTATTGTACTTTAACTTGCCTTCTCCACTCCTCATCCTTTTTATATACTGTATGGTGTTATTTCTTACATAAATGAATATCATATATATTTTTAAAATATTTTATTGATTTTTAGGAAGGTAGAGGGAGAGAGAGAAATATTGATTGACTGCCTCCTGCATGTCACCATAGGGGATCTAGCCCACAACCCAGGCATGTGCCCTGTGGGGAATCAAACCAGCAAGCTTCCAATGCATGACTCAAAGCCCAAACAACTGAGCCATACTATCCAGGGCAATATATTCTATGTTTTAGAATTTACAATTATACTTTTTTATGTATTTTCAGGCCCTTCAAGAAATACTGGAAGATCTAAAATAAGAAATATGCTATAATTTGCTGATGTATCCAAGTGCCTAGAACAGTGCCTGGCACATAATTGCCTCCCAATAAATATTGAATGAAAAGTCTATTTCATTTGGTATTTTGTTCTTCTTAGTTTAGAATTTGATTGTTATATTTGCCTAAACTTCTGTTTCCAACTGTTCTCTGGTTTCATGCTTTAGATTTAAAATTATTTGCAATCCACTCAAAAAAATGTGTGTGTATATGTTTTTTAACTGAAACCGTTGGTGTATTTATCATAATTATAATTTCTGATCTATTTGGATGCATATATAAAATTTTATTTCTTGCTTTCTACTTATCCAAACTGTTCCATAATTCTTTTTTCCTTCTCCTTTGTGGTTGAATTTGGATTATTTGGGTATGTTTTCACATTCTATATTTCTCTTTACTAGTTTGGAAATTATATACACTTATGTTGGAAGCCGCCCATTGTCTTCACTAGCAGAGAGATGTGGACAAAGAACCAGGTCAACCTTGAAGTTTGGAAAGGTCAGAGCCAATCACCCACTGTTTAGTTGAGACAATGGTAGCTAAAGCAACTTCTACCTTTTAGTTTTATGTAAATCCTTGCTGATTGGCTATTACTGGAATTGCCTGGCTAAGGGGTATGGGTATATCTCAAACCTGAATAAAAGGCATCCCAAGGCCAGAGCAAGGCGGAGTCCTTTCCCTTGAGTTGGGCTCCTGCCTAGCCCCCAATATTTCCAAATTAATATTTGCTAGTCTCTTTCATTTGCGTGCGGCCTCCTCCAGAGCCCAAACCCTGAACCTGAACCCTGAACCGCGCAGGATGTGAAAGGGGTTCACTACACACTTATCCTAATGTTTTGGTAGCCACCTAATGATTGTAACATATATTCTTAACTTGTCAAATCTAAAGGTTATCTATATTTTTATCTTCCTCTTATATAACAAATTGAACATTTTAATTCCCCTCCCACCCTCCATCCCAACCTATATATTATTGTGCATTTCCATTTATTTTTTCCTTTTTAAATCATATTTAAATTCTATTTTCTTATTTCTACAGTTTAAGTTAGTTTAGATTTAATCTTCTTTGAACCTCTGATTTACTATCTGGGATTACTTTCCACTTGTCTCAAGTACATTCTTTAGAAATTCCTTTAATGAGGTTGTGCTGGTGGCAAGAATTTTCATCTTTATTGTCTGCAATGTGCTTGTTTTGTTCTTATTTCTGACAGCTATTTTCCTTTAGTATAGAGTTTTCAGTTTACTGTTAGTTTCTCTCAACACATTGCACATCTGCTTGCCCTGTTCTCTGAATTCCTTTGTTACTAATAAAAAATCAGTACAGTTCCAACATCTCCTCACCAAAGGTCATCTGTCTGTTTTTCTGGCTACTTTTAATATCTTCTTGTTGCTTTGATGCCCTACAGTTTCACTCTTATCTGTTGAAGTGAGAATTCTTTCTTAATTATTTTCTTGGGGTTTGTTAGATTTTTTGAATTTGTGGATTGGTGTGTTTCAGTTCAGAAAAACACTCCATCTTTACTCCTTTAAATATTTTCTCTATGGTCCTCTCTTCTCTGTTTTCTCCACAAGCATCTTTTGCCTGTTTAATTGGATTCTGGCCTTTTCTTTTTCAAACCTGTCCTTCACTCACCAGTAAGAAGTCACTGACATTATTGAGGGGGTAGCCCTTTGGGGTTTATGGTAAAAGTTCCCTTTGAGACCCCTTTTGAATCAGCCCATGTCTTTGACTCTCCTGTCAGTGTGGCTTTGAGGAGCAAAGTTTAAGTCCTCCAAGTTTGGTAAAGTACCCTCAGAGTGACAGCCAGCTGCTACATTTCACCTATGCCTCTGAGTTTCCACTTTCACTTTGCTCTGTGGTTGAGAAAGCTCATTTTATTGCCCGCTCACGCATGCTTTAAAAAATATATATATATATAGATATAGATATTGATATTTATAAAATATATAAATTTATATATATTGTATTTTTCAGTATTTTTTGTCAACTTCAGTGAGATGGTTAATAACTTAAACACCTGAAAGAGTTTATTTTTATTTGTTTGCTTAGTTTTTCCCTGTTTTTGTTTCCTGAGTTAATGGCTCCCTTTAAGGTAAACTTTTTTTGTTGTTGTTATCTTTGTCTCTTCTCTTTCTTTTTCAAATGTCAGTTATCCCTGATTGCCTTTCATATTGAGAATAAATTGTTAGAGGAGCTACCTGGGGGCAAAGAGTGAGGGTTGTGACTGCAGGCTTTCCCTGAGGAGACAGGGCAGGAGAGCTGTTATGTCAGAATGCAGACATTTTCCTTTGGAGATGCTCTTACTCCTTAGAGAGGACCCCTCTTCAAGTGTGGGGCTCTGAATTGGAGGGAATGGAGTGGACCATAGAATCAGCTGTCTCATATTTACATCTTCAACTCATTCCTTCTGTCAGCCCAGGTGTCCCATTGCATTGGAGCTGAAATTTCTGGAGCCCAGTCTACTGGGTGCTCCAGTCAACACCTGTGGTCACCTCAGCTACAGAGAGATCATATTGACTATGGACGGTATGCCCCAGGTCATCCTTCATCCCTGTCTGCCTTGCAGAAACAGGTTGAAACCTCTTGGCAATGATGCTCACACTCCCAAGTATGGGAAGAGATTCTGAGAAATGGGGTAACATCAATGGTAGACCACAGACTTCCTGGGGACTGTGTTGTGATGTGTGTGAAAATTGTCCTCTGGTCTCTTTACCATTTAACTTCCAGTAAAGTGGTATAGATATTTTTATATGCATGAGAAGGTAAAACATAGGTTGGAAAAGTGTGTCAAATTGTGAAGAAAACAGGAAATGTTTACAACTCCGGAAATTGTCCAGAACAAAGCTGCAAAGTCTTTGAGGTTTTGAGCTTCAAGAGGTGCAGATATACCTCTGGTGGAGGAGCTCATTTGGCTATAGCAACATCTTTCTACCCAAGGTTGAGGGTTCAATCTCAGGTCAGGGCACATATGGAAGCAACCAATGAATGCATAAATAAGTGGAACAACAAATTGGTTTCTCTCTTACTCTAAAAATAAAATCAATACATTAAAAAAATAGGTGCAGAAATGGATAAGAACTGATACAAATTCATATTGTAAAAGGGCACCAACAGGAGGTAGTGTGACAATTGTTTGCCCATTTTACAATCAAGCTACCACAACTGAATATTCTAGTGACATCCAATTGAACATAAGGGGCTCTAATTTCACAGCTTTATTAAATTCTTCTTTGGAAAATGTCTATTCAGATTTTCTCCCTATTTTTCAGATCAAATTGTTTGGGTGTTTTTGCAATTGAGTTGCATGAGTTCTTTACAGAGCTTGGATATTGTAAATATTGTCTGCCATTCAGTATGGTGCCTTTACATTTTGTTGATGGTTTCCTTTGCTGTGCAGAAGCTTTTTAGTTTGTTGTAATCCCACTTGTTTATTTTTGCTTTTGCTTTTGGTGTCAGATTAAAAAAATCATCACCAAGACCTGAGTCAAGGAGTTTACCACATATATTTTTGTATAGGAGTTTCATTGTCAGGTCTATGTTTTTCAAGTCTTTAATTCATTGTGATTAATTTTGTATCTGGTGTAAAACAGTGGTCAACTTCTATTCTTTTGCATGTGACTGTCCAGTTCTCCCAACATCTGTTATTAAAGAGACTGTTGTTTTCCTATTGTATATTCTTGGCTCCTTTGTCATAAATTAATTGACAATATATGAGTAGGTTTATTTCTGGGCTATTTTGTTTCAATGATCTATGTATCTGTCTCTATGCCAGTGTCATACTGTTTTAATTATTGTAGTTTTGTCATCAAGTTTAAAATCAGGTGGCATGATGAATCCAGCTTTGTTCTTTCTCAAAATTGCTTTGGTAACTAGAGGTCTTTTGTGTTTCCATACAAGTCTTAGGTCTTTTGTGTTTCCATACTTAGGTCTTTTGTGTTTCCATACAAGTGTGAGGATTATTTGTTCTATTTCTGTGAAAAATGAACAAATAATCCTCACTATAGTTTTTCCTTTCCTAGAATTTCATATTATTGTGATGTAGAAGAAGCAGTCCTTTGTACTCGATGAGTTTCACTTAGCATTTCTATTCAGATTCATCCATACTGGGGCATGTATGTCTTTTTGTTCTTTTTCCATTGCTGTCTAGAAGTCCATAGTATGTGTATTGGTATCCTTGGTCTGCTATAACAAACTACCAATAATTGGGTGACTTAAAACAACAGAAACTTATTCTCTCACAGTTCTGGAGGCTAGAAGTCTGAAGTCAAGGTGTCTTCTGGGCCATGCCATCACCGTGGGCTCTGGGAGAGAATCTGTTCTTAGCTTCTTTCTTTTTAGCTTCTGGTGTTGCCAGTAATCCTTGGTGCTCACTGCCTTTGTATTTATCACTCAGGTCTCTGCCTCCATTGTCCTTCTTGTAAGGACACCAGTCATAATAGATTAAGGGACCACGCAGCTCCATTATGACACCATCTGAACAAATTATATCTCTAAAGAACCTATTTTGAAATAAAAACATATTCTGAGATTTCAGGTGTTAAAACTTTAACAACTCTTTAGGGGGCACAATTTAACCCACAACAGTATGAATATACCAGAATTTGTTTATTCATTGACCAATTGGAGAACATTTGGGTGCTTCCAGTGTAAGCTATTATGAATAGTATACTGGTTATTATGTGGCATTCATATACAAGTCTATGTTTTTATTTCTGTTAAGAAAATCACTAGAAATGGGATAGCTGGTTTGCATGTTTAATTTTATGAGATACTGTCTATCCCCCCCATATGTGATAGCTTTATTTTTTTTCTTATATAAAATCTTTATTTTGAGGGTATTACAGTTGTTTCCCTTTTTGTCCCCATTGCTCCCCTTCCACCTGATTCCCACCCCACCCTATGTCTTCACTACCCAATTGTCTGTGTCCATTGGTAATGCATATAAGATTTTTAGTTAATCTCTTTCTGCTCAACCTCCTCTCTTACCTCTGAGATTGAGTCTGTTCCATGTTTCCATGCATCTGATTCTATTTTATTTATCAGTTTATTCTGTTCATTAGATTTATTGTTCATTTATTTTGATTCATAGCCTCAATTGTTAATACACATGTATTTATTGTCATTTTTAAGGTTCATATTTTTATATTATTATTTTTTTCTTTCTCTTCTTAAAGAATGTGCTTCAAAATTTCATGTAATACTGGTTTAGTGGTGATAAACTCCTTGTCTGTGAAGCTCTTTATCTGACCCTCAATTCTAAATGATAGCTTTTGATGGCTAGAGTAATCTTGGTTGTAAGTCCTTGATATTCATCACTTTGAATATTTTTGCCACTCGCTTCTAGCCTGTGAAGTTTCTGTTGAGAAATCATATGACAGCCCTATGAGTGCTTCCTTTTAGGTAACTGATTGCTTTTCTCTTGTTTCTTTTAAGATTCTCTCCTTATCTTTAACTGTAGGAATCCCTTTCCACATCCCGCATGGTCCAGGGTTCCGGTTCAGGGTTCGAGTTCTGGAGAAGGGCCTCACACAAATGAATGGAGACTTGAAGAAATTCAATTTGGCAAAATGGGGGGCCAGGCAGTAGTCCACCTCTAGTGGGAGAACTACTGACTGCTCTGGCACTGCCATCCCTTTTATTGAGGCTTTGGGGAAAACACCTTAGGCAAGATAAACAGAAATTTACATGGGAAAAACAAAGGTGGAGGCTGCTTCAGCTAACAATGTAAACAACTAAAGGGCAAGTGGTTAGAGCAATTAAGGTTGTTGACCAGCCTTCCTGGCTTCCTGTCAACATCTCTCTTTTAGTGAAACTGATTGGTTTCCAGCATCTCCCCCGTTTTCTTTTCTTAAAAAATCTTGCAAATGCAGACTAGAAATAATCATATAAGAACAAAAAATGAGACAAGCAACAATGGCTATGCTGAGAGTTCAAATGAAATCAGTCTGCAGTAAGTTTCTTTCTGGGCCAACAGTTTTTGAATCCCAGTTTCAATGTCCAACAGTTTTTTGAGAACATGTCAGCAATGGTATCTGGATGGTGGACAGATGGTGGTAATGCAGGTCCGACCTCTGGTTTGGTCCTGGCAACCTGCAGCGATGCACAGCTGCTGACTGCTAGCATGGCAAGGTGTCATCAGTGTCTTCCATCTCTGGACTGCTTCTCTTCTGTCTCTATGGCTGTAGCATTCCTGTCAATTCCTCTCTGTTGCAGGTATCCACATGGTCTTGGAGTTGTTTTCTGAAAATATACAAACATATTCTTGACCAAAAGTTAATAAAGGAATCTTTTCTATAAATTTTCTTGGGATCCTTTTTATTTGAGCCCAAACGATTTTCCTTTGGCTTATTCTGACACCATGTGTGTTTTTTCAGAGGTGTCCTGCTCTTAATATTACAACTGAAAATTAGTTTTCAAAGAAAAAATTTTTTTCTGGATATTTTTCCTTACATAATATTTTTCCACTATCCCCCCTTTTTTGATAAAATTATGAGGAGGCTTTTGGAAAATTTTTATATTGCAGTCTTGATCACTTTAAATTTTAATTTTTTGTACAAAAATATGACTGTTTTAGGTTCATTGCATGTTAAGCAATTTTACCATGCAATGAACTACAAATAGAAATTTTTAGTTAATACTGTGGAAACAGCTTTTTGTCCAATACAATTAAATTTTCTTGAATATTCACTTATTTCAATTAGCCAATTTAAATTAATCTGAAAACTTGACTACTATTTTACTCTCAAGTTTAATACTCTAACAGCATTCTTAGTTCACCCTGTAAATATTAATGCAAAGAATTATTTGCATCCTTGAGAAGGCTCTAAGAATTCCTGGTATTAGACTGGATTTAGATATAGGGCAGCTTTTGTCAGCCAAGTCTCTGTTGCCTGGGTCCCGATCTGAGCTGGACAAGTCTTTGTCGGCCACCTGGGTCCTGATCTGAGCTGGACATGGGAAGCACGAAGCAGCCATGGGGCAGGAGACCTCCCTCAGAAGGGGGGAGTGTTCAAGCCCCTGCAATGTTGGGAGGGTGAGGATCTGTGCCCCACCTCTGTTGACCCCTAAGTTCTCTCCTGATGGCCCCTCTGCGACTGTGCCTGTCTTAGGTTGTTCTTCCCTTGAGGAATCTTACCTGTCTTTGACTAACCAGCCATCCTCCGGAGCCAAGCAGGGTAATGTGAGGTTCAGTTTTGTCTCCTTGGTAGCCTATGCCCCTATGGCCTCCATGCCCAGCACCTGCCTTCGGATCCCCTCACCGGCTGGCGGGGCCCCGGCATTGATCACATATCTTGGGGAACCCAGGTTTCTTCTCCAGGGAGGGCCAGCTCACGCCATTGTGGGAGAGACAGATCCATGGTACCAGTCACCATGAGGCTTCAACCTCAGCAGGAACAGAGTGCTCAGGCAACAGCTGTGGGAGGGTCCCTTTTAGCAAAAAGGGCAAGAAGGGCCACTATAGAATGCTCAAGTGCCTTCCCAGGGGGCCTTCCACACCATGGAAGGGATTAAATCCTTTCATGTGCTTTTAAATTGCTGCCAAACATTCAAAGAATTAGTTTATAAGTTTGTTTGGTATATGCTGTTGTAAAATATCAAAAATTATAATGAAATTGTAGAATAATATCATGTAAGGATATTCTTTGCTCTAGGCCATGGCAATTCAATTTCAAACTGGAAGAAATATTTAGTTACTTCGTTTTGCCCTTTTGGGGGCCAAAAACCTTCATAACATTTAAAGTATATTTATTAATTTTTATTTGATAAGGCTTTCCATGCAATTTCAAATATATTAGATCTTTTTAAAAAAGATTTCCTTTAAGAAGAGAGGATAAATCTATTGTATTACTCTGGGCTCTTGGAGCTTTCCGAGAATCATCTCTGTTAAGACCTTGAAATTTTAACATGGTAAAAAAAACCATCAAATATATATATATCCATATATGATTTAAAGATTATAATACTTTTTATAATTATCCTAAGATATCAATTAGATTTTAAACTAGTTTTTGCATAGAAAAATTTTGGTTGGGAATCACAAAATTAATCCTCTTTTTTAATTAGACCAAGAATAAACGACTTATTTTGAATTCCTAATTATTAGAGAAAACACAACATTTTATTTTCTCAAAAATAAGTTCTTATACTTTTAGGCATTTAATTACCACAACTATATTTCCTCCCAATTTAATTTGTACTTTGAACTTTTAAAGCTGGCAAGTCAAATATTTTTAGCATGTCCTAGATTAATAACACAATAACACTTTATATTTCTAAGAATAAATACAAGACATAATAAATTAAGAGCTTCAATTCTGTCCTTTAAGTTTTTTATGAGGCAAATTTAAACTTTACTTTTCATTTGCCAGTGGCTCTGGAAAACCAGATTTGGTTTATTTGAATGTAAATTACCACATTTCTTAGCACACTGGGAGAGTGGGCCTCCATATTGGATCTCCATGTGTCTCCCTTCCTTCCCCACATCCTGCTTACTTGGGGGAAGTTTCAGGAACAGATCTGGCTGAATTTCTTTCCATACTTAAAAGGTAAAGACAGATCTCAAATTTCTTCTTTCTTTTTTGCTTTCCGAAGTAATAATTAGCACCCAATTTGGCCAAGATTTGCACTTCTCTGCTAGTTCTCTTATAATTTTTAAATGAAACCTTAAGTAATCTCATTACAGGAGAGCGGATAGCCTTGCCCTCTCCTGCCACCTTTGAATTTCTCTGCACCAGAGGCAGCTTCAACAGTGGAGTCCCACTTCCCGTTAGAGACTTCAGACTCCAAATATCAATAAGATTCCAATTTGAACAAGAAAGCACATTCTTTAAGCATTCAAACCAAAATTCTAATAATAAAGTTTACTTTATATTTATAACCTAATTCTTCCCCATTAGGCTGAAAAAGACTTTCCCACCCTACTTACAGTTTGCAACTCTGCAGCTGGCCGTGGGCTTTTGTGTGTGGTGAACTTCCTCACCTTTTTCTGGTGAATTTTCCACACCTTTCCTCGGTGTACTTTTTCCTTCCTTCTCTCTTTGGCGAAAAATACCTTTTCCTCCAGAAGCCCCACGTTGGGCGCCAGAATGTAGGAATCCCTTTCCACGTCCCGCGTGGTCCAGGGTTCCGGTTCAGAGTTTGAGTTCTGGAGAAGGGCCGCACACAAATGAATGGAGACTTGAAGAAATTCAATTTGGCAAAATGGGGGGGCCAGGCAGTAGTCCACCTCTAGTGGGAGAACTACTGACTGCTCTGGCCCTGCCATCCCTTTTATTGAGGCTTTGGGGAAAACATCTTAGGCAAGATAAACAGAAATTTACATGAGAAAAACAAAGGTGGAGGCTGCTTCAGCTAACAATGTAAACAACTAAAGGGCGAGTGGTTAGAGCAATTAAGGTTGTTGACCAGCCTTCCTGGCTTCCTGTCAACATCTCTCTTTTAGTGAAACTGATTGGTTTCCGGCATTTAACCTTTGGCATTTTTTCATATATTTTTTCTTTATTGATTAAGGTATTAATATGTGCACCCTATTGCCCACCCCCTCCCCACTCATGCCCACACCCCCCTGGTGTCTGTGTCCATTGGCTAGGCTTATATGTATGCATACAAGTCCTTTGGTTGATCTCTCCCTCTGACTCCCACTCTCCTCTATGTTTTCTCTGAGGTTTGACAGTCTGATTGATGCTTCTCTGTCTCTGGATCTGTTTTTGTTCATCAGTTATTTACATTCCATAAATCAGTGAGATCATGTGATATGTATCTTTCTCTGACTGGCTTATTTTGCTTAGCATAATGCTCTCCAGTTCCATTCATGCTGTTGCAAATCGTAATAATTCCTTCTTTTTTACTGCAGCATAGTATTCCATTGTGTAGTGTACCCCAGTTGTTGTTTTTTTTACAGTTTCTTTTTTTATTATTATTATTTGTCTTATGTGTCTTTATTCCCCCATTACCCTTTACCCCCATTCATGCTCCACCCCCCTGTTGTCTGTGTCCATTGATTAGGCTCATATGCATGCACACAAGTCCCTTGGGTGATCTCTATGCTAAGTGTAATAAGCCAGGCAGAGAAAGATAAATATCACATGATCTCACTCATTTGTGAAATATAATGAATGGCATTGACTGATGAACAAGAACAGATCCAGAGACTGAGAAACGTCGATCAGAACGTCAAACCTCAGGGAAGATAGGTGTCATTGGTTGTACCCATTTTTTAATCCACTCATTTGCTGATGGGCACTTAGGGTGTTGCTAAATCTTAGCTATGGTACATTGTGCTGCTATGAACATAGGGGTGCATATATCCTTTCTGATTGGTGTTTCTAGTTTCTTTGGATATATTCCTAGAAGTGGTATCACTGGGTCAAAAGGGAGCTCCACTTTTAGTTATTTGAGGAAACTCCATACTGTTCTCCACAGTGACTGCACCAGTCTGCATTCCCACCAGCAGTGCATGAAGGTTCCTTTTTCTCCACATCCTCGCCAGCACTAGTGGTTTGTTGATTTGTTGATGATAGCCATTCTGACAAGTGTGAGATGGTACCACATTGTTGTTTTGATTTGCATCTCTTGGATGATTAGTGACTTTGAACATGTTTTCATATGTATCTTGGGCTTCCTTATGTCTTCTTCCAAAAAGTATCTATTTAGGTCCATAGCCCATTTTTTTATTTGGTTGTTTAACTTCCTTTTGTTAAATTGTATGAGTTCCATGTAAATGTTCAACATCAAACCCTTATCGGTGATAATATTGGCAAATATGTTCTCCCATGCAGTAGGCTTTCTTATTGTTTTGTTGATGGTTTCTTTGGCTGTGCAAAAGCTTTTTATTTTGATGTAGTCCCATTTGTTTATTTTCTCTTTAGTTTCCATTTCCTTTGGATCTGTATCGGTGAAGAAATTTCTTCAGCATATGTCTGAGATTTTGCTGCCTGTGGATTCCTCTAGTATATTTATGGTTTCCCGTCTTATGTTTAAGTCCTTTATCCATTTTGAGTCTATTTTTGTGTATGGTGTGAGTTGGTGGTCTAGTTTCATTTTTTTGCATGTATCTGTCCAATTTTCTCAACAATATTTATTGAAGAGACTGTCTTGACTCCATTGGTATGCTCTTGCCTCCTTTGTCAAATATTGAGTATAGTGGTTTGAGCCAATTTCTGGGTTCTCTGTTCTATTCCATTGATCTATATGTCTGTTCTTGTGCCAGTACCAGGCAGTTTTGAGAACAGTGGCTTTGTAATACAGCTTGATATCTGATATTGAGATCCCACCTACTTTGTTCTTCTTTCTCAGGATTGCTTCAGCTATTCAGGGTCTACTTTTTTCCAGATTAATTTCTGGAAAGTTCATTCTAGGTCTGTGAAATATGCCATTGGTATTTTAATGGGGAGTGCCTTGAATATATAGATTGCTTTGGGTAGTATGGACATTTTAACGATGTTGATTATACCATTCCATAAACACGGTGTATTTTTCCATCTGTTTATGTCTACCTCTGTCCCTTTTTCCAGTGTCTTGTAGTTTTCCATGTATAGGTCCTTTACCTCCTTAGTTAAGTTTATTCCTAGGTATCTTTTTTTTTTCTTTTCTCTTTTGGTACGATGGTAAATGGGATTTCTTATTTTTATTTTAGTCTCTCTTTCTGTAAGTTCACTAATGGTATATAAAAATACCATAGATTTCTTGGTGTTAATTTTGTATCCTGCTACATTGCAGAATTCATTTATTAATTCCAATAATTTTTGATGAAGTCTTTAGGGTTTTCTATGTACATTATTATGTCATCTGTGGATAATGATAATTTTACGTCTTATTTTCCAATTTAGATACCTTTTATTTCTTCTTCTTGATTAATTGCTATGGCTAGCACTTCCAGAACTTTTCAAACAGGAGTGGTGAAAGTGGACATCCCTGTCTTGTTCTTGTGACATGGTTTTAGTGTTTGCCCATTGAATATGATGTTGGCTGTAGGTTTGTCATATAAGTGTTTTATTATGTTGAGGTATGATCCCTCTATTCCCATTTTGCTGAGGGTTTTTATCAAGAAAGGGTGTTGGATTTTGTCAAATGCTTTTTCTGCATCAATTAATAGGACTCTGTGATTTTTATCTCTCAATTTGTTCATATGATGTGTCACGTTTATTGATTTGTGGATATTGTACTATCCACCACACCCACCACACCCACCACACCCACCACACCCACCCCACCACACCACACCCACCACCCCCACCACACCCACCACACCCACCACCCCCACCACACCACACCCACCTCACCACACCCACCACACCACACCACACCCACCACACCCACCACACCACACCCACCACACCCACCACACCATACACCATGACCAAGTACCACACCCACCACACCCACCTCACCACACCCACCACACCACACCACACCCACCACACCCACCACACCCACCACACCACACCCACCACACCCACCACACCCACCACACCCACCACACCATACACCATGACCAAGTAGGATAAATCCTACTTGGTCATGGTGTATGATCTTTCTGATGTACTGCTGGATCCAATTTGCAAGAATTTTGTTGAGAATTTTGGCATCTATGTTCATGAGGGACATTGCCTGTAATTCTCTTTCATTGTGTTGTCTTTGTCTGTTTTTGGTATTAGTGTGATGCTTGCTTCATAGAATGAGCTTGGAAGTGTTCCTTCCTCTTGAATTTTTTGGAATAGTCTGAGGAGGATAGGTTTTAGTTCTTCCTTGAATGTTTGGTAAAACTCTCCTGTAAAGCTGTCTAGCCCCAGGCTTTTGTTTGCTGAAAGTTTTTTGGTGACTGCTTCAATTACTTCCATAGTTATTGGCCTACTGAGATTTTTAGATTCTTCCTGATTGAGTTTTGGAAGGTTTTATTTTTCTAGGAATATGTTCATTTCCTCCAGGTTGTCTAATTTTTTGAATAGAGTTTTTCATCAGTATTTTGTAACAATCCTTTGTATTTTTTGGGGTCTGTTGTTATTTCACCTGTTTCATTTCTGATTTTGTTTATGTGAGTCCTCTCTTTCTACTTCTTGGTGAGCCTGACTAGAGGTTCATCAATCTTGTTTATCCTTTCAAAGAACCAGATCTTGGTTTCATTGATCTTTTATATTGTTTTTGTTTCCTTTTCTTTTTGGTCTCTATGTCATTTATTTATGTTCTGATCTTTATTATTTCCTTCCTTCTGCTCACTCTGGGCTTTTCTTTTTTTTAAATATTTTTTACTGAATTCAAACAGGAATGGAGAGGGAGAGAGAGATAGAAACATCAATGATGAGAGAATCATTGATTGGCTGCCTCCTGCACCGCCCCTATTGGGGATCGAGCCTGCAACCCAGCATGTGCCCTTGACTGGAATTGAACCCAGGATCCTTCAGTCCCCAAGCCAATGCTCTATCCACTGAGTCAAACCAGCTAGGGCTCACTCTTGGCTTTTCTTGTTGCTCTCATTCTAATTCTTTTTTTAAAATATGTTTTATTGATTTTTTACAGAGAGGAAGGGAGAAGGATAGATACTTAGAAACATCGATGAGAGAGAAACATTGATCAGCTGCCTCTTGCACACCCCCTACTGGGGATGTGCCCGCAAGCAAATTACATGCCCTTGACCAGAATCAAGCCTAGGACCTTTTAGTCTGAAGGCCGATGCTCTATCCACTGAGCCAAACCGGATTCGGCTCATTCTAATTCTTTAAGTTGTAGTGTTAGATGATTTATTACCATTTTTTTGTTTTTTGGTTTCTTTTTTCTTTCTTTTATTTATTTATTTATTTATTTATTTATTTATTTATTTTTATTATTATTTTTTTAGATAGGCCTATAGAGATATAAACTTCCCTCTCAGGACTTCTTTTATTGTGTCCCATAGATTTTGGATTGTTGTATTTTCATTGTCATTCGTTTCCAGGATATTTTAAATTTCTTCTTTCATATCTTTAGTAACCCAATCATTGTTTTTCCTTTTATCGTTTAAAGTATTACATATAGTAGTATATATATATCCTTTTTTTCCCATTGACCTTCCCCAGCCTCCCATACCCCTTGTCACATGTCCTCATCTCACCCCACCCCCTAGTGTCTTGTGTTCATTAGTTGTGCTTATATGCATGCATACAAGTCCTTTGGTTGATCTCTTTCCCCCCATCCCCAGCACGCCCCAGCCTTCCCGCTATAATTTGACAGTATGTTAGATGTTTACTCCCTCTGTATCTATCCTTCTGTTCATCAGGTTATAATGTTCTTTATTTTCCATAAATGAGTGAGATCATGTGGTATTTTTCTTTCATTGCCTGGCTTATTTTACTTAACATAATGCTCTCCAGAGCCATCCATGCTGCTGCAAATGGTAAGAATTCCTTCCAGCAAAGCAAATCCTGGGACCAGACGGCTTCAGAGGGGAGTTTAACCAAACATTCAAGGAAGAACTAAAACCTATCCTTATAAGACTATTCCAAAAAATTCAAGAGAAAGGAACACTTCCAAGCTCATTCTATGAAGCGAGCAACACCCTAATACCAAAACCATATAGAGACAACAAAATGAAAGGGAATTACAGGCCAATATCCCTCATGAACAAAGATGCCAAAATCCTCAACAAAATTCTAGCAAATGGGATCCAGCAGTACATCAGAAAGATCATACACCATGACCAAGTAGGATTTATCCCAGGAATGCAAGGATGGTTCAATATCCACAAATCAATAAACGTGATACATCACATAAACAAATTGAGAGATAAAAATCACATAGTCATATCAATTGATGCAGAAAAAGCATTTGACAAAATGCAACACCCTTTCTTGATAAAAACTCTCAACAAGGTGGGAATAGAAGGATCATACCTAATAAAAGGATGATACATAATAAAAGCCATAAATGATAAACCCACAGCCAACATCATACTCAATGGACAAAAACTAAAACCATTTCCCCTAAGAACAGGAACAAGACAGGGATGCCCACTCTCACCACTCCTGTTCAACATAATACTGGAAGTATTAGCCATTGTGTTTAGACAGGAAGAAGAAATAAAAGGCATCCAAATTGGAAAAGAAGAAGTAAAACTGTCCTTATTGCAGATGACATGATACTGTACATAAAAAAAACAATCATTATTTAATAGCATGCTATTCAGCTTCCAAGTGTTTGAATTTTTATTGCAATTTATTTCTAATATTATGCGATTGTGGTCTGAGAAAATGCTTGGTTTGATTACTTTCTTTTTCATTTTTTTATTAAGGTATTATATGTGTACATATCTTACCATTGCCCCCCACCCACTCCCATACATGCCCTCACCCCCCAGTATTTGTGTCCATTAGTTATGCTTATATGCATGCATACAAGTCCTTCAGTTGATCTCTTATCTCTCCCACCTCTCCCTAACCTTCCCACTGTTATTTGACAGTCTGTTTGATGCTTTACTGCCTCTGTATCTATCTTTTTGTTCATCAGTTTATAATGTTCTTTATTATCCACAAATGAGTGAGATCATATGGTATTTTTCTTTCATTGATTGGCTTATTTCGCTTAGCATAATGTTCTCCAGTTCCATCCAGGTTGCTGCAAATGGTAAGAATTCCTTCTTTTTATGGCAGCATAGTATTCCATTGTGTAGATGTACCATAGTTTTCTGACCCAGTCATCTGCTGATGAGCACCTAAGCTGTTCCCAAATCTTAGCTATTGTAAATTGTGCTGCTATGAACATAGCGGTGCATATATCCTTTCTGATTGGTGTTTCTAGTTTTTTAAGATATAGTCCTGTGGGAGACCGTGAGAGGCAATCAGGTAAACAATCCAGTAACCTTGTTTTCCCCGCTTTGCTGGGGCCCTTTGCTTCACATATTTAGGTTTGATACTAAGTAGGCTTGAAGAGAAAGTAGCACTTTTTCCTATTGTCAGCAGATGAGTAGAATAAGAGAGACCTTTCATAGCTTATCAAAAGTCTGTAAATATTTACCGAGAACTTGGCCTCCTGACTTCTCTTAGAGATTAAGAAGAACAAAGAGTACATTCCTCTTTGTTTACCTCCTATTCAGTATTTGTGTATAAAAGGCATTGCATAGTCAATAAAAGCTGCTGCAGACTTAAGCCTCAGCCCTCCCGGTAACTACTGTGTCTGTGTTCTTTAATCCTCACCCCCCTTTTCAGGTACCGTTCAACTGCAGTGCCGGCAGGCTCCGGCAGGTGGCGCCCGAACAGGGACCTGAAAACAGGGGATTCGGTGAAGGAGCACCGCGATAATAAGATAAGAGAACGTTCGCAGAGGTAGTGGGACGCGGTGACAGAGCAGACGGCGGGAGAAGCTAGTGAAAATAGGACAGACTAGCAGAAGCTTACTATATGTGCACATGCTTAAGGGAATGCTTAAGGCTCGGGGTATAGATACGAGTCAAAAGAAAATAGAGCGCTTCATTATATTTATTAAGGAAGTATGCCCATGGTTTCCTGAAGAGGGAACTGTGTGTTTAGAAACTTGGGAACAGGTAGGGAAGAGAATTCAAGGGCATTTCCAGGCTCACGGTCCCCGCCGAACGCCGGTAGATGCCTTCTCTTTATGGAGCCTGGTGAGGGACAGTCTAGTAGAGAAGCATGAAGGACAAAAATGGAGAGAAGTGGGTCAGGCGGCGACCCTCAAAGAAGAGGGAAAGGAGCAACCTGACTTACCTCCGCCGCCTTACCCTCCGCCAGAGCCCGGGTGGGATTTAGGGGAAGCGGCAGAGCCATGGGAAGACAAGGCTGGGTGGGAGGAAGGATGCAGTTGGGGAGATGATTGGTCCGTATTATCTATAGGAGAGGGAGATAAGGGGGAAAGGCCACTTTGAAAGGCCTCATCTTCACCATCTTTATTTATTTTCCAGCTAATGACTTAAAGCTTTTACAAATTCATAAATGCATCTGGGGTTTCTGTGCACATGTAAAGAGAAAAGGCCGGTTTAAAAACGAGTGCGCATAGTTTTTGAGCTGAACTTAACTTTTTGCTGTGTACAGAATAAAAACCCGAGACTGTTTTGGCCTTAAAAATGGCGAAGATGAACCGGAGAAAGAAATACAGGCCAGTTTCCCAAGGCATCTAAAGTAACTCTTGAAATTTCCTGCCAGAGGCAAGTAAATAGCAGGAAGAAAATAGTCAAGTTTACATATGAATGGCTGAGAGTTTGCTTCTTGACTTCCCCAGCAGGAAAATTGTGACCATTTTGAAATTTAGAGGCTGGTCCAGGCCTATCGGCTGGAAATTTAAAAAGAACTTGGAAGTTTACTAAATCAAATGATAAATTTAAATGATCTAAATGTATTGAATTGTTATAATACTGAAATGTTGATCTGAGTATGCATTGCATGAAACCTAGAGGACAGAATTGAAGCTCTTAATTGATTATGTCTTGTATTTATTCTTAGAAATATAAAGTGTTACTGTGTTATTAATCTAGGACATGCTAAAAAAATATTTGACTGGCCAGCTCTAAAAGTTTAAATTTAATAAATATTAAGATAATTATAAAAAAGTATTATAATCTTTAAATCATATATGGATATATATATATATTTGATGGTTTTTTTTTTACCATGTTGAAATTTCAAGGTCTTAACAGAGATGATTCTTGGAAAGCTCCAAGGGCCCGGAATAATACAAGAAATTTATCCTCTCTTCTTAAAGGAAATCTTTATAAAAAAGATCTAATATACTTGAAATTACATAGAAAGCCTTATCAAATAAAAATTAATAAATATACTTTAAATGTTATGAAGGTTTTGGCCCCAAAAATGGCAAAACAGAGTAACTAAATAATTGACAGCCAGTTTGAAATTGGATTGCCATGGCCTAGAGCAAAGGATATCCTTACATGATATTATTCTGCAATTTCATTATAATTTTTGATATTTTACAACAGCATATACCAAACAAACTTACAAACTAATTCTTTGAATGTCTGGCAGCAATTTAAAAAGGATATGAAAGGATTTAATCCCTTCCACTGTGTGGAGGGCCCCCTTGGGAAGGCAATTGAGCATCCTATATTGGTCCTTTTTGCCAAGAGGGACCCTCTTCTCACAATCCAATTTCCCACAGCTGCTGCCTGAGTTTTCAGTTCATGCTGGGATTGAAGCCTCGTCATGGCTGGTGCCATGGATCTGTCTCTCGCACAATGGCGTGAGCTGGGCCCGCCCTGGAGAAGACACCTGGGTTCCCCAAGATATGTGATCAATGCCAGGGCCCCGCCAGCAGGCGAGGGGATCCCAAGGCAGGTGCTGGGCATAGAGGCCATAGGGGCATAGGCTATCAAGGAGACAGAACTGAACCTCACATCACCCTGCTTGGCCCCGGAGGATGGCTGGTTAGTCAAAGATGGGTAAGATTCCTCAAGGGAGGAACAACCTAAGACAGGCACAGTCGCAAGGGGCCATCAGGAGAGAACTTAGGGGTCAACAGAGGTGGGGCACAGAACCTCACCCCCCCAACATTGCAGGGGCTTGAACACTCCCCCCTTCTGAGGGAGGTCTCCTGCCCCATGGCTGCTTTGTGCTTCCCATACCCAGCTCAGATTGGGACCCAGGCAACAGAGAGTTGGCCCATGGCAGCTGCCCCATGTCTAAATCCAGCCTAAATCCAGGAATGCTTAGGGCTTTTCTCAAGGATGCAAATAAACCTTTCCATTTAACATTTACAGGATAAACTAACGTTGTTAAGAGTATTAAAATTTTAACAGTAAAATAGTCAAATTTTCAGATTAATTTAAATTGGCTAAATGGAATAATTGAATATTCAAGAAAATTTAATTGTACAAAAGGCTGTTCCTAAAGTATTAACTAAAATTTCTATTGGTAGTTCATTTCATGGTAAAATTACTTAACATGTAATGAACCTAAAAGCAGTCATATTTTTGTGCAAAAAATTAAAACTTAAAGTGATCAAGACTGCATTATAAAAATTTTTACAAAAGCCTCCTTTTCAGTATTTAGGGTACCTGTTATACCCGAAGGAAATATCTCCTCAGAAAATCAAAATTAGGAGAGATGAGCTAAAAACCCTGAATGACTTTCAAAAACTACTAGGAGACATTAATTGGGTAAGGCCTTACTTGAAGTTAACTACAGGACAGCTAAAACCCTTGTTTGACATCCTTAAGGGAGAAGCACAGCCCACATCCCCCCGGGAATTAACAGCAGAGGCCCAACAGGCACTGACAGTAGTAGAAGAGGCTATTGAGTGGCACCAGATCACCTATTTTAATTATACTCGACCTTGGGAAGCATACATTCTGCCCACTGCTCATACACCAACTGCAGTTTTGTGGCAAAATAATCCACTCTTGTGGATTCATCTTCCTGTGTCTCCCTCCAGAATTCTTTCTCCTTACTTTGAGGCGGTGGCCTCCCTGATTCAATCAGTCAGAGTAGAAGCTCGAAGAATATTGGGAATAGAGCCCCCAAGACTTCTTGTCCCTTATACCAAACAACAAGTAAATTGGTTATTACAGAACAGTGATAGCTGGGGAATAGCCCTGGCCCAGTTTGCTAGAAAAATTGATAATCACTACCCTCAGCATAAGTTGTTACAATTTGCTAGCAATCATGCCTTTATATTCCCCAGGGTAGTTACTAAAGAACCCATTGAAGAAGCACTTACTGTATTTACTGACGGATCCTCTAATGGGGTTGCTGCCACTAACATATCAGGCAAGGTAACCTCTTTCCAGACGGGTCATAACTCCGCTCAAGTAGTAGAGTTACAGGCCGTTCTGGTAGTTCTGGAACAGCTGCCTACTCAAGCATTTAATCTGTATTCTGATAGTCATTATGTTGTAAAAGCTTTGGAATTGATAGAAACTGTACCAACCATAGAAACCTCTAACCTTGTAGTCCAACATTTGTTTGCAAGCATCCAGGGCCAGATACGGAGACGGCAAGTTTCTTGCTACTTTGGCCACCTCCGAGCTCACACAGGCCTCCCTGGTCCCCTTTCTAAAGGAAATGACCTAGCTGACATGGCCACCCGAGTGGCAATGCTAGTCCAAACACAGCCTACCCCAGAACAATTAGCTCGACAGTCACATGCCATTCATCATCAAAATAGTAACAGCCTACGCTTACAGTTTAAAATCACTAGAGAAGCAGCGCGGCAGATAGTTAAACTATGCGGTACTTGCCCCACTACCACTACTGTACCCTCCTATGGCATAAACCCCAGAGGGTTAATGCCCAATCAGCTATGGCAGATGGATGTTACTCATGTTGCCCCTTTTGGGAAATTAAAATATGTACATGTCACTATAGATACATTTTCTGGATTTATTATGGCAACTGCCCAAACTGGAGAAGCCAGTAAGCATTGTATTGCCCATTGCTTGAAATGCTTTGCCACCATGGGGCAGCCCAAATGTATCAAAACAGACAATAGACCAGGGTACACTGGTAAGAATTTCCAGGTATTTTGCAGTCAACTAGGAATCAGTCTAAAAACAGGAATTCCCTATAACCCTCAAGGACAGGGGATAGTAGAGAGAGCCAATGGGACTCTTAAAACTCAATTGCAAAAAATAAAAGAGGGGGAGCTATACCCTAGGTCAGCACATAACTATTTACATCATGCTCTCTTTATCCTTAATTTTTTAACTTTTGATGCTCATGGACAATCTGCTGCTCAGAGATTGTGGGGAGCCAGTAGTTCCCGCACTTATGCTCAGGTGCGCTGGAAAGATCCCCTAACAGGACAGTGGTATGGGCCCGATCCTGTATTAATCTGGGGGCGAGGCCATGTCTGTATTTTCCCACAGGACGCCGAGGGGCCGCGCTGGTTACCAGAGAGGCTGGTCCGAGTGCAGTGGTGCCCACAATTAATTGATCACAGCCAGTTACCTCCAGGCGCACAACCCAGTGCCATACAACTTTTCCGCTATAGGAGAAGGCACTCCTATCTGTTTTTCCAAGAACGTGAGTGCAACGGGCTGTGTTACCCTCCAGGGGGTTACCTTTCATGGCAACAGCTCCACCGTCGGATGGAATATCAATGTGATGAGCCTCGGGGGGCTGGGAGCCGGACTGAATGCCTCTCTTCCCCGAGACGTTCTGCCATGTGAGAAACCATCCGATATACAAGAGCATTCAGTACCTTGGGAGCGGTGCTACACCAATCAAGCTGTTGCCTTCCCGATCCAGGGCACCAACTCATCCATCATCAACTGGTCCGTCTTCAACAAGACCAGTTGGACTCAAGGACTCTATGAGGGACTCTGGAGCGTGGTTGGCGGTCCAATCCAGCTACTACTCTGGAAATTGGCTGCTGCTCTGAACACAGTCACAGCCGTGGTGACCTATCCGTCTAGTGATAAGAATAAGAACTGGACTACGAGCAGCTGGACAGTTAATGTGACTGCCTGTGTGCCAGAGCCTTATGCCTTGCTAGTGGGGAAGGTGAATATTTCCCATCAAAGTCAGACCTTTAATGTTACTTGTGTAAGTTGCCTGTTAACCAATTGTATTGCTAATGTACCTTGGGGAGAACAGGTGGTTGTTCTCCACCAGCCTGCCTTTGTAATGGTCCCGGTAAATCTCTCTGAGCCCTGGTATAATGATCATTCCCTCCAGGTGTGGAGGGAGGTGACCTCGGCCCTCAGCAGACCCCGGAGGTTCATTAGGTTGCTGATAGCCGGTGTCACGGCCTTGATAACCTTAATTGCCACGGCTGCAGCTGCTGCTGCGGCCCTTACCCAAGAGGTACAAACAGCTCATTTTGTCAATAATTTATCCAAAAATGTTAGCACAGCCTTAGGGACACAAGAGGCGATTGATAGAAAGATTGAGGAGAAGCTCAATGCTTTATATGACATGGTTATGTACCTAGGGGAAGAAATAGATGGGTTAAAGGTAAGGAACAAATTACAATGCCATGCTAACTATCAATGGATATGTGTTACGCCTCAACCATACAACCAGTCCGTACATGGCTGGAATAAGGTAAAGGCTCATTTGTCAGGAATCTGGCACAATGCTAACGAATCCATAGATCTACTAAAATTACATGAGGAGATCCTAAGTCTGCAAAGTACAGACCCCCTTAAGGTAGATGCGGCAGAAACCGCCAAGGACTTTTTAAATCAGCTTATGCGCATGGTCCCCTCCACCTCTGACCTTCAACATGTGGCCCTTACCGTAGCCCTACTAGGGGCCGTGGTGGTAGGGCTAGCGTGCCTTTTGCCTTTTCTGGTGCGCAGAGGAATCAGCACTTTGACGCTTCTCCAAGCAGGCCTACACGAGGTCAAGCTCAAGGCCGGCCCACAAGGGCCTCTACATGTTGTATAAAATCATATTTTTAAGCTTGATTGCCTCCATGGGAAGCAAACAGGTAATCAGAGTGCTGCATCTCGCCGCAAGGCGAGACGGGGTACTGGCTAGGTGCAGAGCAAAGCATCTGCAAGGGAAGGCCTTATAGTAGCTGGCCGTCTCTGACTTCCTCTGAAGGTATGTCTGATTTGCATAGAGGTTGGTATCATCTAAAGTAGATATAGTAGAAAAAAGGGCTCTGCCTCTCCTCCCCAAAAGATACCAAGAGCCTGAGGAGTGGCTGATGAGCCACGGGAGGAATCAGACCTCTACTTCCGTAGCCAGTTAAGGCCCACCCCGGTTCTTTTATTATAAAGGAAAGGGGGAAATGTGGGAGACCGTGAGAGGCAATCAGGTAAACAATCCAGTAACCTTGTTTTCCCCGCTTTGCTGGGGCCCTTTGCTTCACATATTTAGGTTTGATACTAAGTAGGCTTGAAGAGAAAGTAGCACTTTTTCCTATTGTCAGCAGATGAGTAGAATAAGAGAGACCTTTCATAGCTTATCAAAAGTCTGTAAATATTTACCGAGAACTTGGCCTCCTGACTTCTCTTAGAGATTAAGAAGAACAAAGAGTACATTCCTCTTTGTTTACCTCCTATTCAGTATTTGTGTATAAAAGGCATTGCATAGTCAATAAAAGCTGCTGCAGACTTAAGCCTCAGCCCTCCCGGTAACTACTGTGTCTGTGTTCTTTAATCCTCACCCCCCTTTTCAGGTACCGTTCAACTGCAGTGCCGGCAGGCTCCGGCATAGTCCTAGGAATGGGATTACTGGGTCAAATGGGAGTTCCATTTTTAGTTTTTTGAGAAAACTCCATTCTGTTCTCCACAGTGGCTGCACCAGTCTGCATTCCCAGCAGCAGTGCACGAGGGTTCCTTTTTCTCCACACCCTCACCAACACTTGTCATTTGTTAATTTGTTGATGATAGCCATTCTGACAGGTGTGAGATGGTACTGCATTGTCGTTTTGATTTGCATCTCTCGGATAATTAGTGACCTTGAGCATGTTTTCATGTGTCTCTTGGCCTTCCTTCTGTCTTCTTTTGAAAAGATTCTATTTAGGTCCATTGTCCATTTTTTTATTGGATCATTTATCTTCCTTTTATTAAGTTGTATAAGCTGCCTGTAGATGTTGGAGATTAAACCTTTATCAGTGATAATATTTAAAAATATGTTCTCCCATACAGTGGGTTTTCTTGTTGTTTTGGTGATGGTTTCTTTTGCTGTGAAAAAAGCTTTTTATTTTGATGTAGTCCCATTTGTTAATTTTCTCTTTAGCTTCCATTGCCCTAGAAGCAGTAACAGTGAAGAAGTTCTTTTGGCATATGTCTGAGATTTTGCTGCCTGTGGATTCCTCTAGTATTTTTATGGTTCCCCATCTTATGTTTAAGTCTTGTATCCAATTTGAGTTTATTTTTGTGTATGGTGTAAGTTGGTGGTCTAGTTTCATTGTTTTGCATGTATCTGTCCAATTTTCCCAGCACCATTTATTGAAGAGACTGTCTTGACTCCATTGTATATTCATGCCTCCTTTGTCAAATATTAATTGAGCATAGTGGTTTGGGTTGATATCTGGACTCTAAATTCTATTCCATTGGTCTATATGTCTGTTCTTGTGCCAACACCAGGCTTTTTTTTTGAGAATAGTAGCTTTGTAATACAGCTTGAATCTGGTATTGAGATCCCTCCTACTTTATTCTTCTTTCTCAGGATTGCTGTGGCTATTCGGGGTCTTTTTTTTATTCCAGATGAATTTTTGGAGAGTTCTTTCTAGGTCTGCGAAATATGCCATTGGTATTTTAATGTAGAGTGCATTGAATGTATAGATTGCTTTGGGTAGTATGGACATTATAATGATGTTGATTCTACCAATCCATGAACATGGTATGTTCTTCCATCTGTTTACATCTTCCTCTATCTCTTTGTTCAGTGTCCTGTAGTTTTCCGCATATAGGTCTTTTACCTCCTCAGTTAAGTTATTCCTCGGTATCTTAATTTTTTTCGTGCGATGGTTAAATGGGATAGCTTTTTTAGTCTCTCTTTCTGTAAGTTCACTATTGGTGTATAGAAATCCATAGATTTCTTGGCATTAACTTTGTATCCTGCTACATTGCCGAATTCATTTATTAAGTCCGTTAGTTTTTTGATGGAGTCTTTGGGTTTGTTATGTACACTATGATGTTATGTGCAAATAAGGACAGCTTTACTTTTTCTTTTCCAATTTGGATGCCTTTTATTTCTTTTTGTTGTTTGGTCGCAATGACTAATACTTCCAGCAATGGTTAATAATTCCAGTACTATGTCAAACAGGAGTGGTGAGAGTGGGCATCCCTGTCTTGTTCCTGTTCTTAGGGGAAATGATTTCAGATTTTGCCCATTGAGTATGATGTTACCTATGGGTTTATCATATATAGCTTTTATTATGTTGAGGTATGATCCTTTGATTCCTACCTTGTTGAGAGTTTTTATCAAGAAAGGGTGTTGGATTTTGTCAAATGCTTTTCTTAATCAATTGATATGACTATGTGATTTTTATCTCTCAATTTGTTAATGTGATGTATCACATTCATTGATTTGCAGATATTGTACCATTCTTGCCTTCCTATGATAAATCCTACTTGGTCATGCTGTATGATCTTTCTGATGTACTGCTGGATCCGATTTGCTAGAATTTTATTGAGGATTTTGGCATCTATGTTCATGAGGGACATTGGCCTGTAATTCTCTTTCATTGTGTTGTCTTTATCTGGTTTTGGTATTAGGGTGATGCTAGCTTCATAGAAGGAGCTGAGAAGTGTTCCTTCCTCTTGAATTGTTTGGAATAGTCTGAGGAGGATAGGTTTTAGTTCTTACTTGAATGTTTGGTAAAACTCCCCTGTGAAGCCTTCTGGCCCTGGGCTTTTGTTTGCAGGAAGCTTTTTGATGACTGCTTCAATTTCTTCCATAGCTATTGGCGTATTGAGATGTTTAGTTTCTCCCTGATTGAGTTTTAGAAGGTTGTGTTTTTCTAGGAATATGTCCATTTCCTCCAGGTTGTCCAGTTTGTGGGAATAGAGTTATTTGTACTATTTTTTAACAATCCTTTGTATTTCAGCAGGGTCTGTAGTTATTTCACCTCTTTCATTTCTGATTTTGTTTATTTGGTTCCTCTCTCTTTGCTTCTTGGTGAGTCTGGCTAGAGGTCCATCCATCTTGTTTATCCTTTTAAAGAACCAGCTCTTGGTTTTGTTGATCTTTTGTATTGTTTCTTTGGTCTCTATGTCGTTTATCTCCACTTTGATCTTTATTATTTCCTTCCTTCTGCTTACACAGAGCTTTTCTTGTTGCTCTCTTTCTAACTCTTTGAGTTGTAGGGTTAGGTAATTTATTACCATTGTTTCTTGTTTTTTGCAGTAGGCTTATAGAGCTATGAACTTCCCTCTGAAGACTGCTTTTGATGTGTCCTAGAGATTTTGCATTGTTGTGTTTTCATTGTCATTTGTTGCCATGATGTTTTTTTTTTATTTCTTCCGTGATCTCTCTGGTAACTCAGTCATTGTTTAATAGCATGCTGTTTAGTCTCCATGTGTTTGATTTCTTTGGATTGTTTTTATTGTAGTTGATTTCCAATTTTATGGCACTGTGATTTGAGAAAATGCTTGGTATGATTTCTATCTTCTTGAATTTAAAGAGACTTTGCCTATGTCCCAGCATATGATCTATCTTTGAAAATGACCCATGTGTACTTGAGAAGAATGTATATTCTGTGGCTTTGGGATGAAATGTTCTGAAGATGTCAATTAATTCCATCTGGTCTAATGAGTCATTTAGGATTGATGTTTCTTTGATGAGTTTTTGTTTGGAGTATTTGTCCAATGGTGATAGTCGGGTATTGAAGTCTCCTACTATGATTGTATTGCTGTCAATCTCTCCCTTGATATCTTCCAGGACTTGTTTAATGTATTTGGGTGCTCCTATATTGGGTGAGTATATGTTTACCATAGTTATGTCTTCTTGTTGGATTGCTGCCTTTAGTATTATGAAGTGGCCTTTCTTATCTCTCTTTATGTCCTTCACTTTGAGATCTAATTTGTCAGATATAAGTATTGCTGCCCCAGCTTTTTTTTTTTTCATTTCCACTTGTCTGGAAAACCTTTTTCCATCCCTTCACCCTCAGTCTGTGTGCATCTATTTTCTGAGGTGGGTTTCTTGTAGACTGCAGATATATGGGTCTTATTTTCTTATCCAATCCGTTACCCTGTGTCTTTTGATTGGGACATTTAATCCATTTACATTTAAAGTTATTATTGATAGGTACTTATTTTTGCCATTTTTATTCTTTACCCCCGTGTTCCTTCTTTGCTTCATATATATATATATATATACATATATATATATATATATATATATATATATATATATATATATATATTTATATATATTTTTTACAGCATACCCTTTAGCATTTCTTGCATTGCTGGTTTGGTGGTCTTTAGCATTTCTTGCATTGCTGGTTTGGTGGTGATAAATTCCCTTAGTATTCCCTTAGTCCATTTTTGTCTGTGAAGCTCCTGATTTCACCTTCAATTTTGATTGATAGCCTTGCTGGGTACAGTTTTCTTGGATTCAGACCCTTCCTTTGCATGACTTTGTATATTTCATTCCATTTCCTTCTGGCCTGATGAGTTTCTTTAGAGAAATCAGTAGCTAATCTGAAGGGTAACTTTCTGTCTCTCTCTGCCTGATTTTAAGATTTTTTACTTTGTCATTGGTGTTTTTGCCATTTTAATTATAATGTGCCTTGGCGTCAGTCTTTGGGGTTCATTTCAATCTTCTTGAATTTGGAGAGACTTTGCCTGTAACCTATCTTTGTATCTATGTGGTCTATCTTTGAAAATGTCCCAGGTGCACTTGAGAAGAACATATATTCCATGGCTTTGGGGTGAAATGTTCTGAACCTGTCCATCTGTTCTAGTGAGTCATTTAGGATCGCTGTTTCTTTGCTAATTTTATGTCCAGAGGATTTATCCAGTGATGTCAGTGGTGTATTAAAGTCCCCTACAATGATTGTATTGTCATTCTTCTCTTCCTTCATATCTTCCAAGATATTTTCAATGTATTTGGGTGCTCCTGCATTGGGTGCATATATGTTTACCAGGGTTATATCCTGCTATTGAATTGATCCCTTTAGTATTATGAAGTGGCCTTCCTTATCCCTTCTTATGGCCTTCACTTTGAGGTCTGTTTAGTCAGATACAAGTATTGCTACCCCAGCTTTATTTTTTTTTTTTTTCATTTCCATTTGCCTAAAAAATATTTTTCCATCCCTTCACTCTCAGTCTGTTTGAGTTCCTTGTTCTGATGTGGGTCTCTTATAGAAAGCATATATATGAGTCATGTTTTTTTATCCATTCATCCAGTGGATATCATTTGATTGGAGCATTTAGTTCATTTACGTTTAAAGTTATTTTTGATAGGTACTTATTTTTGGATATTTTTTATTTTTTGAGCCTGTATTCCTCATTTCCTTTCTATTTCTTATTTTTAAAACAGTCCCATTAGCATTTCTTGAATTTCAGTTTTGGTTGTGATAAACTCCCTTTGCATTTTTTTTTAATTTTTTTATTTTTTGTCTGCAAAGATCCTGATTTTCCCTTCAATTTTGAATGATAGCCTTGTTGGATAGAGTATTCTTGGATTCAGTCCCTTGCTTTGCATCACTTTGTATACCTCATTCCATTCCATTCTGGCCTGACGTGTTCCTGTTGAGAAATAATTTGATAATCTAATTGGAAATCCTTTGTAGGTAACTCTGTGTCTCTCTTTTGCAGCCTTTAACATTCTCTCTTTGTCATTAACGTTTGCCATTGTAATTATGACTTGTCTTGGTGTGGGTCTTTTTGGGTTCATCCTGTTTGGGACTCTGTGCTTGTGTGACTTTTGTCTTCCCAAATCAGAGAAATTTTCCCAAATCAGGAAATTTTTTTCAATTAGGTTTTCTGACCCTTGTTCCTCTTCTTGTCCTCCTGGCATTCCTATTATATGTATGTTACTTCATTTCATGTTGTCCCAAAGCTCTCTTAGGCTCTCTTCCTGCTTTCTATTTTTTTTTTTTAATCCAGTTGCTGTTCAGATTGTGTGTGTTTAACTACCCTATCTTCTAATTCACTAATTGGCCCTCTGCTTCCTCTGGTCTACTTTTGAAACCTGCCATCGTATTTTTTATTGTAACTATATCTTTTTTAATTTCCTCTTCATTCTTATAAAAGTATTTGATTTTCTCATCAATCTGGTTTAAGAACTGTATGACCCTTACTCTGAATTAATTTCCTGACATATTTCCTACCTCCATTTGTGTGAAGTGGCAGCTGATTGACCTGGGTCACTCAGTTCATGCTCCCCTTCCACCAAGAATTAGGGGAGCATTAGCTTACTCCAGATGGCCCTGGTAGGACTGTCCCGGGTGCTGGGGTGGAGTGGGTTGCACAGTCAGAGCTTCTCTGTGGTGTGCTCTAGGTTGCTCTGGGTCACTCTGGCAGCAGGTCCCAGTGCTGGACATAGTGTGGGTGCTGGGTGGCTTTGGGTCAGGCTATCATCACGGTTCTCAGGTCTGTGGCAGTGGTGGGGCACAGGGTTCTCCATAGATTGCACTCATTATGGGGTCTTAGAACTGAATCTTAGGACACTGGGTAACAGCAGGCTGGTGAGAAGACCTGGTGCGGGAGCTCAATCTGGCTTCACATGCTCCCTGCTAATGTCTGAGAGCCTGCCAGGAGGTATTGTGCCCCTCACTGCTGGGGCATGGTGGTGGTGGTTCCACATGGATTATGGCTGGCAAGTGCCATTCCCTAGGTATCCTCTGCACTTTCTTATGAAAAAGTGTCTCTTCAACTGTGATTAATTTGTTAATTCAGGGTGGATGCTCTCCAATTTAGTTGCTTTTCTGGCCCTAGGAAGAGGAGCACGATACTATTGCCTATTTCATTACCATTTTTTCTCCACTTCATTTGGTCAGTTCCCAAAATACTGCTTATCACATGAGGACATAAATTTCTCTCCTGTCATGCTCACTGGATACTTTACCTATGGACTCAATCAGTGTATGTGGTTTCCTCAAAGCCAAGCTTCTGCATCACAGAGAGCTTCTCCAGAGTTTGGCTGCACAGGCCACTACTAAATACCACATAGATGAATTTTAAAAGCCTTTGACAAAATCAATAGCTGTGAATGGCAAAAACTCTCAATAGTGATCAGGGGATATTTGCTTAATATGATTACACACACACACACACACACACACAGACACACACACTCACATCATATACTCCTGTTTTACAGTATCTCACTCACTTAACAGGGAAACACCAAAGGCATATCATGGAAAAAAACATGCATGCCCTGCCATTACTATTCAATGTTATAGAGGAGATTGCAGCCAATGCGATTTGGCAAGATAAATCAATTAGGGGCATAAGAATAAATAAAAAAGTGAAAAAGGAACTGTGATACATCCATAAGGTGGAATATTATTTTTAGTAAAAGAGAACATTGATTCACAAGCAACTTGAATGATTCTCAAAATCATTATGCTAAGTGAAGGAAGCCAGTCTCAAAAGGGACTTTATTGTATTTTCTCTGGATTCTCAATGCCTGGTATGAAATCTTCCCAGTTCCAACAATCACTGACTGTTAGTTAATGTCTGAATAATATAAACTCCAAATACTTTTCATAGAAGGGAACATGCCTTATTCTTCCATCATACTAACCACAACGTATGCTTTCTGTCTGCCTTCTGCCTTGAAAGACAAATGTGCAACACTGCTCTCAGGGTTTGTCACATGGGCTACTCGTTTCCTCACAGCTTATCAAGAGCAGAACCTGTTACTTTGCCTCATATCTACAGCATTAACCTGAATGCAAGGATAAGAATAAGGTAATGCATTTACACAGAAAGTACCACAGAGCACTTAAAGACGTTTTACATATTAAGCCTGTATTTAATTTTTTCATGCTAGGTATGTGTGGCTCTTTGGTTCAATATGTGCTTCTAAAAGCTCCTGATATAAGAGGATGTTAACTTCCAACCTCAGAATTTTGTGTAAAACTCCAATGAATTTTAATAGACATGGTGCACCCCATATTCTGCTGAGTGAAATCAAATGTGTATCACTGTGAGTGACTATTTCTGAAAGAATAAGTCACTGGTGCTTCCTTTAAGTAATCATGGAACTCCGTGCCGTCCAAGTCATCTTTCCAGGTGAATCATAGAATCATTTATCTTATACCCTTGAACCTTTGCTAACTTTTGTTAAATGTACAACCTAAATTCAATTGTATTTGGGGGAAGTAAGAGATAGGTATATTGGGAACAAAATGGGGTGAGACATGAAAAAGCCACTTTCAAGACAGAAGAGCAAGGACAGTGGCATGTTACCACCAGGACATACTGATAGAACATGGAAATTTTCTTTGGGAAAGCCTATGAATTATTAGGGTAAGAGTACCTATTAGAAAAAAGATAAACTTCAACTTCTATTATCCATATATTAAAAAAAATATCCCCTCTCCCCCAGAAAACTCACAAAGATCTCAGAAAGCTTGGATACACATATTTTCTATCAGCACATAATGAATGAATTCAAGGAGAATATGGTCTCTGATGTGCAGAGAGAGTAAGAATGTGGTTCAAATGGAGAATGGAGGAGAAGCATATTAAGGTGTAGACCAAGTCAAGCTACAAAATAATTTTGAATTTTTATCAAAATGTGAAATTCATCCCTGTACTCTTAGAAGTATTGGTGATATTTTATAAGGTAAAATAGATTCCAGTTTTGCACAAATATGAGTGAATAGAAAAGTTACCAAACAATTAAAATGAGTGGAGGCAGCAGTGTGGGGTTGACCCACCTAGCAGTAAGTAATCAGGTGTGGGGTGATGGAGGTGTGGTGGCAACAGTTAGTTTCACAAGAAAACAAGAGAACTAGTTATTCTGCAAAGTAGTTACATTCCGGTTGGTCGACAACTTTCTACAGAAACATTTGAACATACCGAACATCGTTCTGTTAACTGTTGACTCTCTTGTCTTTTGCTCTTTCTGGCATTTCACTTAGTTGAGTTCTGATAAACACTTTCCAGACAAATCTTTGTTCTCCAGTGGGCATATGATAAGGAATAATTTCAGTCCTTCAATAAAAATTAAATTCAACAAATTTATGTATATATGGAAAGAATTCCATAAACATCTCTGTCTATGGATTATCTAAGGCAAATAATTGATTTCTCTAACCACATGTGTAAAATAAGTATTGTGATCCTAAAGATAAAAATAAGGAGTAGGAGCCACATGTGGAGATTATGTGCCAATCTAGAAAGCATCAAGAGGAGGAAACTTTACTAATAATATATAGAGAAAGCTTAGGGTCATTGGCTTTTGATCTCCTGCATTCATTTTCTCTCTGTCGCTGAGAGTTCAGAAGATAGAGAGCATCCATACTTTCTGCTTTGGAATTTTACACATTGAGAATGTGTCCCTTCACTCTTACATCAACCAAAAGGCTACCAGTTCCCAAAACTGAACTTTACTACACTCCCCAGTCTTGAGAGCCTGAGAGACAGAAACAGAGAGCTCTGACTTTGGGGAATAAGTTATATGGGGCAGACCCACCTGAAAACACATAGGAAATATAGACAGATTTTCATTAGCCTAATCTTTATTGAACAGAGATTAGATTTCTGTCCAGATTACTCTCAATATTTTCAAGATTGAGTCAAGCATCCCTTCTTGACTCTCAACTTCACCTCTATCATTTAGCTGCCTGAATAAATAGTAATTCTCCCTTTCTTCGAATTTCCTCTCCATTTCTGTCTTTCTCTTTTCTTGCTCCCATTTATCCTCCAGTTTTCTGATTTTCTCTTCATATTCCTCTCTTAACTGCCTTTTCTCTCTTTCCAGCTCAGCTCTGTATTGTTCTTGTTTTACTTGAATCTGTTTCTGAATCTCCACCTCGGCCCTTTGGTATATCTTATTAGCATAGCATCATCCCTTGTTCTGCTTCACCATGTGCTGGACCAGGTCCAGCAGCTATGTCCTCTGAGCCTCCTGCTCAGCCCCTGTTGCATTATTGTTGAACTCACAGTGACGATCCTTGAACTGTTCTATCAAATCTTGAATGCTTTCTGGTGCTGCCTTTAAGTAATCATGGAACTCCATGCCATCCAAGTCATCTTTGCGGGTGAATAAGAGAATTATGTATCTCCTAGCTTTGGGTCCAAACATTGATAGAATCTTCTCCATGGCCTTTTGTGCTTTCCTTGTGTACCAGCCCAGCGGGACCACCAGGAGCACAGAGTGAGGCCCGGGAGAGGTCAGGAGGATGCAATTAGCAATCTCCCTTTGCATGTCATCATCCGGTTCCACAGTGTCAAAAATGCCAGGTGTGTCCACGATGACAATTTCTCTCCCATTCCACATGCTGTGCCCTTTTTCACAGACCTTGGTTATGGATTTTTCTGCAAGGCTGGAATTAAACACTCTCTCTCCAAGGATGCTGTTCCCAGTGGCACTTTTCCCTGCTCTAGTCTTATCCACTAAGACAAGTCACAGTTGTGAATCTTGATTTCCAAGCCCTGGGACATCAGGAAACAAAACAATATCATTAGGATTCACTTCCAACTTTTTTCACTCTAATGCTTCTGTCCAACAGTGTCTTTCTCTGTTGCCCACTAGTGTCCTGTCTGTGAGCAAACTCTGCACTCACAGGAGATCTATAGAACCCTTGGGCCTGACCTCTCTCCTAAAGAACTTGGGGAACACTGGGCACTTCTCAGGAGTCCCTTGGGCTAGTCACTCTGACCTTTGGAAGCTAAGTGCTCAGGGATGAGGGAGCAAAATGGTTCAAGTGAGAACTCTGAGCTGCTGCTGGTAGCTGTTCCCCATAAACTAATGTAGGAAGTAACACAAAATATGACTTTGGTACATCTCATTGGGAACTTGCTTTGCCCTGTGAATATTCAAAATGGAACGTTTCTTCTTCCCATTAAGAAGCTAAGTAGCATGACTGGCATGGCTCACTGGTTGAACATTGACCTATGAACCAGGAGGTCACAGTTCAATTCCCATTCAGGACACATGCCCAGGTTGCTGTCTGGATCCGCAGTGGGAGATGGGCAGGAGGCAGCCAATCAATGATTCTCTCTCATCATTGATGTTTCTACCTCCCTCTCCCTTCCTCTCTGAAATCAATAAAAGTATATATTTAAAAAAATAATAAGAAGCCAAGTAGGTGGGTTATTCAAGCCATCCCTTTTGTAGGAGAGAAAAGGGCACATGGGCAGGAAGGCAAAGTGCTCCTTTAGATTTCACATATGCAACCATCTCCTCAGAGTTTCTGAACCACAGAACAAAATGCCTTACTTTTAAAGTTTCTACCTTACCCTGTAAATCTGATGAAGTTTTTCTATTTTAACTAATATGTTGAAGAGGAATAGACTGAAAGTACTGACAGTTCTCTGGAGTTACTCTAAAGTCTCTTGATACATAAATAATAATAATAATTCATACAGAGTAACTTCAGTAGAACTATACTTTCTTATTTTCACTTCTGTAGGCATGTCTGTTTCCTAGGACACTGGAAAGTTGATAACCAAACAGCATAGGCTACAACCTGAATGATGTTTTAAAGATCACTGTGTCTTAAGTTAAACACCAAATCATCTATATAGCTCTTTCCCTATTTCTATTCAATAATTATCTGCTTATATTTTTAATGTTCCTATAAAGTTGAAGTCTTCAGAACTTGTTAAGCACAGGCCTGGGCCATGGAAGACAACCAACAACCACATCTGAGAGCCTGTTCCTCTGAGAAGGAGGAATCTTTCAGCACAGCCCTTGAATAAGACTGATTCCTCAATATAGGAGCACCCAAATACAAAGAAAACTCTTGATGGAATTTAAGGAAGATATTGACAGCAACACAGCCATAGTAGGGGACTTTAACACACCCAGATATCATTGGATAAGTTTTACAGACAAAAATTTAACAAGGAATCAGAGGCTATAAATCACACATTAGATCAGAGAAATCTAAAGGATATTTATTGAACATTTCTCCCCAAAGGAACAGAATATACATTCTTCTCAAGTGCACATGGAACATTCTCAAAGATAGACCACATGTTGGGGCACAAAACAAGTCTACATAAATTCAAGAAGATTGCTGTAATACCACGCATCTTCTCGGATCAAATGGCATGAAGTTAGAAACCAACTACAATAAAAATAAAAACAACTCAAAAACACTAAAATGCATGGAGGCTAAATAGTATATTATTAATCAATGAATGGGTTACCAATGAGATAAAGCAAAAAATTAAAGACCTCCTGGAAACAAATGGAAATGAACGCACAACAACCCAAAACCAATGGATCAAGGTGAAAGCAGTCCTGAGAGGGAAGTTCATAACACTACAGGTCCACCTCAAGAAACAAGAAAAAGCACTAATAAACTATCTACCCCTAAAACTAATTTAATTAGAAAGAGAACAGGAAGAAAATCCCAGAGGAATTATAAGGAAGGAAATAATAAAGATCAGAGAGGAAATAAATGACATAGAGACAAAAACAAACAAACAAAAAAGGACAAAAGGTCAATAAATCTAAGAGCTGGTTCTTTAAAAAGATAAACAAGATTGATGAACCCCTAGCCAGATTCATCAAGAAACATAGAGAAGACCTAGATAAATAAAATCAGAAATGAAAGAGGCCATATAATAACGACACCACAGAAATAAAAAGGATTGTAAGCAAATACGATGAACAATTATATGACAACAAACTGGACAACCTGGGTGAAATGGACAAACTCTTTAAAACATACAATCTTTCAAAACTCAATAAGGGAGAATCAGAAAACCTGCATAGGCTAATAACACCTAATGAAATTGAAGAAATAATTTAAAAATTTCCAGCAAATAACAGTTCTGGATTGGGTGGATTTATAGAAGAATTTTACCAAACATTCAAAGAATTAACACCTATCCTCCTCAAACTATTTCAAAAAATTCAAAAGAAAGCTCTTTGTATGAAGTCAGCATTATCCTAATTCAAAAACCAGATAAAGACACTACAAAGAAAAAAAATTACAGGACAATATCCCTGAAGAACACAGAGGCTAAAATTCTCAACAAAATATTAGCAAATCAGATCCAGCAATATATTAAAAAGATCATACACCATGCTCAAGTGAGATTTATTTTGGGGATGCAAGGCTGGTACAATATTCACAAATCAATACATGTGATACATCACATAAACAAATTGAAAGATAAAAATAATCCTAATATATAAAAACCTATGGTTCGGTCTATCCAGAGGCTTGACTGCCTCGGCTACGGGAGCCAGGACCCAACACTGACTGCCAAGGGGACTGCAGATTGGCCCTGCTTCTCTGATCAAGTCCATTGGTAGGCCTGACTGGCATAGAAATCGACCTATCAGAACCAAATATGGGTGAAGTGTGAGGAGCCAATGACTGCCTAGGAGGTGGAGCTTTTGATGCTGACTGGCATAGAAACTGACCAATTAAAACCTAATATGGGTGAACTAAAAAGGCAGAACCTAAGGTGGGAGATGAAGAGGGGTTTTAAGGGCAACAGCTGTTTGGTGTAAGGTGTAAGAAAGCAGTTTAATTTTTTAATGACCAGTTTGGCAGTATCCTTCCTAATAATAGACAAATATGCAAATTGACTGCACCTTCACTATGCCCAAGCCATGCCCACCAGCCAAGCCACGCCCACCAACCAATCAGGATGAGCATGCAAATTATCCCAACAAAGATGGTGACTAATTTGCATATCAGGACAGCCAAGAGCTGCAGAAGGGAGCAAAGTTTCGGAGAAGCAAGCAAGCCGGGGTGGGGGGGGAGTGAAGGCAGGGCCGGGGGAGAAGAAAGGAGAGTGGGCAGGCTGGCAGAAAAGGGAGAAAAGCAGGCAGGCTGGCGAAGAAGGCGGGGCGGGAGAGAAGGGAGGAGCGGAGGCGGGGCCGGGGGAGAAGGAAGGAGAGCAGGCGGGCTGGCGGAGAAGGCGGGGCAGGTTAGAGTGCAGCAGGAAACCCTATTGCAGGATTTTTCTTGCAACGGGAATGCTAGTAGTGCATGTGGTTGGCTATCAGTCCAGATATAGGGATTATGTAGTTTTGTCTGCCAAGAGCATCTCCTTCTGATGAAAAAGGCATCATCTCCCATTTAAGCAATCCTATCGTATGTAATCTATCTATGCTACTAAAAGGGTAATATGCTATTTATACCAACTTGACCAGCCAACTTCTGGATGTCCGACTTCCTTCCAGACAAAGCCATGGTACTGGGGGCTGAGGCAGAGGCCATTAGGGGCGATCAGGCTGGCAGATGAAGGTAGTTGGGGGCAAGATCAGGCCAGCAGGGGCAGGAAGTTGGGGGTGAGATCAGGCTGGCAGGGGAGGGCATTTTGGGGCGAGATCAGACCAGCAGGGGAGGGCAGTTAAGGGCAATCAGGCAGGCAGAGGCAGTTAGGTGCAAGCAGGCCAGCAGGGGAGGGCAGTTGGGGGCAAGATCAGGCCAGCAAGGGAGGGCAGTTGAGGGCAAGATCAGATTTGCAGGGGAGGGCAGTTGGGGGTAAGGTCAGGACAGCAAGGGAGGGCAATTAGGGGTGATAAGGCAGGCAGAGACATTTTGGGGTGAGATCAGATGAGCAGGGGAGAGCAGGTGGGAACGAGATCAGGCCACCAGGGGAGGGCAGTTAGGGCCAATTAGGCAGGCAGGCAAAGGGGTAAACGGTAATCAGGCAGACAAGCAGAGGCAGTTAGGGGTAATCAGGCAGGCAGGTGAGCGGTTAGGAGCCAGCAGTCCCAGATAGTGAGAGGAATGTCTGATTGAAGTGGGTGCAGGCAGGGCTGAGGGAAACCCCCCACCCCGTGCATGAATTTCATGCATCGGGCCACTTTTATGATCATATCAATAGATGGAGAAAAAGCATTCGACAAAATCCAGCAACATTTTTTGATAAAAACTCTCAGAAAGTGGGAATGGAGGGATCATACCTCAACATAATAAAGGCCATCCTACTTAATAATAGACAAATATCAAATTGACCGTACCTTCGCTATGCCCACGATTCGCCCGGAGGTGCGGGGGGGCAGGACTCGGGGTGGCTGGGGTAGCTGATTGGGCCGGCGGGATGCTGAGCTCGCGTCGCCAGTGGCGGGTCGAGCTCAGCATCTGCGCCATGGCTGTGCTGCGGCACAGAGGGGCCTCTGGGGCAGCGAGCTCACGACCCACCACGGACCATCAAAAGCGGGGGAGCTGGGTGCCTGTCTCCTCAGGCACCAGGCCTTTCAGAAGCCTCCAGCTGGGCGGAGGCTTCTGAAAGACCTGGTGCACCAGCAGACAGGCACCCAGCTCCCTGCCTAAACATGCATGATTCAATCATGCACTGGGCCTCTAGTATATGATAAAGCTACAGCCAACATAATACTCAATGGGCAAAAACTAAATGTATTTCTTTTTTTTTTTTCTTTAATTTCTTTATTGATTAAGGTATCACATATTTGTCCTCATCCCCCCATTTCCATCCCACCCCCCTTCCCACACATGCCCCCACCCCCCTGTTGTCCTTAACCGCTGGTTGGGCTCATATGTCTGCACACAAGTCCTTTGGTTGATCTCTCCCTTTATCCCCACCCTTCCCTACCCTCCCCCCGAGGCCCGACAGTCTGATCCATGCCTCCCTGTCTCCGGGTCTGTTCCTGTCCATCAGTCTATGTGGTTCATCATTTCCCCTAGATGAGTGAGATCATGTGCTATTAGAAATACACTTATAAGAACCGAAAATGAGACAAGCAATAATGATTATGGTGACAGGCAAATGAATCGGTCTGTAGTGAGTTTCTTTCTGGGCCAACAGTTCTTTTGAGACCCAATTTCAATATCCAACAGTTCCTTATGTGTACATGTCAGCACTGACATTTCAGTTCTGGATGGTGGACAACTGGTGGCAATGCAGGTCCGACTCTGTCTGGTTTGGTCCTGGGCAATCTGCAGTGATGCACCGCTGCTAACTGCTAGTATGGGAAGGCCACATCAGCGTCTTCTGTCTCTGGACTGCTTCTCTTCTGTCTTCATGGCTGGAGTAGTCCTGTCGATTCTTCTCTTGCTAGAATCCACATGGTCTCGGAGTTGTTTTCTGAAAATATACAAACATATTCTCGACCAAAAGTTAATAAAGGAATATTTTCTATAAATTTGACTGGGGATCCTTTTTCAATTTTTGCCCAAATGATTTTCCTCTGGCTTGTTTTATCACCTTGTGTGTTTTTCATGGGTGTCTTGCTTTTAGCCTTACAATTAATTTTCTAAAGTATTAATTTTCTAGATGTAATTTACTTACAGGATATTTTTCCTTACATGATATTCCTCTACTATCCCCTCCTTTTGATTTAAATGTTAGGAGGCTTTTGAAAATTTTATAATGTAGTCTTGATGGCTTTTAAATTTTAATTTTTTGTACTATAATATTACTGTTTTAGGTTCATTACATGGTGCACAATTTTATCGTGAGATGAAGTACCAATAAAAATTTTAGTTGACACTTTAGGAACACCTTTTTGTCCAGTACAATTATTTTTTCTAGAATATTCACTTGTTTCAACTGGCCAATTTAAATTTGCCTGAAAACTTGACTACTATTTTACTGTCAAATTTATTACTCTAACAATAATCTTGTTTCACCCTGTAAATATTGGTGGGAGGGATTGTTTGCCTTCTTGAGTAGGTCCTGAGCACTCCTGGTGGTAGGCTGGATTTAGATATCATAAACCCACTTCCAACAACATGGGTACAAGACAACTCAAACAATTCTTGTTGGAGTGAGAGGGCAGCTGCTGTCGGCCAAGTCTCTGTCGGTCACCTGGGTCCTGATCTGAGCTGGGCATGGGAAGCACGAAGCAGCCATGGGGGCAGGAGACCTCCCTCAGAAGGGGCTAGGATTCAGGCCCCTGCAATGTTGGGGGGGTGAGGGTCTGTGCCCCACCTCTGTTGATCCCCAAATTCTCTCCTGATGGCCCCTCTGCGACTGTGCCTGTCTTAGGTTGTTCCTTCCTTGAGGAATCTTACCCGTCTCTGGCTAACCAGCCATCCTCCGGGGCCAAGCAGGGTGACGTGAGGTTCAGTTTTGTCTCCTTGGTAGCCTATGCCCCCGTGGCCTCCATGCCCAGCTCCTGTCTTGGGATCCCCTCGCCAACTGGCGGGGCCCCAGCACTGATCACATATCTTTTGGAACCCGGGTTTCTTCTCCAGGGTGGGTTCAGTTCGCCCTACTGGGTGAGAGACAGATCCATGGCACCAGCCATAACGAGACTTCAACCTCGACATGAACAGAGAGCTCATATAACAGCTGTAAGCAATTGAATTGTGTCAAGAGGGTCTCTCTTGGCTTAAAGGGTAAGAGGGACCAATATAGAGTGCTCAGGTGCCCTCCCAGGAGGCCCTCCACACAACAAAAAGGGTTAAATCCTTACATGTCCTTTTTAAATTGCTGCCAGACATTCCAAGAATTAGTTTGTACGTTTGCTTGGGATAATTATATATTATGCTGTAGTAATTCTAAAGTATCAAGAGATGTGTTAAGTTTGTCTCCAAGCACCAAACAGATGACTTTTTTTTTTTTTTTTATTCCCAAGGGTGCTAGGAACTATTATAAGTATTGGGGGTGATCCAAATCTGGGAATAAATTTTAATGATAGTGTAGAATAATATCATGCAAGGATATTCTTTGTTCTCATCCATGGGAATTCCCTTTCAAACTGGCTGTCCATTTCTTTTTATGTAGACAAGGTCTTAGTTACATTTTTTGCACCTCTACCGGGGGCACGTAGTGATAGTAGTGACACCCTTTCTTTGGTATCCACACAAGCCAGAAACCTCTCTTTAATTGTACACACAAAGGGGCATTGTTTTGATTTCGTGTCCTACAAAAGGGAAGCTGGGTGGAGACCCCTGTGTATTTATACTTTCTTGCCCCACCCATGGACCTCCTATATGTCCAGGGTGTTTGGTATTATTGGTAACTACATTAGTCAGGGGATCTGCCCACGTAAGGGGTCTTACTCATGAAGGGTCAGGAACATAAAATCAAAGTACTTACCCTCTTGTCCCAGGTAAAATTACCGTACATCTGATGATTGCTAGCGTGGCTAGAAAGGCGTTCTCAGGCATTCTTGGTTTCTGGTTATCTCACAATTTCTTCCCTGAGGTTTGACGTTCTAATTGATGTTTCTCTGTTTCTGGATCTATTTTCTCCCCATCAATTTATGTTGTTCATTATATTCCACAAATGAGTGAGATCATGTGATATTTATCTTTCTCTGCCTGGCTTATTTCACTAAGCATAATGTTCTCCATCTCCATCCATATTGTTGTAAATGGTAAGAGCTCCTTCTTTTTTACTGCAGCGTAGTATTCCATTGTGTAGATGTACCACAGTTTTTTAATCCACTCATCTGCTGATGGGCACTTAGGTTGTTTCCAAATCTTAGCTATAGTGAATTGTGCTGCTATGAACATAGGGGTGCATATATCCTTTCTGATTGATGTTTCCAGTTTCTTGGGATATATTCCTAGAAGTGGGATCACTGGGTCAAATGGGAGTTCTATTTTTAGTTTTTTAAGGAAACTCCATACTGTTTTCCACAGTGGCTGCACCAGTCTGCATTCCCACCAGCAGTGCACAAGGGTTCCTTTTTCTCCACATCCTCTCCAGCACTTGTCATTTGTTGACTTGTTGATAATGGCCATTCTGACAGGTGTGAGGTGGTACCGCATTGCTGTTTTGATTTGCATCTCTCTAATGATTAGTGATTTAGAGCAGGTTTTCATATGTCTCTTGGCCTTCCTTCTGTCTTCTTTCGAAAAGTGTCTATTTAGATCAGTTGCCCATTTTTTGATTGGGTTGTTTATCTTCTTTTTGTTAAGCTGCACGAGTTCCCTGTAAATGTTGGAGATTAAACCCTTATCGTTGATATCATTGGCAAATATGTTTTCCCATGTAGTGGGCTTTCTTGTTGTTTTATTGATGGTTTCCTTTGCTGTGAAAAAGCTTTTTATTTTGATGTAGTCCCATTTGTTTATTTTCTCTTTAGCTTCCATTGCCCTACGAGCAGTATCAGCGAAGAAGTTCTTTTGGCATATGTCAGAGATTTTTCTGCCTGTAGATTCCTCTAGTATTTTTATGGTTTCCTGTCTTATGTTTAAGTCCTTGATCCATTTTGAGTTTATTTTTGTGTATGGTGTAAGTTGGTGGTCTAGTTTCAGTTTTTTGCATGTATCTGTCCAATTTTCCCAACACCATTTGTTGAAGAGACTGTCTTGACTCCATTGTATGTTCATGCCTCCTTTGTCAAATATTAATTGAGAATAGTGATTTGAATCTATTTCTGGGTTCTCTATTCTATTCCATTGATCTATATGTCTGTTCTTGTGCCAATACCAGGCAGTTTTGAGAACAGTGGCTTTGTAATACAGCTTGAAATCTGGTATGGAGATCCCACCTACTTTGTTCTTCTTTCTCAGGATTGCTGTGGCTATTCGGGGTCTTTTTTTATTCCAGATGAATTTTTGGAAAGTTCGTTCTAGGTCTGTGAAGTACGCCGTTGGTATTTTCATGGGAAGTGCATTGAAATTATAGATTGCTTTGGGTAGTATGGACATTTTGATGATGTTGATTCTACCAATCCATGAACATGGTATGTTCTTCCATCTGTTTATGTCTTCTTCTATCTCTTTTTTCAGTGTTGTGTAGTTTTCCGTGTAGAGGTCTTTTACCTCCTTAGTTAAGTTTATTCCTAGGTATCTTAATTTTTTTGGTGTGATGGTAAATGGGATTGCTTTTTTAGTCTCTCTTTCTGTAAGTTCATTATTTGTGTATAGAAATGCCATAGATTTCTTAGCATTTATTTTGTATCCTGCTACTCTGCTGAATTCATTTATTAAGTCTAGTAATTTTTTGATGGAGTCTTTAGGGTTTTCTATGTACAGTATCATGTCATCTGCAAATAAGGAGAGTTTTACTTCTTCTTTTCCAATTTGGATGCCTTTTATTTCTTCTTCTTGTCTGATTGCAATGGCTAGTATTTCCAACAGTATGTTGAACAGGAGTGGTGAGAGTGGGCATCCCTGTCTTGTTCCTGTTCTTAGGGGAAATGGTTTTAGTTTTTGCCCATTGAGTATGATGTTGGCTGTGGGTTTGTCATATATGGCTTTTATTATGTTGAGGTATGATCCTTCTATTCCCAGCTTGCTGAGAGTTTTTATCAAGAAAGGGTGTTGGATTTTGTCAAATGCTTTTTCTGCATCAATTGATATGACTATATGGTTTTTATCTCTCAATTTGTTTATGTGATGTATCACGTTTATTGATTTGCGAATATTGTACCATCCTTGCATCCCAGGGATAAATCCTACTTGGTCGTGGTGTATGATCTTTCTGATGTATTGCTGGATTCTATTTGCTAGAATTTTGTTGAGGATTTTGGCATCTATGTTCATGAGGGATATTGGCCTGTAATTCTCCTTCATTGTGTTATCTTTACCTGGTTTTGGTATTAGGGTGGCTTCAAAGAAGGAGCTTGGAAGTGTTCCTTCCTCTTGAATTTTCTGGAATAGTCTGAGGAGGATAGGTTTTAGCTCTTCCTTAAATGTTTTATAAAACTCCCCTGTGAAGCCGTCTGGCCCCGGGCTTTTGTTTGCTGGAAGCTTTTTGATAACTTCTTCAATTTCTTCCATAGTTATCAGCCTATTGAGATTTTTAGTCTCTTCCTGAGTAAGTTTTGGAAGGTTGTGTTTTTCTAGGAATGTGTCCATTTCCTCCAGGTTGTCTAGTTTGTTGGAGTAGAGTTGTTCATAGTATTTTTTGACAATCCTTTGTATTTCTGTGGGGTCTGTTGTTATTTCACCTCTTTCATTTCTGATTTTGTTTATTTGGGTCCTCTCTCTTTGTTTCTTGGTGAGCCTGGCTAGAGGTTCATCAATCTTGTTTATCCTTTCAAAGAACCAGCTCTTGGTTTTATTGATCTTGTGTATTGTTTTTTTGGTCTCTATGTCATTCATTTCTGCTCTGATCTTTATTATTTCCTTTCTTCTGCTCACTGTGGGCTTTTCTTGTTGCTCCCTTTCTAATTCTTTGAGTTGTTGAGATAGATGATCTATTAACATTTTTTCTTGTTTTTTGAGGTAGGCCTGTAGAGCTATACATTTGCCTCTCAGGACTGCTTTCATTGTGTCCCATAGGTTTTGCAATGTTGTATTTTTATTGTCATTAGTTTCCAGGATGTTTTTAATTTCTTCTTTGATCTCATTGATAACCCAATCATTGTTTAGTAGCATGCTATTCAGTTTCCAATTGTTTGAATTTTTTGGAATGTTTTTATTGTAGTTTATTTCTAATATTATGCCATTGTGGTCTGAGAAAATGCTTGATATGATTTCAATCTTTTTGAATTTGGGGAGACTTTGCTTGTTACCCAATATGTGGTCTATTTTTGAGAATGTCCCATGTGCACTTGAGAAGAACGTATATTCCCTGGCTTTGGGGTGAAATACTCTGAAGATGTCAATAAGGTCCATCTGATCTAGTGTGTCATTTAGAATTGCTGTTTCTTTGCTGATTTTTTGTCCAGAGGATTTATCCATTGATGTCAGTGGTGTATTAAAGTCCCCTACTATGATTGTATTGATGTTGATCTCTCCCTTGATGTCTTCCAGCAGATTTTTTATGTATTTGGGTGCTCCTGCGTTGGGTGCATATACGTTTACCAGAGTTATATCTTCTTGCTGGATTGCTCCCTTTAGTATTATGTAGTGGCCTTCCTTATCTCTTATTAAGGCCTTTACTTTGAGGTCTATTTTATCTGATATAAGTATCGCAACCCCAGCTTTTTTCTCCTTTCCATTTGCCTGAAAAATGTTTTTCCATCCCTTCACTCTCAGTCTGTGTGAGTCTTTTGCTCTAAGGTGGGTCTCTTGTAGACAGCAAATATATGGGTCATGTTTTCTTATCCATTCAGCTACCCTATGTCTTTTGATTGGTGCATTTAATCCATTTACGTTTACTGTTATTATTGATAAGTACCTGTTTGTTGACATATTTTTCCTTAGTGTTTGTGTTTCTTCTTGCTTTTCTCTTTCTTCTTTTTACAGCAGCCCCTTTAGCATTTCTTGCATTGCTGGTTTGGTAGTGATGAACTCTCTTAGCCCTTTTTTGTCTGTGAAGCTTCTGATTCCACCTTCAATTTTGAATGATAGCCTTGCTGGGTATAGTATTCTTGGATTCAGTCCCTTGTTTTGCATCACTTTGTATATTTCATTCCATTCCCTTCTGGCCTGGTGTGTTTCTGTTGAGAAATCAGTTGATATTCTGATAGGAGATCCCTTGTAGGTAACTTTCTGTTTCTCTCTGGCAGCCTTTAAGATTCTTGCTTTGTCGTTTGTGTTCGTCAATTTAATTATGATGTGTCTTGGTGTCGGTCTTTTGGGGTTCAACTTGTTTGGGACTCTGTGTACTTCTTGGACTTGGATAGTTTTTTTCTTGTCAATATCAGGGAAGTTTTCTGTCATTATTTCTTCTAATAGGTTTTCTATTCCTTGCTTCTCTTCCTCTCCTTCTTTTATCCCTATTATTCGAAGGTTGTTTCATTTTGTGTTGTCCCGAAGCTCCTTTAGGCTCTCCTCTTGCTTTTTAAGTCTTCTTTCCAATTGCTGCTGTGTTTGTGTGTTTTTTCCTACCTGGTCTTCTAATTCGCTGATGCGGTCCTCAGCCTCTTCTACTCTACTCTTTAAGCCTTCCATTGTGTTCTTTATTGCAGCTATGTCGTTATTCATCTCCTCTTGGTTTCTTTTCATGTTGGTGACATTTTCATTCAGCTCCTTATAGCTCTCATTGAGTTGTGTGTATTTGTCATCCATTCGTTTAAACATCCTTATAACGAATACTCTGAATTCTTTCTCTGTTAAGCTGCTAGCCTCAAGTTCATTTAACTCCCTTTCTGGTGATTCTTCCTGTTCCTTCCTTTGAGAATTTCCTTTCTGTCTCCCCATGTTTTCCTGTAATGTTTTAATTGTAGTTCCAATTGCTTTGCTACCCAGGATCTTTTGGTGATGGTGCTACTGGTATAATCTCTCAGTTCTCCTGGGCTTGGTAATCTAGTGTAGCTCCCTACTTGAGCTACTTGGGTTCTCTTGATGTAGGCCTGGAAGCTTGAGAGGCACAACTGTGGTGTCTAAAAGTCAGCAGCTTTGGAGTGGAGTGTCCCAGTTTTTGCTGTCTTGCACCCTTAGTTGAAATCGCGTGTGTCCAGTGGGAACTCACAGTGGCACCCAGGAACCGTCTGTTGGGAGATCTCCCAGTGGCTCCCACTAGCACCCTGTGTGTAGATGGGCTCAGGGTGCCTGCCTGTTGTATATTCCCTTCTGTGGAGGTGTGTTTGCAGGCGCACTGCCCTGACGCACTTTGAGGGACTCTGGCACTGAAGTTAGACAGCTAGGGTGTATGTGGGAAGTTATTCAGGAGAAAGGAGTTCAGAGTTTTTGCTGTGGGGCAGCGCGCCCTTGCCTTTGAGCCCACACCCAGCAGGGGCTCAAAGCAGCTCCTCAGAGGACCCTGTGGATATATGGGCTCAGGGTGCCTTCCCCTGCTGTGGGCCTGAGTTTGCAGGCCCTGGAGTGTGCGCGAACTGGTGGCGCGCCCGCTGGCGCACACCTCTGACGCAATTTGAGAGACTCTGGCACTGAAGTTGAACAGCTAGGGTGTATGTGGGAAGTTATTCAGGAGAAAGGAGTTCAGATTTTCTGCTGTTGGGTAGCGCGCCCTTGCCTGTACAGAATCACACCCAGCAGGGGCCCAAAGCAGCTTTCCAGAGGACCCTGTGGATATGTGGGCTCAGGGTGCCTACCCCTGCTGTGGGCCTGAGCTTGCTAGCCCTGGAGTGTGCGCGAACTGGTGGCCCGCCCGCTGGTGCACACCTCTGACGCAATTTGAGCGACTCTGGCACTGAAGTTGAACAGGTAGGGTGTATGTGGGAAGTTATTCAGGAGAAAGGAGTTCAGAGTTTTTGCTGTGGGGAAGCGCGCCCTTGCCTGTACAGAATCACACCCAGCAGGGGCTCAAAGCAGCTCCTCAGAGGACCCTGTGGATATATGGGCTCAGGGTGCCTTCCCCTGCTGTAGACCTGAGTTTGCCAGCCCTGGAGTGTGCGCGAACTGGTGGCGCGCCCGCTGGCGCACACCTCTGACGCAATTTGAGAGACTCTGGCACTGAAGTTGAACAGCTAGGGTGTATGTGGGAAGTTATTCAGGAGAAAGGAGTTCAGATTTTCTGCTGTTGGGCAGCGCGCCCTTGCCTGTACAGAATCACACCCAGCAGGGGCCCAAAGCAGCTTTCCAGAGGACCCTGTGGATATATGGGCTCAGGGTACCTTCCCCTGCTGTGGCCCTGAGCTTGCCAGCCCTGGAGTGTGCGCGAACTGGTGGCGCGCCCGCCGGCGCAAAGCTCTGAAGCCCCCTGGCACTGAAGTTGCACCGCAGGGGTGTCCCTGGGCAGTTATTTAGGAAGTGGCAGTTCAGAGATTCCACTGTAGGGCCGCGCACCCTTGACTGTGCAGAATCACCCCCTCGGGGGCTCTCAGTGGTTCTCCAGCACTGCCTGGGCAGTGGAGTGCCCGGGTGCCTATGGGCTGGGGAAGCGGCGAGTCCTGAGCTCCGGCACTGGGGAGGGGGAGGTTGCACTTACCGCTTTCAGCGGCGCACTTTTGCAGATGGAGGTCTCAGGGTTCGCGCTTCTGCTGCTGGAGTGGCAGGTCTTCTACCAGAGTGGCTATAGTGACCAGGTTTGCTTCCGAGACCAGACTAGGTGGTGGTAAGGTTAGGATTCTAGTCTCTAGCAGTTCCGTTCTTAAAATGGCGGGGTCTCTGTGCCACTGGTGTCCTCCCTGGAGTGTTTGCAGCAGCCGCGGGGTCTTGCCAACCAGGACTGCCTGGATTGGATGCCCCCTGGAAGAATTGCAGGGTCCAACTGTCCCTATTCCATTCACACACACAGCCACACACGTCCACACACACCTCTGTCACTCCTTCACTCGATCACATGCTCACCCTCCCTACCTACCTGCCGGTCGCCATTTTTCGCTCCCTAAATGTATTTCTTTTAAGAACAGGAACAGGACAAGGATGTCTGCTTCCACCAATCTTATTCAACACTAGAGGCCAGGTGCACAAAATTCATGCATGGGGTGGTGACCCTCAGCCCAGCCAGCACCCTCTCCAATCTGGGACCCCTGGGCAGTCGGACATCCCTCTCACAACCCAGGACTGTTGGCTCCCAACTGCTTGCCTACCTGCCTTCCTGATTGCCCCTAATTGCTTCTGCCTGTCAGCCTGATCATCCCTTAACCAACCCTCTGACAGCCTGATTGATGCATAATGGCTCCCCTGCCAGCCTGTTTGACTCTAACTGCCCTCCCATGCAGGCCTGGTCACCCCTAACTGCCCTCTCGTGCAGGCTGCCCCCCCCAACTGCTCTCCCCTGCAGGCCTGGGTCCCCACCTACTGCCCTTCCCTGCAGGCCCAGTCACCCCCAACTCCCCTCCTCTGCCAGCCTGGTCACCCCTAACTGCCCTCCCCTGAAGGCAGGCTTGATTGCCCACAACTGCCCTCCCTTGCAGGCCTGGTTCCTCCCAACTGCCCTCCCTTGCTGGCCATCTTGTGGCAGCCATCTTGTGTCCACATGGGGGCAGCCATCTTTGACCACATGGAGTCAGCCATCTTGTGTATTGGAGAGATGGTCAATTTGCATATTAATCTTTTATTATATAGGATAGAGGCCTGGTGCACAGGTGGGGGCCAGCTGGTTTGCCCTGAAGGGTGTCCCGGATCAGGGTAAGGGTTCCCTTGGGGTGTGGGGCAGCCTGGGTGAAGGGCCTGTGGTAGTTTGCAGGCAGGCCATGCCCCCGGGTGACCCAAGCGGAGGCCCTGGTATCTGGGATTTATTTATCTTCTATAATTGAAACTTTGTAGCCTTGAGTGGAGCCAAGCCTCCTGCTTGCTCCGTGACCCATTTTTGTTGGGATTTACTTATCTTCTATAATTGAAACTTTGTAGCCTAGAGTGGAGGCCTAGGCTGGCCAGAGTGTGCGGAAAGCTTGGCTTCCTCCATTGCCAGGGAAACCCAAGCCTCCTGCTCACTTCATGGCCACAGCCATGTTGGTTGGGTTAATTTGCATATTTGCTCCTGATTGGCTGGTTGGTGTGGCTTGTGAGTGTAGCAGAGTGATGGTTAATTTGCATATTACTCTTTTATTAGATAGGATAGCACTGGCAGACGTAGCCACAGAAATCAGACATTAAGTGATAAAAGGTACCCAAATTAGGAAGGAGGAAGTAAAACTGTCATTGTTCACAGATGACATGATATTACACAAAAGAAACCCTAAAGTCTTCACCAGGAAACTTTGACTTAATAAATGAATTCAGCAAGGTAGCAGAATACAAAATCAACATCCACAAATTGGTAGCATTTTTATACACCAATAATAAACTCTCAAGAAAAGAAACTAAACAAACAAAACATTTACCATTGAAACAACAACAACAAAAAAGATACCTAGGAATAAACATAACCAAGAATGTCAACAACCTATACTTGGAAAACTATAGGACATCGAAAAAAGAAATAGAGGAAGATACAAAGAAATGGAAGCATATATCATGTTCATGGATTTGAAGAATTAATATCATTAAAATGTCTATATTACCTAAAGCAACATACAGATTCAACACAATCCCTATTAAAATACCAATGGCATACTTCACATAGCTAGAATAAATACTCCCAAAATTGAAAGGGAACCATAAAAAAAAAAAAAAATAGCTGCAGCAATCTTGAGAAAAAAAGAACAAAGTAGGAGTGATTACAATACCAGATATCAAACTGTATTTCAAAGCCATTAAAACCAAAACTCCCTGGTACTGGCACAAGAGCATGCATATAAATCAATGGATCAGAACAGAGACCCAGAAATTGACCCACATCATTATGAGACATTAATATTTGACAAAGGAGGCAAGAACATACAATGAAGTAAAGATAGTCTCTTCAACAAATGGTGCTGGGAAAACTGAGCAGACACATGCAAAAACATGAAACTAGACCACCAACTTACACAATACACCAGAATAAACTCAAGGTGGATAAAAGACTTAAATGTAAAGCATAAAACCATAAAATCCTTAGAGAAGAACATAGGCAGTAAAAATCTCAGACATCTCACATAGCAATATGTTTACAGATACATCTCCTAGGGCCGTGGTCAGCAAACTGCGGCTCGTGAGCCACATGCGGCTCTTTGGCCCCTTGAGTGTGGCTCTTAGGCCAGCTTTGGAGTACCCTAATTAAGTTCAGAACAATGTATTGACCTATATAGTTTAAGTTTTAAAAAATTGGCTCTCAAAAGAAATTTCAATCGTTGTACTGTAGATATTTGGCTCTGTTGACTAATGAGTTTGCCAACCACTGTCCTAGGGCAAATGAAATTAAGGAGAGAGAAAAAAGGACTACATCAAAATAAAAAGCTTCTGCACAGCAAAAGAAACCACCATCAAAATGAAAAGGGAACTGTATGGGAGGACATATTTGCCAATGATACTTCTGATAAGGGGTTAATATTCAAAATGTATAAAATACTCATACAAGTCAACAAAATAAAGACAAACGATCCAATTAAAAAATGGGCAGGAGATCTGAATAGACTTTTCTACAAAGTGGATAAACAGATGGCCAAGAGTCATATGAAAAAATGCTCAAAGTCACTAATTATCAGAGAAATGCAAATTAAAACCAGAATGAGATAACACCTCACACCTATCAGAATGGCTTTAATAAAAAAAATCAATAAACAAGTGCTGGAGAGAATGTGGAGAAAAGAGAACACTAGTTCACTACTGGTGGGAATGCAGATAGGTACAGCCACTATAGAAAACAGTATGGAGTTTCCTTAAAAATTTTTAAATGGAACTTACATTTGACTCAGTGCCACCACTTCTGGGAATATTTCCTAAAAACCCCAAACACCAATCAGAAAAAGTATGTGCACCCCTATGTTCACAGCAGCATTATTTACAATTTCTAAGACTTGGAAACAGTCAAAGCTCCCATCAGTACATTAATGGATAAAAAGGCTGTGGGACATTTATACTACAGAATACTATGCACCTGTAAAAATGAGGGATCTCTTACCCTTAGGATGGCATGGATGGACCTGGAAAATAATATGCTAAGGGAAATAAGCCAAACTGAGAAAGACAAATATCATATGATCACACTTATTTGTGGAAAATAATGAACAAAATAAATAGGCCAACAAAATAAGACCTGAAGCATGGCGGCATAGAACAGACTGACATACACCTTGGTGTGAGGATTGGAGAGAGGATACAAGATAAACCAAAGAACTTATATACTTATATGCATATATCCCTTGGACTCAGGCAATAGGGCAGTGAAGTCCTGGGGTGGGGTGGTTAGGGGCTCAGAGGAGAGAAAGAAGGGGGTAAATGGGAGATATCTGTAATATTATCAAAAATGAAAAATATATATTAATAGAAAAAGACTTATTCTTCCCAGAGGAATCCTGTATACAACCACCTGTCTGTTCTTTAAGTCCATGTATACATCATCACACTGAATATAGCAGACATGACGGCAAACTCCATTTTATTTTTCAAGAAATATTATCACCGTTCATCCAGTTCCTCAGACAAAAACTCTAGGAATCTCCCTTGATTCCTCTCTTTGCCTTACTTTTCAGAAACAATCCATCTATAAGTTATCCTGGTTCTATCCACAAATCTGACCACTTCTCTCCATTTTGAAGATCATCATAAGTACAAGCTACTACTGCCATCCATGATTCAGCAGTCCACTAACTTGCCATTTTCATCAATTCTGTAAATGGGAATGATTTTGTAAAAATATCAATCAAACAGAAGAGAGATTTTGCAGAACCCCCCACTCCGGCATCCACAAAATCAGTAGTTATTCCCTATCTCCCACACATTTTATGGTGAAGCTGCTGCTAATCCAAGTATTCAGAAGAAGCATCCCTGATTCAGAGTTTCCCACATTTGATAACCAGAATCCTGAGATGAGAGAAGTAAATTTCCAGAAGCTGAGAGCACTGGTTACAGGATGGCTAAGATTCAGGGAAACTGTAGGTACAAGTTCAGATTATTATTTCTTAATCATCTCAATGGAAAACTCCACCCAATGGATATCCTGAAAGCATTAGTTGGTCATCAAGATGGGGAGTAGGAAAATCATGTGAGGTGAAAAAAAAAAAAAGCCATCAAAGCCCAGCTCCAATGCTAACAACATATGGCAATCTGTGTGACAGATGGCACATGAGGCCATGAATTATTCCCATCTCTGTACACTTGCCTCTTTGGAATGTGGATTTGCAACTCCTCCCACAAGGTGCTGAGTCTATTTCTCCAGCCCTTTCATCTGGGTGGGCCCTGTGACTTGCTCTAGACCAGTGATGGCGAACCTATGACACGCGTGTCAGCACTGACACGCGTAGCCATTTCTGATGACACACGGCTGCTGAGGCGGCCGCATGCCGAGGATGAAACATTTGCTGCTCCTGAGGATGAAACATTTGCGAAATAATGTTTTTTCCTCGAAGTGACACACTACCCGAGTTATGCTCAGTTTTTTGGCGAAGTTTGACACACCAAGCTCAAAAGGTTGCCCATCACTGCTCTAGACAATAGGGCAGTAGAAGCATGGTGCAAGTAGACTCCAAAAGTGCTGATGCCCTGTGGCTTGCTGTCTCTTTTTTCTGGTCTTCAGAACCCTGCAACAGCTTCATAAAGAAGCCAGGACTAGCCTGATTGATGGTGAGGGACACAAGGCCCAGTTATCCCTGGCACCCTAGCCTGCCCAAGAGCCTGCTAACAACCAGACATGTCCATGGGCTATCCAACTCAAAATTACACAGTTGCTGGATTTTGAGAGTATCATACTCAGCACAAATGTCTGATGAAAAAGCACAAGAACTATATGATTGCACTCATACTTGGGATATAAAATAGAAATCAGTCAGCCATCAAACAAAACAAATAAACTCATAGCCTTGTACAGCATTGCTGAATGATTAGAGCATCAGCCAAAACACCAAAGGGTCACGGGTTCAATGCCATGTCAAGGGCACATACCTGAATGGGAGGTTCAATCCCCTGCCTTAGTCAGAGCCCCTGAGAGAGGCAATCAATCAATGAATCTCATATTAATGTTTCTCTTTCTCTCTCTCCCTCTCTCTCCCCCTCTTTTCCCCTCCTTTTCTCTCTTCTATTCTTTCTAAAAAATCAATTATAAAAATCCATGGGTGAGAATTAACCAAAAACTAACTAACTATCTAACTAGAAAACAGACACAGACACAGTATGGTGGTTACCAGGGGGCATGGGGAAAGGTTGAACAGAGTAAAAGGTCAAATGTCTGGTGATGGAATGAGACAAGGCTTTGGGTGGTGAGCATACAATGCAATACACAGATGGATGTATTTTACATTTGCACATCTGAAACTCATATAATATTATTAACCAATGTCACCCAATAAATTTAATCTGTGATGATGGTAGGACCATCTGCATCTTATATTTCCACTATTACCTGGGAACAAGCACAATACTGGACAAAGAGTGGTTCTCAATTAATAGTTGTTAAATTAAGAAATTGATCAAAATCTCTCTGATTCTTGCTTTCTCTTTGATCTTTATGTCCAGACTACATCTTTGGAAAAGGTTATCCTTTCCTTATTCATCAATGTTTAGTGTCACAGAAACAAACCGTTACATTTTTGTTGCTGTTAATCTTCACCTGAGGATATTTTTTTTATTTATTTTTTGAGAGAGAGTGGAAGGGATGGATAGAGGGACGAGAGAAGGCAGGGAAAGAGAGAGAGAGAGAGAGAGAGAGAGAGAGAGACAGAGACAGAGAGAGAGAGAGAGAGAGAGATGTGAGAGAGACACATTCATTGGTTGCCTCCTGCATGAGCCTTAACTGAAGTGGGGGATCTAATCTGCAACCCAGGCATGTGCCCTTGACTGAGAATCAAACCCACAACCATTTGGTGCCTGAGCTAGTATGCTCTAAAGCTCACAACCAGGTGTGTTAGCTCTGGGACCTATTGGGAGCCACATGGGTCAAAGCCAAACTATTACATTTTAAATATATTTTTCTCCTTGCTATCTAGAAATGTTGGCAATGGAGAAAGCCATTTGAATAACTCATATTGGAGCAGACTTTGACTGGGACAGGATGAACTTGCTAGTTGTTAAAAACTGGCTCATCTGATAGGAACCATCAAATACAAACATGAATCACTATTAAACAGATAGACACTCCTTTTGAAAGAATAGTTATGTCTTTATACCTTAAGGATAGGAAGTAGAAAACAGCTACTTGTAAACTAAGAGGAGATATGTTTACAATTCAGCTTTGGCCACAAAGTTGATGGGTGTTCAGAGGGATAACATGTTGAGCTGTGCTTCTTACACTTCCCAGTACTCTTCCTCCACCAGCTTCCCACTAGTTCTGTCTGCTCACCCAACTCTATCCCTGAAAGCTTCTAGTTTATTTGTAAATTCTATAAATTGTTAAAGGAGTCATTTATTTATATAAATATCCTCTGAGCAGCAATCCCTGAAAGAATTACTATTTTGTAGGCCTCAGTCTTTAAAATGGATTGCAGCTTAAAATCAGCAGAAACATGAAACAGAAAGAATGATAAATCTGCACTGATCCAGATCGATATGGCTCAGTGTCAACATATGAATCAGAAGGTCAAGGTTTGATTTCTGATCAAAGCACATGCCTGGGTTGTTGGCTGGATCCCCAGTAGGGGCCTGCTGGAGGCAGCCAATCAATGATTCTCTCTCATCATTGATGTTTCTATCTTTCCCTCTCCATACCACTCTGATAATATATATATATAAATATATATATATTTTAAAGTCTATGCTGAGAGCAAGTTTTTCAGGAGGTTTAAGATATAGATTCAGGGGAAAGGATCCCTCAACACCAAACCCCACATTTCCCTGCCTCTCCCCACAACATACACACAAACACCTATCTTCCTTTACTTGGAAAATCTGGGTCCTGATCCTTTCACTAAATGTGAAGTCAATGCTAAGCTGAAAATATTGAGGAAGAGGAGGAAAGAGGAAGTTAGGGGAGAAGCTGCACAAACTTGCTCATGTAAGAGAGAGGCCCACCTTACTATCTAAAACAACTTTCTCCCTTTTGTTGACCTTCCTCCAGACTTGATGCTGGTGGATTCCATTACTGGTGCACATCTTGGGCCCTTCTAAACATACTCAGGCCAAGTAGAGCCAGTAAAAAACAAACAAACAAACAAACAAACAATCTAACCAACCAACAAACAAACAAACAAAACTGGATTGTTTTGTAGTTTCAAACAGGTAGCCCAGGATGGGTCACAGTCAGTTCCTGACATTGGCCTATACCAGAGTGTCTCCCAGTAGGCCCCAAAGCTAACATACCTGGTTGTGAGTTTTAGAGCATATCAGAGCATGACCCAATGAGCCCACAAGCAATACACCCAGAGGGAGATCGATCTTGGTAGACACCAGATGGGGGAATTCTGCTTTATTGGGTCAGATTCTTCATAGCAGATTGTATACTGTGGTTGATGTTTATCCTCATAGTCAATCAGCATGAGGGTCAATTCTACCCATGGATGGGCCAACAGCAATCAAGACTCAACTACAATAGGAGGACTCATATATTCCACAAAAGGAACATTCCTGGGACACATAGCTCAAGTGATCAGAGAGACTTTGCCACTGAACCACACAGGACACCTACTATGTAAGGTCAGCATACCAAGACTGGGAGACATAGCAGAACTACCTAATATACAGACACAAATATAGAGAGGCAGCCAAACTGGGAAACAAAGAAACAAGCTCCAAACAAAATAACAGGAGAAATAATTGGAAAAAGAAGTAAATGAAATGGAGGCAAGCCATCTACCTGATATGAAGTTCAAAACAATGGTTATAAGAATGATCACAGAACTTAGTGAGAACTTCAATGGAGAGATAGCAAGCATAAAAAAGATATCGAAACCATAAAGAAGAACCAGTCAGAAATTAAGAATACAAAATCTATAATGAAGAATACACTAGAAAAATCAACAGGAGATTTTATGAAGCAAATAAAATCAGTGATTTAGAAGGCAAGGTAGCAGAAAACATCCAATCAAAGCAGCAAAAAGAAAAAATAATTTTTAAAAGTGAGAATAACTTGAGGTACTTTTGTAACAGTATAAAGCATAAAAACATTCCCATCATAAGGATACCAGAAGGAGAAAAGAGAGAGCAAGCGATTGATAACCTATTTTTAAAAATAATGACTGAAAACTTTCCTAATCTGATGAAGAAAAAAGACACACAAGTCCAGGAAATGCAGAGTCCTTAACAAGATGAACCTAAAAAAGCCCACACCAAGGAGCATTATCATTTAAGTGACAAAGCCTAGAAATGAAGAGTGAATCTTAAAAATAGCAACAGAAAGACAGTTGCTTATAAGGAAGCTCCCATAACACTGCCAGTTAATTTCTCAATAGAAACTTTCAAGGCCTGAAGAGATTGGCATGAAATATGCAAAGTCATGAAAAGTAAAGACTTAAAAGCAAGATTACTCCACCTAGGAAGGTTATCATTTAAAATTGAAGGAGAGATAAAAGGCTTCCCAGGCAAGAAAAAGCTTAAGGAGTTCATTACCACCAAACCATTACAATAAATTTTTAAGGATCTTCTCTAAAAAGAAGTAACAATTTAAAAAACAACAACAACATAGGTATAACATTTTTAAATGTCAATACATACTTATCAATAATCAATTTAAATGTAAGTGGATTAAATGCTCCAATCAAAGGGCATAGGATAGCTGAATAGATGAGAAAACAAGACTGATATATATGCAGTATACAAGACACTCCCCACAGAATGAAGGACACACAAAGACTGAAAGTAAAGAGATGAAAAATATATTTCATGAAAATTAAAACAGAAGCTGAAGTAGCATACTTATATCGGACAACATACAATTTTTGACTCTGTGGACCACCTTGGATGCCCAGTGACTCCCAGTATCTTTCATGTCTCGCTTTTGCTCTTCAATGTATGCTTGAACTTTGAACAGGTAGCTCCTGTGCTCCTCTGGGGTGCTGTCTCTGCCTCCTTGGGACATCTGTGCATTGCAGAAGAGGTCGTTTGTGTAGAAGTTACCCCGGTTATGCCTCTCCAAGTTCTCTATAAGCCATCAGCTCCTCCAGCTGCTCCCTCTGTTCTTCCCTGGTGGCCCAGTTGTTGAAGCCACAGTACCTCCTCCCACACTCCTGGATCAGGCTCCTCAGGCTGTGGTTGTCCGTATTGATTACGAACTCATCCAAGGACCCACTCCCTAAGTCCTCCTTGTAGGTGAAGAGGACCACCACATGTCTCATGGCACCTGCCCCAAAGACCTCCTTCACCCTCCTCACTGCCATCGTGTCCTGGGCAGTGAAGCGCCCCATCTGTGTCACCAGCAGCAGCACATGGGGCCCTGGAGCTGAGAGCAGGTAGCAGTCCCCGATGTCCTTGTACATCTCTTGGTCCTGGGACTTTGCCTCAAAAATGGAGGGCGTGTCATCCACCAGGACATTTCTGCCATTCCACCTGGCATGTCCTGGTCACAGCCTGGGCTCCCAGCCTGGACACAAACAAAGGCTGGCAGAGGATGCTGTTCCCAGTGGCACTTTTTCCGCAGCCGGATTTGCCCACCAGAATGAACCTCAGTGAGGAAGATGATGCAAGCTGGTTATCTTCTACACTGCCTGAAAGAGAAAAATTGTGTATTTCATTAAGCTAGTGCTGCTTCCAATTTTTCAGTCATGGACCCTCATTGTATCTCATTAAAGCTGTGGACCTTCCTCCCAAGAAACTGTCATATCTAAATACACACAAAAGTTTCCAACAACTTTAGGAGGTTCTCGGGTCATAGGAAGTCTACATAGGAAATGCATATGTAGCCATAGCCAACAGTAAGAACTGCTACACTGAAGAGGTTCCTCCAAGTCCTTCATCTAGACCAGGGAAGATAGTAAAGTAAAGTGGTCCCTGCATTTCTCCAAGGATGGTGCCTAGCCCAGTTTCATGTTAAATGTGAAGTTAGAAGGAGGCAGAGGATAAGAAGTCACACATGGGAAAATATTACCACCTCTTTTTCACCCACAAATTCCCAGGAACACTTGTATAGAAGTGCTCAACATATTCACCTAAACCTTGGGAGAAAAGGAAGTGTCAGCTATGACCTTCCACCAAGGACCAGCTGAGGGTCCCTGGGTCTCTGTTCTTTGGGTGGGGAGTTCTCTGCTTGAAATTGAGACAAGGTCATAGTTCATGTCAAAGGCAAAATCTGAGAGATGACTCAGGATCAGTGGCTGAAGAGTATGGAATTTAAGACCATTAATAGTACATATGATGGAAAGATCTCCTACTTGGCTGGTTGAATTACAGCAAGTTAACAAAAGTAGTCTTGGAGAGGGCAACACTGAGCCAAGAGCTAAAACTTTCATGGGACCAAGAAGGGTGAGAACCCGGGGTGTCCTAGAGTTCTTATGAGCCCAAATGGATTCCAAGTTCATTGCAGTGTCCTAAAATCTATTATTTTATTTTTTTCTATTCTGTGTTGGTTCTTCCTTTTCTGCAGTGTTCTGGTTTTGTTTGTTTGTTTGTTTTTTGTAGCATACATGATTAGTAAATCTTTCTGGGAGATATTTCCATTTTCTGCTCAAAGTGAACAAGGAAAGATAAAATTTATTCACAATTCAGTTCAAAACCCTGCAACTTCTGACTTGAAGTTTCATTTCCACATTTCCCACACATCTTGTGCACGAAGAGCATCATACTGAAGGAGTCAGGTGGAGGTCGGGATGAAGATGGTGGGGAAGTTAAAGAAAAAATGAGCACTGACTTTTTATTATTCAGTTTAAAGTCACTGGTTTCTGTCACTGTGTTTGAGGTGAGGAAACGATGCCTCTTGAGGACTTGGAGGCTTTCTTTCCTTTGGCCTTAGCTCCATATTTGCTCTTTGGAAGTCCTTCCATCATCTTCTGGAATAAAAATAGGAAAGTGATAAAAAGTAAGTGCCCACATGAAGATGGTAAGGCCTGAGGTCACCTCCAGTTCAGACTCCTAAGAATAACTTTCCATCAAGAAAATATATAACTTTCCATTGCTAATTTCCTAACTCATATTATGCCCTCTCAAAAGTCTATGCATAACTTTAAGCGAACCTGGTGAAGCTAACCCAATGCACTGTGAACACTATGCTTGGTCCCTTTCCTTCTGTCTCAACTTACAGGAAAGCAGGAAGTGTTTTAAAACAAATCCATTGCTTATGTCCATCCAACTATAAAAGGCATGAAGTGAAAAAAGCATTCTTTATGGAATAAGGAGGGAAACATTATTTTATTTTATGTTTTGGAATCAAAGTAGGCCAACTTTCTGGGAAAAGTACTACCCCTCATGTCAGTCCTTGAAAAAATCATGTCCCATATCCAACCTTCCCTATAAGTTTCTTCTTGGTCACTGGATACCCATGTGACACAAAGAGTGTTGGGCACTGGAAATTCTCATTATTTCAAACAAGCCAATGCCATTTACAGCAATGTAATTTTTTTCTCTGTTCTAGCAAGTTTGTGATTAGCCCCCTGAGCAGTTGGTGGAGAGAAGGGGGTTCCATGGGCAAAGAGAAGGAATCAACACTGAGGACAAATTCAAGAAAAACTCACTTCCTGCTCAGTGTTTAATCAAATGTTTTGCCTGACTGACTCTGAGGTCCTTGTCTCCCAGTGATCACCATTCTGTATTCCAGTAGATTTAAACAGAAACTGGCACAACCACTGGTATCAATTAGCATAAATGTCTCATTCAAATGAGGCATAATATTGTGTCACTCATTTTGTTGTTAGAAAAGACACGATGTTACATACCTAAGATGAGGTTATATTTACTTATTAAGTCTTAAATATTATGCAGTTTTGAAACAAGTTTTTAAGTGAACTTATGAAACAAAAATCCACAATTTGCAATGAACAAATGTAAGTATTTTGGTTTTTACTGCAGCTATTCTGTTTGATTTAAAAGTTAACACATTACACATAAATTTCATTTATGTTTTTTGACTCCCCAGGCTTCTTTTCCCTCCCATTGTCATTCAGAGGCAACCAATATTCTGAGGATTTTATGTATCATCTCATGTGTATTTACACTTCTACATATACATGCATCTATAGGTAATGTCTAATGTTTTTGCATTTTAAACTTTTACATAAATGACATTATTCGTGTAAAATTTTATCCAATTATTTATTAACAAACTTTTAATCCATTCCAATATATATGCTTCCTGCAAAATAATCCCCATATACTGCATATCTCTATGCAAGATTGATGGATGGCTTTCATCCAACTAGATACTGTCAATATGACTCAAAACCACTAAGCTAATTCTCACTGACACAAGCCAGGTGTGAGAAGTCCCCAAATCTGCACTTGCACTTGGTGATATTCCACTATTAATTTTTTTTATCACCTTAAGGACATACATAGTGATGTCTTCGTCCATTTACATGTCCATTTTACTGATTACCATTGAATTTAAAAATGATTTTCATAGTTTGTTTGCTATTCAGTTTGCTTCTGTTACATAGAAATATTTGCACACTTTTCTATTAATTTAGTGGGACTGTTTTGGCCTTCCTTAGGTAAACCATCTATTTTCATATTTTTCTTTTTTCCTTTCTTCCTCTTCTGACCCTTTCTCACTTCCTTTGCTTAAGCCCAGAGGAAAGCATTTCCTCATACCCTCTTCCATAGGCTATCCTTGACCCTGAGAATTATACTCTGGCTCTTGCTAACCCTGCTCAAATTCTATGATATTTTTCTACTCTAGATGACCTTTTGTGAGGAAACTGAGCAACAAATGACCTGCCCAAGGTCACACAATTGCCCTGGACCTAAGACTGAAAAGTAATTCCTATTGCCAGTGAATTCTCCTTGGTTCCACGGGAGGAAAAATTAATCTAAATAAATCCACAGCCTCTTGGACCCCACACATACAATGTGGTTGTCCCATGGTCAGGACAAAAACTGAGGCTGACAAGCTGGAAGCCTGCTCTGAAACCAACACAGACAATTGTACTGCAAAATATTGGGTGTATGCTTTTCCAAAATATGTTATTCAAAGAGAAAACTGCAGGGCAGGAGTTGCTCTAAATTGAAGCATTTCAGGTTAACACCATCTGGTGTTTATCTGTGTGACCCAAATGGACCAGGGTGCCTGACACAGAAAGTCAATCAAACTCAGGTTACATTAGCCAAGATGCAGGGCAGTAGTTCTCTTGGACCGTCTTCTGAATGTGTCAGGCAGCAAGGAAGACATGTACCCACAGCAGAATGGACTTTTAGACAGAAATTATCAAATAACAAAGTATCCTGTTCTGAGAGAGTGACAAAGGATATTAATGAAGATGCTAAAATAAGTCACAAAGTATTAACATGACTGTAGCGCTAATCAGTTTGTCTCAGTGGTTAGAGCATTGTCCCAGGACTGAAGGGTCCTGGATTCAGTTCAGATCAAGGGCACCTACCTCAATTGCAGGCTCAATCCCCTGTACCAGGAGGGGCATGTACAGGAAGCAACCCAATCAATATGTCTCTCTCCCACCAATGTTTCTCTCTCTTTGCCTCTCCCCCTCCCTTCCACTTGCTCTATAAATCAATGGAAAAATACCTGGGGTGGGGATTAACAAAAACCAACCAAAACAACAACAACAACAAAACACAACAGGACTGTAAAGCTTAAGAAAAGACTGGGGGAAGCATGGCAGATCTGTAGGAATGTGGTGTGTGTCAATCTTGGATCAGACCAAAGTGGGAGGACAGAGAATGGAGGCATATTCCTCGTCTGAAAGGAAAATTCTACTCATCTTCTGCAAAATGAGAGGGCAGTAGGCAATGTGCAAGCAGAGGTTATAACAGCATTGGCAGGACAATAGGCAGGGATTGAAGGAAATAAACATAATGTAACTTTTGATTTTAAATTTACATGAGCCTGATTTTATCATGAAGGTACTGAACCATGAGAAAGCAGGCTCCCTCCTGCTGTTTTAGGAAAATCAAACTATTTCTTGTTGGCATTGTTCATAAGTGTCTCCTTCACTCATCTGCCACAGTCCTCATATTTCTTGTTTTAAGAATCCCTTGTTTTATAGTTTAGTTCTTGGAACTTCTGGATACATCTCTTACAGAAAGTTCAGCAGACAAAAGGATTGTTCAGGTGCCCTGAAGATGACTCTGTTTGTCATACAGCTGAGTCCTACCTCTTGTCAGAGGAAAGGTATGGGCTATTTGGGGGGAAATTGGGTGGTTTGCAGAAGGACAAAGTCCTAAAATAATGTGTACTTAGGGGTCTAGGACTTGGGGAACACATGGCTCAGTGGAGGTGTCACTTAAGAAGTTAAGATGGTAAATTGAGAAGATTGTCCCTGTTTAATGGGGAACCTGAGTAGGTTCAATTTTCCCATCTGTGTAATGGGATGAGAATATTCATTCAGCTTCACGAAACCCTGTGAATCCCCATGAAGATCCAATGGGCTAAGCAATCGTCAGTTAGCTAAAAAGCCAGGAACACTTTGGAATGTACTGGGGTGTGGGCACAGGGTCAATGTTTCCCACATCTGTTCCCCCACTGTCAACCACTGTTGCTCCTAGCAACACCATCACCATCGCTTTTCACTACTGGGTAAGCCCAGAAGTTCAGTAACTAGAAGTTGAAATCACACCAGCAATGAGTGGCTGTCTCTAGGCCATGGGCTCTCACACTTCCAAGGCGCTGGGATCCTCCCCAGTACCCCCTTATCTGGCTTGGACCTGTGGGAGCTGTGTTCTATGGCCTCGCTAATGTGCTCCCAGTTCTCAGGAATGTGCATGGGGCAGACGCATAGGAAGCCAGACCTTTACAGTTACACAGGAGCTCCCTGGAGGCTGAATGTTCCAGGGCGAGACTGCTGGGAAGGAAGAAGAAAGGGGATTGCTGAATACCGCCCCCAAGCCCCCACAACAGGGACAGGTCCTTGGAGTGGGAGCCAAACAGCATCTAGAGACCAGAGGGCTGGGGCTGTGTGCTGTTTCCCCTGTGTGCTTCCTGTCAGAGCCTGCCAGCTGCCAGGCCACCTCCCATTTCCTTTTTATGACTTATTAAAATAAGCAATTTGTAGAAGAAGAGGCTATGCAGGCAGTGATGGACCCCTAACCACACCAGATTCAGAAACAGCCCCAGTGACACAGAAAAGTTTCTATGGGACACTAGCCTCCCGAACCCTACCCCCCACCCCACCCCAGCAGCCATCACAAGAGCACCTTCCCAGCCTTACTCCCCAAGGCCCTTCTCAAGGCTCTGCTTCTAGAATGTTCCTACTTGAGACAGACAGGTACTACTGATCCACAGAGGGCCTGGAAGACCAACTCTAAGAACTTGACAATGATGGGCGTCCCAACCCCAGGTGCTCGCTGTCCCCTCTCTGCCATCGGACAGAGCAGCCCCTTGGGACTTATAAGGATTGGAGCATTATGTATGGGTTTATTCTGGTGGCAACTGGGAGCAGGGCTGTCGTTCCTCTATTCGTCAGCTGACCGCACATTTAAGGCTGGAGCAGTGAACATAGAATAATTACCTTGCAAAGTGAGATGGAGAACACAATATGGGCTTAGGTTCCCATATCCTGTTGGTCAATTCTAATAGTTTTATTTGGTATATTTGCAATAAAGGAAACTCTTCTTATAGTTGCTGTTTTATACTGGTTACTAAACAAGAAATTGATTTATAGTATCACATCACCCAGGTGAAGTCAGAGGGCTTAACCTTGAACTCAGGGGGAAAGTTGTTTAAGGCACAGCCTGAAAGAACACTTTACTAGATGAATGGTGGATTGCAGCTGTTTTATAATAAGAAGATGCCAGTGCTAGAAAGTTCAGACAATGGTCAGTGGTCAGAAGTCCGTAACTAGGAACCTCACATAGAGGGGTATGGGGAAGTCAACATCATCTTTCATTTTCCACACACTTGCTGATCCTATTTTACATTCCAGGCACTGTATTATCTAATGGGGACAAAGATGAAAAAGGTCAGAATCAAAGTTTCTGAAAATGAAAATCACTGAAGAAATGCTATTGATCATGAGGAAAAACTGTTAAACATTCTCTAAGAATATATGCTTCAAATTATTGAGAGCACAATTTGAGAATCAGATTGGAGATGCCATGTGACATTTAGCCCCTCTCTTTGCAGTTTATATTAACACCTGCCATCATCATTGTAACATTTTCACAGTAATAATCATCGAGCACCAAACTTGAGTCTTCTTCCCAAGACAACTGACAAACAACTGGGAATTTCATGCCACTCTTTGTGCAATTGCCATCCCATTATGAAGTAAGCAAATGCCAAAATATTTTTTTTATTTTTAAATCTTTATTGTTGAAAGTATTACATATGTCCCCCTTTTTCCCTCATTGATCCCCTCCAACCTGCCCTTGCCCTTGGCCCAAGGCCTTCACTACCTTATTGTCTGTGGTCATAGGTTATGGCAAATGCCAAAATATTGAAAAACTCAACAATTTAAACAGACAGGTACTGTGGTCATCTTTCCATTATCAAGTGTACTAAAAAGACATGAGCTCTCCAGAGCTAAAGTTCTAATAAACTTAGTCCTTATTATTTGGATATTTTTTTTATTAGTTGGAGATTTTTAGAATCTTATTTTTCAAAGGAGTTTATTCACAATAGAATGTGGTCTCTGAGACCCAGACATTTTTTAGAACTAACACAGAATCTTAGTCAAAGTGAGACCTGAGAAGGGCCATTGAGGAAGATTCAGTTCAAAATTGTCTTGGGCCCTGGCCAGTGTTCTGAAGGCCCATGCACTGAAGGGTCTCAGGATTGATTCCAGGTCAGGGGTACGTACCTGGGTTGCAGGTTTGATCACTTGCCAATGCCAGGGCTCCTGTTGGGAGGCAACCAATCAAAGTGTCTCTCTCATATCGATATCTTTCTCTTCTCTCTCACCTCCTTCCCTCCCTTCCACTTTTTCTAAATAAATCAATGGAAAAAATATCCTCAGGTGAGGATTAACAGTTAATTCAATACGACCATGTTCACAGCACTATACTCTCATTAGCTCCATCAGGAAGTGTCTTAATTAAAAAATATATAAAATATTTTAAACTATGCCATTTCCTTTTGGAACTGATCAAAGTAGTTTATTTTGTCTTAACAGATGATGTAGTCACAAATAATTAAGTTATGATATTCGAGGACATATATGTAGTAAAACTATGGTACATCTACACAATGGAATACTACGCTGGTTTAAAAAAGAAGGGATTCTTACCATTTGCAGCAGCATGAATGGAACTGGAGAGCATTATGCTAAGTGAAATAAGCCAGTCAGTGAAAAAAACAATACCACATGATCTCACTCATTTATGGATAATAAAGAACATTATAACATGATAAACAAAAATATAGATACAGAGGCAGAGAAGTATCAAACAGACTGTCAAATTACACCAGGAAGGCTGGGGAGGGGCGGGGGAGTTAAGAGATTAACCGAAGAACTTGTATGCATGCATATAAGCATAACCAATGGACGCAAGACACTGGGGGGTGAGGGCATGTTTGGGAGTGGGGTGGGGGACAATGGGGAGATATGGACACATATGTAACACATTAATCAATAAAATAAATTTGAAAAAAATGGATAAACAGGTGAGTAAAGAAGCACTTTATGTAAACACCTGTTTGGCTGGTAAAAATGCCCAGAAGGGCCAGTAAGGAAAATAAGTTCCAATTCTGATTTTTGTCATGGTTTGTCCTTAGGAAATTTCTTAACTCTCAGTAGATTATTTTCCTCTTTAAATCAAAGGAAGTTAATGATAATTATCCCTCATAGTTCATGAGGTTATTTTCATCATAAAATATTGAGAACCATCTATTCCCCCAATGTCAGCCCCTCCCTGTGCCCCTCAGGTCATCAATGGAATCCCTCCCAGGCTTGAAGCTCCTGAGTGGACCCAGCCTAGCTGCTGAGGATGCAGAAAGCAGGAATTAACAGTGGAGTTTTTTGCAGCCATGCTTCACATTGCCCCTCACTGCTGCAGCCAGCATGCCCCTCAGGTTCCCCACCCTTTGCAGCCCACCCAACCGGGTAGCCCACCTTGGGCCTTCCTGGGCCCTTAACCGCTTGTGGCATCAAAGTGCAGTGTAAAGGTGGGTCCTATGCATGGCTAAGCTAAGGAAATGCCTTTCTTTAAACTCTTCTCTCACATTCAGAATAGAAATAAGGAAATCGTTATTTATTCACTTGTTTGTTTGTTTGTTTGTTTGGTTGGTTGGTTCTTACACAACCTGAGGATGTCATCTGGTTTTCCAATGGTATGGCCTTGAAGAACTTTCATGAGCTGGCCATCCCCTGTCAAACCCGATGGTACAGCCACCATTCTCACCTCCGTGGTCTGCAGCTTCTGCCAAAGGACTAGCTACTCCCTGGCTTCTCCAAGAGAAAACAGGAGCGTTTTGTTTTGTTTTGTTTTGTTTTGTTTTGTTTTGTTTTGTTTTGGTAAGAGCCATACTGCAAGCCAGAAAATGGAATGCAGGACATAAATGGAAGTTGTCAGTCTGCAACTCCAGGAGAGCCCTCACCAGAACCTAACTATGCTGCAACCTGACCCTGGACTTCCAACCTGCAGAGGGTGGAAGACGCATTTCTGTTGTTTAAATGCCTCCTAAACCATGACGTTTCCTTACTTTCTTTTCTTTTCAGCTGCCCTAATGGAAGAAGACAGTATCTAAATTTCTAAAAAAAAAAAAAAAAAAAAGCTCAAAATAAAATGGTTGTTTGCTCTTTACCATGAATCCATTTTCTACAAGAAAACAAACAGCAATTTCTCTTTTTCAAGAGAGGAAAAATGCATGGAGACTACTAAAACACTTTAGGACATTTTGAAGTTAGACAAATTAATTTTAAAACTGTGTGCCTCTAGTCCAAAAGGAGACTTGAAACCTTAAAAAGTGAACTTTGGGCCTTTGAAAAGTTTATAGGGTTCAGTTTTTTGTGTCATTAAAACTCTGTCTGAAGCCACAGGATTCCTATGGCAGGAAGTGTTAGTTTCTGCTCAGCTCCAGGTTCCTTTCTGGCCAGGTTTAGACCTGCACTGTGAGTCCTAGCCTGAGTAGGAGCCAGGCAAGTAGCAGGCAGAACAGAACCAAGGCGCTCAGCAGCGTGGCTTCCCCAGTCTACCCACTGCCATCCAATTGTGCAACCAGACCAGCATCCCAGGCTCCCACTGTCCAGCACTTGGTTCTCCAAGCTGGGCCTATCAGGCACAGCCACTGCATGGGGCAGAGGATGCGTCAGACCTCACTGCAGATCTCACATTTGAAAAGGAAAGAGAAAAAGTAGCTGGTTGGACAAAGAGATCCCCAGATCTGACAAAGCCTGTGCCTATGCAGTAGAGAGTTCTGGGGCAAAGACTGACCCATAGCCACGTCCTGCTTGGACAGACACTGGGAGCTCTGCTGAGCTGGGCCTGGGAAGGGCATGGCTTTTGCTCTGGCAGCAGGAAGCTGTCAGCTAACTGCTAACTAAATTTTCTTTTCTTCTTTTGCATTTTTATGCTGTACATTAGATTCCTAGAAAGATACTAACCTTCAGACTCAAGAAAGTGACTGAAAGTGACTCAAGAGAAAATAAATCTAAAGAGGTTAAATTAAAATAAAAACCTACAACCAAAGAAAAGCCCAGTATCAGATGGCTTCACTGGTGAATTCATTAAACATTTAAGGAATTAACACCTATACATTGCAGATACTTTCTAACACCAGGAGAAGAGGAATTACTTCACCATTCATTCCATGAGGTCAATGTCCTTCAAAGATACTGTAAGAAAAAACAAACAAACTGTGGACCAATAACCTTTATGAATCCTATATAATAAAAGGGTAATATGGTAATATACAAATAGACTAAACGGCAGAACAACCAAACAACCAATCAAAGTGTGAAATGCTAGTGATATGCAAAGGCTGCTCAACTGCTCCCTATGATGTGCACTGACCACCAAGGGGCAGACAGTCAACTGGTCGACCAGTCACTATGATGTGCACTGACCACCAGGAGGCAGATGCTCCGACCAGTAGGTTAGCTTGCTGCTGGAGTCTGGCTGATCCGGACTGAGCGAGATGGGCCCTAATTTTCAGCTGCCCTAATGGAAGAAGACACACCCTGGAGCCCTCCCACAGTCTCTCCCCTGCCTGATCATGCACCGGTGGGGTCCCTCAGCCTGGCATGCACCCTCTTACAATCCATGACCCCTTGGAAGATGTCAGAGAGCCGGTTTCAGCCCAATCCTGCAGGCCACTCCCCTTGGGAGGGAGCCAGACACAGGGCTCATGGCTGTCGAGAGCCACTGCAGCAGCATGATCCTCTTCCAATCAGGACTGATTGGGCACGAGCCCGTGGCAGACACAGTGGGGCCAGGATGAGCAGGAGTAGCATGTAGGAGCTGCAGGCAGCATGGGACTGCAGGTTCTGGCCCAATCCCTGCAGGCCACTCAGAGGGAACCCACCCGTGCACAAATTCATGCACAGGGCCTCTAGTATAAACATAAAAATCCTCACCAAAATACTAGCAAATTAAATGCAGCAACTTATCAATACAAGTACATATGTGAGAAGTATGTACCATATGTAAGTATAGATATCTGGGATTTATACTGTAGTTTACTTATTGAATTATATCCCAATATCTGATATGTCCAACGCCCTCAATGTATACTTTGTCAGTCGTATGTCAGTTGAGTGTCCCCCACTCCTTGGTGACTTGGTGAAATTGGTGCAAACTATCATTACACAGCATGGAAGACTCCACAGTCCTCCCCTCTGTTTCTAAGAGTCCCCCTTCCTTTCCCTCAGCCTCTCCTGCCTCCTCATTCCTGTGACAGTGTGCACTGTTTCTACTTTAGCCTGTGACTCTGAAAGCCCCAAAGGCGCCATTTTTACTGTTTCTTAAAATAACAAACACTGGTATTTATGCAGAACTATTCATACTCACCCATTTCTTTCTTTTTTAGTTTTAGAAACCTTACTGGAGACGCTGCAGAGTACAAGAATCAGCACACAGACTTCCTCTCTCATTTTGATGACTCTTCTCTTTGCTCTAAAGGTCGTTCCAATATGGGTTCCTCACTGGGCTCTTCACTAACAACTGTCTTTTCCCCCTCTAATTTTTAAGATGCTATTATTTGTGTATATGAGACTCTGTCCCTTTGTGGATAAAAATCACATGTCTCTTTTAGATCATCCAGCATTGGTTTAAAAAACAACAAACCAAAACACCTTACTCCCCCTCTTCCCCACTTTGTATTGAAAGGCAGGAAAAGTCAATTTTACAAACATTTTTAAGTTGCCCAGATATTCAGAATATTGGAAAATGATAGACAAAAATCAAGTGTGGACTGAGAAACGTTCAGGTTACTGTCATTGGGTTTAAAAAGAAGACATATTTGTGTTTATTTCTGGTATCCATATGTTTACTTTGACTGTTTAAAAGACTCAATTCAAATCAGGAAACGGACTGTCTCCTTCGAATTTTTTCCAACTGGCTTTCCTACCTGTTTGGTGGCTGCTGCTAGGTATATCAGTCATTTGATTGCTTTCTGTTTCTTTTTTATTCTTCATTTTCTTTCTTTATCTCACAGTCTCGTCATGTTGGCTGAGAAAAGCGGTTTTGTGGTGTGCTTCCTGTTTTGCAGCTTTTGGCCTCATCGTCCTTTGTTTTCTAGGTGACTGGGTTTGAGATTGGCTTATACTTTGCCCTTGTGGTTTCACACTCTGGGTGGCTTCTGGTGCAGCTTGAGACCAGACACTTGTTTGTTGCTCAGAGCTAGAGTTCAAAAGGTCATTCCAATATAGGTTCCTCACTGGGCACTTCACTAACAACTGCTGGATAAGGGACCAAGTCCTTTGGAAATACTTTGTCTGAAAATTTCTGCAGGGAAAAGCCACCATAATGCAGAACTTTGTGCCCATTATTCACACATATTCTGGCAGCATGTGTGCATGTGTTACATTAAGCTCCTCCCATCTGGGAACCGAGAAAAGTATGTAAAACTAGAGGACCAGTGGACGAAATTCGTGCATGGGGGCTGGGAGTCCCTCAGTCCGACCTGCACCCTCTCACAATCCGGGACCCCTCGGGAAATGTCCAACTGCCGGTTTAGGCCCAATCCCACATCGGATATCCCTCTTGCAATCCGGGCCCACTGGCTCATAACCGCTGGCCTGCCTGCCTGCCTGCCTGCCTGATTGGCCCTAAGCACTCTGCCTGCCTGCCTCATCACCCTTAGCCCCTCTGCCTGCCTGCCTGATCACCCCTAACCACCTCTGCCTTGGCCCCCACAACCGTGGCTTCATCCAGAAGGATATCTGGATTCATGTCTGGAAGGTCAATCTGCTGTCCGGTCTAATTAGCATATTATGTTTTTATTATTATAGATTAGAGGTCACTGTTTTGGAAATAAGTTTGTATTTTTTAACACTTCACACCAACCTTTGTCTTAAATTTAGGATCACACAGCAAGAAGCAAGAAGCACATTGTTACCTTGAAAAGAGTTTGGCTACGAGGCCAAACTCATCATAAACGGGGTCATTTTAGTCATTGCACTATAGCATTTTCTTCATTTGTTGCAAGTAGAGGAGTGTTTGTTATCCACAGCAGGAACTATTGTTTGGTTGACATCTGTACTAGCTATTTTAACTCAAGAGCAACTCTTAAATCCTATATCTCTGAATCTGTCTTGGCCATAGACACTTTGTCTCTAAAGTTTCATAATATTACTCAAGGCTTTCACACTTTGGATGCTCTATTTAAGCACAAGACATGGACGTTGCAAGGTAGTTTTAGTTCCTGCAGCAAGTAAAGGAGATGGGGGATTCACAGACAAAGCTTTGTCTCCCCAACGGGAGTGCCTTTATACACTATCTGGTTAATTAAACATTGATTTCTTCTTTGCAGCTGGCTACAATTGTGTTGTTGGGTTGGGTTCCCGTCGAGCTCATCTTGCTATGCCTACAAACACTGTGCTACTTTTAAACACTTAGCAAGATGTATTTAGCAAGAGCTGCTCCGCCAGTGCCCCGCGTGGCCGCCCAGTGCTTGACTGTCTCCCGCCCTCCGGCTGCAGCAGAACCTAAAGCCCTTCTAGTTCCCTCTCTGCTCCCAGCTGGTTGGCACCTCCATCTTTGGTTTCTTTGGCTCCCTCTCCCAAGAGCCAGGACCAGGAGGGCACAGCCCTCTCGCTGGCGCAGTGCCAGACCTGCAGGTGCTGCGGCCCTCGGCCCCCACCATAACACCGTACAGGTTTACTCTAATAACAGGAAATTCACCCTTATTAAAATCTCATATTTTTTTTATGGTAGCCTATGGTCCTTTAAGGTGCCATTGAGTTCAGTTTGCTAATCTTTTGTGGAGGGTTTTTGCATTTATATTTATCAGGGGGATTGGCCTGTAGTTTTATTTCTCTTGTAGTGCCCTTGTCTGATTTTGATATCAGAGTTATTCTGGCCTCATAAAATTAGTTTGGAAGTTTTCCTTCCTCTGTTCTTTTTGGGAGAGTTTTCAAAGGATGGGTAATAATTGTTCTTTAAATGTTTGCTAGAATTCAGTTGTGAAACTGGTGTGGGCCTTTCTTTGTTGGGAGATTTTTTATTTCTGCTTCAATCTCCTTATTCATTATTTGCCCGTTCATAATTTTTTGTTTATTTATGACTCAGTCTTGGTAAGTTTTATGCTTCTAGGAATTTTATCCATTTCTTGGCATATGACTGTTCATAGTAGTCTCTTATGATCCTTTGTATTTTTGTGACATCAGTAGTAATGTCTCCATTTTCACTTATGATTTTATTTATTTGAGCCTTCTTTATTTGAAAAAAATAATCTAGTTAACTTTTTATACATTTTTCTTATCTTTTCAAAATACAGCTCCTATCATTATTGTTTTCTTTATACTTTCTATAATTTTTCTGATCTCTGTTTCCTTCCTCTGCTGACTTTTGGATAGTTTGTCTCATTTTTTCTGGTCCCTCAATGTAAAGTTATTTATTTGAGATATTTCTTCTTACTTAATGTTGTAGCTATCATTATACCCTTCCTTTATACTATTGTAGTCAGAAAAGAGACTTAGTTTTTTTCAATATTTTTAAATTTGCTTAGACTTGTTTATATGTATATCATTTCTGGTCACTGAACAACAGGTTGCTCAGGAATGATCCACACATGGGTCAGGTGTGCAGAAAATGAAAATGAAAATAGGTGACAACTGCCACCTCACAAAGGATTGAGCCACATAAAATTGTGAATGGGTGGATGAACAGAGAATTTATTTTATCAATTAAAGATTTATGCAAAAGCCAATTGACTTTTGAAAGCAAAATAATAATACATGGTTGAGTTTATATTTTCTGTAATGTACAGTGTATAACAGTAATATCAAAGGTGGAAAGACACCTTATGTGATATGATATAATATTCACTTAAAGTAGAATATGATAACTTAAAGGTGCACATTGTAAACTATGGAGCAACCAATAAGAAAATCAAATGAGATATAGTTAATAAAGCAACAATTGAAATAAAAAAGAATTTTAAAAATTCACAATAAAAGCATAAAAGGCAAAAAAAAGGTAGATGGAACAGAAACAAATAGAAAGAGGATGAATTCAAACACAACCTAATCAGTAATTATATTAGATATAAATTATCTTCATGCTCTAATTGGGCAGTCATATTGATTTTTAAAAATCAAGACCCAAATGAATGCTATCTAAAGGAAATCCCACTTTAAATATAGAGACACAGACAGGTTAAAAGAAAAGAATTTAAAAAGATATACCATGAAAGGTGCTGAGAAACAAGATCAACAGTAATTAATATAAATGTGAAAAATCTGGTCAGAAGGCTGAATTGGGCTCTTTGATATTCACAGGGTGAATATATGCCTTTTATTACCTACTGCTGACTCAATGGCCTAAAGCAAACTCCACCAACCTGATCATCTTACTGTTTACTAAACATGACCATTCAGGAGAGAGAAAAAAAATGGCGACGGAATAGAGTCGGTTTTGGAGTCTGTTCCTGGGGCGGAGTGTAGGAGAGGCAGTGGCTCGCAGAGGGAGTGTATGTGGGCAAGCCAAGGGACAGCTGGACTCCAGGAGAAGGCGGGGGAGTGCTGGGCAGTGTTCCCTTGACCGCGCAGCACCCACAGGGGCTGGGTCCCCTCCCGGAGCTGCGGGAGCTGCGGGCTCACCTGGCGCCTTGCCATCTTGCAAGGGAAGGAGAATTTTATTGGAAACCTGACTTTCCGCGACAACTGCAAACACTGAACGGCTGTGATCACCAGATCACCGGTCCCCTATCAGCGCAAACATTCAGATTCAAAGGGACTCTTCACTGCACCTCGTAAAGGTCAGATTTCGCCTGAAATAAGGTGAGGTTTCTAACCCCCGCGGTGGGTGAGGGAAGCGCTGGGCGAGGGAAGCGCGGCAGCAGCCGCAGGACCGGCAGGAGCCGGGAGGTCTGTGCCTAGAAAAATCGGCGGCAGTTGGAGCTGCCGTGATCCGTGAATGTGGAAGGGGGTCCTCTGAGCTGCTAACAGAAGTGACCTCTTGAAAGCAACTCATTTTAATCTGACGAGGAAGGTCAGACTAAGAATTTTCAAAGGAGTGCAGGATCCTCAGTCTGGCGCACAGACCCACGGTCCGCACACTTGGGCTCTTTCCGACTCTGATTGCTGAGCCCAATACAGAGGTAAACCCAGGTGGAAATCCCTGAAAGACTGCAGGGGGAAGGTGTTTTTTCGGAACCTGGGGACCAGAGCTGCATGTGACCATCAGAGAGGCAGCTCTGAGGCGCAAACCTCCACAAGCTCTGAGGCACACACCTCCACAAACCTGTAGTGAGTGCCACAGATGGGGAAAAAAAAAAAAAGCTAGAGAGGCCCGGAAGTCAATTCAGAAACACCGCCACCCAGCGGCTGAAACGCTAACTGTCTCTGGTGTAATCAAAAATAAATACGAGAAATTAAGACAAGGCCGGCTTAAAAAGCAGGACTGGCTTCCAACACTGAGGAGCCCTGGAATGAAGCTGAACTGAAATACCGCCCAGACTGGGAAACAGGCGTACCAAACAGAATAATAGAGGAAGTGAATGACAGCCGCTACTGCACATTTAAGTCTTCCTATTTTTTAATTTTCAATTCTTTTTTAAATTTTTTATTCTCATATTTTTTATTTTCATTTTTTGCATCTTTTACTTAAGAAACTAAATTTTTTTCTTTTTCCCCACTTGATTTTCACCTTTTTAATTATTACATTTTTATTTTCAATCAGCATTATTATTACTATTATTTTACTTTTTTTTTTTTAATGTCATTTGATTTTCTCTTTCTTTTATTTTTGGATTAGTATCCTACATTCGATTTGCATCTTTCCCTTACAATCGTTTTACCCTATCTCAAAGCTAACATTATGCCATCACTCTCCTCCTAACCTTTCCCCTTTTGGTCCCCAGTTTATCTTAACCCTTTCTGGCTTTAGATTTTCCCTACTCTTTCAGTTTACTCTCTGCTAAAACTTCACCCTACTTATATATCTAATTCCCAACCCCCTGCTCCAAATCCATACAAACCTCTCTCTACGCTACCTTAAAAAAATTATTTTTCTCTCTGGCCTTTTGTTGTTGTTTGCTTGAATGTTGATTAGATTGATTTTTTATGCTTTTTTATGAGATTGTTTTGATTATTCTTTTTGTTGGTTTGGTTGGTTCTTTTGTTTGCTTTGTTTTGTTTGTTTTTTACTTTTGTTTCCCCTTGCCTCACTTGATATTATCTGGTGTTGCAGTCTGTATTAATCTCCAGGCTCGTGTTGCTGGAATTTGCTGGGAATAATGGCTGTTCTAGTGGAGTTTACTCCCCATATATATAGTTTGTTACCCTTTTCTCTCTTAGTATCGTTCTTTTCTCTCTTACTATTTTTTTTCTTTTCTTTTTCTTTTTTTTTTTTCTTTTCTTTCTTTCTGCTTCTTTCCCAAGTTCAGATTCACACTCTTTGGTTTTTTTTCTTTTTGTTGTTGTTCTTTCTTTTTACTCTCCCTCTTCCACTCCTATTCCCTAATTTGTCTTTCTCTGGTAGTTACCTTTATTGGAGGTTATTAATATCGTGAATACAATTCTGTTCAGTGCCTTGTCTATTGTGCCTGGTTGTGTTGTATTTGGTACCTTTAAATCAACACCGGAGAGAGAGATCTACATAACCAGACATCCGGAGAAGATAGACCATGGGGAGACAAAGAAACAGCCCCCACAGGAAAGAGAAGCAGGCATCACCAGAAACGGAAGTAAATGATTTAGAGGCAAACAATCTATCAGAGAAAGAATTCAGAGAAATGGTCATAAAGTGGCTGAAAAGGATGGAAGACAAATTCAACAATATGAGTAAGAACCAAGAAGAAATGAAGAAGAACCAAGAAGAAATGAAAAATGACATCGCTGCTGTAAAGAACTCAATAGAAAGCATCAAGAGTAGACTAGACAAAGCAGAGGACCGCATAAGTGAGCTAGAAGACAATATGGAAAAAAATACCCAATTACAACAGCTTCTAGAAACAAAAATTAGAAAGATGGAGGAGAGCCTAAGGGAACTTCGGGACAATACAAAACAAAACAACATCAGGATAATAGGGGTGCCAGAAGGAAAGGAAACTGAGCAAGGAATAGAAAACCTGTTTGAAGAAATAATAACAGAAAACTACCCTGATATAGGGAAGAAAAAACCCACACAAATCCAAGAAGCTCACAGAGTTCCAAGCAAAATGAACCCCAAAAGACCGACGCCAAGGCACATTATAGTTAAGTTGGAAAACACCAACGACAAAGTAAGAATCTTACAAGCGGCCAGAGAGATACAGACAGTTACATACAAAGGAACCCCCATCAGACTAGCAACTGATTTCTCAACAGAAACTCATCAGGCCAGAAGGGAATGGAATGAAATATACACAGTCATGCAAAGGAAGGGTCTAAATCCAAGAATACTGTACCCAGCTAGGCTATCAATCAAAATTGAAGGTGAAATCAGGAGCTTCACAGACAAAAAAGGACTAAGGGAGTTTATCACCACCAAACCAGCAATGAAAGAAATGCTAAAGGGTCTGCTGTAAAAAAAAAAAAAAAAAAAAAAAAAAAAAAAAAAAGAAAGAAAGAAATAGCAAGCAAAGAAGGAACACAGGGGTATAGAATAAAAATGGTGTCAAATAAGTACCTATCAATAATAACTTTAAATGTAAATGGATTGAATGCCCCAATCAAAAGACACAGGGTAACAGACTGGATAAGAAAACAAAACCCAGATATCTGCTGTCTACAGGAAACCCACTTCAAAAAAAAGGATGCGTACAGACTGAGAGTAAAGGGATGGAAAAAGGTTTTCCAGGCGAATGGAAATGAAAAAAAAGCTGGGGTAGCAATACTTATATCTGACAAATTAGATCTCAAAGTGAAGGACATAACTAGAGATAATGAAGGCCACTTCATAATACTAAAGGGAGAAATCCAACAAGAAGAAATAACTCTGGTAAACATATATGCACCCAATACAGGAGCAACAAGATACATTAAAAAACTCCTGGAAGATATCAAAGGAGAGATTGACAGCAATACAATCATAGTAGGAGACTTCAATACCCCACTATCACCATTTGACAAATACTCTAAACAAAAAATCAGCAAAGAAACATCAATCCTAAATGACTCACTAGAACAGATGGAATTCATCGACATCTTCAGAACATTTCACCCCAAAGCCACAGAATATACATTCTTCTCAAGTGCACATGGGTCATTTTCAAAGATAGACCATATTTTAGGACATAGGCAAAGTCTCTCCAAATTCAAGAAAATAGAAATCATATCAAGTATCTTCTCAGATCACAGTGGCATAAAACTGGAAATCAGCTACAATAAAAACAACCCAAAGAAATCAAATACTTGGAGACTAAACAGCATGCTATTAAACCATGACTGGGTTACCAAAGACATCAAAGAAGAAATAAAAAACATCATGGCAACAAATGACAATAAAACACAACAATCCAAAATCTATGGGACACAGCGAAAGCAGTCCTGAGAGGGAAATTCATAGCTCTACAAGCCTACTGCAAAAAACAAGAAACAACGGTAATAAATTACCTAACCCAACAACTCAAAGAGTTAGAGAGAGAGCAACAAGATAAGCCCAGTGTTAGCAGAAGGAAAGAAATAATAAAGATCAGAGTGGAGATAAACGACATAGAGACCAAAGAAACAATACAAAAGATCAACAAAACCAAGAGCTGGTTCTTTGAAAGGATAAACAAGATTGATGGACCTCTAGCCAGGCTCACCAAGAAGCAAAGAGAGAGGACCCAAATAAACAAAATCAGAAATGAAAGAGGTGAAATAACACCAGACCCCGATGAAATACAAAGGATTGTTACAAAATACTATGAACAACTCTATTCCAACAAACTGGACAACCTAGAGGAAATCGACATATTCCTAGAAAAATACAACCTTCCAAAACTCAATCAGGAAGAATCTAAACAGCTCAACATGCCAGTAACTATGGAAGAAATTGAAGCAGTCATCAAAAAGCTTCCGGCAAACAAAAGCCCGGGGCCAGATGGCTTCACAGGAAAGTTTTACCAAACTTTCAAGGAAGAACTAAAACCTATCCTCCTCAGACTATTCCAAAAAATTCAAGAGGAAGGAACACTTCCAGGCTCCTTCTATGAAGCCAGCATCACCCTAATACCAAAACCAGATAAAGACAACTCAATGAAAGAGAATTACAGGCCAATATCCCTCATGAACATAGATGCCAAAATCCTGAACAAAATTCTAGCAAATCGGCTCCAGCAGCACATCAGAAAGATCATACACCACGACCAAGTAGGATTTATCCCAGGAATGCAAGGATGGTACAATATCCGCAAATCAATAAACGTGATACATCACATAAACAAATTGAGAGATAAAAATCACATAGTCATATCAATAGATGCAGAAAAAGCATTTGACAAAATCCAACACCCTTTCTTGATAAAAACTCTCAACAAGGTGGGAATAGAAGGCTCATACCTCAACATAATAAAAGCTATTTATGATAAACCCACAGCAAACATCATACTCAATGGGCAAAAACTAAAACCATTTCCCCTAAGAACAGGAACAAGACAGGGATGCCCACTCTCACCACTCCTGTTTGACATAGTACTGGAAGTATTAGCTATCGCAATTAGGCAAGAAGAAGAAATAAGAGGCATCCAAATTGGAAAAGAAGAAGTGAAGCTGTCCTTATTTGCAGATGACATGATATTGTATATAAAAAACCCAAAAGATTCCATAAAAAAACTAATAGACTTAATAAATGAATTCGGCAATGTAGCGGGATACAAAATTAACGCCAAGAAATCTATGGCTTTTCTATACACCAATAATGAACTTACAGAAAGAGAGACTAAAAAAGCAATCCCATTTACCATCGCACCAAAAAAATTAAGATACCTAGGAATAAACTTAACTAAGGAGGTAAAAGACCTATATGCAGAAAACTACAGGACACTGAAAAAAGAGATAGAGGAAGAGGTAAACAGATGTAAGAACATACCTTGTTCATGGATTGGTAGAATCAACATCATTAAAATGTCCATACTACCCAAAGCAATCTACAGATTCAATGCACTCCCTATCAAAATACCAACAGCATATTTCACAGACCTAGAGAGAACTCTCCAAAAATTCATCTGGAATAAAAAAAGACCCCGAATAGCCACAGCAATCCTGAGAAAGAAGAATAAAGTAGGTGGGATCTCAATACCAGATTTCAAGCTGTACTACAAAGCCACTGTTCTCAAAACAGCCTGGTACTGGCACAAGAACAGACATATTGATCAATGGAACAGAATAGAGAACCCAGATATCGACCCAAACCACTATGCTCAATTAATATTTGACAAAGGAGGCATGAACATACAATGGAGTCAAGATAGTCTGTTCAATAAATGGTGTTGGGAAAACTGGACAGATACATGCAAAAAAATGAAACTAGATCACCAACTAGATACACAAAAATAAACTCAAAATGGATACAGGACTTAAACATAAGACGGGAAACCATAAAAATACTAGAGGAATCCACAGGCAACAAAATCTCAGACATATGCCAAAAGAACTTCTTCACTGACACTGCCCCTAGGGCAATGGAAGCTAAAGAGAAAATTAACAAATGGGACTACATCAAAATAAAAAGCTTTTTTACAGCAAAAGAAACCATCAACAAAACAACAAGAAAGCCCACTGCATGGGAAAACATATTTGCAAATGCTATCACTGATAAAGGTTTAATCTCCAACATCTACAGCCAGCTTATGCAACTTAATAAGAGGAAGATAAATGATCCAATAAAAAAATGGGCAACAGACCTAAACAGAATATTTTCAAAAGAAGACAGAAGGAAGGCCAAGACACACATGAAAACATGTTCAAAGTCACTTATTATCCGAGAGATGCAAATCAAAACAACAATGAGGTACCATCTCACACCTGTCAGAATGGCTATCATCAACAAATCAACAAACGACAAGTGTTGGCGAGGATGCGGAGAAAAAGGAACCCTCGTGCACTGCTGGTGGGAATGCAGACTGGTGCAGCCACTGTGGAGAACTGTATGGAGTTTCCTTAAAAAACTGAAAATGGAACTCCCATTTGACCCAGTAATTCCACTCCTGGGAATATATCCGAAGAAACTAGAAACACCAATCAGAAAGGATATATGCACCACTATGTTCATAGCAGCACAATTTGCAATAGCTAAGATTTTGAAACAGCCTAGGTGCCCATCAGCAGATGATTGGATCAGAAAACTGTGGTACATCTACACAATGGAATACTATGCTGCCATAAAAAAGGAATTCTCATCATTTGCAGCAACCTGGATGGAATTGGAGAACATTATGCTAAGTGAAATAAGCCAGTCAATGAAAGAAAAATACCACGTGATCTCACTCATTTAGGGATAGTAAAGAACATTATAAAGTGGTGAACAAATAGATAGATACAGAGACAGTAAAACATCAAACAGACTTTCAAATTACAGGGGGAAAGTTAGGGAGAGGTGGGGGAGTTATGAAATCAAACGAAGGACTTGTATGCATGCATATAAGCATAAACAATGGACGCAAAACTCTGGGGGGGGAGGGCATGTGTGGGTGTGGGGTGGGGGGTTATGGTAAGATATGTACACATATAATACCTCAATAAAAAATATTAAAAAAATAAAAAATAAAAAATAAATAAACATGACCATTCATTTGTCTATTTGCATTCCTAAAAGGCAATTGTGTATTCTAGTAAATAAAAGCAGATGGGAATGGAGACTCAGTGGAACTTGGCTACTACAGCTAAGGTTTCCCTGGCTTCCTCCGTAATTTCCAAATTTATATTTCTTGTCTTATGTATTAATTTGCGTGTCAGCCCTTTCTCCAAGCCTTTGAACCTGAGGCCACGCTGGCTGAGGCTTCACATTTGGCACCTTGAACTGGGACTTGGAGAAAAAGAATTTGCCAGAGCAGAAAAAATTCACCAGACCTGTGGTAGAAGATTAAACTGCGTGCAAAACTCTTGTCAGCTGCAGAAGGCCAAGGATCCATTAGTGCTTGAGTAATTTATTTTGTTCCAGCAAGATCATAATGGGGCAGAATTTGTCGAAAGGGGAGAGAGTTTCTTGTAGACTTTTGTCTTGCTTGCTAAAGGATAAGGGAGTTTCAGTGTCAGAAGATATTTTTTACAGTTTATACAGATTACTATAGGATATAATCCATGGTTTTCTGATGAGTGTACATTGGATATTGAATGTTGGGAGAGAATAGGTTAGAACTTGAAAGAAGCTCAGCAGCAGGGGAAAAATTTGTCTCCATATTGTTTCTAGTTGTGGGAAAAGGTATTGCATTTGCTAGAGCCTTTCAGAGAAGAAAGACCTCCTCCCTTTGCACACTCCACTCCTAAAGAGAAGCAGAAAGATAAATTGGAGGAGTGGCCTTCATGTCCTGATTCTGAAACATTTAAATCACCACTAATAGAATCACCTATGCCAGTGATGGCGAACCTCTGACACGCGTGTCAGTGCCATTTCTGATGACCGGCCGCATGCTGAGGATGAAACATTTATGTTATTTAAACATTCAAGGAAGAACTAAAACCTATCCTCCTCAGACTATTCCAAAAAATTCAAGAGGAAGGAACACTTCCAAGCTCCTTCTATGAAGCCAGCATCGCCCTAATCCCAAAACCAGATAAAGACAACACAATGAAAGAGAATTACAGACCAATATCCCTCATGAACATAGATGCCAAAATCCTCAACAAAATTCTAGCAAATGGGCTCCAGCAGTATATCAGAAAGAGCATACACCATGACCGAGTAGGATTTATTCCAGGAATGCAAGGATGGTACAATATCCGCAAATCAATGTGATACATTACATAAACAAATTGAGAGATAAAAATCACATACTCATATCAATTGATGCAGAAAAATCATTTGACAAAATCCAACACCCTTTCTTGATAAAAACTCTCAACAAGGTGGGAATAGAAGGCTCATACCTCAACATAATAAAAGCTACATATGCTAAACCCACAGCAAACATCATACTCAATGGACAAAAACTAAAAACATTTCCCCTAAGAACAGGAACAAGACAGGGATGCCCACTCTCACCACTCCTGTTCAACATAATACTGGAAGGATTAGCCATTGCAATTAGACAAGAAGAAGAAATAAAAGGCATCCAAATTGGAAAAGAACAAGTAAAGCTGTCTTATTTTTGCAGAAGACATGATATTGTACATAAAAAATCTGAAAGACTCCATCAAAAAACTAATAGACTTAATAAATGAATTCAGCAATGTAGAAGGATACAAAATTAATGCCAAGAAATCTATGGCCTTTCTATACACCAACAGTGAACTTACAGACAGAGAGACTAATAAGGCAATCCAATTTATCATCGCACCAAAACTTAGGTATGTTCTTTAGAATAGATTGTCTATATTCTATCATTTATCCAATTTGCAGGACAAGACCCTCCTTTATTTGCTAGGAACTAACATATTTTACAGTGGAAGTCTAGATCCTCAGAGTGGGGAACACCCCTCATCTTAGAGTAGAAAGGAAGCAGAAGGATAGAGCAATAAGGATAGAGCAAAATGTTGTCTCTCCAAGTTCAGGAAACAAGAAGTATTTTGGATAATGAACTTCTGGTCACTTCCTGAGCTGTGGTCTGGGGAGTGCCCTCAAGGAAAATGTTTTTTTCAATATGGGTGTCACCTTATGTGGTTCTTTCTTTAAGGATGGGTGCACCTTATGTTTCTATCTGGTTTTAGTTACTGTAAGGTTTGAGGCACAGGAAACGGGAATCGGAAACCAAAACATATTAAAAGGGATGTTTATTCCACAGTAACAAGCGAGATTCATTACGGAGGAGGTAGAAACCAAGATTAGAGTAGGAGGAAGAGAATGAATGACCCAACTGGGCTGTCTTTGCAGACGGAGAAACGGAGAGAGACGGCGGGGGGGGGGGGGGGCGGGGGGGAGAGAGAGGAGACCCAACTGGGCTGTCTTTGCAGCCAGAGAGAGAGGGAGAGAGAGAGAGAGAGAGAGGAGAGCAAGGAGAGCAGCACACGTGGAGGGGTGGAGAATCCTTTAAGGGAAGGGAACAGGAAGGGATTGGGCCCAGGGTGGAATGGGAAGGGGTGGGTCCCTGGCCACTCAGCATGTGCTGATTGGTGGTTCAATGTTTGGGGATGTCTCAGCAGCAGATGTTGGTAACTTCATAACTCTGCCCACCAGTTGCGGGAAGGGAAGATCTCACATTCCAGGCTTTTTGTGATATTATAAAAAAAATGAGAGTCTGGGCAAGGTCAGGGGCTGAAGGTCAATTTTTTATAGCTACTTCCTGCTGAGAGGGGGCGTCATTAGGGGCATCTACCTGGAGTCTCAAGAATTCTGATGCTAGGTTCTGAATTCAGGGCCAGATCTCTCCCACCTTCTGGTTGGTGAACTTCTGCATTCTATTTTGCAAAATACTAGTGAAAGAGCACATGAGAAAGGGGCTAAAGAGCAAAATTAAAGGAATAGACACCAGTTTGCCTAATGATGGGAGGCTGGACAAGGAGTGCACTAGCATAATTTCCCAAGGGACTGGTTGGTGAAGTCTCGAGAGTGATCCTGTTGAGTCACTTGGGAGGTAAAGGCTGGTCCTGAGGCTGCCACAGCGTCACTTGTCTGGTTTTGCTGCTTTTCTGGGCCTGGAGCTGAAATACAACCTGGGGGGTAAGGTTCCTGAGGAGGAATGAGTCCTGCAGCTTGAGGGCTGGTCCTCAGGAGTCTTGGTCGGCTGTCAGCGTGTTCCTGGAGCAGTTGCCTGAGTAAGGGCAGGTAAAAAGGTGGGGCTCCTAGGTGTAGCCCGGATCCCGGTCAGGGCCATGGGCAGAAGGTCTGGCCATGAGCTGAAAATTTCTAGAGAGAGTTTAGTTAGATGGTCTTTAAGGAGGCTGTTGATCCTCTCTATCTTACCTGATGATTGTGCGCAGTAGGGTATGTGAAGTTTCCAGGAGATGCCAAGTGAGGTGCTAACCTGTTGAACGACCCTTGATATAAAAGCTGGGCCATTGTCTGATTGTATGGAGGTGTGGAGGTCGAACCTAGGGATTATGTGTGTTACCAAGGTCTCAGCCACAACCTCAGCAGTTTCCTTGCGGGTAGGGAAAGCTTCTACCCACCCTGTCAGGGTGTCTACCATGGTAAGCAGATATTTGGTCTTCTTGTGGGGAAGAAGGCATATGGGTGAAGTCTACCTGCCAGTCCTGTCCTGGGAGGTGTCCCCTCATTTGATGGGTAGGAAAGTTGGGGCGCATTCCTCCCTGAGGTGAGACAGCTGCACACGTGGAGCAGGCACTCATGTCTGCCTCTCGCAGTGTGGGCAAGGTGAAGAGGGGTGCAAGGAACCTCCAAAGTGTCAGCAGTCCAATGTGCAAAGACCAGTCGACCTGTTTGGCAATGGCCCCCTACCTGAGCCTTGGGAAGGGCGATCTTGTTATTTATGAAGGCCGCCTCTAGGGTCTGCTCGAGTGTTACTACCACATAGGAAGCTTTCTGACATCCCTGGGGGCCTAGGCACGCGCTTCCATCCACAAACAGAGTTAAGTCAGGATTAGAGATAGGAAGATTTGAGAGTCCTGCCTGAGGTTGCGTGAGGACCTTGACGACCTCAGGGGAGGAGTGTGTTGCCACAGGTTGGGTGGAGGCAGTGGGAAGGAGAGTGGCTGGGTTCAGGGCTGGGGACTGAGTTAGGGAGATGTCAGGATTCTCAAGAAACAGGAGATGGAGTTCCTACATGCGAGAGGGGGCAAGGAGAGATAAGGATTGGTGTAACAGAAGATCCTGTAGTCTATGGGTGGAGAAGAACTGTAAGGGTTGCTTGAAGCAAATCTTCTGGGCCTCCTTGATGGGAACAGCAGCTGCAGCCAGAGCCCGGAGGCAGGGCTGACATCCCTAAACCTATGGGATCAAGCTGTCTGTATAGGTAGGCTACAGGAGTCAAGGCTGGCCCTAGGGGCTGGGTGAGGACCCCCATAGCTATTCCCTGTCTTTCATCAGTAAATAGTTGGAAAGGCTTAGTAATGTCCAGGGGAAAGAGAGAGAGAGAGAGAGAGAGAGAGAGAGAGAGAGAGAGAGAGAGAGCCAGAATAGTATCCCAGAGTTAGAAAAAGCTTGGCGAACAAGGGAGGGTGAGGAGAGGGGGGTCTACTGGTGTTTCTTTAGTGGCCTAGTATAAGGGCTTAGCTAGGAGAGCAAAGTTTGGGACCTAATGGTGGAAGAATCGTACCAGCGGAGGCCAGCTGCATGCCTCTGAGACATGACCAGGGAGGGGCTGCAGACAAGGAGATCATCTACTTACTGGAGAAGAGTGCTGGGTTCTAATGAGCATTGTTGGAGGTCTCTGGGTAAGGCCTGGTCAAACAGATGAGGACTGTCTGTGAACCCCTGGGGCAGGACCGTCCAAGTGGGTGGGTCCTTTTACAATTCTTGTCAATAGTTAACTTTAAAACTTCTTTCTTTCTTCCTTTCTTCCATTAAATATTTCTGAACATGTCTAGCAATTAATGTTTCAATATTGTATGCTATTTAAAATATTTAGAAAAGGCAGGGGGAGGAGGTAACAGGCCTCTAACTGCTTGAGTTCAAAACTGACACTTTTTTTCCTCCTAGAGATAAAGATCTAAGTTTCTTGTGCTGGCAAGAAAGTTGTTCTCTAGGGAGGGTGGAGAGGGGAAGAGGGCGGGGTGAGAAGGCGCTGAGGCCAGAGCATTTTTACTGTCAATACCCATGTCCGAGATTGTAGAAGGGATAATGGCCCAGAAAAGGAGGGCAGGACAGAGAAGGTAGTCCCCATATCCACCAGAAAGGAGACCTGCTTACCCACTACCTTGAGCATTACCCTGAGCTCAGCGAGGGTGATGGGTGTCGTTGAGTCCTGGCATCTTCAGCCAGTTCCAGCATGGCCAGCGGTGGGTCATGACCTGGAAGGACGGCCCCTCTACACTGAGACGCAGTAGGCCCGTCACTTTTCCTGGGGCAGTCAGTTTTCCAGTGGCTGTTTTGACTGCACGTCAGGCAGGGCTTGGTTGGAGCTAGGGGCCGGGGCACTGCTTTGCCCAGTGGCCTTCATTTCTGCATTGGAAGCATCTTCCAGTTGGCATATGTCCTCTCATTGCACCCCTACCATGCACAGTCCCCTCTGGACCATTTATGGCTGCCATCGGCCTCAAAGGTTGCAAGGCTTGGGTTTGCAGACCCATCTCCTATCGAAGGTGGGTTTACTCTGCCTGCTCCTCCTGGGCATTAAAAGCTTAAATGCCATGTATGGATCTTGGACCTGGGTCTGAGAAGGAATTAAGGGAGGGGGCTAGTGGAGCAGGAGGCGGGTCGTGGGCCAGAGGAGGAGAAGGAGCACAGCGGCTGGTGGCCACACCAGGCCGGGCCTGCGGGAGCGGGACTTACTGGTTCAAAATGGTGGCCACCACGCAGACCATGTGGCCAGAGAGGGGTGGGACTTGCCACGCCAAGATGGTGGCTGGCTGCTCACAATACACAAGGGAAGAGCAACCCAAAACCGAAATCTCACTTAGCTGTTTGGAGCAGCTGGTGGGATGGCGGGTGGGTGGCTCTGTGCAGCGACCTAAGACGGCTTCTCAAGAGCAGAACCTGTTACTTTGCCTCATCTACAGCATTAACCTGAATGCAAGGGTAAGAATAAGTGAGTGCATTTACAAGAAAGTAACTACAAAGCAGTTAAAGACATTTTTTTCATATTAAACCTTTATATATATTTTTTTTCTTGCAAGGTATGTGTGGCTCTTTGGTTCATTATGTGCTTCTATAAGTTAGTGATACAATAGGATGTTTCATCATTGGAGTTTCAGAATATTTTCTGAAACTCCAATGATGAAAACCATAGACAGAGTGGGCCCCATATTCTGCAGTGGAGCCAAACCTATCTCACTGGGAGCGACTATTTCTGAATGATGAGCTTCTTTCTGTGGTGCTTCTCTTATCCTTGAGCCTTTGCTAACTTTTGATAAATGTACAGACGAAATTGATTTGTCTTTGAGGGAAGTAAGGGAGTGATATACTATATCATATTGGGGGAAAAATGGGGTGGAGCATGAAAAATCAATTTCAAGTGGGAAGAGCAAGGACAATGGCATGTGACCATCAAGACATGCTGGTACAATGTAGAATTGTGCTTTGTGGAATTCTATAAATTGTTAGGGTAGTAGTATGCAGTAGAAAAAGCATAAACTTTGCCTACTGTTATCCAGATATTAAAGGGGATTTTTAAAAAATCTTTACTGTTGAAAATAAAACATTGGTAATGTTTTTTCCCCATTGATCCCTTCCAGCTCGACACTTCCCCGCCATCCCAGGCCTTCAACACACTATTTTCTCTATCAATAGGTTATCCATTTATGCATACAAGTTCTTTGGTTCATCTTGTCCCACTCACCCCCACCCACCACCTTCCTTCTGAGAATCAACATTCTGTTCCATGGTTCTATGCCTCTGGATCTATTTTGTTCATCAGTGTATTTTGTTCATTAGATTTCACATGTGAGTGAGATCACTTGACACTTATCATTCTCTGACTGGCTTATTTTTCTTAGCATAATACTCTCCAGGTCACTCCATGCTGTTACAAATGTTAAGAGTTCTTTCTTCTTGAAAGCTGCATAGTATTCCATTGTGTAAATGTACCAGTTTTTTTAATCCATTCATCTGTTGATGGGCACCTGAACCATCTACAGATCTTAGCTATTGTAAAGTGTGCTGTATATCATCTTTCTGATTGGTATTTCTGGATTTTTGGGATATACTTGAGGCCCGGTGCACAAAATTTGTGCATGGGGGGGTCTCTTAGCCCAGCCTGCACACTCTCCAATCCAGGACCCCTGGGGGATGTCCAACTGCCTCTTGCAATCTAGAACCACTGGCTCCTAACTGCTCACCTTCCTGCCTGCCTGATTGCCCCTAACTGCTCCCATGCTGGCCTGATCTCCCCTAACCACCTCTGCCTCACCCAGCACCCAGCACCCGGTCCGGCTTTGCCTGGGCTGGCTGCAGCTGCAGGGGACTGTGGGCAGGCGACTTGTCCCTCTCCTGGGCCACAGGCACAGGCACAGCCACTGACACCCCGGACTGTGGGGCATGCAGCTTTTCCCTTTCCCAGGCTGCAGCCTGGCTGGTCCCCATTCCTCTCTCCCAAGCTCTTTTGTGCCTGGCTAGTCCCTATTCCTCTCTCCCAAGCTCATTTGTGCCTGGCTAGTCCCCATTCCTCTCTCCCCAGTCTTGAGTGTCTGAACAATTCTGGCATGAGGGTGCAAGGGCATGACAACCATTTGCATGTTAGCTCTTTATTATATATGATTCTTAGAAGTGGAATCACTGGATCAAATGGGATTTCCATATTTAAAAAAATATATTTATTGATTGATTTCAGAGAGAAAGGGAGAGTGATAGAGATATAGAAACATCAATGATGAGAGAGAATCATTGATCAGCTGCCTCCTTCCTGCCCCCAACTGAGGATTGAGCCTGAAACCCGGACATATCCCTTTGGCCGGAATCAAACCTGGGACTCTTCAGTTTGCAGGCCAACACTCTATCCACTGAGCCAAACAGCCTAGGGTGGGATTTCCATTTTTAATTTTATTTAGAAACTCAGTTCTGTTTTCCATAGTGGCTGCACCAGTCTGCATTCCCACCAGCAGTGTACTAGGGTTCCCCTTTCTCCACATCCTCACCAACCCTTGTTTGCTGGTTTGTTGATGGTAGCCATTCAGACAGGTGTAGGTGATAGCTCAGTGTCATTTTAATTTTCCTCTCTCAGATTATTAGTGACTCTGAGCATTTTTTCATGTCTCCTAGCCTTCTGCATGCTCACTTTGGAGAAGTGTCTAATTAGGTCCTTTGCCCATTTTATAATTGGATTGCTTGTCCTCCTTTTGTTAAGTTGTATGAATTCCTGATATATTTTGGAAATTAACCCCTTATCAGATATGTCATTGGCAAATAAGTTCTCCCATGTAGTGGACTCTCCTTTCTTTTTGTGATGGTTTCTTTTGTTGCGCAGAAACTGTTTATTTTTATAAATGTCATCCCATTTGTTTATTTTCTCCATTTCTTTTGCCCTAGGAGATGTATCTGTAAATACATTGCTATGAGAGATGTCTGAGATTTTGCAATCTATAGTTTCTTCTAGGATTTTTATGGTTTCCAGACTTACATTTAAGTCTTTTGAGTTTATTCTTGTATATGGTGTAAGTTGGTGATCTAGTTCCATTTGTGTTTTGTTTTTGTTTGTTTGTTTGTTTTGCATCTATATGTCCAATTTTCCCAACACCATTTATTGAAAATATTGTCTTGATTCCATTGTATGTTTTTGTCTCCTTTGTCAAGTATTAGTTGAATGTAATAGCTTGGGTCTATTTCTGGGTTCTCTGTGATGTTCCATTGATCTATATGCCTGTTTTTGTGCCAGAACCAGGATGATTGAATTGCAGTGACTTTGTAGTAGAACTTGATAGGCGGTATTGTGACCCCACTAATATCCTCCTTATCAAGATTGCTGTGGCTATTCACAGTCTTTTTCTTCTATGTGAATTTTTGGAGTACTTGTTCTATGCAACGAAACATACCATTAGCATTTTAATAGAGATTGCATAGAATCTATAGATTTCTTTAGGTAGTATGGACATTTTAATGATGTTAATTCTACCAATCCATGAAAATCGTGTATCTTCCACTTGTTTATATGTTCCTCTATCTCTTTTTTTGTCAATGTCCTGTAGTTTTCTGAGTACAAGTCTTTAACCTCCATGGTTAAGTTTATTCCTAAGTATCTTAATTTTTTATTTCAATGGCAGATGGAAAGTTTGTTTAGTTTTTCTTTCAGAGACAACATTATTGGATATAAAAATGCCATCAATTTATGGGTGATAATTTTGCAACCTGCTACATTGCCAAATTCATTTATTAAATCTAGCAGTTCTTTGGCAGAGTCTTTAGGGTTTCTTATGTACAGTATTATGCTATCTTCAAATAAGGTGAGTTTTACTTCATCCTTTCCAATTTGGATGCCTTTTATGCTTTCTTCTTGCCTGGTCACTGTTGCTAGCACTTCCAGTAGTAGGTTGAATACCAGTGGTGAAAGTGGACATCCCTGCCTTGTTCTTATTCTTAGGGAAAAATGTTTTTCGTTTTTGCCCATTGAGTATGATGTTGGCTGTACATTTGATATATATATATATATATATATATATATATATATATATATTCTTTATTATATTGAGGTATGATCTCTATGTTCCCATTTTGCTTAGAGTTTTTATCAAAATGGGTGTCGCATTTTGTTAAAAGCTTTTTCTGCATCTATTGATAAGATCATGTGGTTTTGTCTTTCATTTTGTTTATGTGATGTATCATGCTTATTGATTTGCAAATATTGTACCAGCCTGGCATTCCTGGGATAAATCCTACTTGGTCATGGTGTATCATCTTTTAAATACATTGCTGGATCCACCTTGATAATATTTTGTTGAAGATTTTAGCACATATGTTTATCAGGAATATTTCCTATAATTCTCTTTCTTTGTAGTGTTTCTGTCTGGTTTTGGAATTATGATGGCCTCATAGAAAAGGGTTAGAAGTGTTCCTTTCTCTTGGATTTCTTGGAATGGTTTGAGAATGATAGGTGGTGTTAGTTCATCTATGAATGTTTGGTAAAACTGCTCTGTGAATCTCAGTCCAGACCAGGGCTTTTGCTTGTTGGGAGTTTTTTAATCCTTCTTCAATTCCATCAGTTGTTATTGGCCTATTCATGTTGTCCCATAGCTCCCTTAAGTTATCTTCCTGTTTTTTAATTGTTTTTCTTTTTGGTTCTCAGGTTGAGAGTGATTTTTTTCTACCCTGTCTTCTAACTTACTGACCTGACCTTTCGTTTCTCCTAATCTGTTCTTTATTCCTTCTAATATGTTATTTATTAGTGCTATGTAATTCTTCCTTTCTGATTGGTCATATTTCATAGTTTCTATATCTTTTCTCATGCTGTTGAGCATCCTTGAAATCATTGTTATAAACTCTATATGTAATAAATTTCTCATTTCCATTTAATTTAGCTCTTCTTCTGGTGAATTCCCTTGTTCTTCCATTTGGAGCTTGTATTTTTGTCTCCCCATTTTGGCTACCTGTTTGTGTTTGTGTTTATGTATTAGGTAGATCGCCCATGACTCCCAATCTCTAGCACAGGACAATGTCAGACATTGTTTGTGACTGATCCTGAGTACCCTGTTAGGAGCTATCAGCAACCCACAGCTTGTGTCTCCCTCTGCTGGGGCTGGGTGCCTTTGGAATGGACCAAGATATGCACCAAGGTTTGATTTTCTTAGCTTGGGCCCAGAATTAAATCAGGCAAATATTCAAAGCTTCCAAGTCCCACTTCTGCCTGCAGTCTGATGAGCCTCAGGCTATTGACTCCAGTGTGAGAGGAGAGGTTTTTTAACAGGTGGGTCAATTGCTTGCTCTCCAGGCAAAAGCTTCCTGGATTGTAAGTGTCTGCCTGAGAAAGATGTCCTCTGCAGTATGAGGGAATGACTCAGCATAGGAAACCAGGGAAGCTGCCTTCTGAGCTCTTACCCCATAGTCCCAACCCTGGATTCTGCTCACATGGCTCTAGTCTACTCTGCCCTTCCTCTGCCGAAGCTCAAAGTGAATGAATGGCTGCACACAAAATTTTGTGTGTTGGTCTTTTAAGAGGATGCCTGCATGTCCAGCTGTGTTCTCCCTCACAGACAGAAACCCCACTGCTTTTCACAACCAGTTTTTATGTGGGCACTTTTCTCAGTTCTGGTGCTCTGAGCTGGGGAGACCAGCCTGGGGTTTAGACGCCAGAGTTCTTAGTTGAGAAAACCACATAGCTAAATTTTCTTCAGCTGCTTTCTGTGGGAGCCCAGCCAGGCTCTTATGTCTTCTCGATTCCTACCACTCTTGATGTGGTCTTCATTTCCCATCCTTGGTTATTAGGGTTCTCTCCAGCTAGTCTTCAGTTCATTATTCAAGATGTTTTTCTGTATTTTAGTTGTAATTCCAGTTTGGTGCTGGGAGAGTGTCAGTGTAGCTTCCATTAATTCTGCTGCCATTTTGTGATCTCTAAAAAGGGAGTTTTCTTTTTTATACCAGAAAGCAAACAAAGGCCTCAGAAATCTTGGTTACACATAATTTCTTTCAGCACATAATGAATAAATCCAAGAAGACTGAGGTCTTTATACAGGGAAGAGTAGTTAAGAACTTGGTTGAAACTGTGCACAAAAGAGGCCACATGTTAACCTGACAAGCTCAGAGAAGGCCTGTATGGTAGTCTTGCAAACTCAGAGACCTAAATTAAGCACAAAAAATGGTCTGAAATTAAACTTTAACTAAAAGCAGTTATGGTGGGTAGTTACATCCTAGGCTGGTATCTTCACTGACAAGATCAACTGAGCCTATCTATCTTTTGGCATCTAAGATAACATATCCTTGAAATGTCTGGGTAACTTGTAACTTACTTTTTCCCAGACCCCTTGGGGTCCTTCGTAGTTATTGTCATCTTGTTAATTGTTGACTGTTGACTATCCTGTGCCTACGTAACAATATGTCTATCATTTTACTTTTTATCCAATCCCAGGGGTTCCCCCACTTTGCTTTCTCCTGCCTCTCTAATCTATCACCAATGGATTTCATCAGTTATGGCATACTAGCCCTGTGAGCATGATCAGCTACACCTGGTGTAATTTAGCCTCTTCCCTAATGTAAATTCTGAGAGTAGCATCCTGGTCAGGGGCAGACATCATCCCAGCTGAGCTGAGAATCAGCTTCACAGAACACTGGCAACACCACTGGTCTTCTCCCTGCAAGGCTATAAACAGCCTCCTCCTCAGTCCACTCACAGTGGTTTCAGAGACTCTAGTTTCTTTTAAACAGGAGAGAGACTGCTGTCTATTTCTGACAAAGGAGAAAACAGAGGCCTAGAAAATGTAGATGGCAAACACCAAGGCACACATTGTCCAGGATCAGGAACCAAAATCTAAGTTCCTTCTGTTTCTCAGAAACCTCTTCACATAAGACTATGGGGAATGTGGAAATGAAACCACAAGTCAGAGCTGGGTTGTGAGACATCTAAACTAGGAAACTCAGTTTCTCTCCTCTTGTCTGTGCTCAATTTAGGAAAAAAGAAAATAATATTCAGTATTGAGAAAAGAGCATTGAAATCTTCAACTGTACAAGTGGATTTGTCTATTTCTCCATTTGTTGTGTCAGCCTTTACTTCTTGAATTTGAAGTTCTCTTGTTTTGGGGGAGGTATTTTTTGTTAATCCTCAGGCTAGGATATTTTTCCATTGATTTTTAGAAAGAATGGAAGGAAGGGAGAGAGGGAATAAGGAAAAGAGAGAGAAAGACATCAATCTGAGAGAGATACATCTATTGGTTGCCTCCTACACATGCTCCGAACAGGGCAGGGATTGAATCTGTAACCCAGGTATGTCCCCTTGACTGGGAATCAAAACCAAAACCCTTCAGTGCTCAGGCCAACACTCTAACCACTGAGCAATATCAGCCAGGGCAAAGTTCTGTGTGGCTTTTGAAACTCAGTTACCTATGAGGTACATGCACATTCGGTATTATTGTCTTGTTGATGAATTAACCTATTTATCATTATGAAAGGTTCTTCTTTATCTCAGGTGCAAAAATGGGACTGCTCTAAAGCCTACTTGTCTGATATGAATACCACCACTGCAGGTTTCATGTGCCTAACCTGTGCATAGTGTAGCCTTTTCATGGTATATCTTTTTTAATTCTTCTCCTTTAACCTGCCTGTGTCTGTATATTTAAAGTTGTATTTCGTTTAGACAGCATACAACTGGATCTTGATTTTTTATCCAGTCTGACTGTCTTATAATTGGGCCATTTAGACAATTTACATCTAATATGATTCTTGATATGGATGTGTTTAAATTCATCATCTTTCACTGGACATCAGAGGAATGGTTGCATGAGAGAGCCCCCTGTCTTCTCCCCCTAAAATTTCAAAGAGTTAGCCAACTATAATTTAACAAAAAAATCCCTGCTCGACATAGACGCATGACTGAGAGACCTGTGCATTGAAACATCTAAAGGTAGGCAACCAGAAAATGGGGAGATGAAAAGGAAGGAAAGTGCAGAGAACCTGCAGATGCAGCCCATACAGCTTCAGTAAGATAGTACAGCCCCTGCAGTTTCCATAAGACAGTAGCAAGGAGCTCATAGCTTGGCCAGCTGGGAGAGGGGAGAAAGCTGTGGTAGCAGGCACTTCCTTTGGCTAAGGGAAACAGAGAGCTGGGGAAGGGATCCCAGCAGGGCAAGTGGTGAGAGAGTGGACAGTGTCTGAGTAAGGAGACAACCTGACAGAGCACAGGGTTCTGATGCGCAGCTCTCCACTCTTTGGTTGGCAGTGTTTTTTCAGACAAAGAAACAGAACCACAGAGCCCTACTGCTTGGTCTCCCAAAAATTGCCTCCTATTGACCTTGGATTGAGTCCAAGAGCTTATTATCTGTAAACCAAGAGCCATTGCAGTAGAACCACTGTTTTCCTCTGTAACTGATCCTCAGGAGGGGTGCTTGGGGTGAAATTCCACAGGTGTCAGATATTGCCATTACAGTGAGAGCAAAACAAACCCCACTTTTAATTAGTGTGGCCGTACTGTCTTACAGAAGCCGCAGAGGTTCAATACTGGAAGGTCACAGAGGTAAAAAATCTTGTGATTAAGCACCATCCACTGGAAAATAGTAGGGCCGAAATCAGTTTGGCTCAGTGGATAGAGTGTTGGCCTGCAGACTGAAAGTTTCCAGGTTTGATTCCGGTCAAGGGCATGTACCTTGGTTGTGGGCACATCCCCATTAGGGGTTGTGCAAGAGGCAGCTAATTGATGTTTCTCTATCATCAATGTTTCTAACTCTCTATCCCTCTTTCTTCCTCTCTGTAAAAAATTAATAAAATATATTAAAAAAAAGAAAATAGTGGGAAAACCTCTTCCGAAATAAATACATAGTCAAAGGAGGACAGTAAATACCTGAATAACCACAGTAATGAGGATGAGCAGAAAGAAAATGAGATATCTCCAGAAAGCAAGCTGGAACACATGGAAGTATGTGATATAAATGACAGAAATTTTAAGATTACAGTTCTGAAAATCATCAATGAGATGTAAGAAAATACAGTCAGGTAATTCAGTGCACTCAGAAAACAAATCAATGAACAAAATGGGTACTTTACCAAACAGATTCAGACTTTAAAAGAGAACCAATCAGAAATCCTAGAAATAAAGGATGCAATTAAGGAAATTAATAGTGAACTACTGAGCATAGAAAACAGAGCCAACCAAATGGAGGAAATAATTAGATATCAAAGATAGGAATCTAGAAATGATTCAGAGAAGAGAGAGGCCTGCACATAAAGAAAAATGAAAGAGATCTACAAGAACTATCTGACTCCATCAGAAAAAGCAATATTAGAATTATAGACATTCCAGAGGAGGAGGAGAGAAAGCATGGGATGAAGAGTCTATTCAAACAGTGGATGAGAACTTCCCAAACCTATAGAAAGAACTAGATCTTCGAATCCAAGAAGTAAATAGAACACCTAATTAGGTCAATCCAAAGAAGCCCACTCCAAGGCACTTGGAATTAAAGCTATAAAAAATGATGACAAAGAAAAATGTTTCAAATCAGCCAGGGGCAGAAGGAAGTGACCTACTAAAGAAAACACATCAGAATTTCATCCAACTACTCAGCAGAAATGCTACAAGCAAGAAGTGAGTGAAATCAAATATGCAAATGACTGAAAGAGAGAAATTATCAGTCATGGATAATATATCCAGCAAAATTATCCTTTAAATATGAAGGAGAAATAAAGATGTTCCCAAACATACAGAAGCTGAGGGATTTTATCACCAGAAAACCTCCATTGCAGGAAATATACAAGGGAGTTATTCTATCTGAAACAAAAACATAAGGTCACAACATAAACAGGGGAGTAAGATCACAGCATAAACATGGATAATTTGTGACAACAAAAACATAAAAGGGGAGAGGGTAAAGGCTTGAACTGACAAAGGATGATGAAGTTCATATGCACTAAAAAAAAAAAAAAGCTATTGTATACTGTATAGGCAAGTTTACTTTTTTATAAACTTAATAGTAACCACACACAAAAATCCCCAAACCAGGGCACATAGCTTTAAAAAAGAGGAAACAGAGAAAGAAAGTATGGAATAGTACCAAATAAAAACAACAGAAACACAAAGGAAAAGAACCAATGGAGGCAAAGAGCTACCAGAAAACAAAAAATAAAATGGCAATAGGAAATCCTCATACATCAATAATTACCCTAAATTCAAATGGCCTGCATTCATCAATAAAGAGGCACGGAGTAGCAGAGTGTGTCAACAAAACAAAACAAAACAAAACAAAACAAAAACAAACCCAACCATATGCTGCCTACAAGAGACACATCTAAGCTGCAAAGAAAAGGTAGATTCAAAGTATAAGAGTGGAAAATGATTCTCTAAACAAACAATATCCACAGAAATACAGGTGTATCCATACTTATATTTAACAAAATAGATGTCAAGATAACAAGAGACAAAGATGGACACGTTGTAATGATAAAAAAGGACACTACATCAACAAAACATACATGTGAATATATATGCAACCAACCAAGGAGCACCAAAATATATAAAACAGCTACTCACAGAATTAAAGAGAGAAACAGGTCAAAACACAATCATATTTGGGGACCTTAGTACTCCAATGACACCTCTAGACAGATCAACCAAACAAAAAAATGAATAAAGAAACATCATTCTTAAATGAAACACTGGATCATAATTGACATTTACAGAATCTTTCATCCCAGAACATCAGATTATACATTATTCTCCAGCACACATGGAACATTCTCAAGGATAGGCAATATGTTGGGTCACAAACTAGCATCAACAAATTCAAGAAGATTGAAATTATACCAAGCATATTCTCTGACCATGATGTCTTGAAATTAGAAATCAATTGCAAAAAGGAAGCAAAGAAACCCACAAATACATGGCTATTAACCAACATACTACTTAAAAAATGGCAGGGTCAAAGAAGAAATAAAAGATGAGGTCAACAGATATATAGAGACAAATGAGAATGACAATACAACACATCAAAATTTCTGGATGCAGAAAAAGCAGTAATAAGTGGGAATTTTATATCATTATAGGCCTATCTCAAGAAACAAGAGAAATACTAAGTAAACAACCTAACATCACATCTTAAAAAACTACAGAAAGAAGAACAAAAGTAATCAAAAGTCAGCACAAAAAAGGAAATAAAATTACAGCAGAATTGAATGAAATAGAGAACAAAAAGACTTTATAAAAGATTATTAAAATAAAGAGCTGGTTCTTTGCAAAGATTAATAAAATTGACAAACCCCTGGCAAATACTAAGGAATAAAAGGGAAAAGACTCATATAAACAAAATCATAAATAAGAGAGGAGATGTCACCATTATAAACATACAAAGGATCCTATTAGAATATTATGAAATACTATATACCACCAAATTCAATAAACTTCCTAGTCTAAATCATGAGAATTGAAAAATCTACATAGACTGTTCAGTAGTGAGGAAACTGAGACAACCATAAAAAATCTCCCAAAAAAATAAAAGTCCAGCACCAGATGCTTCACCAGTGATTTCTACCAAACCTTCAAAGATTTAAAATCTATCTTCAAACTATTCCAAAAAATTAAAGAAGTGGCAATATATCCTAACATTCTGTGAGGCCAACATAACCCTGATACCAACACCCGGCAAAGATAACACAGAGAAAGAAAACTACAGACCAATATCTCTGATGAATACTGATGCAAAAATCATAAACAAAATACTAGAAAATTGAATACAACAGTCCATCCCAAAAATTAAGTGGGGTCTATTCCAGGGGTACAAAGATGGCTCAACATATGCAAATCAGTTAATACAATACACCACATTAACAAAAGAAAAGATAAAAATCATATGATTGTATGACTAGATGCAGAAAACACATTTGATAAGATACAATGTCCATTTATGATTAAAATACTTAATAAAATAGGAATAGATTAAAACACCTCAACATAGTAAAGAGCATATATGATAAACCCTCAACTAATATACTCAATAGTGAAAATCTGAAAGCCTTTCCTCTAAGATCAGGAACAAAACAAGAATGTCCACTCTTACCACTCATATTCAACATAATGCTGGAAGTTCTAGCCAGAGCAATAAAGCAAGAGAAAAAATAAAAGACATCCAAATATGGAAGAAAGAAGTAAAACTGTCACTTTTTGCAGACAACATAATTATGTATATAGAAAACCCTAATGATTCCACCAAAAACCTATTAGGAACAATAAACATATACAGTCAAGTTGTAGTATACAAAATCAATGTGCAAAAATCCATGGCCTTCCTGTATCTATACTAATGATAGACAAATATGTAAATTGACCATCCCTCTGTGGCACTTACAGCCATTCAGGAGTGAGTATGCAAATTTACTCAACAAAGATGGCGGGCTTGTGGCAGCATGCATGCGTGCAGGTGCTGAGCATCCAGGCATGGGGTAGGATGCCCACCTGCCTGCCTGTCCACCTGCCGTGTAGTCTGGGCGATGCAGTGGGTGTCCCCAGGATCCTGACTGCTTCGAGCCTGTAGCCAGTGCATGCGCATGCCGAAGCCAAGCAACTGGCGTCCCAGGGATGCCACTGGAGGGTCCGGTCCTGTCAGCCCAGACTGGGGGTGGCTAGAGTTCCAAGTCACTTTGGTTTCTGCAGCCGTTGGACCAGAAGCAGAAACAAAGAGTGCGGGGAGCACTAGGAATGCTAGGAATCGTGGTTCTGGCGGCAAATGCACTGCAGGATCTCCTACACACTAGAGCAAAGTGATCCTGGAGCAAGTTACTGTTGCGGGTGGGGAATGGAGGGACAGCAAAAGTGAGAGACATAAATAAAGTCAGAGAGTTGTGAAAAAATTAAAGGAAAGATAACTTGCAACTTTTAAGAAAGCTCCACAAATGGTGAAAGGGAAAAAAGAAAAGACCTCTTTATTCTGTGAGCACCAAACCAAGCTGGGTTGGGGTCTCAGACAATTCGCTCATATGATTGCAAAGACAGACAGAAACTCCTGGATTGTAGAGGGCTCCCCTGAAAGCTCCCAGATTGGAGAGGGTGCAGGTTGGGCTGAGGGACCCACCCCTGTGCATGATTTTCGTGCACCAGGCCCCTAGTTCTAACTATAAAACTTCAGAAAAAGAAATGGAAAAAATTCCTTTTGCAGTTGCAACAAAAACAATACAATACCTAGGAATAAACTTAAGCAGGAAAGTGAAAGATCTATATACTGAAAATTACAAAGCATTATTAAAAGAGATTGAAAAAGACACACACAGAAAAATGGGAAAATATTTCATGTTCATGAATTGAAGGAATCAACATAGTTAAAATGACCATATTACCCAAAGCAATATACAGATTTCATGCAATCACCATAAAAATCCCAATGTCATTTTTTTAAGAAGTAGAAGAAGAAAGCTTTAGATTTGTATGAAACCACAATTGACCCCAAATAGCCAGGACAATTTTTTGGGAAAAAATAAAGCTGGAGGTATCATGTTTCAGAGCTATGATAATCAAAACAGCATGGTATTGGCAGAGAAACAGACATATAGATCAAAGGAATAGAATAGAGAGCCCAGCTATAAAACCACATGTATATGGACATGTAATTTTCAACAAAGGAGCCAGAAGCACACAATGAAGTAAAGATAGTCTCTTCAATAAATGGTGCTGTGAAAACTGGAAAGCCACATGCAAATGAATAAAACTGGATTACAGTTTTCCCCCATGTACAAAAATTAATTCAAAATGCATCAAAGACCTCAATATAAGATCCAAAACAATAAGTTACATAGAAGAAAATATATGTACCAAACTTATGGTCCTTGGTCATAGAGAATATTTTATAAACTTGACCCCAACATCAGGGAAGTAAAGGTAAAAATAAATGAATGGGACTATATTAAACTAAAAAAGCTTCTGCACTGCAAAGGAAACCAACAAAAAATGAAGAGGCAGCCAACCAGATTGTGGGAAGATGGCTGCCGACAGGAAGGCAGACTGCAAGATAGTATGTGAGTGAGAAAACAAAGGGAGAGTGTGTGGTCACATGGGGAGTGTTTGTTGGTGAGTTGAGGGACAGCTATACTCCAGGAGACTGTGGGGGACTGCTGTATGGGGCTCCCCTGCATGGTCAGCCCCCACTGCTGCTAGGTTCCCTCTAGGGGCGACTGGCTCAGATGTGGAGACCTCACCATCTTGAAGGACAAAGTGGATATTATCAGAAGCTTGAAAAACCCAGGGAATCTACAACTATGGCACCCACAGAACAGCTGAGAACTCGAGAACACCGGTCCCCGAATGGTGCAAGCACATAGATTCAGAGGAGCTCTGCACTCCCTCACGGAAAGGTCAGCTTTTGCCTGGAATAAAGTGAGGTCTGTGGTCCAAACAGGAGAGAGAAACATGAACATAGGAGCTGGAGTACCTGGGGGAGAGAAAACTACATAACCAGACACCAAGCGAAGAGAGATCATGGGGAGACAAAGAAACAGTCCGCATATGAAAGAAAAGCAGGCTTCAACAGAAAAGGAAGTAATAGAAATGGAGGCTAACAACATGTCAGAAAAAGAATTCAGAGAAATGGTCATAAAGTGGATGAAAAGAATGGAAGACAAATTCAACAATATGTGTAAGAACCAAGAGGAAAAAAAGAAGAACCAAGAATAAATGAAAAATAACATTGCTGCTGTAAAGAACTCAATAGAACGCATTAAGAGAAGACTAGAAGAAGCAGAGGATCACATCAGTGAGTTAGAAGACAAGGTAGGAAAAAATTCCCAAGCAGAGCAGCTTCTAGAAAAAAAAAATTAAAAAACAGGAGGAGAGCCTAAGGGAACTTTGGGACAACATGAAACAAAACAACACCCGGAAAAAGAAGAAACTGAGCAAGGAATAGAAAACCTATTTGAAGAAATAATGACAGAAAACTTCCCTGATATAGAGAAGAAAACCCATACACAAATCCAAGAAGCTAACAGAGTCCCAAGCAAAGTGAACCCCAAAAGACGAATGACAAGCCACATTATAATTAAATTGGCAAACACCAATGACAAAGTAAAAATTTTAGAAGCAGCCACAGAGAGACAGAAAGTTATCTACATAAGATCCCCCATTAGACTAGCGACTGATTTCTCAACAGAAATGCATCAGGCCAGAAAGAATGGAATGAAATATACAAAGTCATGCAAAGAAAGGGTCTGAATCCAAGACTACTGTACCCAGCAAGGCTATCAATGAAAATTGAAGATGAAATCAGGAGCTTCACAGACAAAAAGGACTAAGGGAATTTATTACCACCAAACCAGCAATGCAAGAAATGCTAAAGGGTCTGCTGTAAAAAGAATAAATAGGAAGGAAAGAAGGAACACAGGGGTAAAGAATAAAAATGGCAACAAACAAGTAACTATCAATAATAACTTTAAATGTAAATGGATTAAATTCCCCAATCAAAAGACACAAGGAAACAGATTGGATAAGAAAACAGGACCCATATATCTGCTGTCTACAAGAAGCTGACCTCAGAAAACAAGACGCACACAGACTGAGGGTGAAGGGAAGGATAAAGGTGTTCCAGGCGAATGGAAATGAGAAAAAAAATAGCTGGGGTAGCAATACTTATATCTGACAAATTAGATCTCAAAGTGAAGGACATAACAAGAGATAAGGAAGGCCACTTCATAATACTAAAGGGAGCAATCTAACAAGAAGAAATAACTCTGGTAAACACGTACACACCCAATAAAGGAGCACCCAAATACATAAAAAAAAAAAAAAACAAATCCTGGAGGATAACAAGGGAGAGATTGACAGCAATACAATCATAGTAGGGGACTTTAATAACCCATTATCACCATTGGAAAAATCCTATAAACAAAAAATCAGCAAAGAAATATCAATCCTAAATGATTCACTAGACCAGATGGAATTAATTGACATCTTCAGAACATTTCACCCGAAAGCCACAGAATATACATTCTTCTCAAGTGCACATGGTTCATTTTCAAAGATAGACCATATATTGGGTCTCAGGCAAAGTCTCTTCAAATTCAAGAAGATGGAAATCATATCAAGCATCTTCTCAGATCACAGAGACATAAAACTGGAAATCAATTACAATTTTAAAAAAATCCAAAAAAATCAAACACATGGAGAGTAAATAGCATGCTTTTAAATAATGACTGGGTTACCAGAGAGATCAAAAAAGAAATAAAAAACATCATGGCAACAAATGACAATGAAAACACAACAATCCAAACTCTATGGGACACAGCGAAAGCAGCATTGAGAAGGAAGATCATAGCTCTACAAGCCTACTGCAAAAAAAACAACAACAAGAAACAATGGTAATAAATTACCTAACCCTACAACTCAAAGAGTTAGAAAGAGAGCAACAAGAAAAGCCCGGTGTAAGCAGAAGGAAGGAATTAATAAAGATCAGAGCTGAGATAAATGACATAGAGACCAAAGAAACAATACAAGAGATCAACAAAACCAAGAGATGGTTCTTTGAAAGGGTAAACAAGATTGATAAACATCTAGCCAGACTCACCAAGAAGCAAAGAGAGAGGACCCAAATAAACAAAATCAGAAATAAAAGTGGAGAAACAATACAGACCCCACAGAAATACAAAGGATTGTTTAAAAATACTACGAACAATACTATTCCAACAAACTGGACAACCTGGAGGAAATGGACATATTCCTAGACAAATACAACCTTCCAAAACTCAATCAGGAAGAATCTAAACAGCTCTATAGGCCAGTAACTATGGAAGAAATTAAAACAGTCATCAAAAAGCTTCCGGCAAACAAAAGCCCGGGACCAGATGGCTTCACAGGAGAGTTTTCCAAACATTCAAGGAAGAACTAAAACCTATCCTCCTCAGACTATTCCAAAAAATTCATGAGGAAGGAACACTTCCAAGCTCCTTCTATGAAGCCAGCATCACCTTAATGCCAAAACCAGATAAAGACAGCACAATGAAAGAGAATTACAGACCAATAACCCTCATGAACATGGATGCCAAAATCCTCAATAAAATTCTAGCAAATCGGCTCCAGCAGTACATCAGAAAGATCATACACCATGACCAAGTAGGATTTATCCCAGGAATGCAAGGATGGTACAATATCCGTGAATCAATAAACGTGATACATCACATAAACAAATTGAGTGATAAAAATCACATAGTCATATCATTTGATGCAGAAAAAGCATTTGACAAAATCCAACACCCTTTCTTGATAAAAACTCTCAATAAGGTGGTAATAGAAGGATCATACCTCAACATAATAAAAGGTATATATGATAAACCCACAGCAAACATCATACTCAATGGGCAAAAACTAAAACCATTTCCCCTAAGAACAGGAACAAGACAGGGATGCCCACTCTCACCACTTCTGTTTGACATAGTACTGGAAGTATTAGCCATGGCAATTAGACAAAAAGAAGAAATAAAAGGCATCCAAATTGGAAAAAAAGAAGTAAAGCTGTCCTTATTTGCAGATGACATGATATTGTACATAAAGAAAAACCCAAAAGACTCAATCAAAAAAACTAATAGACTTAATAAATGAATTTAGCAATGTAGCAGTATACAAAATTTAATGCAAAGGAATCTATGGCATTTCTATACACCAATAGTGTACTTACAGAAAGAGAGACTAAAAAAGCAATTCCATTTACCATCACACCTAAAAAATTAAGATACCTAGGAATAAACTTAACTAAGGAGGTAAAAGACCTATACATGGAAAACTACAGGACTCTGAAAAAAGAGATAGAGGAAGATGTAAACAGATGGAAGAACATACCATGTTCATGGGTTGGTAGAATCAACATCATTAAAATGTCCATACTACTCAAAGCAATCTATAGTTTCAATGCACTCCCCATTAAAATACCAACAGCATATTTCACAGAAGTAGAAAGAACTCTCCAAAAATTCATCTGGAATAAAAAAAGACCCCGAATAGCCACAGCAATCCTGAGAAAGAAGAATAAAGTAGGAGGGATCTCAATACCAGATTTTAAGCTGTATTACAAAGCCACTGTTCTCAAAACAGCATGGTACTGACACAAGAACAGACTTATAGATCAAGGGAACAGAATAGAGAATCCAGATATCGACCCAAACCACTATGCTCAATTAATATTTGACAAAGGAGGTATGAACATACAATGGAGTAAAGACAGTCTCTTCAATAAATGGTGTTGGGAAAATTGGACAGATACATGCAAAATAATGAAACTAGATTAAGAACTTACACCATACACAAAAATAAACTCAAAATGGATACAGGACTTAAACATAAGACAGGAAACCATATAAATTCTAGAAGAATCTACAGGCAGCAAAATCTCAGATATATGCCGAAAGAACTTCTCCACTGACACTGCCCGTAGGGCAATGGAAGCCAAAGAGAAAATAAACAAATGGGACTACATCAAAATAAAAAGCTTTTTCACAGGAAAAGAAACTATCAACAAACCAACAAGAAAGCCCACTCTATGGGATAACATGTTTGGAAATGCTATCACTGATAAAGGTTTAATCTCCAACATCTACAGGCAGCTTATGCAACTTAATAAAAGGAAAATATATGATCCAATTAAAAAAATGGGCAACAGATCTAAATAGAATCTTTTCTATAGAAGACAGAAGGAAGGCCAAGAGACACATGAAAACATGCTCAAAGTCACTAATTATCTGAGAGATGCAAATCAAAATGACAATGCGGTACCATCTCACACCTGTCAGAATGGCTATCATCAACAAATCAACAAACGACAAGTGTTGGCGAGGATGCGGAGAAAAAGGAACCCTCGTGCACTGCTGGTGGGAATGCAGACTGGTGCAGCCACTGTGGAGAACTGTATGGAGTTTCCTTAAAAAACTGAAAATGGAACTCCCATTTGACCCAGTAATCCCACTCCTAGGAATATATCCTAAAAAACTAGAAACACCAATCAGAAAGGATATATGCACCCCTATGTTCATAGCAGCACAATTTACAATAGCTAAGATGTGGAAACAGCCTAGGTGCCCATCAGCAGATGCCTGGATCAGCAAACTATGGTATGTCTACACAATGGAATACTATGTTGCCATAAAAAAGAAGGAATTCTTACCATTTGCAGCAACCTGGATAGAATTGGAGAACATTATGCTAAGTGAAATAAGCCAGTCAATGAAAGAAAAATATCACATGATCTCACTCATTTATGGATAATAAGAACATTATAAACTGATGAAGAAAAAGATAGATACAGAGACAGTCAAGCATCAAACAGACTGTCAAATTACAAGGAGATGGTTAGGGAGAGGTGGGGGAGATAAGAGATCAACTGAAGGACTTGTATGCATGCATATAAGCATAACCAATGGACGGAAAACCCTGCGGTTTGAGGCCAGGTAAGATATGTACACACATAATATCTTAATTAAAATAAATAAATAAATAAATAAATAAATAAATAAATAAATAAATAAATAATAAAATAAACAAAAATTAAAAAAAGAAGAGTGAGAATTAATCTATACCAAGAGTCTGCAGAGTAATTTTGAAGCCTAATGATAAGAGGGTATATAATATCTCAGACCTCCACCCAACTTGCTCTTCAGACTAGCTGAGAGCCTGTCTGTGGTTCATAAGCCAGATATATAGGTTGGCTTGCTTTGATTTTGTTGTTTTTTTTTTTTCCAAAAAGGTGCATAAATTCACTTATATGAGAAGATAAGGATCGAGGTTGGGGAAAGCCCTCTCCCACTGGCTCAGGGAGCTATCTGTCCAATATCACCTCTCTGGTATCTGTGAGAGGTGCTTATAACTTTAACTAGACTAAATTTTTTTTAAAAAGAGAAGGCTCAAATTAATTCATAAATGAATGAGAACACATTACAACTAGTATCACAATAACACTAAGGGTCATAGGAGTCTACTATGAACAAACAAATGGATAAACTAGAAGAAATGGGTAACATTCCTAGAAACATATAACCTACCAAGATTGAGTCATAAAGAAACAAAAAATCTGAACAGACCAATAATGAGTAAGAATATTGAAGCAGAAATCAAAAATCTATCAACAAAGAAAAACCTATATACACTATATAGTTTCACACATAAATTCTGGCAAACATTTGAAGAACTATAGGCCAATATCCCTGATGATTATAAATGCAAAAACCCTTGACAAAATATTAGCAAACTGAACTCAACAGCCCATTGAAAGGATCATATGCTACCATCAAGTGGGATTTCAATAAGGGTGAACTTCCTGTTATTAGAATAGAACTGTACCTTACTTTGATGGATGTCATTGTTAGATAAGTCAAGGATCGTAAGGTCTGGGCAGCACTTACTAAATGCATCTTATTGTGTTTAAATGTAGCACAGTATTTTGTAGGCGTAGCTGTAAGCAAGATGAGCTTGACAGGATCCCAACCCCACACATATAGCTAACTGTAAGGTGACCAGATTTTAACATTGGTAAAGCGGGACACCATTGACCGGTGTGTGTGTGTGGGGGTTCTTGATTAAAAATTTGGTCTGTATGGAGCAACAAAAATTTTCATAGAACGCAAAAATAGTATTGTAATATATTTTTTTAAAATTTCAACATAAGTACAATTTACAAATATAATAAATAAAAAAATTATGTATAGTATTATTTTATTCTTTGGCATATTTCTCATTTGAGTGATTTTTTTTTAGTAGATTGCTGTCGTTGTTTAAAAGGTCGTGAAATTTTTCACAAGAATTTGTTAAATTGTATTTCACACATAAAATGGCTTTCAAAGTCTCAACACTTAATTGTGATTTTTCTGATGTCCACTTTATTTACCGTAGAAAAAAACGCGTTCAGTCGCAGTATTAGTACCTGGTAAGGACAGCGCGTATTCCACAATTTTTTGTGCATTATTTATCCTGGCTAAATAGCCACATGGCCACCGAAAACCGTATATTCCCTTCCCGTTCTCCCGCTGTTCCCTAGCTTGTCTTGCATTCTTTCCAAAAATCAGGACTTTTTAAAAAAGCCACGGGACGCAGGACAAATTGTTAAAAATCGGGACTGTCCCACCAAAAGCGGGACTTCTGGTCACCTTAGCTAAATGGGAAGAAGAAATCAATGTGTAATTGACCAAATAGTGTATAAAAGCAATGGCTAAGCCTCCTTTTCCAGAGAAAGGGCTTTGGATGTGAATCCCTCATCTTGCTGAAGGAAATAAAACCACCTTGCGACAATCATGTCTTGTGCTTAAATAGAACATCCGAAGCCCTTGCGTTAAGTAACATCATGAAACTTTAGCCACAAAGGTGTCTAAAGTCAAGACCGATTCAGAAATATAGGATCTGAGAGTTAACAATAGCTAGTACAGAGGACAACAAAACAATAGTTTCCTGCTGTGGATAACACTCTTCTACTTGCAACAAATGAAGAAAATGCTATAGTGCAATGACTAAAATGGCCCCATTTATGATGAGCTTGGCCTTGTAGCCTAATTCCTTTCAAGGCAACAATTTGCTTGTTGCTTCTTGCTTTGTGATCCTAAATTTAAGACAAAGCTTGGCGTGGAGTGCTAAAAAACACAAACTTATTTCCAAAACAGTGGCCTCTAATTTTACATACTTTTCTTGGTGCCCAGATGGGAGGAGCTCAATGCAACTGTTAGTGTGCCACCAGGTACAAGGTTCTGCATTAGGCTAGCCTTTCCCTGCAGAAATTTTCCGACAAAGTATTTCCAATGTAATTGGTCATTTATCCAGCAGTTTTTAGTGAAGTGCCCAGCAAGGAACCCATATTGGAATGACCTTTAGAACTGCAACTCTAAGCAACAAACAAGTCCCTCGTCTCAAGCCACACCAGAAGCCACCCAGAATGTGAAACCACAAGGGCAGAGTATAAGCCAATCTCAAACACAGTTACCTAGAAAACAAAGGACGATGAGGCCAAAAGCTGCAAAACAGGAAGCACACCACAAAACCGCTTTACTTGGTCAATATCATGAAACAGAGAATAAAACCAAGCATGAAAAAGAAACTGAAAGCAATCAAACGACTGAGATAACTAGCAGCAGCAAATAGCTAGGAAAGCCAAATGGAGAAAATTAAAAAAGAGACAGAGCTTCTCCCGTAGCTAGAAGACTTGAATTGAGTCATTTACTCATAGAAAACAAATGGATGCCAGAAATAAGCACAAATATGTCTTATTTTGTTGTTTTTGTTGTTAATCCTTACCCAAGGATTTTTTTTTACCATTTATTGTTAGAGAGGAAGGAAGGGGGAGAGACAGAGAGGAACATCTCATATTGATTGCTTGCCTCCTGCAATCACCCTGACCCAGTGCCAAGGATCAAGCCTGCAACCGAGGTACTGGCCCTTGACCAGAATCAAACCTGGGACTCTTCATTCCCAGAGCTGATGTTCTAACAACTGAGCAAAACCAGCTAGTGCAAATATGTATTCTTTTTAAACCTGATGGCCCAGCTGGTGTTGCTCAGTGGTTGAATGTCATCATATAAACCAGATCAGGGTTCAATTCCCAGTCAGGGCACATGCTGGGGTTGTGGGCTCCCCGGTAAGGGGCATGCAGGAAGCAGCCATTTAATAATTCTCATCATTGATATTTTTATCTCTCTCTCCTCTCCATTCCTCTCTGAAATCAATAAAAATATTTTAAGCTATATTGTTTGAAAGTATTACATAGGTTCTCCTTTATTTCCCATTAACCTCTCCCATCTGCTCACATCCCCTCAACCCAGGCCCTCACCACCCCCATTATCTGTGTCCATGGGTTATGCATATATGCATACAAGTTCATTGGTTGATCTCTTCCCACCCACCCTCTCCTGCCTTTATTCTGAGGTTCAACAGTCTGATCATGCTTCCATGTCTCTGGGTCTATTTTTGTTCATCAGTTTATTTGGTTTATTAGATTCCACATATGAGTGAGATCATGTGATACTTATCTTTTTCTGAATGGCTTATTTCACTTAGCATAATACTCTCCAGGCTCATCCATGCTGTTGCAAATGATAAGAGGTCTTTCTTTTTTATTGTCAGGTAGTATTCCATTGTGTAAATGTACCACAGTTTTTTTATCCAGTCATCTGCTGATGTGCACTGAGGCTGTTTCCAGATCTAGCTATTGTAAAATATGCTGCTATGAACATAGGGGTGCATACATTCTTTCTGATGAGTGTTTCTGGTTTCTTAGGATATATTCCTAGAAGTGGGATCACTGGGTCAAATGGGAGTTCCATTTTTAATTTTTTGAGGAAATCCCATACTGTTACCACAGTGGCTGCACCAGTCTGCATTCCCAACCAGCAATGTACGAGGGTTCCCTTTTCTCCACACCTCACCATTGCATGGGATTTGGTTGATTTGTTGATGATAGCCATTCTGACAGGTGTGAGGTAATATCTCATTGTCGTTTTGATGTGCATCTCTCGGATGATTAGTGACTTTGAAAATTTTTTCATATCTTTTGGCTTTCTGTATGTCCTCTTTCGAAAAGTATCTATTTAGGTCTGTTGCCCATTTTTTAAATTGGATTGTTTGCTTCCTTTTGTTAAGTTGTATGAGTTCCCTATATATTTTGGATATTAACTCCTTATCAGATGCATCATTGACAAATATGTTCTCCCATGCAATGGGCTCTCTTGTCATTTTGTTGATGGCTTCTTTTGCTGTTCAGAAGCTTTTTATTTTGACGTGGTCCCATTTGTTTATTTTCTCCTTAGTTTCCATTGTCCTAGGAGATATATCAGTAAACATATTACTATAAGAGATGTCTGAGATTTTGCTGCCTATGGTTTCTTCTACTGTTTTTATGATTTCACCTCTTACATTTAAATCTTTTATCCATATTGAGTTTTTCTTGAATATGGTCTAGTTTCTTTTTTTGCATGTATCTGTCCCATTTTCCCAATGCCATTTATTGCAGATACTATCTCTGCTCCAATGTATGTTCTTGTCTCCTTTGTCAAATATTAACTGAGTGTAATGACTTGGGTCAATTTCTGGGTTCTCTGTTCTGTCCCATGCCTGTTCTTGTGTCAGTACCAGGCTATCTTGAGCACAGTGGCTTTGTAGTATATCTTGATATCTGGTATTGTGATTCCTCCAACATTGTTCTTTCTCAAGATAGCTGCGGCTATTTGGGTCTTTTTTGGTTCCATATAAATTTTTGGAGTCTTTGTTCTAGATCTGTGAACTATGCAGTTGTTATTTTAATAGGGATTGCATTGACTCTGTAGATTGCTTTGGGTAGTATGGACATTTTAATTATTTTTATTCTATCAAAACATGAATATAGTATATTCTTCCACTTCTTTATATGTTCCTCTATCTCTTTTTTCAACATCCTGTGGATTGCAGAGTACAGGTATTTTATCTCTTAGGTTAAGTTTATTCCTAAGTAAAATAACCTTAATTCCAAAAAAATAATCTTAATTATTTTTTGATACAATGGTAAGTGGAATTGTTGTGTTTTTTTGTTTGTTTGTTTCTCTTTCTGGCAATTCATTATTGGTATATAAAAATGCTATGGATGTTTGGGTGTTAATTTTGTATCCTGCTACATTTCTGAATTTATTTATTAAACTCAACTATTTTTATGGAGTCTTAGAGTATTATATGTACAGTATCATGTCATCTGTGAATAATAAGAGTTTTACTTCCTCCTTTCCAATTTCAGTGACTTTTATTTCTAATTCTGTCTGATCATTATGGATAGGATTTCCACTACAGTGTTGAACAAGAGTGGTGAAAGAGGGCATCCAAAAGTTCCTGTTCTTAGGAGAAATGTTTTTAGTTTTTCCCATTGAGTATAATATAGGCTGTAGGTTTAGGATACCTGACTTTTATTATGTTGAGGTATGATCCCTCTATTCCCACTTTGCTGAGAGTTTTTATCCAAAAAGTGTGTTGGATTTTGCCAAACACTTTTTCTGCATCAATTGATGTAATCATGTGACTTTTGTCTTGCAATCTGTTTATGTATTGTATCACTTTTATAGATTTGTGAATATTGTACCTGCTTTGCATCCCCAGGGGAAAAAAACACACACTTGATCGTGGTGTATGGATCTCTTTAATATGTTGCTGGATCTAATTTGCAAAATAAAAATTTTAGGATTTTAGCATCTATGTTCATCAGGGCTATTGGTCTTTAGTATTCTTTCTTTGTAATGTCTTTATCTGGGTTTGCAATTTGGGTAATGCTGGCCTCATAGAAAGAGCTTGGAAGTGTTCCTTCCTCTTGCATTTTTTGGAATAGTTTGAGAAATACAGATGCAAATTAAAATGACAATGTGGTACCATCTCACACCTGTCAGAATGGCTAGCAACAAATCAACAAACAACAAGTGTTGGTGAGGATGCAGAGAAAAAGGAACTCTTTTTCACTGCTGGTGGGAGTGTAGATTGATGCAGCCACTGTGGAGAACAGCATGGTGTTTCCTCAAAAAACTAAAAATGGAACTCCCATTTGACCCAGTCATCCCACTTCTAGGAATATACCTCAAGAAGCTAGAAACACCAATCAGAAAGGATATATGCACCCCTATGCTCATAGCAGCACAATTCACCATAGCTAAGATTTGGAAACATCTTAAGTGCCCATCAGCAGATGAGTGGATTAAAAAACTGTGGTACATCTACACAATGGGATACTATGCTGCTGTAAAAAAGAAGGAATTCTTACCATTTGCAACATCATGGATGGAACTGGAGAGCATTATGCTAAGTGAAATAAGCCAATCAGAGAAAGATAAATGCCACATGATCTCACTCATTTATGGAATATAATGAACAACATAAACTGATGAACAGGGACAGATCCAGAGACAGAGAAGCATCAATCAGACCTTAAAACCTTAAAGGGAAGGTAGCTGAGGGTGGGGGTATGGGGAAGAGATCAACCAAAGGACTTATATGCATGCATATAAGCCTAACCAATGGACACAGACACCAGGGGGGTGAGGGCATGAATGGGGGGACAAGGGTTAATGGAGGGATGAGGACACATATGTAATGCCTTAATCAATAAAGAAATTTTTAAAAAAAGAAAAAAAAGAAAAGGGATAACAAAAAGTGAAGAGAGGAAAAAAAGGTGCAAAAGATAAAATAAACAATGAAAAAAATTTTAAATGAAGTGTCATTCACATCAGCTAAGTTTTAATGCCCCATGGGAGCTGGCATAAGACCCACTCTTCAGTTCTGTCTGCCAGTGCTGGGCTTCCTTGTAGGTACTTAGGTGCTAATCACTGTCAGGCACTGTCCTTTGGCTTTTAGGACCATACTTGAAGCTCCATGTCTACTGCTTATGTCTGTCTTCACAGGTCTTGTCTTCAAGCAGAAGGAGCCAATCTGCCCTCTTTGCCTGTCTACCATCTGTCAATCTTAATCACTCAAGGGTCTGTTTCTAACAGGGCTTTAGGTGGGGTTGGTGCTATTTCACTTGCAGGGAACATGATGGGTATTTTTTACTGTCCCAGCCTACTCCTCCATGAGTGTCCCAAAATATTCTGCCCTTGAATGGACAGAGATCCTGTATAGAGACCAATGGGGTCAGCTGTGACCTTGGAGTTTCTATCAGTCTGGTTCCTAGAGTAGTAGGGTGGATGGCCCCTCCTCCACTGAGGACGGGGATCACGACCTGAGGTCCCCCTTCAAGCCCCACCAGGCGAGGGGTGACAGGGCCAGCCTGACAGGTTGAACTGGGCTGATGTGGGGAGGTGGGAATTGAGAAAAGAAAGAAAGACAGGACAGCGGGATCGGGAGGAGTCTGCAAGTCATTGAGAGACTGCAGCTGCTTTATTAACTGTGCACTGCCTTTTATACACAAACACTTGAATAGGAAGTCTGTGAAGAGGAATGTACTCTTTGTTCCTCTTAATCTTTAAACAAGAAACAGAGCAGAAGGACAAATTCTCGGTACAGCAAATTTCAGTAAACAGTTACAGACTTCTTGGCAAGCCATGAAAGGTTGCTCTCATCCTAATGATAACCGCCATCCAAACAAGACTGGGAAAACTGTGTGGGTAGGGGGCCAAGCCTTGCTAGCCCCTTCAGGTGCAAGGACCATGTCAGCTTACACCCAGTCTCCAACAGAGGGGCACAGCCTGTGGTCCCCTGTCAAGCCCCAGGGGTGGAGGGCATGGCATGAGGTCCCTCGCCCTGGCCAAGCACCAAGCAGCCTCAGGTCCCTGCTGTTTGGTTGTGACATTATGGTGTCCCAGCTAATTTGCATAGTCCTCTATTATATAGATTATATAGATAGATATGTCCTTGAATATCATTACTTAATTCTTTGAGACTATGGTTACATCATTATACTAAAACAAAATAAACTATTTTGATCAATTCCAAAAAGAAATAGCATAGTTTAAAATATTTGATATTTTTTAAATTAAGACTTTTTTCTGATGGAGTTAAGAGTGAACATGGTCTTGTTGAATTAATGGAATCCCAAGGATATTTTGAACTGTACCGCACTAAATGTCCCTGCTCTGGTATCACATGACTAAGATTCTGTGTTAGGTCTAAAAATGAACATGGGCCTCAGAGATCAAATTCTATTGTGAAGAAACATCTTAGCAAAATAAAATTTTAAACATCTCTCTAAATAATCAAAAGTTACAGGACTAAGTGTACCAGAACTTTAGCTCTGGAGAGCTCATGTCTTTTTAGTACACTTGATAATACAAAGATGACTATGGTTCCTGTCTGTTTAAATTGTTGAGTTTTCCAATATTTTGGCATTTGCTTACTGATAAAACGTTCTCAGCTGCCATCAGTGGATGGCAATGGCACAAAGAGTGGCATAAAATTCCCAGTTGTTTGTCAGCTGTCTTGAGAAAAAGAGTCAAGTTTGGGTGCTAGATGATTATTACTGTGAAAATGTTATAATAATGATAGCAGGTGTTTACATAAACTACAAAGAGAGGGACTAAATGTCATATGACATCCCCAAATGATTCTCACAATGTGCTCTCAATAATTTGAAGCATATATCCTTAGAGAGGTTTAACAGTTTCTCCTCGTGGTCAAAAGCATTTCTTTAGTGATTTTCTTTTTCAGATACTTTTATTCTGACATTTTCATCTTTTAGATAACATTAGATAACACAGTGCCTGGCAGGTAAAATGGGATCAGCAAATGTGTGGAAAATGAGTTACGGACTTCTGACCATTGTCTGAACTTTCTAGCATCTTCTTATTATAAAACAGCTGCAATCCACCATTCCATCTAGTAAAGTGTTCTTTCAGGCTGAGAGGACTTCTTCCCCCTAAGTTCAAGTTTAGGCCCTCTGACCTATGTAAACGAGTGGTTTGATACTATAAATCAATTTCCTATTTAATGGTCAGTATAAAACAGCACTCATAAGAAGAGCTTCTTTGATTTGCAAATATACCAAATAAAACTATTGGAATTGATCAACAGAATGTGGGAGCCTAAGCCCATATTGTGTTCTCCATCTCGCTTTGCAAGGTAATTGTTCTGTGTTCACTGCTCCAGCCTTAAATGTGCAGTCAGTTGATGAATAGAGCAATGACAGCCCTGCTCCTGGTTGCCCATACATAAGGCTCCAGTCCTTATGAGTCCCACAGGCTGCTCTGTCTGATGGCAGAGAGGGGGCAGCCAGTACCTGCAACTGGAGAGCCCATCAAAGTCATGTCCTTAGAGTTGGTCTTCCAGGCCCTCTGTGGACCAGCAGTGCCTGTCTGTCCCTACTGAGCAGGAATATGCTAGAAGCAGAGCCTGGAGAAGGGCCTTGGGGAGTAGGGTTAGGCAGGTGCTCCTGGGAATGGGTGCTGAGGAGGGTGTTGGGGACGGGGTGCCCCATGGGAACTTTCTTGTCACAGGAGCTGTTTCTGATGGGGGAGGGGGTCCCGTCACTGCCTGCACAGCCTCTTCCTCCACATATTGCTTATTTTAACAAGTCACAAACAGGAAATGGGAGGTGCCTGGCAGCTGGCCCGCTCTGACAGGAAGCATCCCATAAGTGGACAAGAACAAGGCTTGCTGGTCCATGGGTCTTGTCTACAGCAATTTCCACCCACCCAGAGGACCTGCTCCTGTCTGCAGGGGCCACGCCCCTTTCTTCATTCGCAACAGCTGTGTCCTGGAACAGTTGGCCTCCAGACCACTCTTGTTTAACTGCATCTGCCTGCTTCCTCTGAGTCCACTGCCTGCAAGAGCTCATACTTCCCCAGGCAGCCCAGTACCTTCCCCAGGCCGCCCAGCACTGGCCTGCTGTGCCCCACCAGGTAAGGGGAGGCGGGGGAGGGTCCCACCACCCCGGGAGTCTGAGATCCCACAGCCTAGTCGGAGCCACTCACTGCTGCTGTGACCTCACACAGGTTATCCTACTTCTGGGCTCACCCATGGGTGAAAGGGGACTGTGATGGTGCACTGGGGACAACACTGGGTGTGCAGTGGGGGAAACAGGCATGGGAACCACTCGCCCTGAGCCCACAGCCCAGCACCTTCCACAGCGCTTCAGGCTTTCCAGCTAATTGCCTATTGCTTAGCCCATTTGATCTTTTGGAGTCTCACAGGGTTTCACGCAGCTGCGGGAATATTCTCATCCCACTTGATGGATGAGAAAACTGAGGCTCCCAGGTTTTAGGGTTAGGCTTGGGGGGAGGGATGGGTATGCTTCTCAGTTTGTCTCTCTTAATTTCTTAACCTCGCCCCACTGCGCACTTGTTCCACAGGAGACCCCTGAGTACACATTGTCTCATGACCTTGTCCTTCTGGAAACCACTCTTTTCTCCCCCAATAGCCCACACCTTTCCTCTGACACGACATAGGGCTCGGCTGCATGGAGAACAGACTCATGTTCAGGCACAAGGACAATCCCACTGTCTGCTGAACCTTATGTGAGAGAAGAATCCAGAAATCGCAAGAACTAAACTAGAAAACGGGGACTGTAATGCCAGGAAATATGGGGACTGTGGCAGATGAGTGAAGGAGACACTTAGGAACAAGGCAGACAGGAAATAGTTTTATTTTTCTAAAACAGCAGGAGGGAGCCTGCTTTCTTATGGTTTGATACAATAAGGTATCATCATGACAAAAATCAGGCTCTTGTAATTTTAAAATCATTATAAAATCAAAGTACAGTTATATTCATTTCCTTCAACCCCCTGTCTGAACTAGACCCCCTATTGTCCTGCCAATGCTGTTACAACTTCAGCTTGCACACTGCCTGCCACTACCTGGCCCCATTTTGGAGACGATGAGTAGAATTTTCCTTTTAGAGAAAGAATCTGCCTCCTTTCTTGATCCTCCCATTCTTGCCTAAGCTGACACCTTTGCCTGCTCTGAGATTGGCCTGCACTCCATTCCTGCAGGTCTGCCATGCTTCCCCCAGTCTTTTCCTAGGCTTTATTCTGTCCTGTTAATATTTTGTCTGTGACTCATTTTAGCATCTTCATCAACATCCTTTGTCACTCTCTCAAGACACTTTGTTATTTGATAATTTCTGCCTAAAAGCCCATTCCCCTGTGGACAGACGTCTCCCCTGCCACCTGACACATTCGGAAGACGGTCCAGGAGAACTACTACCCTGCATCATGGCTAATGTTAACTGAGTTTGATGGACTTTCTGTGTCAGGCACCCTGATCCATTTGGGTCACACAGATAATCAAGTCAGTGAAACACCAGATTGGTTCACACTGAAATGCTTCAATTCAGAGCAGCTCCTGCCCCCTGCAGTTTTCTCTTTGAATAATCTTGGAAAAGCATGCACTCAGGATTTCACGGTACAATTGTCTCTGTTGGTTTCAGGGCAGTCTTCCAGCCTGTCAGCCTCAGTTTATGTCCTGACCATGGAACAGCCACATTGTATGTGGGGTCCAAGAGGCTGTGGACTTGTTTGGATTAATCTTCTTTCCTCCTGTGGAACCAAGGAGAATTGGCTGGCAAAAGGAGCTGCTTTTCAGTTTTCGTTCCAAGACAATTGTGTGACCTTGGGAGGGTCATTTGTTGCTCAGTTTCCTAATGTTTTAATCAAAATTTTAAACCTATATTAATTTAGGAGAAGAATAAATAATGGACAGGAAAGAACTTAGAAAATTATAAGTGGCCACACAAAGGGTTATTACAATGATGAAGTTCACTATCTACATGGTCACCACTGTCATCATCTTTTGCAAAGATTGATTCAAACATATTTTCTGAGGTTTCCAAACCTCACAAAAGGTCATTTAAAGTAGAAAAGGTGTCATAGAATTGGAGCAGGTTTAGCAACAGCCAGAGTATAATTTCCCAGAGTCAAGGACAGAGTATAAGAGAGGGTGGAGAGAAGAGGCTCTTCTCTGGGCTTAAGTGGGGAGGGTAGAAGGGGGAGGAAAGGGTAAAAGAAAGGAGGAAAGGAAAGAAGGAAGTTTCACATCTGATGATGTGAAAATGGGTGGTTTTCCTAAGGAGGCCCAAAAAAATCACTAAGTGGATAGAAAAACATGCAAGCATTGTTTCTATATAACAGAAGCAATCTGAATATCAAACATACTACAAACACCCTTTTTTAATTCAGTGGTAATCAGTAAAATGCAAATGATAATGGATGAAAACATCCTTATGTATGCCCATAAGGGTGATAAAATATATTTAAAGTGGAACATCGCCAAGTGCAAGTGCAGATTTGGGGACTTCTCACACAAGGCTGGTGTCAGTGAGGATTTGCACGGTGCTCCTGAGTTACACTGACAATATTTTGTCAGGTGGGAGCTGTCTATTCCAGGTCAATTGTTGCACAGAAATATGTAGTAAGTGGGGATTATTTTGCAGCAAGCATGTATTTTGAGACAGCTCAAATGTTTGTTAATAAAGTGGCTCAGTTTGTTGAGCATTTTCCCATGCACCAAAAGGTCAAAGTTTCAATTCCTAGTCAGGGAACCTTCCTGGGTTCAATCTCTGGTTGGGGCACGTTTGGTAGACAGTCGATCAATCTTTCTCTCTCACATCATTTTATCTCTCTCTCTCTCTCTCTCTTTCTTCCCCATTCTCTCTCTCTCTCTCTCTCTCTCTCTCTCTCTCTCTCTCTTCCCTCCCTCTCTCTCTCAAATCAATAAAAACATATATTAAAAAAGTAACTGGCCCTATCTGGTTTGGCTCAAATGATGAAGGGTCCTGGGTTCAATTCCAGTCAAGGGCACATGCCCAGTGTTGTGGGCTTGATCCCCAGTGGGGGGCATGCAGATTGGATAAAATGTTACACAAGTAATGTCATTTATGTAAAAGTTTAAAATGCAAAAACAGTATTAGACATAACCTATAGATAAAGGTGTATATATATAACTATAAGTACATATATGAAATGATACATAAAAACCTCAGAATGTTGGTTGCCTCTGAAGGGCACAGGGAGGGTGAAAGAGACTGAGGAATCAAAAAAACATAAATGAAATTCTATGTGTAATGTGTTAGCTTTTTAATCAAACAGAATAGCTTCAGTAAAAATGCCAAAATATTTACATTTGTTCATTTCAAATTGTAGGTTTTTGTTTTATAACTCTGTGTATTTCTTCACTTAAAAATATGTTTCATAACTGCATAATATTTAAAGCTGAATAAGTAAATACAACCTCATCTTAGGTATAGCTGTATGTGACATACTTGCCTTTTCTAACACCAAGATAAATGACACAATATTATGCCTCATCTGAATGAAACATTTATGCCAATTGATGCCAGTGATTGTGCAAGTTTCTGTTTAAATCTACTGGGATACAGAATGGTGATCACTGGAAGACAAGAATCTCAGATCCAGCCAGGAAAAACATTTGATTAAACACTGAGCAGGAAGTGAGTTTTTCTTGAATTTGCCCTCAATGTTGATTCCTTCTCTTTGGCCATGTCACCCTCTTCTCTCTACCAACTGCTCAGGGGGCTGATCACAAACTTGCTAGAACAGAGAAAGAAATTGCCTTGCTGTAAATGGCAGTGGCTTGTTGGAAGTACTGAGAATTTCCAGTGCCTGGCACTCCGTGTGTCACATGGGTATCCAGTGGCCAAGAGATAAAGTACAGTGCACCTTCCCAGGGGAAGGTTGGATCTGGGACATGAGTCCTTCAAGGACTGACATGAGTACTTTTTCCAGAAAGTTGGCCTACTTAGATTCCAAAAAAAAAAAATAAAATGAAATAAAATAATGTTCCCCTCTCCGTTCCATAAAAGAATGCTTTCTTCATTTCATGCCTTTCCCAGTTGGAGGGACATAAGCAACTGATTGTTTTTAAACATTTGCTACTTTCCTGTAAGCTAAGTAACAAAACAAAACAAAACAAAAAAAGCCACCAAGCATTGTGAGAACAGTGCAATGTGTTAGCATCACCTTGTTGCAGAAGACCAAAAAGACCAAGGACGCTTTTAAGGAAGTTGGAGGGACACTGTTTAATAATGCCAGCGGACTCAGGGAACAACCTTCCAAATCTGAGTGAAGGAACACACATGGGGCCCTCCCTTATGTCTCCCTCCCTGTGCTCTTTGTCCCACAAGCATGGATCATGCTTCTGGTCCTTTTCTCGGGCCTTGCAAGAAGGCCCCCAGGTGTTGGGGGTCTCCGGGCCATATCTGATGGTCTGGCCTGGCGTCAGAGTTAGGAGGCCTCCTTCTGGGCAGTGTACTGTCCACAGTCCAATGGCCTCTGTAACCAGTTCTGCAAGACCAGTGTCTGGGAAAGAGGTAGTGACTTAATTATAGGTTATCAGGAATGTACACTGAGCTTACTGGCCTGGATTCAGATCACTAGCCCCAAATATCAGGGCTACATTGGAATTAGCCCTTTTTGCCTCCTCATTTCCCCCCTCCCCCCACCGCTTGTCCCACAAGCTTCTCTTAGCCTTGCGGTACAACAACTACGGGATGTTATGGTGAACATGGGTGACGAACACTCATAACTACTTCCAGCTGAAAAGGGACAATGAAAAAGGGGTTAGCATCCCGTGAGGGATTGTAAGGAATTCTGAAGTTTAAAGGCATTCCCATCCAGTTTGCAGGCAGGCAGAGGCAAGCAGCGGTTCCACACACGTAGAATGTTCCTGCAGAGGAGCACCAGGGGTAGGTGGTTTCAGCCTTTAGGATAGAGTTGCATAGGTCATCTGGGTGGCAACCTGTTGGATGTTGGCCTTGGGTACTGCTGAAACAAATAGGAGCAACATTAATTAGCTGCACATTGGCCGTGACAGGTCCTATCATTTTTTTCCATCCAATACAATCCCCCCCCCCCCCCCCCGCCACGTGCATTTGGTAGTAGAGTCATAACATGCCGCAGGCTCATAAGTATAGCTAGCAAAAATCTGGCTTGATGGAGCTTTCCCATAGGCTACCCGGTCTAGCATATTTGGGTAGTGAGTTTCTAAGCAAAGACACCTGGCAGTGGTTCCTATGGGAGGCAAGTATGTGCTAGCTAATATTATTAGTGGGAACATGTTATTCCCCCTATTTCTGTTCAGAGGGGTCCAAAACAGTGAACCGCTGGACAAAGGGCAGTATTATGGTTATTTCTGCAAGGCAGATGTAGCCAAGGATGGCATGACAAGGTGCAGTCCAGCAATCCATGATGAGGCCTTTGTTTCCTTGCTATGTGGGAAGCAGTAATTTTATGGTGCTTCTGTGTTCCAGCAAGAACAGATGAGTTCCCCTCCTGGTACTAGTCTTGGGTTCCGGCGGCACTCATAAAAAGACAAAATTAGAATTATTAGAAAGATAAAACCAATGATTATCCAGAAATAGCAGAGCATGTTACCTTTAGGAGGAGATAAGAAAGAAAGATTAGTGGTAGGGAGAATTCAGCAGGGCGTTTCTAAATTCCTTGGAGCAGGTTGATCGGCCAGATCCGCTGTCTTCTTGAGAGTGATCCTCAGAGGGTGTTTCTGGTCAGAGGTCACTTTCCACTCAGGCTGGGCATCACTTGGCTGGTGGGCTGCCTTCACCCGGGAGTGGTGGATCCAGGTATTCAGTCCTGCAACCTTAAGAGCTGTGGGGGTGGTTAATATGACTGGATAGGGTCCCTTCCAGATAGGTGTGAGGGGCTCCTTTTTCCAGTCCTTTACCCAAACCTGGTCTCCAGGTTTATAAGGATGTACTGCTGTTCCTAAAGAGATGGGTAGTCGGTCAGTAACCCATCTGTGTACCTCAAAGACAGTTTTTCCAAGCCCTTGTAGTTGTTTCTGGATTTCTAAGTTCCCTATTTCCCCCAAATCTCCCTTTGGCCGAATTAAGGGAGGGGGTCTACCATATAGAATTTCAAAGGGAGAGAAACCTACCCTGGCCCTTGGGGCACAGGGTACCCTCAGAAGTACACGAGGCAAGATATCTGTCCAGGGTAAGGTTGTCTCTTGGCATAGCTTAGCCATATTCTGCTTTAGAATCCGGTTCATGCATTCTACTTTCCCTGAACTCTGAGGCCTGTAGGCTGTATGTAGGTTCCATTTAATTCCTAAAGCATTAGCTACCTGTTGTACTATTTCTGCTACAAAGGCTGGACCATTATCAGACCCTATGGACAGAGGCATTCCATACTGCGGAATTATATCCTTCAGCAATGCCTTAGTGACTTCTCTCACCTTTTCAGTGTGAATGGGATATGCCTCGACCCAGCCTGAAAAGGTGCAAACAAAGACTAGCAGGTATTTATTCCCTCTGCTAGGCCCTATTTCTGTAAAATCTACTTCTAAGTCCTCAAAAGGAGCTTGCCCACAGAGCTGAACTCCTATTGGTCCCACAGGACCCTATTTGGCATTGTTCTGTACACAGAGGAGGCAATGTTGAGAGACTGAGGCACACAAGGAGGGAAGATGGGCAATTAGGTACTATCTGCCTAACAAAGCTTCTAGGGCAGTCTTCCCTAAATGAGTAAGTTCATGCTGCTGGAGGACTACCTTATGGGCTAACTGTTCTGGGACATAGACCCTATGATCTGGGAGTATCCACCAGCCTTCCTTCGTTCTCTTTCTCCCTTCTTGCTGGGCCCATTCCTCTTCCTGAGGAGTGTACTTTGGAGGTTCAGTTAATTCGGGGGCCAACATGATCCGTGATGGTGCCACCTGTTCTTTAGCAGCCAGCTTGGCTGCGGCATCAGCACGTTGGTTTCCTTCTGACACTGAGTCTTTCCCTTTCTGGTGACCTTTGCAATGGATGACGGCTATTTCCTTGGGCTCCCAGACTGCTTCTAGTAACTTTAAAATCTCATTCTGATTTTTTATTCCTTTTCCTCCGGCCATCAAGAGCCCCCTTTCCGTATACATGGCCCCATGGATATGCAGGGTAGCAAAGGCATAGCGCGAGTCAGTGTAGATGTTGGCACACTTATCTTTACTGAGCTCTAAGGCTCTGGCAAGGGCCCAAAGTTCTGCCCTCTGTGCTGACCATCCTTCAGGCAGGGCCTGTGCCTCGATTGTCTCAAAGTTTGATACTACTGCATATCCGGCTCATCTTTTTTCTTCATCTAAGAAGCTGCTGCAATCTGTGAACAATACCAAGTCCGGGTTTGGCAGGGGCCTATCCATTATATCCGGCTGGCTGGAGTAAACCTCCTCTAGGACTTCCAGGCAATCATGTTCAGGGGCCCCCTCAGCAACAGGTAGAAAGGTGGCAGGATTAAGAGTTCTTACTGCTTCATATTGAGTCAATGGAGCATGAGCCAGCCAGTGCTGCCACCTTTGACATTTAAGTTTTGCCCTAAGGTAAGCTTATCCACCTCCTTGACTAACAATGCAGTGGCTGCAAGGGCCCTGAGACATGGGGGCCACCGAGAGGCTACTGGGTCAATCTACTTGGAGAGATAGGCTACTGGTCTTTTCCAGGGTCCAAAGTCCTGGGTTAGAACTCATTAACAGCCCGTAGATCCTGGACAGGGTGGTAGTCATTAGTCCCAGGCTTTTTGACAGGCAGGAGTGGTGTGTTCCATGGAGAACTGCATCGTTTAACAAGTCCCCACTGAAGCAGCCGGTCTAAGTGGACCTGGATTCCTAGGCATGCTTCTCTTGGAATTGGATATTGGTGGATTTTAACAGGCTATGCCCCAGGCTTTAAGTCAATCAGCACTGGGGCGTGGTCTTTAGCCAGGCCTGGAGGATTTCCTTTAGCCCAGACCAGTGGGAATTCTTTTTCTAATTCTGGTTCTAATGGTGAGGCCTTTGACTGGGGGGCATAAAGTCTCCATTCTTCCTCCCTTCGCACTGCTAGAGACAGGATCATTGGGGAGGTCTCCTCACTTAGGCAAAGCTGTGCTGAGCCATTTGGAGCAAAAGCGATTTCTGCACCCATTTTGGCTAAAAGGTCTCTACCCATTAGAGGCACCGGGCAGTCGGGCAAGTACCAGAATTCATGAATTACTTGATGACCACCAAGTTGGCATCAGCGAGGGCGGCAGAATGGTCTACGAGTCTGATCCCCAGTAGCTCCAATAATGGTGACTTCCTTTCCTGAGAGAGGTGCTATTTTTTGTGTGACTACTGAGTGCTCAGCTCCTGTATCAACCATAAAGTCCACAGTCTGGCACCCAATTTTCATTCTGACCATGGGCTTGTGTGGGCATAGCTGAGAAGAGCCCGGTCTGTCCTAGTCAGAATCAGCCATTGCTAGCCCAATGAGATCTGCTTCAGGTGGCTCTGGCTGATAGCGACTGGGTGGAAAAGGGGGTTCAGTTTTCTTACTTTGTCGTTTGGGACATTCATTCTTCCAGTGTCCTGTCTCCTTACAATAGGCACACTGGTCTTATCTCAGGCTCGGTCTTCCTTTTCCCCCTGGTCTGTATTCTTGCTTCCCTTTCTGATCTGTCTGGGAGCCTGAGCCTCTAAAAGCTGCTGCTATAATATTGGCCCTTCTTTGCATTTTCTTTTCTCCTTCCTGCTTCTCATCTGCTTTCTCCTCTCCTGCCTGCCTCTCCTTAGCCTGCACCTTCCCTGCCTGCCTCTTCACTTCTGCTATTAAAACTTTACTCTGTCCCTTGTTACACATGCAGAACCGGACCCAAGGCGGCAAGGTGTGAGCAATTTCTAACCAGCTGTCTATGTAGGGAAACTGATCTGGGTGTCCAGGATCTCCTGTGACTACATTCCACACCGCCCTGACCAGCCCCTTATCTAAGGAGCCTTCCGAGGGCCAGCTGACCCTGAAGGCTGGCCATTCTACTTCACATAATTTCTTCAGTGTTCTGGGGTTCATTTTAATACCATAGTCTCCACTGAAACCCTTTTCAAAATTTTTCAACATACAGTTGAGAACAGTGGGTTTCCTTTGTCCCGACCCCATGATGATCGGTGGTGCGAGACAGACAAGGGAGGGGGTGACCTGTTTTCACAGATCCTCACTCAGATGCCCGCCTGGCCGCGTCCCTTGGGAGCTTAGATTTGTCTTAGCTAAGGTGCACCCGTATAAACCCTGGGCCTGGTCACCTCCACGTGGGGGTGAGTCACCGTTATGCCATATGACAAATCGCGGAACCACAGGTTGGGGCCCAATCGGACTCCGTAACCAAGGTCATGGAGCCACACAAAGGATAAGAGAGGGCAGGCCCTCTCCCTCCACACTCACACACTTTCACCAGACATTCACTCAGAGTTTAAAAACACAGTCCACCCAATTCCTGATTCCTGATCAAGTCCTATGACTTCCGGGGAGGTGATCAAGCTCCCCCTTCCACTCACTGGAGTGGGCTGAATTGATGGGGCCCCTACCTTACAGATTCTGTCGACAGGTCCAGAAGTGTCCGTCCACTTTCTCCAGATGCCGGCTGGGTCCTGGGCTGAGATCCGGGAGTGCCAGGAGTGCCCCGGTTCAATTCTGCTAAAATCAGCAGGGTGCGCCTTCTGGAGGCCTTTCCTGCGCCCCCAGGCCCTAAGCCCTGTCCCCTCACTGGAGGCAAAAAAATGCCAAGCTCGGTTGGTTTCTCGGTCATGGAACCAGCTGTTGCAGAAGACCAAGAAGACCAAGTACGCTTCTGAGGAAGTTGGAGGGACACTGTTTAATAACGCCAGCAGACTCAGGGAACAGCCTTCCAAATCTGAGTGAAGGAACACACATGCGGTCCTCCCTTATATCTCCCTCCCTGTGATCTTTGTCCCACAAGCATGGATTATGCTTCCGGTCCTTTTCTCGGGCCTTGCAAGAAGGCCTCCAGGTATTGGGGGTCTCCAGGCCATATCTGATGGTCTGGCCCTGGCATCAGCGTTAATAAACCTCCCTCTGGCCAGAGCACTGTCCACATTCCAATGGCCTCTGTAACTGGTTCTGCAAGACCAGTATCTGGGAAAGAGGTAGTGACTCAATCATAGGTCATCAGGAATGTACACCAAGCTTACTGGCCAGGACTCAGATTACCAGCCCCAAATATCAGGGCTACATTGGAATCAGCCCTTTTAGCGTCCTCATTATTAGTCCATAGTTTTCCCCTTTGAGGTGAGAGGCTGCTCTATTGTTTCTCTAACATAATGGGATTGAATTGAATATAAATGAATAGATTGAATATAAGTGAAAGATACATAATCTTTTTTTAATTTTAAAAATATTTTTATTGAATTCATCTATTGAATTTTGTTTTCACTTCACTGTTCTCTCTATACATTCAGCAATATCACACTTCTTTCATCATAGAAACTATGATGCTTGCCTTCTGGTAGAGCTAGTCCTCCCTCGTTATTTTATTTTATTTTTTTGATGGTGCCAAATAACTTTTTTCTTCATCTAAATGAACTTTATAATCCACATTTTATAGTTTATAATGCACGTCTTAATTATATAACCCACTCTATCTCACCTGCAGGAAAAAGTGATAAGACATTTAAAATTTATAGTTATATATGACTATGTAATAGAAATATCTATTAATTCCAATTTTATGAAATTCTTTAAACATAGGTTCCGGTTGAAATGGTGAAATTCCTTTTCTGTATTTAAACAATTTTCCTCTTCATCTTTGTTGTTGTTGTTGTTAAGTCTCACTGAGGATATTTTTCCATTGATTTTTAGAGAGACTGGAAAAAAGGGAGAGAGAGAGAGAGAGAGAGAGAGAGAGAGAGAGAGAGAGAGAGAGGCTGCATTCTGCACACATCAAGACTAGGGCCTGGGATTGAACCTGCAACTGATGCACATGCCCTTGGCCAGGAATTGAATCTGCAAACCTTCTGTCTGAAGGCTGGCGCTGTACCCACTGAGTGAAACAGGCCAGGGCAAGGGCTTCTCAATTTATTTATTTTTCTTTTTGTTTCTCTGATTGGGTGTTTTTGCTACCCTGTCTTCTAAATGGCCGATGGAGCCTCTGCTTCACCTAATGTGCCTCTGTTTCACCTAATTAAGTAGATTCCTTCTACTTAGTTATTCATTTCAGATATTTATTCTTCATCTCTGACTAGTTCATTTTTATGGTTTCTATGTCCTTTTTCATTCTAGATGTCTCTTTGTTGGTATTCTCACAAAGTTACTTGAGCATCCTTAAAACCATTGTTTTGAACTCTGTATATGGTAGACTGCCTTCATTTCATTTAGTTCTTTCTATGGGAATTTCTCCTGTTCTTTCTTTGGTGTATGTTTCTTTGTCCCCTGTTTTGCTGCCTCTCTGTATTTGTGTCTGTGTATTAGGTATATCTGCTATGTTTCCCAGGCTTGGTAGGGTGCTTTTACATAGTAGGTGTATTCTGGGGCTCGGTGGCACAGTTTCCCTGGTCACCTCCATAGTGTAGGAATGTTCCTTGTGTGGAATATGTGAGGCCTCCTGTTGTGGTTGAGTCTTCTTCGCTCTTGGCCCATCCATGGGTGTGGTTGACCTTTAAGTTAACTGATTATGAGGATGAATCTTGGACTACAGCTACTGTGAGGAGGCTGACCACAGGAGGCAGAATTTGCCCCAGCAATGTCTGGTGCCTGCCGAGTTCTCCTTTGGGCGTATTGTTTGTGCAGCTAATTGGGTCATGCTCTGCTGTGGTCTGAGGTCTGATAACAGGTTTGTCTATCCTGGGACCTTTGGGGAGGGACTCCTGTGTAGATGAATGTCAGGTACTGCCTGTGACCAACCCTGAGCTACCTGTTTGGAGCTAAAAGAAATCCACAGTTTGTGGCTGACTCTGCTGGGCCTGGGTGTGTGTATGGAAGGAGTAAAGCTGTGCACCAAGCCTGGCCTTCACCAGCTCTGAGCCCAGAGGCAGGTCAACAAAGGCAGAAAGTACTTTTAGCTGGAAAAGTGGTCAGGTCTCCTACATGGCATATTTATGCAGCTCCTCCCCTCACTTTCTCTTTCCTCCTCTTCCTCAATATCCTCACTCAGCATTGCCTTCAAAGTTAGAGAAGGAAGCAGAACCCAGATTTTCCAGGTAAAGGAATATGGGTGCTTGCATATGTGTATTGGGGAAGAAGCATGGAAATATGGTATTTGGTGGAGAGGGTACCTCTCCCCTGGGTTTATACCCGAAACTTCCAGCAAACTTGTTTTCAGTATAGATTTCTTGTTGCTTTCTGATTTCTGACTCTCCTGATTTTAGGCTATAATCTGTTTTAAAATATGAGCCCTACAAATGAGTACCTCTTTCAGGAATAGCTGCTTAGGATATTTGTATAAGTGAATTATTTCTTTCACCATGTATAGAATATATAAATAAACTTAAGAGGTAGAGTTGGGTGAGCAGGAAGAATTAGCTGAGGGCAGCTGGTCAGTGAAGAGAACTGAGAAGTGTAAAAAACAAACCTTGATGTTTTTCCACCGTGAGCACCCATCAACAACATCATCTTTGTAGAAAAGCTTATGTGTAAAAATTCTGTGATTTATCTTCTCAGTTTATAAGAAGCTGCATTCTATTCATTGTCCTTAAGGAATAAAAACATAACTTTTCTTTCAAAAGTAGTGTCTGTCTTCCTCATAGTTTTTCAAGTGTGTATTTTATGGCTTTTTATTGAATTAGCCTGTCCTTAACACCTAGCGATTTCAACCTGTCCTAATCAAAGCCTACTTCAATATGAATCATTTAAATGGCTTTGACTATTATCAAACATTTGTAGGTAATAAGGAGACAAAATATTTAAAATGTAATACCATGCTTCTATGACACTAAGCATTGATGAATAAAGAAAGAATAATATTTTTCATAGATGTAGACCGGACCAAAAGATCAGAGAGGAAGCAAGAATCAGAGGAATTTGTGATAAATTTATTTGACAAATATTTATTGAGAATCACTCATTTTCTACTATTGTGCTTGTCCCAGGTAATAAGGAAAATACAAGACAGATAGTGCTACCATCATCACACACTTACAGCCTAAAGGGGCAGAGTAAAAAGAGCAAACAACTTTATATTTTGGTATGTGTTCTATAGGATCCCTGGGGGGAGGGAGTGTATGATTAGAGCAAATAGCAAGTGGACCCCAGCACAGCTGTATTGTTGTTGGTGATGGTGTTGCAGGGAGAGATGTTGGAGAAAAATAATCAAATTTTAGTTTTAAAAAAGCATCTGATTATAGAGGATAAAAGATATTGATGATGAGATGATTGCTTAGGATCCTGTTACATGACAAACAAATAACAGTGGCTTGGATTAACATAAAGGTGGGGAGAATGGATAATTTTTGCATGTTCTGGAGGTAGAATCCATAGGCATAGGTTTTGGACTGATGAGCAGGTGAAGAAAGAGGAGATGCAGATAACCCAAGATTCTACTGGAGCCACCTGCTTAATGTTGATGCCATCACTACAACGGGGACAGGATCATTTATGTGATCAGGAGGGCATGTAGGAGCTAGAGGAGGTCAAGGCTTACATTTTGGCTGAGTTCTTTTTAAGTTGCCCATGAACTTGGCAATGGAGAAGTTGAATGGAATATTAAAGTCCAGGGTCCAGGATATAGAGTACTTACAAACAGCATTCAAAGCAATAATTGCTGAATATGTTTGTGTAGAGAAAAAGAAACTGACAACGGGAAGTTGAGGAGATGTGTTGGGAAATAGGGAAGGTGAAATCAAGTAGCAAGTTTATGGAAAATAATAAACTGTTGTCTGTAGGTGGTTTTGGTTTCCAGTTACTCTCCATTTCTCTAAAATGAGTTCTGTTTCTTATCTTCAGGAATTCTACCTATGATGGCAAATCAATTGTACATTTCGCCTTTGAACTTCAGTGAACCCAGGACCAGCCATGGTGAGAGCTTTCTCAGACTCCCCAGGCCTGAGGACTGGGATGGAAGAAAATGAGAGGAGTTGATTCATTCACATCCCTAATTTCCCTGCTCCTGGTGGCTTCACTGTTACCAAAAAATTCAACAGACTGGCTCACTCAGTTTCTCACTTACCCTTCCTTTTACTTTCTTTTCTACAGACATCAATGATATCACTTGAACTTATACTGGACTGTGAAACCACACCGTAATTTAGTAGTCTAAAACATCAACCATTTCTTTGGCTCTCAATTTGCTAAGTCAACTGGGCAGTTCTTGGGTCTGGGCCAACTGGGCTTATCTCAGCCAGACTCACTCATACACCAGTGGTAAGCCGGTGGTTTGGTACAAAACTGGATAATCTTTTTTTAAAATTAAAAAAATATATATTTGTATTGATTTCAGAAAGGATGGGAGAGGGAGAGCGAGATAGAAATATCAATGATTTGTGAGAATCATTGATTGACTACCCCACCCCCCTGGGGATAGACCCTGCAAACCAGGCATGTATTCTGAATGGGAATTGAACCCTGACCTCCTGGTTCATAGGTCAAGACTCAACCACTGAGCCACACCAGCTGGGCCTTTTTTTCCTTTTTTAGATTAAATTTATTGGGGTGACATAGGTTAATAACATTATATGTTTCAGGTTTACAATTCTATGATGTGTCATCTGCATATTGCATTTGTACTCACCACCTAAATCTTTGTCTCCTTCCTTCACCATTATTTGACATCCTTTACCATCTTCAACCTGCCATCATACTGTCTCCTGGACTATCAGTTTGTTTGTTTTGTTGTTTTGCTTGTGGCTTTCTCTTTTATGTTCCATATATGAATGAAATCATATAGTTCTTATCCTTTTTTCATCAGACTTGTTTTGCTTAATATGACACTATTAAGATACAGAAACTGGATAAATTTGAATTTGAAAGACACATGAACATGTCTGGTAGTTTGCAGGCTCTTGGGTAGGCTAGGGTGAGAGGGATAACTGGGCCTTGTGTCCCTCACCATCAAGCAGGCAAGTCCATGGGCCTCTTCTTAAAGCAGGTGCAGGGTTCTGAAGAGCAGAAGGAGACAGAAAGCCACAGGGCATCAGCACTTTTGGAGTGTACTTGCATCATGCTTCTACTGCCTTATTGTCCAGAGTAAGTCACAGGACCCACCAGATGCCATAGGTGAAGAAATAGACCCATCACCTTGTGGGAGGAGCTTAAGAGCTACATCCCAAAGAGACATGTTTACAGATATGGGAAGAATTAATGATCACAGCTGCAAATTATCACATAGATTACCAGATGCTGTCAACATTGGAAAATTGTTGTAGTGTTGGAGCTGGCCTTTGGTGGTTTTCTTTTTTCTTTTTCACTTCCCATGATTTTCCTGCTTCTTTCTGAATGTCCAACTAATGACCCAGGATATCCTTAGAATGGAATCTCCACTGTAATGCTAACTAAATAATAATCTGAACTCCAACCCACATTTTCCCTTAATCTTAGCCATCCTGTAGCCAGTGTTCTCAGCTTCTGGATATTTACTTTTCTCATTTTAGAATTCTGCTTTTCATATGTCAGAAACTCTGTCTTAGAGATGGTTGTGCCAATCACTGGATTAGCAACAGCTTCACCAAAATATGTGTGGATCTGGGGAATAAGTGATGATTTGGGGAGGCCAGAACAGGGGGGTGGGGGAAGGAGCTCTGCAAAATCTTTCTTTTGTTTGATATTTTAAAAAATTATTCCAATTTACAGAATAGACTGAAGAGGGCACAATTGAAATAAGAGACAACTTAGGGGACTGCTGAGACATGATTGGTGATGTTAATTTGAGCTAGTATGATGGTCTTCAAAATGGAGAAAAATGGAGATTGATGGATGGAGCCAGGAGAACTTGCCAATGAATGGGTTATGGAAAGCAAGGGGAAGAGAAGTCTCAAGGATATCCCTAGATTTTTGGTCTGAGGAAGTAGGTGAATGGTGATGATATATCTGAAAAAATAAAATGGAGTTTGTAATCATGTCTGCAATATTGTCAGTGTGATGATGTATGCATTGACTCAAAGAAGAGATAGGTGGTTATAATATTCCCTGCAGGAATCAGTCTTATTCAAGGGCTGTGCTGACAGGGTCTTCCTTCAGGGAGAAACAGGTTCTCAGATGTGGTTGTCATTTGTCTTCCATGGTCTTGGTCTGTAGTTAACAAATCCTGAAGACTTTAACTTTATAGACAGACACATTACTATACTGATGCTATTCTGTATGAGTTTTTAGTATTATTATTATTTATGAATCAAGGGATTTTATAGTAACTCCTGAGCATTGTTAAAACTTTCTGCCATTATATGAACATCATAAACTGATGAACAAAAACAGATAACTTGTCAAAATATTAATTTAAAGCGATAAGCAGAGTTACTGAATAGGAATGTGGAAAGAGCTATATAGATGAATT